>NC_073249.2:33442500-34091666 GCF_029289425.2 Pan paniscus | reverse complement strand
CAGTGCCCAAAACAGACATGTCTATGTTGGAGGAGTAATAGAAGTTAAAATGAATTTGTTTAGGCCCAATTAATCTTCTGGTTATTTCCTTGTCATAACAATGAGCTCATCTCTCTGTTGATGATTTAGTTGCAAGCAGGACTACAAAGTAATTCTTTAAGAATCTTTAGGGTAGTTACTCCAAAATGCTTACTATCATCAGAAAACATTGTTTTTTTAATATATTTTAGTCTTATTTTTTAATATTTGTATACTACCCAGCAACAAAAAGGAATAAACTATTGATACATGCAACAGGAATGAACATCTAATGCATGATGCTCAGTGAAAGAATCCAATCACAAAAGACCCCATATCATATGATTTCATTTATGTAAAATTCTAGAAAAGGCAGAACTTACATACACCAGTGGCTACCCAGGGGTTGGAAGGTGTAGAGAAGGTATGCAGAAAAGGGCAGTGAAGAAACCTTTTTCAGGATTGATGTGTTTTATATCATGATTGTGGTGGTGGTTATACAACCATATATGTTTGTCAAAAATAATGAAATTATATGCTTGTAATTGGTAAATTTTATTATATGTAAATTAATCTCCCAAGAAACAGACAAAATATGTTGAAACTGACAAATTATGTTTAAAATGAACCAAAAAAATTCCATCTTAAATTCTTCCTAAAACAAATATCTTTTTAAAAGTGGTAATAAACTTCTCATTAAAATAATGGAAAACATTTTGAAGATCTGAATTGCCAAAGGCCCAGTCGAAAGTCCTATATACACTCTGTACTCTGTAGTATTTCTATATTATTTTACTGATAGAAGCCCAAATATATTCTAGACATCTTACTAATCATACCAAAAAAAAAAAAGAGAACTGTGACCTTTAAAAATTTGAGATTATGTGTAGCCATTAAATTGTTCTCCTCCAACATTTTGACTAAATTGTTTATTACATTTTGCATACATATACTATATATATCATCTAACTGTACCATCTGATTTTTCATGCAAATATAGGCAGAAGGCTCAAGTTGCTAAATTTGCAGAGCTCCTGATTATCCTCTATCAGTAAGGTTTACCCTTATTATTTTTAATAGGTTAATTGTTCTTAAGAGTTATCTTTGTGTCAGACTCTAATCTAGATAGATAGATGCTTTTATTTAGGCTTTTCAAGATGATTTCAACTTCCATTGATTTTTTATTTTCGGAGTATCTACAGTAAATGTGATATTTCACTAAATGTGGTAGAGCCTGATTACATCATGTCTTCACATTGGTAATTTTAAAAACAGGTAAATGAAGGTTGGGAAGAGAGAAAGGAGGCAACGTTTACAGAAGAGTACTGTTAAATGTTTTTGCAGTAAAGGCTTGGAACTAGGACAAAAAGTGGAGGCTAGCTATTCTAGCTGAGGGTTTTGGAATTGCATTCCTTTATATTAGAGAGACTCCAGAGGAGAAGTGAGGCAGAGCTCATCATAAATCCAGACCAGAGTACTCTGCTCTGCACTAGTACAGAGGCAGGATTGATGACTCCACCTGAGATTTCCCACATAGCTATGCTCTATTTTGTAGTTTAACAACAATAATTAAAACGCTCAACCCAGCACTTTGGGAGGCCAAGGTCGGTGGATCACCTGAAGTCAGGAGTTCGAAGACAACCTGGCCAACAGATTTAGTAGTGATGAAACCCCTGTTTCTACTAAAAATACAAAAATTAGCTGGGTGTGGTGGTGCACACCTGTCGTCCCAGCTACTTGGGAGGCTGAGGTACAGAATTGCTTGAACCCACAAGGGAGAGGTTGTAGTGAGAGGAAATCACACCACTGCACTCCAGCCAAGGTGACAAAGCGAGACTCTGTCACAAAAAAATAAATAAATAAATAAACTAACCAGAACTTTTTCTACATCAAACAGACAAAGCATCCCTGTATCTTCATAGTCGTAACACTGAGAGGTGAGGGTCAATATTGCACCTTCACTTCTTAAAAATGTATTATTCTTATACGTTGATTGAAAACTTGGAATCAAAAATCTTCCTGGACTATTTACATTGCCATAATGCCCTGTTTTTGACACAAAATAATTATCTGTAACTGCTTTTTTATTAATGTAGACTTCATAGAGCAAGGATTCCTGACTCCTGTGTATGGGTTCCATTAATGATAAGCCACAGATGCTGCCAACCAAGCTAGTAAAATCAATTGCTAGAAAAATTTAAAAGTTGATATTTTCTCTTTGGCCCAGTAATTTTACTTCTTGAAATATATCCTAAGTAACAATAAAGAGTAGGCAAAAATATTAATGTAAACAGAACAAGAAGGAGGAATACGGGAAGAAGGGAAGTGGGCAAAAGAAAAAAGAGAAAAGGAAGGTGAAGGGTTCTGGTGCAGATAGATGTATAGTTTTACAATACAGATGCTATAATTTTTGCTTCCACTTCCATGCTACCATGCTTTCTTTTAACAATCTCATTCAATATGTGGAGTTGGATGTTCCTCCTCCCTCACAACTCTCATTCCATGAAGAATACCTTTCATCATTAAACCAATGACACAGAGAATAAACGTTTCTTTCAGAATAAATAACTTTAAGACTCACCATGTTACTGCTATAGAGTATGACATTTGGAACCACTATACAACTGTCATTCATTTCTAAATTATTATATTAAAAGGGTATATAGAGCTATTTGGTTACTGAGAGCAACTGAAAATATCATGTCTGAGTCAACTCATAGAGAAAGACGCTTGGTTGCGTGATCACAAACCACCCCTGCATGTTGGTTAATATCCAGCGGACCACCATGGGTCAAATGAGGACTGGATGAAGGACTGTGAATAGCCTGGGGCAATTCACATTATTTTTACATAACTTTAATAGTTGCATGCTTTCCTAGCAGTGAGCTGAAGCATGGCATGTATAAATTTTTATTATAGAGAAGAAAATTTCAATATGTTATATAAAGAAATAGATTTTCCAAGTTCATACATCTCAGAGATCGCCAAGAGGGTAGCAGCTGCTCTGGATATAAAACACTTTTGGATTTAGGATCAGCTATTATGTGTTCAGGGGCCTACATTATCTTCTCTCAA
This sequence comes from Pan paniscus, assembly GCF_029289425.2. Classification (NCBI taxonomy): domain Eukaryota; kingdom Metazoa; phylum Chordata; class Mammalia; order Primates; family Hominidae; genus Pan; species Pan paniscus. Next base: position 34,088,573 of record NC_073249.2, on the reverse strand, counting down.
AGGCTGCAACAAAATTAGTTTTGTTAGTCAGATAATGAGCACGGTGGCTGACACTGAAATAGTCATTGAAAGCTGACGTTCCCTGCCTTTGGAGTAGTATTGTTACTGATATTTTGTTCCAAGAGGAGGTCAACTAAGAGCAGAAAATATCTGCTATTCTCTGGAAAGTGTATTCGGAATCTGTACACAGGCAGGCTGCATTGCATGGAGTTCTCAAGAAAAAACAATGTCTGAGGGGTATGTATAGAGAAGATTTTTTTTTCTTTTTTTTATTATACTTTAAGTTCATAGGGTACATGTGCAGGTTTGTTACAAATGTATACATGTGCCATGTTGGTGTGCTGCACCCATTAACTCGTCATTTACATTAGGTATATCTCCTAATGCTATCCTCCCCTCTCTCCCCACTCCACTACAGGCCCCAGAGTGTGATGTTCCCCTTTCTGTGTCCAAGTGTTCTCATTGTTCAATTCCCACCTGTGAGTGAGAACATGCGGTGTTTAGTTTTTTGTCCTTGCAATAGTTTGCTGAGAATGATGGTTTCTAGCTTCATCCATGTCCCTACAAAGGACATTAACTCATCCTTTTTTATGGCAGCATAGTATTCCATGGTGTATATGTGCCACATTTTAACCTGAATTTCTGTTAAGTTATGGAAGTTAGAAGAATGATTCAAATTTTACCTTTTTAAAAAAAAAATCAATGGGAGTTTCAGTAGTTATCACTCCCATCAGAAATTTTCTCTGTAGCATAATGTGGTTGGTAAATCAACAACCTACTTTCAGCCCAGTGGAGTTTCTGACCCACGATATTAATAGGATCAAAACTATCCGAAATATGCTCAGGAACCAGTTGACAAAATAGCAAATATAATTGATGACCTCCCTCATAAAAAACCAACTTATAAAGAAAAACAAATTGTTTTCCTAATTGTATTGAAACTTAGAGCTCTCCAATTAATTTATGAATTGAGCCACAGTATGAGGTTTATTCACAATTATAATAGTTGTTCTTACTTGAAAATTTTGTCTCTGATAAAAATGTAGTCAAAGACTTATTGAAATCTGTAGTAACAGAATCATATAATTACAAAGTTACTCAGCAATCAACCTCCTCACTTACTAAATGGAGAAATTGATAACCACTGAGGTAGCATGTAGTACTCCAGGTCACATAGCTGGGTAGTGGCAAAGTTAGGACTAGGGTCAGGTCAGTTGCTTCCCAATTCATATTCCTTGTTTTTATTGACCATTCATTCTTTCAACGTATACTTGTTGAGTGCCACTATGTTCTTATTACTAAGATAAGCACAGAAGATGCAATGATAAAACATATAACCATGTTTATGTTGTCACATACTTTATATTCTCTTGGAATAGAATAGTGTAAGATTTCAAAAAAGCAAGTGTATTAGTCAAGGTTCTCTAGAGGGACAGGACTGATAGGATAGATGTATATACGAAAGAGAGTTTATTAAGGAGTATCAGCTCACATAATCACAAGGTGAAGCCTCACAATAGGCTGCCTGCAAGCTGAGGAGCAAGGAAGTCATTCTGAGACCCAAAACCTCAGAAGTAGGGAAGCCAAGAGTGTAGCCTTCAGTCCATGGCTGAAGGCTCAAGAGTCCCTGGCAAACCACTGGAGCAAGTCCAAGAGTCCAAAAGCTAAAGAACATGGAGTTCAATGTTTGAGGGCAGGAAGCATCCAGTACAAGTGAAAGATGGAGGCCAGAAGACTCAGGCCAATCCAGTCCTTCCAGGTTCCTCTGCCTGTTTTTATCCTAGAATGCTAGTAGCTGATTTGATGGTGCCCACTCAGATAGAGGGTGGGTCTGACTCTCTCTGTTACCTGACTCAAATGTTAATCTCCTTTGGCAGCACCCTCACAGACATACCTAGAAACAATACTTTGCATCCTTCAATCCAATCAAGTTGACACTCAATATTAGCCATCACAGCAAGTAAAACAAATTAATAAAAACATATAATTTTAGAATGTCATAATTACAGCAAAGATAATAAAACAAGGTAATGAAATAGCAAGTGACTTGTAAGAAGTTATTTAGTGGCTTGTGGGTGTTATTTAAATAATTAAAGTCAAGGATGGTCTTTTTGAAGAAGCTGGATTTTAAGGAGCATGAAGAACTAATTCTTCATGTAAAATTTAGGTAGAAACATGCTCTGTGAGGAGGAAAGGGGAAATAGAAAGCCTTGAAGAAGTGATTGAGATAGATATGTTTGAAAGGTCAAGGAAGCTAGAAGGCAATAAATGAATGAGAGCATCCTATAAGATGATAATGGATGGAATAGTGCCCCAAAACTCATGTCTACCCAGAACTTCATTTACTTGGATATAGGGTGTTTGAAGATATAATTAAGGTAAGAATCAATATGAGATCATACTGAATTAGAATGGTCCCTAAGTCCAGTGACAGTGAACTTATATGAGACACACAGAAACACAGAGCAAAGCTGTGTGACAATCACATTTTGCAATTTTAAATACAGCAAGTGCTCCATTTATGCCCCCTCTATAGTTATTGTTTCTTTTTCATTCACGAGCTCATTACTTCATTATTACAAAGAAATATTCATTATGAAGATGTCATTGATGAAAGAAAGTGGTAAATAAACTAAGTTGGAGTGCTCTTTATATGCCAAGGACGTTATATATCAGTAACTCAACTGATTCTTACAGAAGCCTTCAACAGGTATTCTTATTTCTAGATGAATAAATTGTAATTCAAATAGAATAGATATAACATGACCAAAGACATACAGCCAATAGTTAGAAAGCTGATTCGGAAATCAAGTGTATCTGACTCCAAAAAATCATGTGCTTGCCAGTAAATCTCACTAACTCTAAACAGGTTGACCCTCAAAACACATAATTTGATCTGCTTAGCCTAGTCACTCAAATGACAGAAAACTTAATAATGTACAAGCTGAAGGATAGGCTTTAAGACTGAAATACCTGATCTGTGTTAGAAATCAGCAGACCTGGGGTATAACGTTGACTTTTGTTTTTTAAATTCAGGAGGTGCATGTAAGGTTTTTTCATGGATATATTGTTTGTGTAATTCTGAGATTTGGGCTTCTATTGGACCCATCATACAGATAGTGAGCCCAATAAGGTGGTTTTTCTACCCTTGCCTCTCTTCCTGTTTCTCTCCTTTTGGAGTACCTGATGTTAACCATTTTTTAATACTGTCATCTTTGATAAACTGGACTATTTGGGCATTTGCATGTGCTCAGCCAAAGCTTCATTTTTTTGGCAAGAATTGGTGGTTCCTTTCTGCACCTTTATCTCCCAGTTTTTTTCTCTGAGTAAATATGAAATCACTTTAGAAAAGTTTGAAGACTGGTCCAAATATTAAATGGTTCATCTGACATGGAAGTGGACAATTCTTCAGAATTGTAGGAGAAAATACTGGACTGAAGATGTGTTATTAAAGTTGTTATGAAACAACAAAAAGTTCAAAGGCATTGGATACCTGTCTAATCATCTGACCACAACTCATGCATTTTTCAACCATATTGATTGAGCACTTATTCTAAGCCATGCACTGTTCTAGTTATGAAGAAAAATTGTTTTTTTAAATCTCATTAACTCCAATCTGATGATTACATGCTTAAGCCATGAAGATTGGGGTCTCATTGCCCAGTGTCATTTACATGTATTGAATTCATTGGGCAGTGTTTGATTCTTTGCTTTGCTTTTGTAGAAAAGACAGGCAGACAGAGTAGAAAAGAACTGGGGAAAAACCTTTGGTATTACTCTTGGAAATGTCCTATCTTCTATGGTCTTTGAGAGCCTGCATCTTTGGATCTAAAATAGGCCTGCTTAGAGGAAAAATTATAGCCCAAAACCAAAAACCAAAAACAAAACAGATTCAATTGCTCCCACATCCAGGTGGAGGGTTATTCTTTAAACACTTGGATGATTCCTTCATTTCAGGAACTCCACTGACATGACTGGAGTATTCTGCCCCAATTACCAAAATTATTATAATGTTTCCAAGTGATTGTTAATAATTCAGAAAATAAAATTAACAGCTCACTAATATAGGATTAGGAAACCATCATTTTCAAAAAAAAAAGGTCTAATTTTTTTTTTTCATTTAGCTTAGTTCTAAAAGAAATTTTGGAAAGAAATTAGATTTGTAATTAGCCTTTTTAACTAGCACTATTACTTCTTCAAGTCAGCTCCAGTGCTACCTTTGATAAAAATAAACTGAAATAAAAATTATAGTTAAAAATTCAAAAGAATTTCTAAATGGACCTACACTTAAACCATAATAAGAAAAACAAAGGCATCTGACATTTCACATTTCAAAAACCATAATATTTTACAAATACTTTTGTTGGCGTAATTTGCGTTAGTGTTCCTCAAACTAGTCATCAAATATAGACATTAGTTATTTTTCAAATTAGTGGTTTCCTGACTTCCAAATTTTAAAGATTACTAAAAGTATTTTTTTAATTTTAAGCACTAATAAATGACTTTCTGATTTTGATATTGCTGACAAAGGGCATTAGAAATAAAACTTACCACTTTCTAGCATTGCTTTTTAGTAAACAAAATTATATGTAAGCCCTTCAAATGTAGGAAGGACATAATCACAAAAAGATGAAATAGACTTTATGGCCAAATAGGCATAAGTTAAGAACTTTGCCTTGGGCTAGTGGAAGAATCCAATGTTTAGATATCACAAATAACTTATCTAAGATCACAGGGCTAGTTAGCATAGGATAGAGCCCAGCCCAATTAGGTACTTCAGTGTTAGTTGTTGAATAGAATCCAAGAATCTTGCCTTCTCACCCCGTGACTAATGACCTTACGTATTATGCAGAGATACTCAGAGCCTGGTTTTGTTTCCAGTTCTGCCTGCAAACTTGTAGTTTCTCTGACCATTTCCTTCAAGGTACCAGTTCTTCCACATATTCCAAGTGTTTTCAAGGGCAGATCTTCCAGTGCTGAGGTTTCTCAGGTATTTTTTGTGAGGACACACGGCATGGCACTGTGCTTCAATACATGCTTTATGCTAGTGGTTTTCATTCCTGACTGCCTTTTAAAAATCGCTTGGGAAGCTTTCAACAAATGCAAAAGCCTGGTTCCTTTTCCCAGAGATTCTGATATTATTGCTCTGGAGAGGAGACTAGGCATGGATATTTTTTAAGCTCTTCAGGATATTCTAAGGCGTATCCATGGTTGAGATGCACTGCTTTAAGTAGTTGTTGCACCTTTATTGTTTGCTCTCTTAATTTCTTCCTTTTCTGTCTAAAAGATGCTGAAGTTACAAATGCAAAATGTGCATGCCCATGGTCTATCTCATTCTTCTCAGTTTGAAAAAAAATTTAAATTGTTACCTAGAGCAGCCTCTTTACAAAATCATTTTTTTTTAATGTGGAGAGATTATTTGAAAGTGGTTTTCAGCAAGTGATTTAGTGCTAAATCTGAGATAAGACCTCTATATTATGGAATCAGAGTTCTGTGTGGTAAAGTGATAGAAACAGAGGCTCTGCATGATGCTCCCACCAGTGGGACAAGCATAGTCTCAGCAAAAAGAAAATAAAAGCCAGTAGTCCTTACACACTAAGAGGTGTTAGAAAAATAATTAACACATTCCATCTGCATAACATTAGGGCAAACATCAGCTAAAAATCTACAGATTTCCAGATAACACCAGATTGAAGGAAAAGTCATTAATTTTTTCTTTACTTATGAAAAAAAATAATGCTTAAATTTAGTAGTTCACAATTAGGAAACCATACTCTATTAGTCTGTTCTCATGCTGCTAATAAAGACATATCCAAGACTGGGTAGTTTATAAAGAAAAAGAGGTTTAATGGACTCAGAATTCCATGTGGCTGGGGAGGCTTCACAATCATGACAGAAGGAGAAGGAGGAGCAAAGTCACATCTTACATAGCAGCAGGCAAGAAAGCCTGTGCAGGGGAGCTGCCCATTATAAAACCATCAGATATCCTGAAACTTATTCCCTATCATGAGAACAGCACAGGAAAAACCCACCCCCATGATTCAATTACCTCCCACTGGGTCCCTCCCACAACATGTGGTGGATTATGGGAGCTACAGTTTAAGAAGAGATTTGGGTAGGGACAGAGCCAAACCATATAATTCCACCCCTGGCCCCTCCCAAATCTCATGTCCTTACATTTCAAAACCAGTTATGCCTTTCCAGGAGCCCCGCAAAAGCTTAACTTGTTTCAGCATTAACTCAAAAGTCCACAGTCCAAAGTCTCATCTGAGACAAAGCAAGTCTCTTCCGCCTATGAGCCTGTAAAATCAAAAGCAAGTTAGTTACTTCCTAGATATTAATACAAAGGGGTACAGGCATTGGGTAAATATACCCATTCCAAATGGAAATTGGCCAAAACAAAGGGGCCACAAGTCCCGTGCAAATCCAAAATTTAATAGGGCACTCATTAAACCTTAAAGTTCCAAAATGACCTCTTTTGACTCCATGTGTCACATGCAGGTCATGCTGATGCAAGAGGTGGGCTCCCACAGCTCTGCCTCTGTGGCTTTGCAGGGTACAGCCCCCCCTCCCAGCTTCTTTCATGGGTTGGCATTGAGTGTCTGCAGCTTTTCCAAGTGCACAGTGCAAGCTGTCAATGGAGCTACCATTCTGAGGTCTGGAGGATGGTGGTCCTCTTTTCACAGCTCCACTAGGCTGTGTCCCAGTGTGAACTCTGTGTGGGGGCTTCAACCCCACATTTCCGTTCTGCACTGCCATAGCAGAGGTTCTCCATGAGTGCCTTGCCCCTGCAGCAAACTTCTGCCCGGACATTTAGGCATTTCCATACATCCTCTGAAATCTAGGGGGAGGTTCCCAAATCTCAATTCTTGACTTATGTGCACCCACAGGCTCAAAACCACATGGAAGCTGCCAAGACTTGGGGCCCTGAAGCCATGGCCTGAGCTGTACCTTGGCCCCTTTTAGCCATGGCTGCAGCAGCTGGGATGCTGGACACCAAGTTCCTAGGCTGCATACGGCAGGGGGACCCTGGGCCTGGCCCATGAAACCATTTTTTCCTCCTAAGCCTCTGGGCCCATGATGGGAGGAGCTACCGTGAAGGTCTCAGACATGTCCTGGAGACATTTCCCCATTGTCTTGGGGATTAACATTTGGGTCCTTGTTACTTATGCAAATAGCTGCAGCAGGCTTGAATTTCTTCCCAGAAAATGGGTTTTTATTTTCTATTGCATCATTAGCCTGCAAATTTTCCAAACTTTTATGCTCTGCCTCCTCTTGAATTCTTTGCTGCTTAGAAATTTCTTCTACCAGATACCCTAAATCATGTCTCTCAAGTTCAAAGTTCCATAGATCTCTAGAGCAGGGGCCAAATGCCACCAGTCCCTTTGCTAAAGCGTAACAAGAGTGACTTTTACTCCAGTTCCCAACAAATTCCTCATCTCCAAACTGAGAACACTTCAGCCTGGACTTAATTGTCCATATCACTATCAGCATTTTGGTCAAAGCCATTCAAAAAGTCTCTAGAAGTTCCAAGCTTTTCCACATCTTCCTGTCTTCTTCTGATCTCCAAACTGTCCCAACCTTTGCATGTTACCCACTTCCAAAGTTGCCTCCACATTTTCAGGAATCCTTATAGTGGCACCCCACTCTACCAGTATCAATTTACTGCATTAGTACATTCTTATGCTGCTAATAAAGACATACCCAAGACTGGGTAATTTATGTATATATATATATAAAAAAAGGTTTAATGGACTCACAGTTCCACATGGCTGAAGAGGCCTCACAATCATGGCAGAAGGTGAAGGAGGAGTAAGGCACATCTTACATGGTGGCAGGCAAGAGAGCATGTGCAGGGGAACTGCTCTTTATAAAACCATCAGATCTCATGAGAATTATTCACTATTACGAGAACAGCACAGGAAAAACCCACCACCATGATTCAATTACCTCCCACCAGGTTCCTCCCACAACACATGGGGATTATGGGAACTACAATTTAATGTGAAATTTGGGTGGTGACACAGCCAAACCATATCACATACCAAGTGTGCTTAGCAGTGAGGCTGATATCCAGCTGTAAAATATGAATGGCCATATCAAGTGTTAAAATATGTTTATTTAAATAAACTTTTTGGGATGGCATCACCAGAAATGGTAGAGTGAAGAGCTCCAAAAATCTTTCCTTTCATAAAAGTCATGAGATCACTGATAAACACTGTCAGAATCAACATTTTCAGAACTTTGGAAATTAACCACAGGCTTAGAACCCTGGGAGCATTCATTTAAAAAAATACTGGTAAGAATAGTGAGCTTTACGGAATTTCTAATTCCCCTATTACAATCATCTCCTACAATCCTGCAGTAATCTTAAAAACCAACTGCCTGAAATCATAGTGAAAATCAGCAGACTGGCAGACACTGCAGGAGGCAGAATGGTGTTGGAGCTCCTTGAAAGCCCCATTTCCAGATAATTGTTATCATTTGACCTATCTAGTCATTCCCTTTAAGAGTCCTTCACAAGTCTTGCCTTTATTTAACCTGACTTGGACCTCTCCTTGTGTGAACTGTCTTTTTCCTAAGTCATTTGTGGAAAACAATCACTGGCCATTGTTTAACTTGCTGCTGCATGACACAGTGGATAAAAGTGGAAGAAAACAAAATGCTAATTAAAAAGTTTAAAAGGAAAACCACAATAAACTAAAGATATGGGGCTTTTTAAAGCCGTATCATATTCCTGGGAACCAGAATGCCTTAAATCTTGCTCTGGTTGAGTTTGAGGCTCTGCATAAGCTGGATGTGAGGGTTAAGTCAGAGTTCTCAATTTCCTGACAAACATGCACGTGGAGCTCTTTCTAAAGCCTGGGAGACTTTGACTGGAGGTATTTGAGGAGATTTTCGTCTAATCATTAGCTAACTAAGCAGAGACTTCAGTGGCTACACATAACAAATAATATCGATTTTACAGAATTAGTCAGAAAAGCCTCTAAAGAAACAATGTGACAACAACAACAAACCTGGATAAGGGAAGAGAATCTGGTTCCTAGAGTGCCACATTCTATTATTTAAGATGTGCAATTTTCATAAAAAATTAAGAGATGGACAAAGAAACAAGAAAGTATTGTCCATACACAAGACCAAAAAAGTACAGTAAATAGAAAATGTTCCTGAAAAAGCCAAGACATTGGATTTTATAGACAAAGACTTTAAATCAGCTATTTTAAATATTTTCAAACTGCTAAGAAAAACCATGCTTAACAAACTAAAGGAAAGTAATAACTACGTCTCATTGATGACAGAATATCAATAAAAACATGGAAATTATAAAAAAGGATAAAATGGATATTCTGGAATAGAAATATACATTAACTGAAATGAAAAATTTACTAGAGAAGCTCACCACCACATTGGATCAGGGGAAGAAAGAATCCAAGAATGTGAATGCAGATTAATTGATATTATTCAGTCTAAGCAAACAGGAAGAAAAAAAGTAAAAAACAAAATAATAATGTCCTGTGAAGCAATATTATGCACACCAACATACACATAATGATAGTGTAAAAAGGAAAGAGATAAAGAGGCAGAAAAAAAATTGAATAGTGACCAAACCCTCACAAATTTGATGGGAACGATTAATCTGCACTTTCAAGAAGCTCAACACATTTCAAGTAAGACAGACTCAAAGAGATCTTTGCTAGGTGACATCATTATTAATCTGTCAAAAGACAAAGACAAAGAGAGATTCTTGAAAGCAGTGAGAAGTGAATGATATAATGTAATCCTCAATAAGATTAACAGTCAGTATCTCATAAGAAACAATAAAGGACAAAAGACAGTGGTATGACCTATTTAATTGCCAAGACTAAAACAAAGACAATAACAACAAAAACAAAAAAAACCCTGTCAACTAAGAGTTGAGTATCCAACAAAATTGCCCCTCATAAATGAAGAAGTTAAGACATTCCAAAATAAACAAAAACTGAGCAAGCTTTTAACTAGTAGATTTTCTGTAAAAGAAATACTAGAAAGGTGTCTTTAGGCAGAAATAAAAAGATGTTAGGCAGTAACTAAAATATAAATGAAGAAATAAAGACCATGGTAAACGTAGCAAGCTAGATAACCATAAGATACAATGTAAAAATATTTTTGTTGTTTCTTTTCCAATATAATTTTAAAGCAACTTCATAAAGTAACAATTATACATCAGTTTTGATGGTTATACAATATATAAAGACATAATTAAAGTGACAATAACAACACAAAGGAGCGGGAAAGAATGAATCTATATGGGAACAAAGTTTTTATATGTGATTGACATTAAATTGATAATAATTCTAAACAGATTGTTATGAATTAACATGTTAACTATAAACCCCAGGACAGTCAGTTAAAAAAAACTCAAAAAATGTAATAAGAGAAATGACAAAGTAATTATAACAGTTCTTTAGAAAATATCTCTTTAACACAAAATAAGATAAAAATAAATAAATAGAGGAACAAAAGGACATGAGGTATAGAAAACGAATAGTAAAATTGCAGATGTAAGTGCTACCTTACCAGTAATTACCTTAACTACAAATAAATTAAACACTTTAGTCAAGAGGCAGAAACTGACAGAACTGATTTTAGGACAAAGACCCGGCCAGGTACAGTGGCTCACACCTGCAATCCCAGCACTTAGGGAGGCTGAGGCAGGTGAATCACCTGAGGTCAGGAGTTTCAGACCAGCCTGGTCAACATGGTGAAACCCCATTTCTACTGAAAATACAAAAATTAGCCAGGTATGTTAGTGCATGCCTGTAATCCCAGCTCCTCAGGAGGCTGAGGCTGGAAAATCACTTGAACCCCAGAGGCGGAGGTTGCAGTGAGCCAAGACCACGCCATTGCACTCCAGCCTGGACAACAAGAGCGAAACTCCGAAAAAAAAAAAAAAAAAATCCAAGTACATGCTTTCTACGATGCACACCCTTTATAATCCAAGACACAAACAGATTAAAAGTGAACAGGTGGAAACATACCATACAAACAGTAACCGAAGGAAAGCTGAAGTGCCTACATTATCAGATAAAATAGACTTTGAGACAAAAATTGTTACTACAGAGTTTATTTTATAATGATAAAAGTGCTAATCTATTAAGAGGTTCTGTGTGTGTGTGTGTGTGTGTGTGTGTATATATATATATATATATATATATATATATATAGCACCAGACAATAAATCTGCATAATACATGAAGCAAAACTCACAGAATTGAAGGAAGAAATAAACAGTTCAAAAACAATAGTTGGAAACTTCAGTATACCACTGTCAATAATAGATAAATCAATTAGACAGAAAACCAACAGGGAAAGAGAAAACTAGAATAACACTAAAAATCAAGTGGACCTAACAGACATCTGTCAAACATTCTAGCCAAAACGAGAAGAATACACATTCACCTCTAGTGTACATGGAATATTCTTCAGGAATAGACAATCTTTTAGGTAGACCACAAAATAAGTTTTAATAAATTTAAAAGTCTGGAAACTATACAAAGTATGTTTTCTGAATATAATGTAATGAAATTAGAAATGAACAACAGAAGATACACTGAAAAAAAATCACAAATATGTGGAAATTAAACAATACAGCCTTAAACTACCAATGGGTCAAAGAAAAAATCATACAGAAAATTACAAAGTACTTTGAGATAAATGAAAAAAAGAATGCAATATACCAAAACCTATGGCATGCATCAAAAAGCAGTGTTCAGAGAACCATTTATAGCTGTAAATATTTACATTAAAGAGGAAAAAAGATACCAAATCAGTAACCATATCTACTCTTATAAAAACTAGTAAAAGAAGAACAAACTAAACCCAATGCCAGCAGATGGATGGAAATAATAATAAAGATTGAAGTAGAGGCAAATGACATAGATAATAGAAAAAACAGAATTAACAAAACAAAAAATTGTTTTATTTTAAAGATGAACAAAACTGTTCAACAATTAGCAAAACTGACAGAGAGAGACAGAAGACTCAAATTCCTAGCCTAAGAAAACAAAGTGGGGTATAGACCTTACAAAAGTAAAAAAGATTTTAAGAGAATACTACAAACAACTTTATGCCAATAAGTGAGATAATCTAGATGAAATGGACAAATTCCTGGAAACATGCAAACCACTAAAACTTATTAGGAAGAAACAGGAAATTTGAACAGACCTGTTAAATGCAAAGAGATTGAATTAGAAATCGAAATGGCCGACAAGCACATAAAAAATGCCTAACATCATTATTCACTAGGGAAATGCAAATCAAAACCATAAATGATACCACATCACACCCACAGAATTGCAAGATCCAAAAAAGCAGAAAATACCAAAATGGCTGGAGGCAGCCATTCTGTTATCACATGGAATGTTTTTAAGAATGCTGTCACTGAGAACACTAACTATAATATCACATGGGCTATTTCTGGTGATAAGGTGATTTGTTCTTGTGGCAGTGCCATAAGTGTTTATGCTTCTTCTAAGTAACCAGATATTAGGAGTTGTGTAAAGGATTTGATTTCTCTTTCCTCCTAGGCTTCTAGTAGACTGCAAGTCAAATTTGTGATTCTCCATACCTATGGCATGGAATTTTATAAGATTAAATACTAGTTTGATCTTGTCTTGCTAGTATTACTTTCTCTTCTATTCTTTCATTAATTTTAAATTATATTGTGTGTGTATGCATATTAGTCCATTCTTGCATATCTATAAATAATACCTGACATTGGGTCATTTATAAAGAAATGAGGTTTAATTGGCTCATCGTTCTATGGACTGTACAGGAAGCATGATGCTGGCATCTGCTCAGCTTCTGGGGAGGCCTCGGGAAGCTAACAATCATGGTGGAAGGGGAAGGGGTTGGAGGCACGTTACATAGCTGGAGCAAAAGCAAGAGGGAGAATGAGCAGGTGACACAAACTTTTAAATGACCACATCTCACAAAAACTCACTTACTATTGCAAAGACAGCACCAAGACGGTGGTAAACCACTCATGAGAAATATACCCCCATGATTCAATCACCTGCCACCAGGCCCCAACTCCAACACTGGGGATTATAATTCAAATGAGATTTGGGCAGGCAGACACATCCAAACTATATTAATATGTATATGACATGTTGATATATACATGATGGAGTATGCTGATATGCTGATTAACATGATGGCTAAAGTATGGCCCAATTCATCAGGTAAATATTATTTAAGTTGTCATTGCTTTTATTAAGTAAGACATTGGATCCTATGAATTGTCTTTCCTGCCTATCTTTCTCCAGTTTTGTTTCTGTTCTTACATTACTTATGTCTGATGTTTAGCCCTTCATCTGCTTGCATATTATGCTCCTTTGTCAGTGAATCAAGGCAAAGCTTGATATCAGGTGATTTATATATTTAAACTTATTCTTTTCCTCTTTGTTTTCATCCAGCAGAGCTCTGCAGGATAGAAATTACATTCTTGAAGAGTGAAGCATTTGTCTTATTCTCACTAATTCAGGGGTGCCATCAATTTTGTCTCTTGTATTGTGCTTGACTAAACTATAAGAGCTCTCCCTGAGCTTCATTTCAAGCCACATGAAATCTATCTTCTATTGCAATGGACATGAATGACTTGAAAGCTCAAAATATTAAAATCAGCTTGATAGAATTTTGCCTCTAGCTTTTAGCCAACTATCACAGTGCACAGCAAATATGTGCTATTTTTGCCTGCCTAGAAACCCCTTCTTCCTCTGCTAACAGTATCCTTATATCCTCTTGAGGACACACTCTATGTGGTTTGGTTAGAGTTTTCCCTGCTATCTAGACCTGGTAACTCAGCTATCTCATGACTCTAACTACAGTAATTTAAGAATAAACAAGTGACCCAAGCTGGAATTCTCCCTGGAGATCTTGTGTCAAAATTACTGAATGAAAAATGTCATTCTTGCCTCTGAAAAAGAAGGCAGGCATAAAGTGACAACAGTACAACCATTCTCCCTGGCCCCCCTCCTCATTTTATCACGCTGGCCCCAAATTCCATAGACGTGGCTTATTTTAAGTGAAATAAACTGAACGCTCAAATTACTCATATGACTCCATATATTCAAAAATTTTCAGAACCAAAATTTACTTTTCACCTTAAATAATGGTACAAAAAAAACCCAGTATATTGAAACCATGATTATTTAATGAAAATCACAATTTTGGTTGTAGTAATTATTTTGACCTCTGATGTGCAAAATGCAAAATAAATAATAGAAAAAAATAAATACAATGTAATGGCAAGATAAAAATTAGAATAGAAAAGAAAAATGAAGTAAATAAGATTAAAATGTTAGATAATATACAGTATTAGGAATATAACATTAAAAAGCAAGAAAAAAGCATTATCAATAAAAGTTGGCTAAAAGATTCTAGAAGGGTAAACAAATAAAGATATTTATTTTTGTGAAGAAGCAATTTAAAGTGACATTCTAAAGTAGGATAAGCAAGGCAGGGTTAGGAGGAAGACATTCAAACCCATCCCTGAGGCAAAAGCAGGTAAGAGGCAGGTTTTTCATTGAATTTCATAAGTCATGAAGACAATTTATAAACATCAAGATGTCTCTCAAATGATTGCTGAGAATGAAAGTCGGCATCTCTAGCATACAGAAGAACCCTATTCCTCTGGCTCATAAATTTGACCTTAAAGATGCATTTTTACCTGAAGACAAGACAGTCTCCAATTGGCATAAATTCTCCAGAATCATTCAAGAGATACATCCAGAGAGGCAGTTTGGACTATTACTCACATTGAACTGGTAGACCACCCTGTTGCCTACTTCAAAATAAATGCTTTAGAAATAATTTCATACAATCTTGAATCATCACATTATATGTGCACAACACCACACCATAACTCTAAAACCATGCTTAGCCCAAATCTATTAGACTTCCACTACTTAAAAAACAAAGATGGTCCTATTCCTTATCAAGGCTATTATAATTGCCAATGTGTGTTTTTAAAACAACAAAGAAGAAATGGCTACAGCTGTTCTTATTTGGTGGTCTTATTATATACAGCTAAAGGTTACTTCTTTATATGCTTCTAATTAGAATTGATTACAAACATTATAATAACAAACATACAATAAAATCAATTATAGTAATAGACTTTACTGCCAATATTTAGTAATTTCCTGTTGCCATTAAGCCAGTTATTTCCAACTATGTGATTGCATTGGGAAGATAATATTTTTATAGAGATTTGTTCCTTTTTTAGATATGAAAATAAAATAATAGTTATTTTATTTCCAAACGGACAAGATATTTTCCATTTCTGTACTACTTGTTTCTCTCCTACACTCATTAGACAGAAACATCTTAATGAAACACATTTAAAAAGACAAATAAAAGAAGTTGTTTATGTACACAAGTCAGCTTGAATTCAGTTAAACAGGAGTTTCTTGAGAATGAGGTGGAGTAAGGAATTGAGCAGATGGGGGAGGGAGGCTTCACTATATTTTTGGTTTTGAAATAAACATATTAACTATTCAATCATTAAAATATTAAATTAATCAAACATTTCAAATAATTTAAATTTAATCAAGCAGCCTACGGACAATATCTGAGATTTTCCTTACATTTTCTGAATTATTGTAGCAAGGATGTGGCCAAAGTAACAATAGGCGGAACACATCATCCATCAATTAAGAGGCCTAAGAACTTGGTGTCCCATTGGAAAACCCACCCAACTGGCCTTACATCATTGTGGATGTTTGAAGTCAGTAACCAGCAATTTGTTTAACTCAAATAAACATCAAGGAATTTATTACTACACAGAACTCAGCCTTTTGGAGAACTTATTTTGCTCCTGTTTATAAATGATTGTATTTGTTATCATTTCTTTCCTTTAATCGTTAGTAGAACATTTTGTAATTCTCTTCTTATATTAACCATATGAGGTACATCAGTCCCATGTTCCCATTTTAGAGAAAGATGGTACAGAAACCTAGGAATATTTGGCTATACTCATAGGATAAATTGAAACAAATTGTAGGGGAAGTAATGACATTAGTGTTTGTGTTCCCTGATATTTCATTAGATCTAGCTCAAAGCCCATTAAAACCAAATATTTTTAAAAGAGAACTTTTATTAACATAGTTTTAAAATCCCATTTCTAAAACAGAGAGGCCTCCTGTAAAATAGGGCTGCATTCATTTTTCTTTCCCACTGGTGGTTTGTTTTTGCCCCTGTGTCACATTTTCCATACAATTTTATCTTCAATTACCACTGAGCTAAAAATAAATAAAGCATGTTTCCTAAATTGTCATAATTAGCAATGCCATTTTATAGGGAATTCGGCTGCTGCTTGAGTAAACAACTGTTTTTACTTAAATATTTGATACAGAATAGGAAGGCTGCTATTTTTCTTGATGATAACAGGAAGTCAGTTTTCATGTAAGTCATATGATTCTGACAGAGTTATTAGAAAACAATACGGAAGTTGGTTTTTAGAAATTATATTGTTTGAACGTCCTGCTTGTAACTTTGCCCCTATGGAAAGATAGAGAGCATATTAAATAGAAGCCATTTAGAGCAAACTGCGAGGCCTTTGTTTGAGAATCTAGCTTCTCTCTTTCCAGATCTTCTACTCCTTCATGTACTCATAGGACACTATAAAAAATCACAAACAATTTCTTCAGGACAAACACGTGTTTCAGTGTGTCTGTTTTCTGGGGGTTTTCTTATAATCTAGAAAAAAAACAAAGTCATAGCATTTTAGAGCTGGAACAACTTTTTAGAATTATGTAGCCCAAATATCTCATTTTAGAGGTCATAATGAAATCCAGAGACATGAATGGATTGGCCTGGCAGCTGGTTAATAACACTAAGAAATGGACTACAAGTGCTCTTTCTGCTGGCCTCTAACTGATTCCATATGTTTTCTGTCCATTGCTTCCCCTCCTCCCCTAAGAAGATGCTCTGTAGTGAGGTATGACCCCTCTGGAGAAGAGGATAAACCTGATTCCTAACAGTGCCAGAGTACAGAGTAAACTCTAATGAATAAATTGACTTTGAGATTGGGAACCACTGCCCCACAGTGGTCTCACCTCTGAGAAATAACGACACTTGCTCATTTGTGTTGAAAGCAGACAGGACTAGACCTGTAACTTTTAAAATCATAGCAGGTGAATTCTTGGTAAAATAGTGAGTGAGATCACTGGGGAGGAAGGAGAGGCAAGGAAAGGCTCATTATGATGATAGACAGCCCCTAAATAATATTCAGAATAATTTCCTCCTAAATAAGAGGATCATACTCCACAGAAGCAGGTGAAAATGCAATTTTGGAGAAGCTGATAATGGTTCTGTCTCTGACATGTGTCTATTTCAAAAAAACTGGGGCTTCTGTTTGCTTATTTGGCAGACAGTGTGTGATTGCAATGAAGGGATGAGGGCTGGCAGAGCCCTGATAATGGTAGGTGTGCAGTCTCTCCTCCAAACAGCTATAAAGGAAAAACCATTATGGTGCGCTGAAAAGCTCAAGGAAATCTAAACTGATTGGGGTGTGGGGGTTGCTGAGAAATGAGGTCATTGAATTGCTACATAAAATCAGCAATGATATAAAAGCATGATGTACAAGAAATGAGGGAGATCTTTCTGGCTTAGAAAGTTTCTTATATTTTTCCTAATGATTAAGCAATATCTGAAATTTACCGCAAGGTTTGTATCTATCATCAGTCTAATTTAAGAGGAATATACTTGCAGTTACAGTGTCTATTTAACCTGATCTCTTATGGTTCCCAATATTTCATTCTGTTCCTGAGATACTCCTATACTGAACATCTACATGTCATTTGCCTCTGTGTCTTTACACACGAAATGCCTCTACCTGGCAAAATAATGTCCCTTTTCTTCCCTCATTTATGCTCCCAACGTTTTCAAAATAAGATCCACAAGATATCTCTACTAGCGACTCTTTTCCTCACTAAATGTTTCCTATGCCAAATTACATATTTACTATGAAGCCTCTTGATACACATATACTTGGTTGATACTGCATTGGCTTTGATTTGTAACTATTTTGTTTTATAAGATTCTTAAATTGTTGTTATGTATTTAGATGCACTTTCCCAAAAAGCCAAAAAAACTTGAAAATTTTTCTTGTTTGCTTTGTACTTTTACTGAAGCCAGTACATTGCCTTGCATGCAACGATCACAAAATGTTAGTTTTAATCGACTGCTTCCAAAGGCAAACAGTCCAGTTCTCTAGCTTCATTTCTTTTTCCACTATTTCACCGGTAGACATGTTGATGAACCATAGAGCAAAAACAGTCAATATATTTTATCTGATTAATTTTTTAAAAGTAAAATCATAACTCTTTATATGCATAGTAACCATGAAATAAGATTAAAATGTCACCTCTCTCCATTTAATGTAGAGGGAAAACAGACAGTATACTACACATGAGAAAAAAAAGTTACCCTAGGGGTCATTACATCATCTTCTTGACCCATCCAACACACTGGTTTTCTCTAAGCTTTGAGCACAAAATGAAGAAAGAACCATGTTATATGAAAAAAAAATTGTGTCTTTAAACTATATAATCTCCCCGAGCTTGGCAAAACACTTGCACTAAGAGAATCCTGAGACCAAAAGAGAGATCTGAAGAGACGTCCTGTGTCCTCTCTCAGGCAACCTTCAGGGCTTTTGCTTTTTGAGTCTCATGGAGGACTAAAATTCCCATTATATATATATATTTTTTTTTTAAAAAAGCAAATGTATGTAGTTGAATTCTCATCAATTAAATGTAATATGGTGTAACTCCACTATCCTTTGGTGACCTTCTTCTTTACTCATTTTTGTACTTTGACCCTATCCACATGAGTCTTCTCCCTCTCTCACTCTTTGTCTCTCTCACTCTTTCTCTCTCTCCATCTCCTAAATGTTGCAGGGGCTTGCCATTTAATCCAGCATCCAAATACCAAGCCACGATACTATGCCAACTTAAGAGTCCAGTTTTAGTTCCTGCTACTTTTGCTGCAACTGTAGCTATTACTCTTCACTTTGGCTTTAATTCTGCAGTTATCAACTGAGTGCATCCTTGCTTCAAGCACTGTGCTGAGAATATAAAGATAAATAATACAAGGCTCCTGAGTTCAAGGAGTTTACAGTCCAGAGGTGCTATTTGCAATGTAATTATGATTTCTTGTTCTCTTTTCTCTCTTCAAACTTTTAACAATTTGCATCTCACTATATTACCCTGAGCTCAGCTCCCCCTCATGCCACAAAGCTACCACATTCACTGCACAGAACTTACGTTTTCAAGCTTACACTTTTTTCTCTGCCACAGGTTACTTAGACTTTTAACAGACGTTTATTTCCTCCAGTTCCCCCATCATAAAGAGCCAACCATGAGGCAACAGGATCAATGGCCTCCTTGGTTTCTTCCTTTCCAGTCCTGTCACCATCTGCTACTTCAACTGCTGATGTCAACTTGCTCAGTTATCTTGCCTTTCCAGTGAGGTTGCCGCACTGCATGGCTTGCCTTCTGCGTAATGGAAGTGACTATCTAGTCCCACGGATTTCAGTGGAGCAGGACTGGCTTTCCTATCCCCAGGGGAGATTTTAAAATTCTGAATCTCAGATGGTTAATTTTACTTCAAAGCTTTTCCCCTCCTGTAGCTAAAAAACAACATGATTCGTTTTCAAAAGATGCCAGTTGTCATTTAACTGCAATAGTTCAAGAAATTTAAAGACAAAAAAAGGTCTTATAGCTATTGAACATTTTCTTGCCCATTGCATGAGGCAAAGTTACAGTATAATTTAACATGATGCCTTTTCTAGGAAAAATCCTTTTCCAGAAATTCATTCCCCACTAAAAGATCTGAGTAGTTGAAATCACACAAGTCTGTCTAAGCAGACTTGTTCTCATCTGAAGACTCATCCATTCTGGATAAATGAGAGAATTCCTGAGGGTGACTCTTGCTCAGGCCTCATCAAAGGAACTACGTCTTTCTTGTTCAAGGAACAAAACTCAGTTTTATGATTGAAAAAAGAAAAGAAAAACAGCATCAACTATTCAGAAGCAACTGCTTAGGGACTTTTATCAAGGTAGCTATAAAGTATATAAATCTGTTTAAAAAGTTTGCGTATGTCAGTCAAATAACTAAAAGAACAAATAGAATGTGAGTGCTACAAGACAGTAATTTTTGCCTGGTTTCTTCACTGTTACATCTTTAACACCTAGAACAACGCCTGGCACATAGTAAGCACTCATTTAATATTTGATGAATGAATGAACAATTAAAAGCAAAGCTGAAGGCGATAGCTGACCGCATAAAGCAAAAATGATTTATGAGGTTCTACACTAAATACCAAAGGAATACAATGGTTGCTTATCATGGAAAAGTGCAATGTCTGTGCTAATGATATTAAAGGGAAAAAAAATGCTAGGGAGATGGAGAAGAATCATGCTACTGTGAGAGAAAAAAGGGTGGCTTTGGGGTGGACTTAGCTTACAAATGGTAAAGAATTACATGTCTTCTGGTAGCCCCACAGAGCATTTTCAGAGGCTGGAAACCTTCTGGTTTCAGTTTGGTGGAGAAAAATAATAGATCCTATAAAATCAAGAAAGGAACTTATTCTTTTGACATTAAGACAGACCCACTTTTACCCTTCAGTCTGAGTAGCTATTCTTTTATCTAAGCCTCACATTTTTGTGTTCCTTTTATTTCCCTACTCTGGTGGCCCTCAGCCCTGGCGGCGCATCAGAATCACCTGTGGAACTTTTAAAAATTGCAGTGTCTGGCTGCCACCCCCCATTTTGATATATTTGGGCTGGGCTGGGGTCCAGGTATTGGTTTTTTAAAGGCTCTCTAGATGATTTTAATATTTGTCTAGGACTGAGAAATTTTGCCTTGCCCCGTGTTGCAACCTAGATACATTTTTATACTTTACCATAGAGAATATATAGCAATTTTTCCTACCTCAACAAATTTTACCTATCTACTCTTTTCCTTTACCTTACACTGATTTCTGCATTCTTTAGTGGTCTCCATGAATACTCCATTTGATTAATGACTTTCCTTCATGACCATTCTGACTCCTTGAAAAACGTTTGAAAACGCCTTTTCAAAAGAACTTCAAATGTTACTTACACACAGAAGAATATGCAATGTAGATATCCAATTTTATTCTATTTTAGTTCAGAAAATGACTCTCTCAACTTGTTTAGAAAATGACTATCTCAACAAAGAAGAAAATGTCAACAACAAGAAGTCCTTTAAACAACAAGCAGTGCTGAGCTCACACCATTTGAATGTTAGCAAATCTAGAATAGAAGAGAAATGATAGCTTTATCTTCAGACAGGTTTTTCTTTAATTCCCTTTTTTAGAAATCATCTCTTGTACACTCAAAAAACGTTATAAAGCCAATGCAAGGTAGGGAATGAATTCATTCACTATTAGGGAGAAGATACATTTCTATTTAAAAATTGTTCTCTTTTATACAAATAGTTTTAACTTATCTGTGGCTTGCCTTTCACATCTATGAAATGAAAGATATTGAATATTTTATCCTTAATAGTTTATGAAATGTGATCAATAATCAGTATCCTGATGAAATTATTTGTTTTCCAAAGAAGATGAAGAATATAATAGAAATTTTCAAAGCCAAAATTTGCTTCTAAACCAGCTACTCTGACTACAATAAATCCACCTCCTGTCTTTCACTTGGAACTACAGCTAGCTTCAGGGTGACATTTAACTTTGGAAGGAAACTTCTGATCTTACACTCCTTTGTTGTCAATTGCCACTCAAAGTACTAGTTTTATAGGTGCATATTTATGAGATATGAAACATTTCTCCTTTCATATTCTGGAAAAATGCATGCTCTGAAATAAACGGTTATGGCAAATTTGGGAATATTTCAGCACATAGACTTTTTTAAGAAAACCACTTGTCAATAATTTATTAAAGTACTACTAAAATTAAAGTTCAAGGAACAAAGAAAGCAGGGGGCAACATTTCTGGGACTTGACTTGGGATGGATTTATTAATGGGAATTATTAGAAGAGAGAACCACCCAAAAGCACACTGGAAACCCAACAATATAAACCAAAGTCTGGCAGCAGAACTCCTACCGTTTTGAAGGGTAATGAATACCTTTATGACATGAGTTAGTTCCACAGTCCAAGACTAAGGAATGGAACTGTTCTTTACTTGTTATTAGTTATGAGCATTGTCTACATATACAAGAGGAAACTATAAATACAAGAAACCTAAAGAATTGAGTCCTCTGGATGGGAAGCAGGGGAAAAAGAGTGTGAGCAGAGCAATGAATACCACATGAGGACTAATTTGGTAAACCGAGTGCTGTGCAATGAATACTGAGTACCTTCCATTAAGACGATTGGCTAGTATATAGCAGCCATAGCAGTGTTCCATGATGAGCAAATACAACTATGAGTGTGAATTTGCTTGTACATAAAAAGCCTTCTGCTAATAGTAAATTATTTTCTGAATGTTTCCTTATAAATTAGTGAAGAGCAAAAGAAATAAAATAAAAAGTTAGTGACCTTAAAATAAATATGCATCATTTAAAAATACTTTATTATTGGTCACTTATGAACTTCAGTCTCATAGATTCAATTCTCTAATCAACATCTTCACCTGGGTGTCTAGTAGACATCTCAATTGACATGTCCTAAAACTCAACCTCTGATCTTCTCTCCTAAGCTTTTTCTTCAGTCTCTTTTTATTTCAGTTCATGGCAATTAGATCTTTCCAACTGCTCAGGGAAAAACCTTGGAGTCATTGTGACTCTTCTTTTTCTTGCCCTATATCCAATCAGAGAAGAGTAAATCCTTTGAATTTACCTTTAAATATATCAGAATCATACCACTTTCACTGCTAACACCAGAATCCAAGCCATCCTAATCTCTCACCAAATTGTAACCATAGCCTTCTAACTGTTCTTTCTGCTTCCACCCTCCTCTTCCCCTCATTATAACATATTCTGAACACAACAGCCAGACTGATCCTGTTGAACTGTAGGTCAAATAGTGTCTCCTCTCTGCTCAGTATCTTTAAATGACTGCCCATTGCACCCAGAATTAAAACTAAAGTCCAAAGTTGGCTCACAAGGCCCTAAAAATATCAAGTCTCTGCTACTTCTCTCATTTCATCTCCAACACCTCTCTGCCTTGTCTTGCTCTCCCCTCTGCAGTCACACTGGAATACTGCAGCTCCTCAAACTTTCTGTTGCTTCTGCCAGGTAAGCTCTTCATCCTGATGTCTGCATGCCTTATCCTTCACCTCCTTTAGGTTTTTGTTCTAAAATCATCCACCCAAGAAGGACCCAACTGCCCTATACAAAATTACATACATCTCGACATCCAGAATTCCCTAAACCCCTTCACAGTTTTATTTTCTTCATAGCACTAATCAGCATATGACAAACTATATATGAGTGTGCATCTGTGCACATGTGTATTTGTCTATTGTCTGTCTCCCCCTACTAGAATACAAACTCCTTGAGGACAAGCATTTTTGACTCTTTAGGTCATTGCCATATCCCCAGGGCCTGTCACATGGAAGTTTCTCAATTGTTCATTCATTGAGACAAACAATTAAATTAACATTAAAGTAACATATTAATTTGTTCACTGTAGCATGAACAAATTAATATGTTATTGAATTTGTCACATTCAATTTGGTACTTTTTGTCATGGTTTTATTATTTTATTCTGGGCCACGCCAGCTCATCTTTCATTTTCTTTTTTTACCCTATCATATATTTCTAAAGATCTTAGGGCGGGCATGGTAGCTCATGCCTGTAATCTCAGCACTTTGGGAGGCCCAGGTAGGCGGATCACTTGAGGTCAGGAATTCGAGACCAGCCTGGCCAATATGGCAAAACTCCATCTCTACTAAAAAAAAAAAAAAAAGAAGAAGAAGAAGAAGAAAGAAGGAAAAAAAAGTTGGTGGTGGCTGAGGCAGGAGAATCACTTGAACCTGGGAGGCGGAGGTTGCAGTGAGCCAAGATGACACCACAGCTCTCCAGCCTGGGCGACAGAGTGAGACCCTTATCTTATATCTCTGCTTTAAGCTCTTCTTTTTTTAGGGTGTACTTTTTTCATTATGGTTTTTTGTGGGTTTTAAATTCACAGTGATATATTTGGTTAAATTTTTCTTTTATTCCATGCCAACATTTTTCTCATAAATGTTCTCTGTCATTTTTTTCTGTTCTTATGCTATTTTTATCTTTGATTATCTTTGTATGTGGATCCTACACTAGTTTATGTTTAATGACTCATCTTTGAATGAGGAAGGTCTCCTTGGACCCATTGTTTGCAGTAGGGAATTACGAAGGAGGAACTCTCCTTATGGCACAGGGACCACAGGGATTTACGTTTAGGGAGCCTTTGCTTCTTTCTTGACCACTGGGACTTACAGAGAGGCCCAGTGCCCTCTCTCGTACTCCTGACGCACCAAACACTGCTTCCTGCAAATATGTTTCGCCTGCATGATTCCTTCACTAATTCTGCATTTACCTTCCCAACACTGTGTGACTCATTACTAAGCACAAGGAAGGACCCACCATGAGACCCCCGCTCCTTCCCAGTGTTGCTAATAGAAATTGTTAGCTCCGTGACCCAGAAGGGGAATCATTTCTTTGGAAAGTGCTCTCTGATGGCTTTCATTGAGATCTGCAGCCATAGGTATTCTCACTCCGCATCTTCATACACATTAACTTTATTAATATTGGCAGATCTTCCTCTAATTCTGCGATTTGGAGTTTCATATTTCTCTTAAGTTTGTTGAAGATGGAATTCTAAAGTACATATATTTATATGTTAACATCTGTTACATCTAAGTAAGGAAAAATACAGAATATATTATTTGCTACTTTTTTGAGTGTTTAAAATATTTTATAATTAAGTGTATCAATTTTATTTTTGCCAGATTTATATAAAGCATATAAATTAAATGTGTTAATTAGATATCCTACAGCTGTAATCCTCCTAAGTATCCACAATATTTTTGGCTTGCTGTTTCTCACCTTAGAATGACTAAACTAGCACATTAGAATAAATAAGGAAGAATAACATTTAGTAGGTCTTCTAATATGCCAACTTTAACAACCGCTGTTTTATTTATTTTAATGGATAAGAGCTTTATTAGTCCGTTTTCACACTGCTATAAAGAACTTCCCTGATCTGGCTAAATTATAACCAAAAGAGGTTTAATTGACTCACAGTCCCACATGGCTGGGGAGCCTCAGGAAACTTACAATCATGGTGGAAGTGGAAGCAGACACCTTCTTCACAAGGTGGCAGGAAGAGAGAGAGCATGTGAAGAAGGAACTGTCAGACACTAATAAAACCATCAGATCTCGTGAGAACTCACTATCACAAAAACAGCATGGGGGAAACAGCCCCCATGCTCTAATCACCTCCCACCAGGTCCTTCTCTCGACATGTGGGGATTATGGGGATTATAATTTGAGATGAGATTTGGGTGGAGACACAGATCCAAACCATATCAAGAGCATGGACTCTGGATCCAGAGTGCCTCACCTTAAATTCTATGTCCGACCCTTATAAGGAAAGTGGCCTCGGGCATATTATTTAACATTTATGCCCTTTGGTTTTCTCAGCATAAAATGAGGATAATATTAAGATTGTTGTGATAAGTAGGCAAATTAATACTTTTAAAACATGTAGAACAGTGCTTGACACATAGTGCTATTATATAGCAGAAATTATTACTACCATTATTCCATGTTTCATGGATTCATATGTCGTTTAAATAATTTCAATAAATGTAAAATTTTAATACATACTACATATTATTAGAATAGTTCTCCTGGTTATTTTTATTTGGAATGTTAAATAGATGGAGTCTCAAGTTCATATTTTGAAAATTAGTGGTTATGGATGTGACAATGATTTAATGAGAAATTCTCATCTCCAGGCCATTTAAATAGCCCATTCTCATGGTTACAATGAAACATCCATTGTATGAAAGATCTATGTCCATAAATCTTTCAGTTCCATAGGACTTTTCCCACGGCTGTATCTCAAGTTCCATAGTTCTAAAGTCTGTAACATAAAGCAAAGAGATAAAAATCACTTATAATTTCCTTTCTCAAATAAAATATAGCAAATATTTAACTAGAGCTTTTCCTCTTGCTAGTGACATCCAGTCATGTATGTAGTAACTTAAGGATGAAGGCAAAATACCTGTTTTTTACTCTTTCATTCACTG
The DNA here is from genome assembly GCF_029289425.2 of Pan paniscus. Taxonomy (NCBI): domain Eukaryota; kingdom Metazoa; phylum Chordata; class Mammalia; order Primates; family Hominidae; genus Pan; species Pan paniscus. Next base: position 34,062,313 of record NC_073249.2, on the reverse strand, counting down.
AATACATTTACTAAGAATAAGGCATTAGGGAGCATGGGAACTAAAGAGATTGATTAAGCAGGATATCTGCTCTCCAGGATCTTCTGTCAAATAGAAGGGATAACATGAGCATATGGTTGCTCAGGAAGCCTTGCTGAGTCAATGAAGTAAAAAAGGAGGAAAGAGCTATTAAATAACTCTATTCTTGGATGTTTCATTATGGAGCACTCATTTTCTGGTGATTAATTGTTTTGAATGTAACTTCAACTTTATGGGTTAAGAAGTTGACAGCATCCTAGGGCTGGCTACATCTCTCAGCCAGAAGTAAATGAACACAAGGGTGGTTTGTAAATCTAAAATTTCAATTTACTAATTTAAATTTTTTATTATATTATTAGCATGTTGTTATACTGTCAGTTTATTAATTTATAATTATTTATGGGCAGTTTATTTGCCCATTTGACTACAGAGAATAGCTTGGGGAGCTATGTGTTTATCAACAAGTTTCTTGGTGAACAAAGACTAAGACAGATCAAGAAGTCAGAATAGCCAACATTCAATCAAGTCAAGCCTTGATAATGATATATTCATCACCATAGTAGCCATCACACCTTATGCCTTCAAATGGGACTGGAGTACCTATGAGTCAACTCTTCTAACTCTCAACGTGCTTCTGTTGATCCTGCCAATGTTCAACTTCTTAATATCTCTTTTATAAGGTGAATAAATTCACCTTCTAATTGACTCTCTATTTCAATGTGCTCATCAAGTTACAACTGGATCTTACAAATATTGGTGCTCTTGCAACTTTTTAATGTGACTTTGTACATCTCTGCTATGCTTAACATGCGGTAATCTTACTATTTAAAGGGAAATGTGCAATCTTATATCACTTATTTTTGGGAAGAATATATTGAAATGAATAATTTATATTCCTTAACAATTTTGTTAAGCCGGCCACTTCAGAGAGTGGACAGTAATAAAGTAAATCAGTGAAATAAATAACCATAAAACATTAATAGACCAGAAATTTATTTTATTATCCATGAAGAATGTCATAAATATCGCATTTAAATTTGAATTTCTCTAATGTGCTAGTTTCACAAAAATCAAATGAATCAAGCTAATGTAACCAAACTGAACACTTCATTTACAATGTTAGAAAAAAATTGAATTTGGTGTCCATCTTACAATCGGTTAAGTAAAGAAAAGCAGAAATCACAGAGTAGTTGAAATTATCCCATGGGTATGAAGAATTAGGAGAGTAGCCCTAGAAATTGTAGATCCTCTGACCCAAAGGCCAGCTAGTGGCCTAAACACAGCATGCCACTAAGACATTTTATTAAGTCTGACCAGATGGACAGTTTCCCATTGGTCCTACAAGCAGCCAGCAGTTTGACCTACTAATAACTTGGAAACAAGACAGCAGAAACTATTTTGACTTTATCCCCACTTGGGAGCCCCTGCCTCTCAAGGGAGCCAGTCATCAGCTGCAGCCTGGCCTAAAACCAGGGAGGAGTCTGGCTGGCAATACCAGACATATAAATTTTTCCTTATCTCTACCTCTTCCCCCTCCCATTTTAGTTTTTCCTTTGGCACCTTTCCATCTCTGTCTTGTTCAAACTCAACTTACTCTTTATCCCAGAGTGCTTCATTAATATCTAAGCATACAGGCTAAGGTCACCCAGAACCATCATCTCCCAGAAGAGAGAGGATGTGTAGTTAGATTCCACGTACCAGCAATGCATCTTGTTTATAAGGCCTTTTCTTTACTTGACCATGTTTACCCAATATACAAACCTACCATCATTTCTATTATTTCAATTTTAAAAATTAATAACTTAAGAAAATCTGTCAATCCAGTTATTTCCTATTATATATATATATATAGATAGATAGATAGACAGATGGTTATGTATATGTAACCAGAAAAAATTATTTGTTTCACTCTTACTTTAGATATTATATTCCCTTCCTTTTTTCTTTATTATGTCTGATTTGAAATATTGAGATACTACAAGTTTTCATTCATCATCAACTCACATTCTTATTTAAATTTTTAAATTTCCATTGTGCATAGCTATTACCAGGCATATTCTGTTGACTTACTATTTTTCTATTTTTATGTCTCTCTTCTTCATCACATGACGAGGCCTTTGAAGGCAGGAAGGATGTCTTCCTTATGTTTATATCTCCAGTGTTTATGACAATGTCTAGAATTTAGCAGAGACTCATAATTTTTTCTAGAAACAGACTTAGTTTTTATATAAATGTCACAATTAATATAATATGTATGGATATAGTTTTGGTTTCATGACTGTATTTTCTTGCTCAGCCTGGTGCATTGAACACCCAATGCCTGAAAAGAATTCTCTAATTTCTCATATTTTGGTTTATATTGAAACACAAAAGCACTTAAAGATAATGTATGATCCCTTTTGTACATTACCAGTAACATGTTTATTATAATTAAAGTCTAGACCTTTCTACTATTTAAATTTGCATACCCATTCTGTAAAGAACTGAAATAGTTTTAAAAGATTATGAACATAATGAACATTAGCCCAAGAAATCCGCAGAGACGGCTGTTAACAGTAGCTGTTCTGCTAAGCAAGTTAGTCTTTAGCCAATGAAAATCCCCTATGGAGAAGTCTAATAATATTAGCCTCAATTCCAATGCTGGCAATAAGGCATATATAATAAACAATTTTCCTCTCTCTTTAAGAACATTGCTCCAGATGTCTTCTATTAAAAGTGAATGTAACATTGATGTGTATAATAAACCCTGATCACATTTCAACATATTGATATTAAGCTCACCCATATTGCACTACAGACATAAGTTTATTTTTAGGTCTCATTCTTACTCATGTTTATAATCAGTATAAGCTTCCATTTACATAAAGTTTACATTCTTATTTACAGTTTCACATATCATTAATTATTTAATTTTTATTGATTTCTTTTTAGCTTGATAAATTAGCATGCTATGCAGTTTTTCAGCATAAAGTAATTAAGAAAGTAATTTTATTGATTAGATTAACTCAATATTCAAGTCAAGCATATGCCATTTTTCATTACTGAAAACTGTTTCTCAAAAAATGACATTAAAATAAAATTTAAATTATAATACCAAGTCAATTTAATTTTCAGAAAATGTTTTGCATATGCCCAGTTTTTAGAGTCTTTGTTTGTTTGTTTTTTTGTTTTTTAAAGACAGGTTCTCTCTCTGTCACCCAGGCTGGAGTGCAATGGTGCCATCTTTGTTCACTGCAACCTCTGCCTTTGGAATTCAAGCTATCCTCCCACCTCAGCCTTTCAAGTAGCTGGGACCACAGGCATACACTACCATGTCTGGCTGTGTTTTTGTATTTTTAGTAGAGACAGAGTCCTGCCATCTTGTTCAGGCAAGTCACAAACTCCTGAGCTCAAGCTATCCACCGCCTCAGCCTCCCAAAATTCTGAGATTACAGGTGTGAGCCATCACACTTGGCCTAGACTTTTATTGATATATTTTTGTACATGTTCCTTTAATGAACACTAAAGTTATGCTCAGAGTTACCCCGTTATAGAGCTCTGGAAGTTTAAAGGCTCCTTAACTATTTAGGGATAGAGGAGCTCTCTTAGTGTGGGATATGTCTTCTTGAGCATTCTGCAAACTTCAGGACCTTTTCTAGAAGGGTAGTCTAGATTTCCCCCTTGGAGGTTAGCGTCTCCTAGGCACTCCTCTATTTAGAACCTGGTTGAGCTGCCTTGAAATATCAGAATAGAGCCCCAACTCTTCTTCATCATCAGAATCTTTAGTCAGGATCTAGTTACCTTCTGGGGTGTCTCAAAATAGACCAGTTTTAAGCAGTTCTATGTATTTATTCTGCTAGTTACCTCCAGGTTTTCAATAACATACATTCATTGCTATTTCTTGTTTATTCAACTTTAAGATGTTTCTCAATGCTCTACTTTAAAAGAGGAGATTTAGACCACTCAAAATGCTTTCTTTATGTGTATGTGAGGTTTATAAATGTTTACCCTTTAATGACTTCTTGGCTCATTAAATCGATAGCTACATGTTTCACAGAATTATGGAATTTTTAATAAGAGATTGTTTTAGCTATTATCTTATACAAACCTTTCATTCAGTAGACCGAGACTCAGAGACTAATTCAAGCGAATTGAGAATTACAATAGGGAGGAAGTTTGAAACTTAAGGCTTTATGTTCAGGTCTATACAATTGGGTTAGTGTTGTGAAGACCAAGTCCTACTTCTATCACTTTGTTGATAAGACTTTAGTATGTAGATATCCCTGAGTTTTCTTCTGTTTATACCTTCTGCTAACACTATAGTCTAGTCCATCAATACCTTTTACTTGGATCACTGCACATGGTTGCTAGGGTTAATTATACCAAAATACAAATCTAATTATGTCTTTCTCCTACTTAAAACCTTTCATGAAAACTTAATATGGCTTACAAGCTGTTGTATTTTCCATTTCACAGATGAAAGAACTGAGAAATTAAATAACTTTCCTAAGAGTAAATGGTTAATAAAAGACCACAGCTAGGATTCAAACTCAACTCTGTCAGTGCCGAAACATTGAAAGCTGGTAACGTGATCTGAGACAGCTGAAGGAAAAGAACTGGAACTTTCAAGTTTTTATTTGGTAACTGCCACATGGCAGGCAATTTGTTAATTTCTGTTACTATTAAAATAAGCAAAATATTAGTCCCAATGCAACACAAAGAAGAGATAGGGGAAAGTAGTAGTCTTATCTCATCTAATTTTCTTTTCTGTTAATCTAGGAGATTGTACTATGAGTAATTTATGAAGTTCCCTATGATATGATTGTGGCTCCCCTTAACTCTTTCAATACAGTAGCAGGAGAGCATAATGGTTAAGGACATGAGCTCCAGATTCCAAAAGACCTGGGCTCTAGCCCAGCTCCCTCTAGCATCATTGTGAAGATTAAAATTGATCATTCATGCAAAATTCTTAGTTCAGTCTTGGCAATAATGTTTTCTCTCCATAGTAACTTTTGTGAATGAGTTTTTGCTTATCTCATTCAGAAGAAGAGGGCTGTATCTTTAGTCTCAGGAGCCTTAGTATCTGGCAAATGCGTGGACTACGTATTATTAACTCAGTAAATATTACTTGGATGAATGGCATGAATTATGTGTCTCCTAAGAAGGTACACAGGCAGAGACCCATAAGAAGATAAAGCTGTTTTGAGTAGTCCAGAATGGATGAAGGCAATGAAAGAAGCATAGCGTGTAAAGGCAGGCAGATATTATATCTTGAGTAGCTTTATAAGCCATGTAAAGAAGATTGAGCTTCATCCTGCAGAGGGGAAAGCATAAAGCATTGTATGCTTAAATAGCACAATCAACTTTACAATTTTTAAACACAAAACCTTCTGACTGCAATATAGAGGCAATATTGAAGAGGAGCCTAATAGGAAGTATGGAGAATTGTTAAGAAAATATTGATGTAATATCGGTAAAAAAGTAACGGGAAGCTTAATGAAAAGCAAAGACAATATGAACACATTTCAGAGCTATTCAGTGGAAAAATACTCAAAATGTTTGTGTCAATTATTAGGATACTAAAAAAATAGTAAGCAATCGGTACACTAATTTCCAAATATCAGTATTTAGATTCACAAGATCAAAGTCACCTTTGGGAGCTTTTTAAAGACAGATTGTTGGGCTTATTCTTAGAGGCTCTAATTCAATGGTGTAAAGGTTGGCCCAGGATACTGTAATTTTTTATTCCTTAACTGCATTTTTTATGCATCATTTAAATTTGACTTGCACAATATATTAGATTTGTTTTTACTATAACCAACCAATGGCCAAATAGCTCCTTCATGCAACCATTGCTAGCACTGTTCTAAATAAGATGATGCATACAAGATAAACTTAACACAATTCCAAAGTTCAAGTACTTTACAATTTGATCAAGAGGACAAAGTTAACATATCAAACAAATGGAGAATAGTATTTGCTAAACCATATGCTACTGAGGATGGATGGAATAAATTTTCCATAGATATGAGACCATGATGGGAATTGGAATAGATATAATTTGAATGGGCCTGCAATAGGGAGAGTATTAGAAAACTAAGAGGAAATGCAATAGCCCAGCTATGATTTGACTAGCACAGAATGAGCTGGTCATGTGGAGAAGGGTAAGAAAAACACCAAGAATGAAGCAAAAAGAGAGTCACAGAATAGCTGTAAATCAGTATGGTCTGATAACCTGGGTAAGATAATAAACAATATTGAGGGGAAAATATTTTAGGAATATAGCAATAGCAAGAAAAAAAAAGAGGTGAATTGAAGAATGAAGAGACTGGGAGAGGAAAGACCAGCATTGTGGGGAGCAGGGGTGACCCGTTTTAATCATTTCAAGCACGAGGTAATAAAAGCATAGGTTTGAGGTAGTGGTTTCTGGAAATGGAAAGGAAAGTGTGATGGGTAATTTTATGCATCAACTTAGCAAGGCTGTGGCACCCAGTAGTTTGGTCAAACACCAGTCTAAATGTTGCTGTTAATGTATTTTTTAGATATGTGTCTTAGTCCATTTTGTGCCCCTATAACAGATTAACTGAGACTAGGCAATTTATAAAGAACAGAGATATATTTCTTACAGTTCTGGAGGCTGGAAAATTCATGGTCGGGGGCTCTCATCTGGTGAGGGCCTTCTTGCTGCATTATCCCATCATGAAAGGTGAAAGGGCAAGAGATCCTGCTTATGTGTGCATACACCTGAGCAAGAGAGAGTGGGGGAAAGGAGGCCAAACTCATCCTTTTATCAGGAACTCTCCTCTGCAATAATGAACCCACTCCCAAGATAATGACATTAATCTAATCATGAAAGAAGAACCCTCATGAACTAGTCACCTCTTAAAGGTCTCGCCTCTCAACACTGTTGCATTGGTTATTGAGTTTCCAACACATGAACTTTGGAGGACACATTCAAACCATAGCCATTTGGTCAATATTTAAATCATTAGACTTTGAGTATAGCAGACTACCCTTTATAATGTGGGTGAGCCTCATCCAATTAATTAAAGGCCTTAACAGTCAAAACTGAGGTTTCTTGAAGAAGGAATAATTCTCCTCAATACCACACTTAAAAACTCTACCTGATTTTCCAGCCTGCTGCCCTGTGGAGTCTGGACACAGGCCTGCAGCATCAACTGTCACCTGAATTTCCATCACACCTATCTGCCCTACTGATTTTGGATTACCAGTCCCTACAATCATATGAGTCTATTCCTTAAACTAACTCCCTAGCTATCCTATCATATATATGATATATATATATATGATAAGATATATATATATGATATATATATATGATAGGAGATATATATATTATATATATATATATGATAGGAGATATATATATGTGATAGGTTAGGGAGTTAGTTTAAGGAATAGATTCATATGATTGTAGGGACTGGTTATATATATATATACACACACACACTTTATATATACACACATATATCCATTATATATATATATGTGTGTGCGTTTGTGCATGTGATATCCATTATATACATATGTGTGCATGTGTGTGTGTGATATATATATATATATATATATATCCTATGTAAATATATCCTATTGGTTCTTTTTGTCTGGAGAACTCTGACTAACACCGAAAGGATGAATACCAGAGATATTATGAAGGGACGAAGTTGATAATAAAAGGAAGATTTTTAAAAAATCAAAGATAACTTCAAAGTTTAGAAGAAACTAAAAGCAGCTGCAGCTTCAGAAGCTCACTGTGATTTGTTGTCTTCACGTGCTTCTCTCAAAGGAGTTTTGCCCCTCCTGAGTGTTTAATGATGCTGGTAGATAGACTGTATTATGTCATTGTGCTTTCAGCAATCCCATTGACCTTTTAATGATCTGGGTTTTTTTAATTGCTAGTACTGTACAATTTAGACTTTTACTCCAACTGTTTAATGCTTTCTAATATTAGCATGTTTCAAATATCCCATTCAATTTAAATAGATGTTGAATAGCCTTGGAATTTAAGTTTTGATGTCCGTTTTTAATATCTAAAGGCAATAGGAGGAGATATTCCCCCTTGAACTGGGCAGTAAACCCAAAAGACCATATAATTTCTCTGCTTTCATGCCAATGAGAGAGTGAACACAAATGTTACTCTGTAGTAACCAATTTTTATCCTTAACTGAAATTGCAATTCAGTTCTATAACACCATTCTGCCTCAGATCCATCAAGTATTATTTTTCAGTCCTTTCCTGTTGAGACTGACTTCTGATGAATAAGTTTCCTTTGATGGAAAGTCAGGGCAGGAAATCTCAGGGCAGGAAATCTACAGAAAACTGTATGGTACTGCAGTTTTCCTTATACATGGCACTCTGTGCCCACAAAGTATTCCATAGAGTGTTTGTTTCATCTAATTTACCACCCTGCCAATTTCAGTGCATTTCGGCTAACCACCTCGATTCATTATGCACCTTATTATTCCTGGTTCTGTTTAGATAATTCATCAAAGTTTTTTGAATTAATCCACTATGCTAAATCTTTACACTATTAACACCAACAAAATTTCAACTTAGGTACTTGCAATAAATGTAATAACAGATCTTCTGCAGCTTAAGGGATAAATACAGCAGATGACTCTGTCAATCTACATGCAACTACCGACATTTCATAAATTGCTTACTGTATAAGTAAACACATGACCAATGATATGAAATAAAAAGTCCGCAGGAGAAACTTTCAGCATGCCTACAAGAAACATAAACTAACAATACGAAGTGTGAGCAAAAATGTGTAGTTCCTAGAGCCCTTACTGCTGATGGGAAGTTAAAAACATAACTATGGGGAAAAAACAAAAAGTTGGCATTAATTTGTAAAGCTGAGCTTGTTCATACTTAATGAGCAAGCAATACTCTAGATTTATACATTAAAGAAATATACATGCATGTGCATGGTGAGACACAAAAAAGAATATTCTTAATCAGCATTGTTCACGATTGCAAACATTTAAAAACAACGATATCAATCATGAGAGAACAAAAGAGACACTTTGTGAAATACTACATATCAGTGAAAATAAACAAATAATAACCAAATACATCAATAGAGATAAATCTTAGAATCACAGTTTTGTCTGGAAAAAAAATATAGTTGCAGATGACTACATTCATCATGACAGCATTTTAATAAAATCAAAACAAAAACGGCATATCTTTTACAAATGTATACATATATGGCAAGAGTAAAGAAAATCAAGGACTTATTTTTTATTTGAAGATACCTAAGGGGCTAGGAATGTATAGGGATAAGATTCGGGTGAAGACACATGCAGGTTTAGAAAGACTGAGAACATCTTTTTTAAGCTGTTACCATAAGTCATAAATTCCATATATATTACATACATCACTGTTTGGTATACATGAAATCTTTCAGACTTAAAAGATAAAAAACATGCCAGAGGAAACTATTTACTGTGTCAAAAATCAACAAGTTTAAAAAACAGAATCTGGAAACAATATATTGTCTAAAATTTCCAGGTTTTAACACAATTTATGAGAGAAGAAAAAAACAGGAAACTGTGCCCAATGCTGAGGAAAAAAAGCAGTGAATAGAAATTGAGTCCAAGTGACTCCAGACGTTGGATGTAAAAGACAATGACATAAAAGCAGCTATTATAACTATAGTCAAAGAACAGAAGAAAACTTTGTTTGAAGAAGTTAAGGAAAATATAATGACAATAACTCATCTCATCAAAATATTCTCAATAAGGAAATACAAACTATATTAAAAATAATCAAATGGAAATTCAAAAGTTTTAGATTATAATGACTGGACTCAACAGAATATTTGAGCTAGAATAAAGAATCCATAAACGAAGATAATAGAAATTTTCAATCAGAAGAACAGAGAGAAAGAGATTGAAAAATAAAATACAGCCTCAGATATTTAAGGGAGAATAATAAGTATACTAATATGCACGGAATGGAAGTCTCAGGTAAGAAAAGATATGAGATGGAGTTCACTGAGGCTGACAGTGATATAGAATCATTTGGTGTCCGAGTACCAACAGTACCAGGACATCACAGCTGAGAAGTGGGCTGAGGAGGAGGTGCCCTAGAGCTTTCCGTTACTGGGGAAGGGTGGAAGTTGTGTGAATTCTTTATTTACTCACAATGTGTTCTAGGATACCCACATCTCACTGTGTGTGCACTTGATATTTGTCGTATCTTCACACTGCATGTTACTGCATTTTAAAGCATTTTAATAGTATATGGTTTCACCTACTAAAGCATTTTCATAGAAAAAAAATCAACAACGTTTTTAGTACTCTGGGACTTGCATTACATGTATGCTGGTGTACTTATTATTGTCCCTTAGGTCTCTTAGGCTACATTAATTTATATAATACACATATATATGCATATATTTGTGTGTGTGTGTGTGTGTGTAAAGAGAGAGAGAGAGGGAGAGAGAGATGTGTGTATATAGAAATAATGGCTGAAAACTTCCCAAATTACATAAAAAACATTATCTATTGCATGTACAAATACAAGAACATAAATGAAACCCAAATGGGAGAAACACCAAAAGATTCACGTTTAGAAATATCATGGTCAAACTTTTGCAAGTTAAAAACAAAAGAGAAATTTTTGAAAACAGCTAGAGAAAAGCAACTGAAAACTAACTTCTTAGCAGAAGTAGTGGAGGCTAGAGGTAGTGGAATGACATTCAAAGTGCTGAGAGAGAAGCATACTTCTGGAAAGTAGTTGTCTCTCCAAAACCTAAGCATACAGTTACCTTATGATCCAATAATTCCACTCCTACTTAAATATCTAAGAGAAAATGAAAACAATGTCTTACATAATTGTTCATAGCAGCAGTATTTATACTGTTCAAACACAGGAAACAAACGAAATTTCTATCAACTGATGCATGGATAAACAGAATGTGATATATCTAAACAATGAGGTGTAATTCAGCTATAAAAATGAATAAAATTCTGTTACATGTCACTAATATAGATAAAACTTGAAAACATGTTAAGTGAAAGGACACAATCACAGAAGGCCACATGTTTGACTGAATTTACATAAACTATCCAATCTAGGCAAGTCTATGCAGACAAAAAGTAGATCAGTGGTTGCCAGGGGCTGAGGAGAATAGGTTACAGGTAGTGACTTCTAATGGGTATGGAGTTTGTTTTCAGGTGATAAAGATGTTCTGGAATTAGATAATAGTGATCAAGTCACAAATTTATAGATCTACAAAAAACCATTAAATTGTACTTTGAAGGTGGTGAATTTTATAGTGTGTGCATTATACCTAAATGGTTATTTTGAAAATTCTGAAAGGGGAAAATGTCAAACAATAATTCTATGTAGCAAGTATACCTTTCAAAAGTGAAAGTGAAATAAAGACATTCCCAAACAAACAAAGATAACTTGTTGCCAGCAGACCTGGCTTATAAGAAATACTAAAGTAAATTCTTAAGGATAAAAGAAAAGGGCAGCAGATATAAGTGAAATACAGTAAGAAATGAAGCTACTAGAAATGGTAAATATGTAGGTTGTAATAAAGGACTTCATAAATATATTTTTCTTCTTTTAAACTTAAAAAATAAAAAAGTCAATACTTGTGACACTTATATTATTGGGTTTATAACATACTCTATGTAGACGTAATAATAGATTTGACAATAATAACCTAAAGTTGGGAGAGGATGTATAATTTAGAGCAAAGTCTATTTTTTTACCAGAATTCAGTTGTTATTATTATTATTAAGTGTTATTATTCTGAAATAGATATTGATATGTTAAGATGCATACTATAATCCCTAGAGCAAATAGTAAGCAAATGAGTGAAAATAATATAGTAAAAGCATCAACAGAGAAATTAACTGATATACTAAAAAATATTTGCTTAATATAAAGAATGCAGAAAAGTAACAAAACAATAACAACAAAAGAAAAACACAAAACAAATAAAATGGCAGACATGAATCCAACCATATCAATAATTACATTAAATTTGAATAATCACACTACATAGAAGATAAAGGTTGTAAAATGGTATAAGTAGCAAGATCCAACTATATGCTGTTTATAAAAAACACACATTCAATTCAAAGACATAAATAGGTTTAAAGTAAAATAAAAAAATGATACATCACACAAACTAACCACAAGAGAACTGGAGTGGCTGTATTAATATAAAAATAATTTATTTTAAGGTGACATATATTACTAAAGGCAAAGGAGAGCATTCCATGATGATAAAAGAGTCAACATATCAATTAGATAGATGATAGATAGATAGATAGATAGATGCCTAACAACAGAATCCCTAAACACATGAAGCAAATATAGACAGAACTCAAAAGAGTAATAGACATTTCAAAGGTAATATTTGTGTATTTCAATATCTTGCCTTCAATAGCTAATAAAACAACTTCGGAAAAACATTCAGCAAGGGTATAGACTTGTACAATTCTACCAACCAATTCAACCTAACTGACACATTTAGGACATGCCAAACAATGACTGCAAAATATATAATCTTTTTAAGTACACAAAAAATATTCTCCAAGATAGATTATAGGGTGGGGTACAAAATAAGTCTCAATACATTTTTTACAAAGGTCATCATACTAAGTGCGTTTTCTGTTCACAACACAATTTAATTAGAAATAACTAACAGAAAGGTCCCTGGAAAGCCCTCAAGTATGTAGAAACTAAATAGAATAATTCTAAATAAGCCAAATAATAAATTAAATAGAAAATTAGAAATTATTTTAAATTTAATGAAAATGAAAAGACAACATATCACAATTCATGAGATGCAGCTTTATATTTTGTAGTTTTCACTGTGCGAATCCTGAACATTTTTGTGCATTATTCCACTGAAATGGCTATAGTCAATTACATAGACAATACTAAGTATATGTGTGGATATGGGATAACTGGAGTTCACTAACATTGTTGGTGAGAATGTAAAATGATACAGCTACTTTGGAAAACAGTTTGGTAGTTTCTGAAAATGTTAAATATAAGTTTACCAAACAACACAGAAATTCCATTTCCTGGCAATGTACCCAAGAACAATAAAAGTATATGTCCACACAAAGTTTTGTATGTGTATGTTCAAGAAAGTATTATTTACATTAACTAATGCTAATGATGGATCCAAATATTAATCAACTGGTGCATGGATATACAAAATGTGATAAATCTATAAAATCAAATACTATTCAGCAATAAAAAGGAATGAAATACTGATACATGCTCTACATGGATGAATCTCCTAACATTATGCTAAGTGAAACAAGCCAGATACAAATGGCCACATGTTGCATGTTTCCATTTATATGAAATATCCAGAATACACAAATTAACAGATACAGAAAACAGATCAATGGTTGTCTGAAGTTAAGGGTTGGAATAGGAATTAATGACAGCCTAAAAGACATTTTCTTGTGTGATAGAAACGTTATAAAATTGTATTGTAGTGATGATTACCAACTCTATAAATATCCCAAATGTCATTGAGTTGTACAATTGTAATGGAAAATTTTTATAGTTTATAAATCGTACCCTAATAAAACTGTTAAAGCACATATACAAAAATATTCATCTAAATTCAGTAACTCTACGTAGCATTTTAGTTTTATATATAAATTGCCAGTTGAGAAATTACTTAAAATTCAGTCAATTTCTAAGGAAGTTCAACCATAAAAATAAATAGGCTTCCTGAAAATAAGACTAATTAACTAATTACTCATTTTTGACTCAGGTTTTGTATTGACAAAAACACTGTTTGAAAGATCCATCATCACTGACAAATCGAGTTAACATGAAATTACTTATGATTTCTTTCTGCCACTGTACATATACAATGTGTAGTTACCCTAGATATGCATCCAAAATCTCTTTAAGAATCACAACATGTACCATGTTGTGATTTACAAAGTAAATATAGTAAAAGGAAGAACCCAGATATCACCTACTTCTTTTTACAAATGGCTTCCATTTACTGTGTTCCTGCAGTCTATCTCTGCTATCTGTAGAAAATTTATTCTTAATTGCTTTTTCTAAAATGGACCCTCCATATTAATAAATTCTAATTGCTAATTGCTCCCGCATCAAATCAGCATTTCTAAATTCAAAAGACAATAAAACTTAGATGTAATGAAAAATGTACTACTTAAGTATGTTGATCCTGCATAGAATTTAGAGCTGGCAAAGGGTAAATTGGGATATCAGGAGTGTAGTGGTTTGCTGATAGATATTTAACAACTAGGCCTTAAAAAAAAATCTGTTTTCTAATTTCTACTGTGTAAATGCTACTACCATGGCCAATTTCAAGACGGTGATGTCAGTCAGCTTGCAAAATTCCTGAACATTTAATATTTGGCTCTTATAAGCTGGAACAAATTAACTCCAACACACTACTTCCAGAGTGTCTTCACTTGCTTTACTAAAACATGAACTGTGTTGATGTGCACCTGTTTTTGGAATCTTTGATTCATTATGCTGTACTGTTTCTCCATTAGCTTTTAAAGCACATATACAAAAATATTCATCTACCATTTCGATTTTATATGTAAAGTGCCAATTGAAAAATTACCTAAAATTCAGCCGATTGCTAAGGAAGTTTAACCATAAAAAGACAATTAAGATTATTGAGGGCACTAAAGGCTTAAGTTCATTGAGGACAAGATTTCATGCAGAAGTTCCCACAGAGAGCACATTGTTCTCTGACCACTTGTATTCCTGATGGTTATATTCAAAGAATTCTGGTGAAGCTCCCATGATCAGGATTCCTGTCCCAGCTGCTGGGAAAGATTGGATTCTGAATTGGAAGATGTCTATGAAGAGAAGCCTACAGACTTTGATACATTTCCACAGGAAAATATAAGACTCTTACTTAGTATCATTTAAGGGACACTTAGAGTGGCACCTCCACTTCTAGCTGTGGCTTGGATTTATGTTGTCCAAAATTACCTTCTTTGAATGGTTCTAATTTAGAGTTTACCAATGGGAAAATTTCATTTAAGATTTAGAATTCAGAAGAGAGGGGAAGTTATTATTCTTAGGAGACTGAGGTGATCTCTCACAATAACACTAGACAGGAAAACAGACAATGTGCCAGGTTCACAGGCCTCTCTACTGCCCACTCTTCTTTCTCACTTCCTAGCCCTACTTTGGTGGCTAGATACTCACGACTTCTCAGACTTCCCCCACATGTTCTGGCTTTTCCATCTGCTTCAGTGCTCCAGGCTGCAGCAACTGGTGACTTTCTCTGATCCTCTTCCAAACTTCAGTTGCACTATTCTCACATTTGTGTCAGTCCTCCTTCTTAATTAAACCCCTTATTCTTGTAATACTTACATTATTGCTGTCTTCTGGCTAAATCTAGAGTGATACTGTTTTTAGCACCAATAGCTGTTCGAGGATGTCAAAACTCTAAAAAATGAGGCCATATAGTTTTTTGCTATGATCAGATTTAAAGACATTAATGACCCCACTGGTAATGACAAATGGACACCAGTTGTCTATTCATTGTAGTGACAAATCAGTTACTTAAATTACGATCTGTAATCACTTGAAGTAATGCATGATGGTATTGTTAAGGTTGAGTGGCCAAGTTCCTGGCACATTGGAACATGAGAGTGGGAAAAAAACAATATAAGGTTGTAGAGTCAGGTAGCTATCCCTGTCTGTGCTGGAGAACTTAGAGGAAAGTTGAGCTCATGTCTTACAGGACTTCTGTGCATTCCCAGAAACAATCCCTTATATTTTGTATCTGCAGGTTAAAATTTCTGAAAACTGAACTCAAAATCTAATCTTGCAATTGGTTGAATTATAATACAAATTAAAATTTAAATCCTTGAAGAGTTGCTTTTGTTAAAGTTTGGGTGTTAACAATGAGTCCCTGAAAACTGAGATGGGATATTTGAATAGATTCCAATTGTACTGAGCAATTTTAACCTCCAACTTCTACTAAACCTCCATGGCTTGTAAAACAGTCCTTCCTCTTCTAATGATGATCCATTTTCCTGGAAAAAAACAAAAAACAAAAAAACAAAACAAAAAAACCATGTAATGACCTACCCTGAAAGAGATGCCTTGTAGGGTATCTACTTGCACTATTTTTCATTGCTTTTATGACCAATAACTAGATTCGAATCCCAGCAGTTTCTAGAGGAATAGGTACAAAGTCTGACCTGGAAGAAAACACAAAGTTGCAAAATGCTGCCAATTTCTATGAACAAAAACACAGAAAATTTGTCTGGGTATTCAATTGAGATGGAATGAATGTATTGTTCAGTTAGGCTAATTCTACTGATATGAGTGCACTATCAAAAATTCTGGATTTAATACATTGGCTCAAGTAAGTAGGGGGTGGATTCTAGAATTTCATTTGGTTGGTTGACTAAAACCTTCACTTAAAGATGGCCTACATTAAATTAAGTTGATATGTTGGAACTTCTTCGTTGTACTGCAGAAGAGCAGTAATCAGAGTAATTTGACATTCGGCAGTGGCTAATTGACAGTGGTGTCCCTGTGACTGAAATAAATGATGTGTGCAAGTAAAACCAAACAAAAACAAACAGATCTCTGGGTATGATGATTTGAGCTACAAATATAGTGAGGCATACTTTTTATCCAGTGCCCAGGCTTCAGGTAGTTCCCAAACTCAGCACCCCTTGAATTAAGAAAATTATATATCCTCTTGAAGAAGTGCCCTGTTACACTGCCAAACATTTATACTACAAATATTCCACTCTGAAAGAACTTGCTTCCCCTTACCAGGGTGACTGTGCTTTTGGAAACAAAAGGTATATTCAGAATGTCCAGGAGTTCTCAGGAACTGGCTGTCACTTGATTTGACCCCTGAGGACCCCAAAGCTAGGCTTATGTCCATCTTACAGTTGGTCCATTGTTTACCCAACCAAACTTCTGGTTATTTTCTCCGTTCTAGAATGCATTCTGGTAACAGAACTACTCAGCAATTGGCAGGGTTTCCATATTGGTTCTGCTAGCTATGGAGTGAAAGTTTTATAGTAGGAAAGGCCATGTGGGAAACTGGAAAACTTCTTCTTCTTGCCAAAAGAGTAAACAAAAACACTATCACGTTCTTTAAGGGATCTCAGATATAAGTGCCACCAGCAAAAACTTGAAGCCCGCAGAAGTGGTATCTATATTGTCTGCCCACTCAACTAATCAACCTATTTTGCTGTGTAGCACACAGGTTTACTGTCACTGGAGAACAACAGCAAGTTATCATAATCTTCATCATAATCTTCATTAGTTGTGAATCTAATTACAACTATGTTCAAGTTCAAATGTGATTTCTAAACAGGAGCAAATTAACACAGGACATAGTCTCTGGTATGCAGCTATTGATCTGACAGATGACTTTTTCCCTGTGTTTGTTAGAAAGACCACTAAAAATGTTTTTTATTTACTTAGCAGAACAGCAATACACTTTCATTATCAAGCCCTAGGACTAAGTCAACTCTCTAGTGCCCTGCCATAGTTTAATATGCATGGTCTTTGTTAGTATTGCCATTGTTTTAGTTATCTGTTGCTGTGTAACAAACCACCCAAAACTTGACAGTAATTTATTATGTTTCATTGTTCTGTGGCTTGGCTTAGCTCAACTGGGCAGTTCTCAATTGTGGTCTCTCCTGTGGAAGTATGCCATGAAAAGAAAGTGAAAGTTGTAAGACTCTTGATGCAAATGGCAACATGTGCACACCCGAAGAAAAAGAATTGATGGAGGCCATTTATTTTTATTGGAAAAGTGGGTATTTATTTTTTAGTTATATTATTTTTAATTGACAAATCATAATTATGTTACAATAATGAAGTGCAGTGTGATGTTTTGATATCTGTACACAATGTGAGGTAATTAAATCAAGTTAATTAATGTATATATCACCTCACTTGATTCTTTTGTAGTGGTGCATTTGAAATTTACTCTCAGTTATTTTGAAATTTACAGTGAATTATTATTGACTATAGTCACTTTACTGTGCAATAGATGACAAAATTTTATTCCTTCTATCTAGCTATAAACTTGTACCCTTCGATGGGTAACTCCCCATTCCTTCTCTCTCCACCCCATACCCTCTAGTAACAATCATTTTACTCTCTACTTCCATGAATTCAACTTCTTAAAAGATTCCACAGGTAAGTGAGGTTGTAGCTATTTATCTTTCTGTTCCAGGATTATTTCACTTTGTATAATTTCCTCTAGACCCATCCATGTTGTACCAAATAACAAAATTTTATGCTTTGTAAAGGCTGAATAGTATTCCATTGTGTATATATTACCACATTTTCTTTATTGATTCATCCATGATAGACACTTAGTTTGATCCCATATCTTAGCTATTGTAAATAATGCTGCAATAAACATGAGAATGCAGATATCCTTTCCACATATTAATTTCAATTCATCTTGATATGTTCCCAGAATTGGAATTGCTGAATCATATGGTAGTTTTATTTTTGGTCTTTTGAGGAACATTGATACCATTTTCTGTAATGGTTATACTAATTTTATATTCCCATCAACAGTGTGCAAGGGTTTCCTTTTCTCCATGTTCTTGCCAACACTTTTTTTTTAAATAAAACCCATTCTGACAGGTATAAGATAATATCTCATTGTGGTTTTAATTTGTGTTTCTTTAATGATTAGTGATGCTGCGCATTTTTTCATGAACCTGTTGGCCATTTGTATGTCTTCTTTTGAGACATATCTGTCCAGGTCCTTTGCCCATTATTTAATTGGGTTCTTTCCTTGCTGTTGAATGGCTTGAGTTTTCTATATGTTTTGGATATTCACCCCTTATGAGATGTATGGTTTGCAAATATTTTTTCCAACTCTGTGGGTTGTCTCTTCACTTCCTTAATTTCTTATTTTGCTGTGCATAAGCTTTTTAGTTTGATGTAATCACTGTCTGTTTTTGCCTTTGTTGCCTAAACTTTTGAGGCCATATCCAAAAAATCATTGCCTGGACCAACACTGTAGAACATTTCCCCTATATTTTATTCTAGTAGTTTTATCATTTCAGGTTTTAAGTCTTTAATCCATTGTAAGTGGATCTTTTGTGCATTGTGTAAGATAAAGTTATAATTTCATTACTCTGCATGTAGATAGCCAGTTTTCTCAGCACCATTTACTAAATCAACTGTCCTTTCCCTATTGTGTGTTCTTGGCAACTTTATCAAAAATCAATTGGCCATAAATGCATGGATTTATTTCTAGATTTTCAATCCTATTCCATTTGTCTGTGAGTCTGTTTCTATGCCAGTATCATACTGTTTTGATTACAATTGCATTATAATATATTCTGAAGTCAGTATGATGACTCCAGCCTTGTTCTTTTTGCTCAAGAGTGTTTTGGCTCTTCATGGTCTTTTGTGGTTCCATTAGAACTTAAGGATTTTTTTATTTCTGTGGAAAATGACATTGAAATTTTGGCAGGGATTGCACTGAATCTGTAGATTGCTCTGGGCAATATGGATTTTTTAGCAGTCTTAATTCTTCCAATCCATAAACATGAGATATGTTTCTGTTTGTGTCCTCTTTGATTTCTTTCATTAGTGTTTTATAGTAATATAAAGTTATATATAGAGAAAGTTATATATATAGAAGCTCTTGCTTCTCTAGTTCTTTTAATTCTGATGTTAGGGTGTCAATTTTAGATCTTTCCTGCTTTCTCTTGTAGGCATTTAGTGCCATAAATTTCCCTCTACACTGCTTTAAATGTGTCCCAGAGATTCTGGTATGCTGTGTCTTTGTTCTCATTGGTTGCAAAGAACATCTTTATATCTGTCTTCATTTCGTTATATACTCATTAGTCATTGAGGAGCAGGTTGTTCAGTTTCCATGTAGTTGAGTGGTTCTGAGTGAGTTTCTTAATCCTGGAGTTCTAATTTGATTGCACTGTGGTCTGAGAGACAGTCTGTTATAATTTCTTTTACATTTGCTGAGGAGTGCTTTACTTCCAACTATGTGGTCTATTTTGGTATAAGTGTGATGTGGTGCTGAGAAGAATGTATATTCTGTTGATTTGGGGTGGAGAGTTCTGTAGATATCTATTAGGTCTGCTTGGTGCAGAGCTGTGTTCAAGTCCTGGATATCCTTGTTAACTTTCTGTCTTGTTGATCTGTCTAATGTTGACAGTGGGGCATTAAAGTCTCCCATTATTATCGTGTGGGAGTCCAAGTCTCTTTGTAGGTCTCTAAGGACTTGCTTTATGAATCTGGGTGCTCCTGTATTGGGTGCATATATATTTAGGATAGTTAGCTCTTCTTGTTGAATTGATACCTTTACCATTATGTAATGGTCTTCTTTGTCTCTTTTGATCTTTGTTGGTTTAAAGTCTGTTTTATCACAGACTAGGATTGCAACCCCTGCTTTTTTTTTCTGTTTTGTTTTCCATTTGCTTGGTAGATCTTCCTCCATCTGTTTATTTTGAGCCTATGTGTGTCTCTGTGCATGAGATGGGTTTCCTGAATACAGCACACTGATGGGTCTTGACTCTCTATCCAATTTGCCAGTCTGTGTCTTTTAATTGGAGCATTTAGCCCATTTACATTTAAGGTTAATATTGTTATGTGTGAATTTGATCCTGTCATTATGATGTTAGCTGGTTATTTTGCTCATTAGTTGATTCAATTTCTTCCTAGCATCGATGGTCTTTACAATTTGGCATGTTTTTGCAGTGGCTGGTACTGGTTGCTCCTTTCCATGTTTAGTGCTTCCTTCTGGAGCTCTTTTAAGGCAGGCCTGGTGGAGACAAAATCTCTCAGCATTTGCTTGTCTGTAAAGGCTTTTATTTCTCCTTCACTTATGAAGCTTAGTTTGGCTGGATATTAGATTCTGGGTTGAAAGTTCTTTTCTTTAAGAATATTGGATATTGGCCCCCACTCTCTTCTGGCTTGTAGAGTTTCTGCCAAGAGATCCACTGTTAGTCTGATGGGCTTCTTTTTGTGGGTAACCTGACCTTTGTTTCTGACTGCCCTTAACATTTTTTCCTTCATTTCAACCTTGGTGAACCTGACAATTATACATCTTGGGGTTGCTCTCCTCGAGGAGTACCTTTGCAGCATTCTCTTTATTTTCTGAATTTGAATGTTGGCCTGTCTTGCTAGGTTGGGGAAGTTCTCCTGGATAATACCCTGAATAGTGTTTTCCAACTTGGTTCCATTCTCTCTGTCACTTTCAGGTACACCAATCAAACGTAGATTTGGTCTTTTCACATAGTCCCATATTTCTTGGAAGTTTTGTTCATTTCTTTTTACTCTTTTTTCTCTCAACTTCTCTTCTCACTTCATTTCATTCATTTGATCTTCAATCACTGATACCTTTTCCTCCACTTGATCAAATCTGCTACTGAAGCTTGTGCATGTGTCACGTAATTCTCGTGCCATGGTTTTCAGCTCCATCAGCTCATTTAAGGACTTCTCTACACTGTTTATTCTAGTTAGCCATTCATCTAATCTTTTTTCAAGGTCTTTAGCTTCCTTGTGATGGGCTTGAACATCCTCCCTTAGCTTGGATAAGTTTGTTATTACAGATCTTCTGAAGCCTACTTCTGTCAACTTGTCAAAGTCATTCTCCGTCCAGCTATGTTCCATTGCTGAAGAGGAGCTGCGATCCTTTGGAGGAGAAGAGGCACTCTGATTTTTAGAATTTTCAGCTTTTCTGCTTTGGTTTCTTCCCATCTTTGTGGTCTTATCTACTTTTGGTCTTTGATGATGGTGACCTACATATGGGGTTTTGGTGTGAATGTCCTTTTTGTTGATGTTATTCCTTTCTGTTTGTTTTCCTTCTGACAGTCAGGAATCTCAGCTGCAGGTCTGTTGGAGTTTGCTGGAGGTTCACTCCAGACCCTGTTTGCCTGGGTATCACCAGCCAAGGCTGCAGAACAGCAAATATTGCAGAACAGCAAATGTTACTGCCTGATCCTTCCTCTGGAAGCTTCGTCTCAGAGGGGCACCCAGCTCTGTGAGGTGTCAGTCAGCCCCTACTGGGAGGTGTCTTCCAGTTAGGCTACTCGGGGGTCAGGGACCCACTTGAGGAGGCAGTCTGTCTGTTCTCAGATCTCAAACTCCGTGCTGGGAGAACCACTGCTCTCTTCAAAGCTCTCAGACAGGAACGTTTAAGTCTGCAGAAGTTTCTGCTGCCTTTTGTTCAGCTATGCCCTGCCCGAGAGGTGGAGTCTATAGAGGCAGGCAGGCCTCCTTGAGCTGCAGTGGGCTCCACCCAGTTTGAGCTTCCTAGTGGCTTTGTTTACCTAGGCAAGCCTCAGCAATGGTGCATGCCCCTCCCCCAGACTCACTGCCACCTGGCAGTTCAATCTTGGACTTCTGTGCTAGAAGTGAGCAAGGTTCTGTGGGCGTGGGACCCTCCGAGCCAAGTGTGGGATATAATCTCCTGGTGTGCATTTGCTACGACGGTTGGAAAAGTGCAGTATTAGGGCGGGAGTGTCCTGATTTTCCAGGTACTGTCTGTCATGGCTTCCCTTGGCTTGGAAAGGGAATTCCCCAACCCCTTGCACCTCCCAGATGAAGTGATGCCCCACCCTGCTTCAGCTCACTCTCCATGGGCTGCACCCACCAGTCCCAATGAGATGAAACTGGTACCTCAGTTGGAAATGCAGAAATCACCTGTCTTTTATGTCACTCACACTGGGAGCTGAAGACTTTAAATAGATATTTTGTAAGTCTGCAAATGAGGTTTTGGCATAAACAGTACAGACAGAGAAAACAAATACATATCCAAAGTGTTGATTCCAGTTAGAAGAAATTGGCCTTCCAGGGTAGGAGTGTTCTAATTTAATCAATCTGTCACATGGTTGATTTCCCAGCCTTCTCCTTTTTAGCTTAATGGATTCATGATTAATCTGCTATAGACATTGCAATATATTTGAACTTTTAACAACAAAGCCCCTTGATTTTTCAGGGGAGCGGGGGATGGGCAGGAGAGGGGTCATCCAGCAACCATGCGACAGGTTGATTAAATTAGAACATTCCCCTTATAAAAGGGCAAAAAATGCTACTAATTGGAGTACACTTCTGATATGTATTTGTCTTCCCTGTCCATACTACTTATTCCCAAACCTCATTTGTAGGCTTACAAAATATCTAACTTACATGACATCATGCTTTTCCATACAGCATTGATTCTGACCAAGGAATTCATTTGGTTTGATTTCATTTGCAGTTCTTTACAAATTAGCAAATAAATTTTCAAATTAATCAGAATTTCTAATCATTTCCATCACTTGTATGAGCATTACTTTTACATTGTAAAAATTATTTTATTACCTTTTTTTTTTTGAGACAGGGTATCTCTGTGTCACCCAGGATGGACTGCAGGGGTGCCACTGCAGTTCACTGCAGCTTATACCTCTAGGTTCAATCAATCCTCCTGCAACAGGCTCCCGAGTAGCTGGGACTACAGGCATGCACAACACCCAGCTAATTTTTGCATTTTTTTCTAGAGACAGGGTCACCCTATGTTGCTCAGGTTGGTCTCAAACTCCTGGGCAAAAACGATCCTCACAACCTTGGCCTCCCATAGCGCTGGGATCACAGGCTTGAGCCACCACACCTGGCCTGGTTAAGTTTTTATTGATTTGTAAGAACTCTATGTATTGAAGATATTAACAATATTTGTTGCAAGTAATTTTCTTTTTATCACACTGAATATTAGCTGTTGGTGATGTTGCCCAAACCTCACTTTTTCTCTTTGATGCAAATGACTGGCAAAATAGAGTAACTACTTACCTTGTTGTTAACCACCTACTTGAATCCTGGTGTAATTTTCACAATTTGCTTGCTAAGTGTGAAATTAAGCAAGTAAATTAACTTCTCTAACCTCACGCTCCTCAATTGCAAAACTAAATGTTTAAAAGATAACTCTGAGATACTTTCCAACCTTTATAAACTATACAGATATTTACTGTATGTTCAGTTTCCTAGGCACTTTGGAACACCTTTTCAATAGCCTTCATGAAATTAATAATGTATATTCTTCTCTGTAGGGAAGCAGCTCTGATATATTCATTGTATTCTAATAACCATAATTATATCATACTACTCTCTATACTTTTCTAAAATGCTGTAAAATATCACCGCTTAAAAAAGCTGTAAGAATCTTAAAGACTATCCTTCAACATTTCAAACCATCTCATCTGACAAATAAGAGAAGTCTGGCTCAAAAAAAGTAAGCAAATCGCTCAGGGCCACCCAATTGTGATAGATTAGAATCTGAGTCCTGTCATGCTTAATGCAGTGTTGCTTTCACTACACACATTGCCTCTACTTTGGAGCTTCGCCATTCTTTTGATTATTATAGTTGCCTTTAATATTTTAATCTTTATGTAGTTATATACAAATTATTATTAAAACATATTTAATGTCTCTTTCTATATGTATTTCCAAAGTACTAGGCAGTGTCAGTTTTATAGACTTGACACAGACCTTTAAGGAACTTAGACTTTGAAAGAAACTGGTCTACTTTTGGCTTATTTATTGACATTTAAGCCTAACTTTCAGAATTCTAATTTCATTCTGTGAGAAAACCCAAGTCAGAATTTATCTTTCTGTTTAGAGAGACTCCTAGACACTTAGGCATGTAATACCTGAATCTAAGAGTGTTAGAATAATTTTGGACAGCTGTGGAAGTGGATATCCATAGTTTGCCAAAGGGATCCTATGCTGCTATATCTGGTCCTATTTAAACTATAGTAACTTATGCAGCTTGCCTGAGTGAATCCAGAGATGGACAAAAAATATGACCCAAAGACAAATGGTGTAAAGGAGCAATTTTGATATGCCTGTCCACTATGTGTCAGGTACGGTGCTGGGAGTTGGGTATACAGAGATGAAATACATATATCCTTTCCACTAAGACAGGAATTACAAATATTACTAAAGCATTAGAAAGCAGAAGCATGCATACAGTTAGGTGAAGTTAATCTATTCAAGACTTCCCATAGGGGTGACACCAAATGAAGTGAGGCTTTTGAAGAAGAAAATAGAAAGAATTTGTGGAGAAGACTGAAGGAGAAGAGCAGCATGTTTAAGACAGTATAACTTGGTTGAATGGAGCCCATTTTGGCAAGTAACCACAAAGAAGTGACAGAGATGGGGGCCTAAAAGTATGGAAAATAGAGGGATTATTTTCCTTTTCACTATAATTTTATCTCAGGAAATGAGAGCATCCAATTACATGAATTCAAATTGAACCAGAATGATTAATAGCAGGTTAAAATATTGCCAAGGAACATCTATTTAATTGGTAGACTCTACAGGTAATGGAACTGATCTGTCATCTGTGACTTTCTCTCACTTATTTTAGAATAAAAATTTGCTTTGAGATTTGAGGTTCTCCAAAACCTGTGAAGTGAGGCCAAAATGTACAGTTTGAGCTTCATTAGTTTTTTTTAGACAAGACAATATTTCCTTTGGGAGATCTCTTTATCATAGAAACAATTAACTTAGCATAATAAACAGGACAATAAAAACTCTTCAAATGATTTGAAATAATAAATACTGCAAGATCACCTTTTTGAAGCCTATCTTATTCAAAACAACTTTTCAAAACTGTTGGGTTTAGTCTTCTTCCCAGAACCATAGTGACAGTGCAGTCTGATTTGCGACCAGAGGAAATTGCAATGGCCAACACGGAAGCTAGGAAATGAAACATTATTTAAACTTCAAGAGTTATGAGAAAACATGCATTTTTGGCATCCTATTACTGATATATGGCACTCCACTTATAAAAGTATACAATTTACAAAACCCTCAACAAAAACACATAGATCTATGTATAATTCAACATACATAAAGGTATATAGTGATAAACTGGAAAACACAATATTAGTGCAACAGTTTTTTGTGCATTGTCAATGCAATAAGTTTGTTATCTAGAAATTTTAGGAAACTCTTTCATCCTATACTCATGTTCTTCTTATTCTCTATTGCCCTTTTCAGAACATTATTTTTCCCATCCAAAGGTTTTCTTAAACCTTAAAGTTTATGTTACTTCTGTATATAATCCTCAATGTCTCATTTTTGTTTCATCTGTCAGCTCCTTTTTCTATATAAAGGCTTTACTATTTGACTCAAGATTTTCTTCTCCATCCCCAAGTCTTACCACAATTCCAGTGATTTTAAACTCCCTCTTGATCCATCCAGTACTCTGGCCTCCAAGTTTATTCACTTTTATATTTCCAGGGACTTTTACCTCTTCATTAGACATCTAGAGAAATTTATGGGCTACGCCCTGGACTTATTCATTAACTAGAGCTTTCCAGTTCTACAATCTTCTTCATTTTTTATTACATTTCTGTGCTTCTTTCATTTCACTTACATACTTTAGGTTTTGCACAGGTATCTGCAGTCATTAGACCCGTCTTTCTCTTCTTGTCTTCATTTTCTGTCTTGATTAGTTTGTACTAGTTAGTTCATCATTATACAAATCTCTATTAATACTCAAATCTCTTGATCAACTATTCTTCTGTAGAGCAAACTCTAAGTAAATGAAAGTATCTGCCTTTTCCAAACCTATGCAGTTAAATACGATGACTACTACTACCACCACTACTACTACTACACACCCAAGTGCACACACACACAGGTGCTATCACAAGTTAATGATAAACAAGTCTAAACTGGACATTCAAGTATTCCTTGAAATTTTTTATGTTTAACTTTTCAGCTCTCAATATTCTCATTCTTCACTATTTTCAATTTTTCTCTATCTCAAGCCCTAGATCTGACCATTTTTCCCTCACTCTCAGCCAATACCTTTGTCTCCTACTTTCCAGAGAAAACAGAAGTCTATAGATGGGAACATATCCAGCTTCCAATTACTTTATTTTTTCTTAAAAAAAAGAAAAAAAAACAGGATACATGTGCAGAACATGCAGGTTTGTTACATAGGTACACGTGTGCCATGGTGGTTTGCTGCACCTATTGACCCATCCTCTAAGTTCCCTTCCCTCCCTGCTCACACCACAACAGGCCCTGGTGTGTGCTGTTCCCCTCTCTATGTCCACGTGTTCTCAATGTTCAACTCCCACTTATGAGTGAGAACATGCATTGTTTGGTTTTCTGTTCCTGCATTAGTTTGCTGAGGATGATGGCTTCCAGCTTCATCCATGTCCCTGCAAAGAACATGATCCCATTCCTTTTTATGGCTGCATAGTATTCCATGGTGTATATATACCACATTTTCTTTATCCAGCCTAACACTGATGGGCATTTGGGTTGGTTCCATATCTTTGCTATTGTAAATAATGCTGCAGTAAACAAATGTGTGCATGTGTCTTTATAGTAGAATGATTTATATTCATCTGGGTATATGCCCAGTAATGGGATTGCTGGGTCAAATGCTATTTCTGGTTCTAGATCCTTGAGGAATCGCCACACTGTCTCCTACAATGGTTGAACTAATTTACATTCCCACCAACAGTGTAAAAGTGTTCCTATCTCTCCAGAGCCTCACCAGCATCTATTGTTTCCTGACTTTTTAATAATCGCCATTCTGACTGGTGTGAGATGGTATCTCATTGTGGTTTTGACTTGCATTTCTCTGATGGTCAATGATGTTGAGCTTTTTTTCATGTGTGTTGGCTGCGTAAATATCTTCGAGAAGTGTCTGTTCATATCCTTTGACCACTTTTTGATGGGGTTGTTTTTTTCTTGTAAATACGTGTAAGTTCCTTGTAAATTCTGGATATTAGGCCAATTACTTTCAAAGTTAGTTCAATCCATACCCATTCTGTGTTTTACATTAGAATTGCTTGTCTTCCTATCTAAAGTTAATTTTCCCCATCTCTGAATTTTATGCCTCACTGCCTACATACAAATTCAGTTAATTCTACATCTTAAGTGTTTCTCAAATCCATTCATTGCCTCTTTAATGATGAACTCTACCCTAATTAAAGTCATTACCGTGACTCTCCTCTACTGCTCCATCAGACTCATCTCTGTTTCTCATATTTCATTGTCATCTTGGCCCCCTTCAGTTTATTTTCCCCACAGTAGCAAAAGTACATTTTCTAAAATTCAGAACTAATCATATCACTTACCTGCCTAAAATCATAAAATGGCTCCTTCTCACCCTTGGGATAAAATTCCAACTCCTTAATATAGTGCTTAAGATTCTTCATAATATTTGACTACCTATCATCTTTACATGATCATTCAAGTCACTATGCCTTATAATCTACATTGCAGCCAATATTAACCCATTTTTTCTCAGATCCACCAATCTCTCTCTCATCTCCAAGTCCTCATACATGTTATTTTCTCTGCCAGGAAAACTCTCCCTCTTGCCTGACTCCCTATAAGTATTTCTTTCAGGTATTAACTTAATGACATTCTTTAAGATATCAGTCTAATGACATGTTTATAGAAAATCTTTACTGATTCTCTCAAGTCTGGCTTTTATGCCGCTCCTGTAAGCTTCAGAGTTCCTCACAAGTGCATTTATTATACTTTCTTATCACATTCTATTGTAATAGTTTATCACATGTGCACTTATCACATTCTATTGTAATAGTTTATTTACATATCCAGTTTATCCCACTAGCTCCTTAAAACCGGGAGATTGTGAATCTTCTTCACCACTCTTACAGTACTCCACTGTAGCAGTTCTTCTCTACTACCTCTATATAGTACTCCACTATAGCACTTCCTCTCTAGTACCTCTATATAGTATAGCACTTCTTCTCTAGTATCTCTACATAATACTCCACTATAGCACTTCTTCTCTAGTATCTCTACATAATACTCCACTATAGCACTTCTTCTCTGGTATCGCTATATAGTACTTCATTATAGCACTTCTCCTCTAGTATCTCTACATAATACTCCACTATAGCACTTCTTCTCTAGTATCTCTATATAGTACTCCACTATAGCACTTCTTCTCTAGTATCTCTATATAGTACTCCACTATAGCACTTCTTTAGTATCTCTATATAGTACTTCATTATAGTACTTTTTCTGTGGTATCTCTATATAGTACTCCACTATAGCACTTCTTCTCTGGTGTCTCTATATACCACTCCATTTCTTCTCTATTATCTCAATATAGTACTCCACTATAGCACTACTTCTCTAGTATCTTTTGCTTTCACCTGTCAGCTACTATTATGCCAGAATACAATTCTGGATGAAAAAGTCTTCTTATTCTGGATGTCAGGCCTGAAAAGAAAAAAAGCATTGTAATTTTCTCTCTCTGACTTCTTTTTAAATAAAGTATACCTGGGCTTCCAGAGAAACATGTGGTTCAGTTATTTTTGATATTGCCAAACTTGCTCTATTGTAAGGCATGAAGAACAGGGCATTTTATGCCATTTTTAAAGGACTTGTAGAACATCTTTGAAAAAAGATAAAAAAGTAACTTCAGATTCATAAAAGATTAACATAAAAAATTTTTGGAACAGGCAAAAAATAAGTGCTAAATGGTTACACTTAGTTTGCATTTCACAAACCATTGAAATTGGTTTTCCAAACAAATCATTATATGAAAGGATGGATAGGTAGATAGGTTCATTGTTTTTTTTATATATATATCTCTGAACTGACTGTCCAAAAAGACTTGTTAAGAGGTAACTTACTAATCACTTATTACATATTACCCTAATGCTATGCCTTCAGTATTATAATTACCAGGGTCTGTATTTGGCATATTTTAAAGTCAGATTTACCATTGATTGTTTTCTCCCTTCAAGCTAATATTTGCTAGCATTTAATAAATGCTTACTATTTGCCAGGCACAATGCTACGTGCCATATATATATACACACACATACATATGTCTGCATATACACACACACGTGTGTATGTATATCTCTATATAGTACTCTATACAGTACTCTCTATATAGTACTCTATATAGTACTCTATAGTACTCTATATAGTATATCTCTATATAGTACTCTATATAGTATATCTCTATATAGTATGTGTGTATATATATATACACACACACATATACACACACATATATGAATACTTCTAAATTCTTATTCTTGGACCTATAATGTTGGCATTATATCCTTTTCTCTACGGTTTACATAACAATGCACCACAAACCAGGTGGCTTAAACAACAGAGATTTATTATCTCACTGTTCTGCAGGCTAAAAGAAGTTCAAAGTCAAGGTGTCGGCAGGGGCACGTTCTCTCTGAAGGCTGTGGCAGAAGACCTTCCTTGCATGTTCCTAGTTTCTAGTGATGGTGTTGGTCCTTGGTGTTCCTTGGCTTGTAGATGCATTACTTTCATCTCTACCTCCATTGTTACATGACATCTTCCTTGTGCGTCTGCTTTGTCCACTCCTTTCTTCATACCAGGACATTAGTCTGGTTGGATTAAAGGCCCACAAAGACCCTATTTCCAAATAAGGTTACATTCAGTTAATTACCAGGGGTTAGAACTTTGTCTTAGTTCATTTTCTGCTGCTCTAACAGAATACCATAGACTGGGAAATCTGTAAGGAAAAGAAATTTATTTCTGTTTTGAGAAGCTAGAAAGTCCAGGAGCATGATGACACCAGCACAATGTGAGAGTCATCCCATGCAGAAAGCATCACATGGATATGAGAAAAGAGAATACTCCTATCCTATTACTTATTATCCTATTACTTATCCTATTACTTAATCCATGTAACAACACACTCTCATGATAACTAACCTGTTCCCACTTTAATGACATTAATTCATTCTTCAGGGCTTTTTCCTCATGACCTAATCAATATTATTAGGTTCCACCTCCCAATACTACTTCCTAAGGGATTAAGTTTCCAATGCATAAGCTTTTGGGGGAACATATTTAAACCATAGCATTCCACTCTGGCTTCAAACTTCATGTCCTTCTCACAGTGCAAAATACAATCAATCCATCCCTATGGTCTCAAAAGGCTTAACTCATTTCAGCATTAACTCAAAATTCTAAAGTCCAGAATCTCATTTTAAATCAGACATGGCTGAGACTCTAAGTGCAATTCATCCTGATGCAAATTCCTCCAGCTTTGAGCCTGTAAAATCAAAACAGTGTACTTGATTCTAAAATACAATGATGGGACAGGCATAGTGTAGACATTCCCATTCCATAAGGGAGAAATAGGTTAGAAAAGAGGGGTAACTGATCCCAAGTAAGTCTAAAACACAACAGGTCAAACAATACTAAATCTGAAGATTCCAGAATAATCTTCCTTGACTCTACATTCATCTTGCTGGACACCCTGGGTTGAGGAGGGAGTTGAGCCCCCAAAGCTTCAGACAGCCCTACACTATGGCTGTGCCGGTCTCATTCCATGCTTCAGTGCTCTTGCATTGGAGTCTCATGGCTGCAGCTTTCCCAGGCTAGAGTTGCATGCTGAGACCCCTACAGTTCTTTGGTCTTCGGAGTGGCCCCACTTCCATGGTCTCACTATGACTTGTCCTCGTAGGGAGCCTCTGCAGCAGCTCTGCTCCTGAAACAGTTTTCTAGCTGGGCCCTTAGGCTCTCTGTGACATCCTTTGAAATCTACATGGAGGAACCCATGTCCCTATAGCTCTTGCATTCTGTGCATATGCAGAATTAGCACCACATGGATGCTGTCAAGGTTTCTGGCTTGTATGTTCTGAAGTGGCAGGTTGAGCTGCACATGGGGCCACTTAATCCATGGCTGGGGCAGGTGAAGAGTGCTGTGCCAGAATGCAGGGAGCAGAGACCAGAAGTAGATCTGGGAAGCAAGTCCCCTAAACAATTCTGCCCCTCTAGAGCCTGGGCCTGTGATAGAAGGGAAAGCTTTGAAGGTATCTGAAATGCCTGCAGTGTCTTTTTACCATTATCTTGATAATCCCTGTATTAGTACTAATCTCCTTAGCAAATCATTGTTGGGCCATGACTTTGGTTTTCTCTCCTGAAAATTCTTTCATTCTCTAACACAGACTGAGTTTTCCAAATCTTTCTGTTGTATTTTATTTTAGATTATAAATTCCATCTATAAGTCATTTCTTTCCTTTTACATCTTACTGTAAGTGATGAAAAGTAGACACACAGACTGAATCCTTTATTGCTTAGATATTTCTTTTGCTAGATATGCTAGCTCATTACTCTTAAATTCCACCTTTCATTAAGCCTCCAGGCATGAACACAGTTCAGCCAAGTTCTTTGCTACTTTATAGTAAGGATGGCCTTTACTCCAGTTTCTGATAAGGTATTCCTTATTTCTGTCTGAGACTTCATCAGAATATCCTTTACTGACCATATTTCTATCAACATTCTAATCATGACCACTTGAGTGATCTCTAAGGAATTCTAGACTTTCCTGGCACTTCTTGTCTTCTTCAGAGTCCTCACAAGAATTACCCCTAATGCTCCATTAATGGCAATCTAGGATTCTTCTAATCTGCTCTTTCAAATTCTTCCAACCTCTGCTCATTACACAGTTCCAAAGCCACTTCCACATTATCAGTTATTATTATAGCAATATCTCTCCTCCCAGTACGAATTATCCGTCTTAGTCCATTTTCTGCTGCTGTAATGGAATATCACAAACTGAGAAATTTATTTAAAAAGAAATTTTTTTTCACAGAATGAGAGAGGGAAGTCCAGGAGCATGGTGCCAGCACCTGGAAAGGGTCATGCCATGGTGGAAGGCATCATTGGTGAGTGAGGGTGCAAGACAGAGAGAGACACCAAGGGCCAGACTCACTTTATAACAACTCACTCTCATGATAACTAATCCACTCCCATGATAATGACATTTATCCATTCTTGAGGGCTTCATCCTCATGACCAAATGACCTCTTGTTATGCTCCATGTCTCAATACTATTTCAATGGGGATTAAGTTTCCAACACATAAACTTTTTGGGGACACATTAAAACCATAGCAGCCTTCAACATATTTTTTAGGAGTGGGGCACAATTCACCCCACAACACTAGTCAAACTTAAGTATCTTCACTCAACTGTTCTTCGGCTTTTTGAAAGTCTTTCCTTCTCAGTACCATTCCACCCTTGGCCCCACTGCTGGCTCCACTACTACCTCTGCACCACAATTCATGTGGTAGCTTCCTCTGAGCTCACGTGGCTATCACCTCTGAGCAGAAGATGGCTGTGCTTCCCACATGTGCTGATCTTGACAAACCTGCCAGGGATGTTTTCACCAAGGGCTATGGATTTGGCCTAATAAAGCTTGATTTGAAAGAAAATTCTGAGAATGGATTGGAATTTACAAGCTCAGCTTCAGTCAACACCGAGACCACCAAAGTGAAGGGCAGTCTGGAAACCAAGTACAGACAGACCATGGCCTGATGTTTACAGAGAAATGGAACACTGACAATACACTAGGCACTGAGATTACCATGAAGAATAACACACATGGACTGAAGCTGACCTTTGATTCATCCTACTCACTGGGGAAGAAAAAGTAAAGTTGACCTTTAATTCTTCCTAACCTGGAGACAAAAATGCTAAAATCAAGACAGAATATTTGTGGTAGCACATCAACCTGAGCTGTGACACGCATTTTGAAATTGCTGAGCCTTCAATCAGAGGCTTTCTGGTGCTGTGTACAAGGGTTGGCTGGCTGGCTACCAGATGAATTTTGAGACTGCAAAGTCCCAAGGGACCCAGAGCAACTTTGTGGTTAGCTAGAAGACTGATGAATTCCAGCTTCACACTAATGTGAATGACGGGATAGTGTTTGGTGGCTCCATTTACCAGAAAATGAAAAGGAAGTTGAGAGCACTGTGAATCTTGGCTGGACAGCAGAAAAATGTAAAACTTGCTTTGAAATAGCAGCCAAGTATCAGATCAACCCTGATGCTTGCTTTTTGGATAAACTGAACAACTTCAGCCTGTTAGGTTTAGGATGTATTCAGACCCTAAAGCCAGGTATCAGACTGACACTGTCAGCTTTCCTGTATGGTAAGAACGTTCAGGCTCACAAGCTTGATCTAAGACTGGAATTTCAAGTGTAAGTGAATACTGTATAGTTGTCTAATTTAAAATTGTTTTGCAGCATAAGTATCTTCATAATTTAATGTATCTTTTAATGTCATATTTCTGGGATGCAGGTATTGCTAAATATCATCTTAGGCCTCTGGATTAAAAATGATTCAGCTTTAAGGTATTACCCTTTCAAAGGTACAGAAGAAACTCAATTCCAAAAGAAGGTCTTTTCGGCTGCAGAATTGGAGGGAACTTGGCTTTTGTAGAAATGCCAGATTTATTTTTTATGTAGAAATGTTTGCAAATGGAAGCTGACAATATAGAGGCACTTTGTAAATTCATAGTGAGTAAATGAATAAAATTATGGTTTCCTAAGAAGCAAACCTTGGTTCTTAACCTTAATAGATGAGAGGCTCATTGGTTGATGGTGTGTACGAACTCACCTGAAAGGGACTTTTTTAGACAGATATTCATGACCCTTTCCCCATCTCAGTTCATCATCACCTCTTTTACACCAAAAGGTCTGCAGGATGTGGTAACTGTTTATTTTGGCCATTTAGGGGTAGAGAGGATGAATGTGATGAAGCCAATAATTCAGGACTTAATTCCTTCTCGTGTTGTGGTTTTTTGCCCTTGCACCAGAATATGAAATAGCTTCTCCAGGAGCTCCAGCTATAAGCTTGGGAGAGTCTGTATGATTTTAATCACATGGTAACAATACTCAGAATCTAAATTGAATTTCTGTTGTATTGTCACCACTCCATTTATTTTTTAGTAGTTTAATGGGTATAT
Organism: Pan paniscus; assembly: GCF_029289425.2. Lineage (NCBI taxonomy): Eukaryota > Metazoa > Chordata > Mammalia > Primates > Hominidae > Pan > Pan paniscus. The sequence goes on along the minus strand of NC_073249.2, from coordinate 34,027,542 downwards.
TTTAAAGTCTTCCATTTTTTGTGGAATTAAATCCTCCCCTTCAAATGTTGCAATTGACATTACTTAAAATAAAACTTGAACATAATATTGAAACCTAAAAAAGAAGAGAGAGAAAGTTTTTCCCTCTCTGCCATCTTCCCATTCCTGTTCCTACTTCCCAGCTTTATGCTATGTCCTATTTACACAGAGTAACATACTCTATAATCAAACTCTTTTCTGGGAAATCTAATTAAAAATGCATGCTAAAGAATTACTTTTACCCAAAACAACAATTAAGACAAAGTTTTAGTATTTTATTCAGTGCTTTAATTACAAGGGAGTAATCAAAATTAACCAAAGATAAATTTATCTGACCCACTATTTTATGTTAATATTCTATAGGAATGACTTTCATAGGTCAAATACAAATAAAGAACTATATATTTATGTCTCACCACAATGAAAAGTTGTTACAATAATCAGAATTTCAAAAAGCCACATAGGCTGGTTTGAGAGCTCTCATATAGTGCATTCTGATTCCTTTTTACACAATCAAATGAAAGATTAGCTCATATAGGTTTATACCAGGCAACTAGATATAATAATGTAGATCTCTTAGAAAATAATCACCTGTTTTTAAAATTTGGGGAATATCCTACACTCCCTGATATTAGAGGGAGAAACTACAGTTTCTTAATCCATTTTCAAAGTTTTAATTCATTTTTGTGGACCAAATAATAAGCCAGTCCCTCTAACAACATTGGGTTGGTAATATCTCAAGCCAAAACAAAGTAGTCTTACAAAGAATATTAGAAAAATTGCAAACATACATAAGCAGTTTAAGTTGCTAAACTATTACTATAATTCTACCTTGAAATTGAATCAAGCTAACTTCTGGCCATATTGGAGTAACAGCTAATGGATTTACCTTCCCTCCATAAACTGGAAAAATTAAATAAATAAAAATTTTAATACACTATATAACAGGTAGCATTGGATTATAATCTCTAAGGAAAGGGAAACAAAGTAAGTCCTATGATTGACGTAGCTTCCTGCCTAGAGGTGCTTTCCTGGCAGCAACACTGAGAGTCCAACACTTGGGATTGCCAAATAGAGCTTGGCCATCCTGCTGAGTTTCTGATAGAGGTCAGAATTCAAGGAGCTCAGGTTTAATATAATGTATGGGCAGACTATCAGAGAGAAGGAAGCCACAGAGAGGTATAGCTCCAGTGATCTCCACAAGTATTCCTTCAGGTCTTTTGTCTGAGTAGTGATCTGAAAATACTTTAAAAGAAACATTGTGGGAAGAAGCAGAGCAAGATGGTGGAATAGAAGGCTCCACTGAATGTCCCCTTGCAAGGACGCCAATTTAGCAACTATCTACATACAAACACACAAAAATACCTTCACTAAGAACCAAAAAATCAGGTGAGCACACATAGTACTTGGTTTTAACTTTATATCACTGAAAAAGGCATTGAAGAAATAGACAAAACAGTCCTGGATCACCAACACAACCCCTCCCCTGCCCCTGGCAGTACCAGAAGCCTGGTATGGAGAGCATCTCTGGGTGTTGGGAGAAGGGAACACAGCCACTGTGAGGCACTGCACTCAGTGCTGTCCTATTATAGCAAAAAGAAAAACAAGACCAAACTCCACTGACACCTGTCCACAGAGGGAACATTTAAACCAGCCCTAGCCAGAGTGGAATCGCAGATCCCAGCAGTCAGAACTTGAGTTCTTGCAAACCTCACCTCCAAGGGCAACAGTGCCCTGTGTCTCTAAGTAAACTTGAAAGGCAGTCTATGCCACAAGGACTGCAGCTCTTATGAATCCTAGTACTGAACTAGGCCTAGAGACAGTGGGTGGCTTGGTGGGCTGGGGAACACGACCTACTGATATACCAGCTGGAGTGGATAAGGGAGTAGTGGAATCATCCCTCCTCTAACCCCAGGCTGCACAGCTCACAGCTCCAAAAGACACCCCTTCCTTCCATTTGAGGAGAAGAGAAGGAAGAGTGGGGATGACTGTGCCTTGCCTCTTGGATACCAGTTCAGCCACAGCAGGATAGGGCACCATTCAGTGTCATGGGGCCCCCATTCCAGGCCCTAGCTACCAGATGATATTTCTAGACACACTCTGGGCCACAGTGGAACCTGCTGCCTTGAAGGAAAGAACCCCCACCTGGTGGCATTCATCACCTGCTAGATGAAGAGCCCCTGGGCCCTGAATAACCAGCAGTGATACCCAAGTACTACATCAAGGGCCTTGGGTGAGCCTCCGAAGCTTGCTGGCTTCAGGGGAGACTAAGTATATTACCAGCTGTGGCAAGTATGGGACAAAACTCCTTCTGCTTGAGAAAAGTAGAGGGAAAAGTAAAGGGGACTTTGTCTTGCTTCTTGGGTACCAGGGTACCAGCATGGCCACAGGAGGATAGAGCATTAAGTGGGCTCCTGGGGTCCCCAGTTCCAAAACTTGACTCTTAGATGGCATTTCTCATTCTGCCCTGAGCCAGAGGAGGTTCCCTGAAGGGTGAGTCCCAGACCAGGCGGCATTCACCACAGGCTGACTTAAGAGCCCTTAGGACTTAAGGGAACATCAGAAGTAGTCTGGCAGTACTCTTTGTGGCCTGTGGTGGTGGTGGTGGCTGTGGGGTGAGCCTTCTTTGCCTTTGTAAAGGGGAGGAAGAAGTGGGAAGGACTGCATTTTGTGGATTAAGTGCCAGCTCAGCTGCAGTGTAATAGAATAACAGGTAGGCTTCTAAGGTTTTAGGCTGCAGTTCCTGACTCCCAGACAATACTTCTGGACCCACCTAGGGCCCAGGGGGACCTCACTGTCCTGAAAGGAAGGACACAGGCCTGACTGGCCTTGCCACCTGCTGATTGTAGTGCCCAGGGCCTTGAGTGAACATAGACAGTAGCCAGGGAGTGGGTGCAGCAGGCCTTGGGCGAGACCCACTGTTATGCTGACTTCAGGTCTCATCCAGCACATAGTGGTGGTGGCCACAGGGGTGCTGTGTCACTCCATCTCCAGCTTTTGATGGCTCAGAACAGAAAGGGAGACTCCATTTGTTTGAGAGAAAGTAAGGGAAGAGAACAAGAATCTCTGCCTGGTAAAGAATTCTCCCAGAGCTTGTCCAAGACCATACAGGCAGTACCTCTAAGAGTCTGCAAGAACCACAGTGTTACTGGACTTGGGGTGCCTCTTAAAGCAAATACACTTAGATCACAACACTCAAGTCCTTTCAAATATCTGGAAAGTCTTCCCAAGAAGGATGGGTAAAAACAAGCTCAGATAGTGAAGAATACAATAAATGCCTAACTCTTCAATGCCTAGGCACCAAAGAACATCTCCTAGCATCAAAACCATCCAGGAAAACATGACCTCACCAAATGAACAAAATAAGGGCACCAGAGACCAGTCCTGGAGAAACAGAGTTGTGTGACTTTTCAGACAGAACAGTTATGTTAAGGAAATTCAAAGAAACTCAAGAAATCACAGAGAAGGAATTCAGAATTCTATCAGATTAAATTTCACAAAGAGATTGAAGTAAATAAAAATAATCAAGAAGAAATTCGGGACTGGAAAATGCAATTGGCATATGAAGAATGCATCACAGTCTTTTAACAGCAGGATTGATCAAGCAGAAGAAAGCATTCATGAACTTGAATACAGGCTCTTTGAAAATACACAGTCAGAGGAGACAAAAGAAAAAAATAATAAACAATGAAGAATACCAGCAGGATCTAGAAAATAGCTTCAAAAGGACAAATCTAAGAATTATTGGACTTAAAGAGTAGGTAGAGAAAGAGATGGAGTGGAAAGCTTATTCAAAGGAATAATAACAGAGAACTTCCCAAACCTAGAGAAAGATGTCAATACTCAAATACAAGAAGGTTATACAACACCAAGACTTTAGCCCAAAGAAGACTGACTCAAGGGACTTAATAATCAAACTCCCAAAGGTCAAGGATAAAGAAAAGATCCTGAAGGAAACGAGAGAATATAAATAAATAACATACAATGGAGCAACAGACTTTTCAGTGAAAACCTTAAGGTCAAGAGAGAGTGGTATGACTTATTTAAACTGCTGAAGGAAAAACTTTTACCCTAGAATAGTATATCTAGCAGAAATATCCCTCAAACATAAAGAAGAAATAAAGACTTTCCCAGACAAAAGCTGAGGGATTTCATCAATATCAGACCTGTCCTACAAGAAATCCTTCAGTGAGTTGTTCAATCAGAAAGAAAACGAAATTAATGAGCAATAAGAAATCACCTCAAGGTACAAAACTCACTGGTAATAGTAAGTACACAGAAAAACACAGAATATTATAACATGATAACTGTTGTGTGTAAACTACTCTTATCCTAAGTATAAAGACTAAATGATGAATCCATCAAAAATAAAAACAACTTTTCAAGACATAGGCAGTACAATAAGATATGAATTAAAAAAACAATTAAAAAGCAGGGACACTAAGTTAGAGTTTGTTTTCCTTTTGCTTGTTTTGTTATGAAAACAGTGTTAAATTATTATCATGTTAAGATAATGAGTTATAAGATAGTATTTGCAAGCCTCATGGTAACCTCAAACCAAAAAACATACAATGGATACACAAAAAATAAAAAGCAAGAAGCTAAATTATATCCTCAGAGAAAAATCACCTTCACTAAGGGAAGATAAGAAGGAAGAGAAGATCACAAAATAAGCAGAAAACAAATAGCAAAATGGCAAGAGTAAGACTTTACTCATGAATAACAACATTTAAATGTAAATGAACTAAACTCTCCAATCAAAAAACACAGAGTGGCTGAACAGATGACAAAACAAGATCCACTGACCTGTTGCCTACAAGAAACACACTTCACCTATAAAGATACATGTAGATAGATTGAATATAAAAAGATGCAAAAAGATATTCTAAGCCAATGGAAACCAAAAAAGAGCAGGAGTCACTATACTTGTATCAGACAAAATAGACTTCAAGACTAAAACTTTAAGAAGAGATAAAAAAAAGTCCACAATATAATGATGAAGGGATAAATTCAGCAGGAGGATATAACATTTTAAATATATATGCACCCAACACTGAAGCACCCAGATACATAAAGCAAATATCATTAGTGCTAAAGAGAGAGATAGGTCCCAATATGATAAGAGCTGGATACTTCAACAACCCACTTTCAACATTGGACAGATCTTTCCGACAGAAAATCAACAAAAAAAATCAGGCTTAATCGGCCACATAAATCTAATAGACATTTAAAGACATTTCAACCAACAGCTGCAGAATACACATTCTTTTCCTCAGCATATGGATCATTCCAAGAATGATCAGCCTCAAGAAGAGACCATGTGTTAGGTCACAAAACAAGTCTTAAGACATTCAATAATATTGAAATAACATCAAGCATTTTCTCTGAACACAATGGAATAAAACTAAAAATTAAAAACAAGGGGAATTTTGGAAACTATACCAATACATAGAAATTAAACAATATGCTCCTGAATGACCAGTGGATCAATGAAGAAATTAAGAAGAAAGTTGAAAAATTTCTTGAAAAAAATAATAATGGAAACACAACATACCAAAACCTATGGAATACAGCAAAAGCAATACTAAAAGGGAAGTTCATAGCTATTAAGTGCCTACATCAAAATAAAAAAAGAAAAAACATCAAATAAACAATCTAAGGATGCATCTTAAGAAAAAAGCAAGAGCAAACCAAACTCAAAACTAGTAGAAGAAAAGAAACAATAAAGGTCAGAGCAGAAATAGAGTTGAAATTTAAAAAGTACAAAAGATCAACAAAGCAAAACAAAGTTAAACAAGAAAAAGAGTTTAGCCAGACTAAGAAAAAGAGAGAAAATACAAATAAAATAAGAAATGAGAAAGGAAACATTACAAATGATACTGCAGAAATGCAAAGGATCATTAATGGCTACTAGGAACAAGTATATGCCAATGAATTGGAAAATCTAGAGGAAATGCACAAATTACTACATGCGTACAATCTGCCTGGATTGAACCATGAAGAAATCCAAAATATGAATAGACCAATAACAAGTAACTAGATTGAAGCCATAATAAAAAGTCTTCCGCTAACAAAAGCCCAGGACCTGACAGCTTTACTACTGAATTTTACCAAACATTTAAAGAGAAATTAATCCAATTCTACTCAAACTATTCCAAAAAATAGAGGAGGACAGAATACTTCTAAACTCATTCTACAAGTATGGTGTAATCCTGAAACCAAAACCAGACAAAGAAACATCAAAAAAAGAAAACTACAGGCCAGTATCTCTGATAAATATTAATGCAAGAATCCTTAACAAAATACTAACAAACTGAATTCAACAATACATTAGAAAGATCATTCATCACGACCAAGTGGGATTTATCCCTGGGATATAAGTATGGTTCAACATATGCGAATTGATCAATGTGATTCATTATATCAACAGAATGAAGTATGAAAACAATGTATTACAATTGATGCTGTAAAAGCATTTGATAAAATTCAACATTTCCTCATTATTTAAAACCCTCAAAAAACTGGGTATAGTAGGAACATAGCTCAACATAATAAAAGCCATATATGACAGACCCCCAGCTAGTATCATACTGAATGGGGAAAACTGGAAAGACTTTTCTCTAAGATATGGAACATGACAATGATGCCCACGTTTATCACTGTTATGCAACATAGTACTGGAAGTCCTAGCTAAAGTAACCAGACAAGAGAAAGATATAAAGTGCATCCAAATTGGGAAAGAAGACAAATTTCTCTTGTTACAGATGATATAGTCTTATATTTGAAAAAAATCTAATGACTCCACAAATAAATATTTAAACAGATAAATTGTTTAGTTGCAGGATACAAAATTAACACAAAAAAATTAATACTATTTATATACACCAAAAGTGAACATTCTGAAAAAGAAATAAAAAATGTAAGCCCATTTACAATAGCCAAGCATAAAATTAAATACCTAGGAATTAACTTAATTAAATAAATAAAACATCTCTATAATGACAATTATAAAACATTGATGAAATAAATTGCAGAGGACATCACAAAATGGAAAAATATTTCATGTTCGTGGATTGGAAGAATTAATATTGTTAAAACGTCCATACTAGGCAAAGCAATCTATAGATTAAATGCAATCCCTATCAAAATGCCAATGGCATTCTTCACAGAAATAGAAAAACAATCCAAAAGTGTATATGGAACCATAAAATACCCAGAATAGCCAAAGCTATCCTAAGAAAAAAGAACAAAGCTGGAGAAGGCACATTTTCTGACTTCAAATTATACCACAGAGCTATAATAGCCAAAACAGCATGGTGTTGGCATGAAAACAGACACATGGACCAATAGAACAGAATAGAGAAACCAGAAACAAATCCACACACCTACAGAGAATTCATTTTTGACAAAGGTACCTAGAACATACACTGTGGAAAAGACAGTCTCTTCAATAAATGGTGCTGGGAAAATGAGATATCCATATACAGAAGAATATAACTAGACCCCTAACTCTCATCATATACAAAAATCAAATCAAAATGGATTAAAGATTTAAATATAAGGCCTCAAACTATGAAACTACTACAAGAAGATATTGGGGAAAAATTTCCAGGATATTGTTCTGGGCAAAAATTTCTTGAGAAATACCCCATAAGCACAGGCAACTAAAGCAAAAAAATGGATAAATGAGATTGCATCAAGTTTAAAAGCTTCTGCACAGCAAAGGATACAATCAACAAAGTGAAGAGACAATCCACAGAATGAAAGAAAATACCTGCAAACTACCCATCTGTATTAGCCTGTTTTCATGCTGATGATAAAGACATACCCAAGACTGGGTAATTTATAAAGAAAAAGAGGCTTAATGGACTCACAGTTCCATGTGGCTGGGGAGGCCTCACAATGCTGGTGGAGGGTGAAAAGTGTGTCTTACATGGTGGCAGATAAGAGAGAATGAGAACTAAAAGAAAGGGGTTTCCCCTTATAAAACCATCAGATCTCATGAGACTTATTCACTACCATGAGAACAAAACAGGGAAAACTGCCTCCACGATTCAGTTATCTCCCACTGGGTCCCTCCCACAACACGTGCGAATTATGAGAGCTACGATTCAAGATGAGATTTGGGTGGGGACACAACCAAACCATATCACCATCTGACAAAGGATTAATAATCAGAATATATAAGGAGCTCAAACAATTCTATAGGAAAAAAATTCAATAATCTGATCACAAATGGGCAAAAGATTTGAATAGGTATTTCTCAAAGAAGACATACAAATGGCAAACAGACATATGAAAATGTGCTCAACATCACTGATCATCAGAGAAATGCAAACCAAAACTAAAATTAGATATCATCTCACCCCAGTTAAAATAACTTATATTCAAAAGATAGGAGTAACAAATGCCAGTGAGGATGTGGAGAAAAGGGAATCCTCATACACTGTTGGTGGGAATGTAAATGAGTACAGTTACTAGGGAGAACACTTTAAATGGTCCCCAGAAAGCAATCCCACTGCTGGGTATATATCCAAAAGAAAGGAAATTAGTGTATCAAAAATATATATGTACTCCCATGCTTGTAGCAGTACTGTTCATAATAGCTAATATTTTGACCCAACCTAAGTGTCCATCAACAGATAATTGGATAAAGAAAATATACATATACACAATGGAGTACACTCAGCCATAAAAAATGACAAGATCATATCAATTCCAACAACATGGATGGAACTAGAGATTATTATTTAAGTGAAATAAGCCTAGCACAGAAAGACAAACATTGCATATTCTCATGTATTTATGGGATCTAAAAATCAAAACAATTAAACTCATAGACACAGAGGACAGAAGGATGGTTACGAGAGACCGGGAAGGGTGTGGGATCTAAAAATCAAAACAATTAAACCATAGACACAAAGATAGAAGGATGCTTACAGAGGCTGGGAAGGGTAGTGAAGGGGAGGTGGGGATGGTTAATAATTCTAAAAAATCAAAAGATGAATAAGACCTATTTGATAGCACAACAGAATGAATATAATCAATAATAACAACTGTACATTTTAAAATAACTAGAAGAATGTAACTGGATTGTTTGTAATACAAAGGACAAATGACGGGATAAATATGCCATTCTTCATGATATGATTATTATGCATTGCATGCCTATTTCAAAACATCTCATGTACCACCATAAATATATACACCTACTATGTACCCACAAAAATTAAAAATTAAACAAGTTAAAAAGAAACTTTCTGAAGCCAGGGAAGAGCCAATTAAAAAAACAATAAACAATAAATACAAAAATAGGAATAGTTCCCATGAGGCAGAGAGGAAAAACCTCCTAATACATGGGTCACCGGTACACCCATCAGAAACCATCTCTTTAGAAGTAGGGATTATATCAGTAATAAATGAGGGTCCAGGCCCATTCATATAAAGCTTTAAACCCTCATCAAACTAGGACTGAAGGTGAACTTTATCAACCTGATACAGGGAATCTATGAAAAACCTACATTTGTCATAATACTTTATGGTGAAAGGCTAAATGCTGTCCTGTTAACATCAGAAACAAAGTAAGGATAGTCTCTGCTACCATTCTATTAATGTTGTACTAGCCAGTGCTATAACAACAAAAAAAAGAAATAATATACATAAGGATTAGAAAAAAGATTATCTTTATTCATAGATGACATAATTATATATTCAAAATATTATTTAAAATCTACCAAAAAGGATACTAGAACTAATTATGTGAAAGTGTTAAGTTTGCAAGGTAGAGTACAAAATCTACTGTTTCTGTAAGCAATAAACAATTGATAATTACAATAAAATAATATTTAAAATATCATAAATAATGAAATTCTTAGGAATAAATTTAACAAAAAAAGACCAAGATGCTGAATATTAAACAATATTTTATGACAAATTAAACTAAAATATATACTATGCTTATTAACTGGAAGATTCATTATTGTTAAAAAGCTCTTCCTAAAGTGATCTATAAATTTAAGTCCTTCCCAATCAAAATCCAAGCATGCATTTTTATAGATATTGACAAAGCTATTTTTTTAATCTTCAAAATTAACCAAATGTCCCAATTTTTATTTCAATTGTAATTTGAAGACTTTAGAAATAATTATTTTTTTCATAGATACAGTATCATTGAGTAGAAAAACTGGAAGGTGAAGATAAAAAACATTATGTATTGTTGACTAATTATTTGAACTTAGATAATTTAGTTTACCCCCAGGTCTTCAATTTTCTTATCTATTGAATACCTACCCTCTATATCCCACAGCTATTTGCAGTGATCAAATGAGAATAAAATTTGATCACTGAAAATCAAAGATTTTAAACTCTAATTCTTGCAACTGCTAGACAAGTATCATAAATGTTTGAAGTAGGCAGAATACAAACTGCAGAGAGTTGGCACATCATCTGAAGGGGGACAAAATGTGACAGCTACTACCCAGCTGTATTAGTTCATTCTCACACTGCTATAAAGAACTACCTGAGTCTGGATAATTTATAAAGGAAAGAGGTTTAACTGACTCACAGATCTGCAGGCTATACAGGAAGCATCGCTTGGGAGGCCTCGGGAAACTTACAATCATGGTGGAAGGTGAAGGGGAAGAAGGCACATCTTAACCACAGTGACTCAGGTGAGAGACGGCAAAGGGGAAAGTGCTACACACTTTTAAACAACCAGATCTCATAAGAACTCACTATCTCACTATCATGAGAACAGCAAGGAGGAAATCCATCCTCATGAACCAATCACCTCCCACCAGGCTCCTTCTCAACATTGGGAATTACAATTTGACATGAGATTTGAGTGAGGACACAGAGTCAAATCATATTATTCTACCCCCGGTCCCTCCTGAATCTCATTTTCTTCTCACATTTCAAAATACAACTATGCCTTCCCAACAGTCCCTCAAAATCTTAACTCATTATAGCATTAGCTCAAAAGTCCAAATCCAAAGTCTCATCTGAGACAAGGAAAGTCCCTTCTGCCTATGAGCCTATAAAATCAAAATAACTTAGTTATTTTCAAGATACAATGGGGGTACAGGCATTGGGTAAGTGTTCCCATTCCAAACGGGAGAAATTGGCCAAGACAAAGGGACTACAGGTCCCACTCAATTCTAAAACCTAGCAGGGCAGTCAATAAATCTTAAAGCTCCAAAACAAGCTCCTTTGACTCCATGTCTCACATCCAAGTCACACTGGTGCAAAGAGTGGGTTCTCAATGCTGTGGGCACCCCCACTCCTGTGACTCTGCAGCATACAGCCCCATAGCTCTTTTCACAAGCTAGTATTGAGTGCCTTCAGCTTTTTCAGGTGCATGGTGCAAGCTGTCTGTGGAACTATTATTCTGGGGTCTGGAAGACGGTTGTCTTCTTTTCACAGCTCCACTAGGCAGTGCCCCAGTGGAACTCTGTGTGGTGGCTCCAACCCCACATTTTCCCTTCACACTGCCCAAGCAGAGGTTCTCCATGAGGGCTCCAGCCCTTCAGGAGACTTCTGTTTAGACATCCAGGTGTTTCCATACATCCTCTGAAATTTAGGTGGAGGCTCCCAAACCTCAACTCTTGCTTTCTGCACACCCACAGGCCCAACACCACTTGGAAGCTCCCAGGGCTTGGGGCTTGCACTCTTTTAGCCACATCTGGAACTGGAGTGGCTGGGATGCAGGGCACCATGTCCCAAGGCCACACAAAGCAGTGAACACACAAAATCATTTTTCCCTCCAATATCTCTAGGTCTGTGATGGGAGGGACTGCTGTGACAGTCTCTGAAATGCCCTGGAGGCATTTGCCCCATTGTCTTGGCTATTAACATTCAGTTCTCCTTTACTTATGCAAATTTCTGCAGTCTTGAATTCCTCTCCCCAGAAAATGGGTTTTTCTTTTCTACCACATGGTCAGGCTTCAAATTTTCCAAATTTTTATGCTCTACTTCCCTTTTAAATATAAGTTCTAGTTTCAGGTCATTTCTTTTTTTGGGCAAATGAACATAGGCTTTTAGAAGCAGCAGGCTATTTCTTGAGTGCTTTGCTGCTTAGAAATTTCTTCCATCAGATACCTTAAATCATTTCTCTGAAGTTTAAAATTTCACAGATTTCTAGAGCAGGGGCACAATGCCTCTAAGCTCTTTGCTAAAGCATAGCAAGAGTGACGGACCTCTATTCCGGTTCTCAGTAAGTTTCTTACCTTCATCTGAGACCTCCTCAGCCACTTCACTGTCTGTATCACTATCAACATTTTGGTCACAACCATTCAACAAGTCTCTAGGAAGTTTTCAACTTTCCCTCATCTTCCTGTCTTCTTCTGAGCCCTCCAGACTGTTCAGACATCTGCCTGTTACCCAGTTCCAAAGTCGCTTCCACGTTTTCAGGTATCTTTAGCAATGTCCCATGGAAATATCCCACTTCTCTGGTACCTATTTTCTGTGTTAAGTCCATTGTCACACTGCTATAAAAAACTACCCAGGACTAGGTAATATATGAAGAAAAGAAGCTTAATTGACTCATAGTTCTACAAGCTATACAGGAAGCATGGCTAGGAGGTCTCAGGATACTTACAATCATGGTGGAAGGTGAAGGGGAAGCAAGCATGTCTTACCATGTAAAGCATGAGAGAACTTCTTTTCTATTATAACTTCTTTTAACTTTCAGACACCTATATACAACCACATCTTATTAATTGTTGTACGTAAGTTTTCTTCAATCGTTTACTGTATTATAATCATTTAGCAAAGGGAGAAGTACTACATGCTTTTAAGAAACCAGATCTTATGAAATCTCACTCTCAATCATGAGAACAGCAAGAGGGAAATCCACACCCACGATCCAATCACCTCCCACCCAGACCCTCCCTAACACTAGGAATTACAATTTGACATGAGATTTGGGTGGGGACACAGAGCCAAACCATATCACCATCTTTGACCAAATATTGTAGTGAAAAAAATTCCCTTAATGATAATGACAACCCTTTGTTGCCAGATTATCCAACTTCTTAAACTTACTAGAAATCTGAATGTTTACATAAATATTATCTTTTCAAAAGGATGGCTATTGATTCAATATGAACAAATGTGATGTGGACCAACAAAACATATCTGCAAGCTGCATTCAGTAAGTGCGACCCAATTGTCTCTGCTGTTTTGAACATTACACAAAGATTGGGTACTGTCAACATTCATAATAATAATAGCTATGCCAAATACACAAATAATCTAAGCAAGCACAGATATATAACTAATGAAACACAATGGGTGTTCACAGAGAGAGCAATAGTTAATGAGTGATTCATATTTGAGCCTGGATTTGAACAGTAGATAGTATTTTAAAGAAAACTATACTAATTTCTAATTGTCAGGATGTTTCCTGATTAAGCTAAAAATATGTGACTATGACTTTCAATTGGTTAAGTAGGTTATAAAGAAAGCAACTGTCATGGGTTGGAGTGTGTAAGCGGTCTGCCCTTGCTTGAACAAATTACTTCACTGAAACCGTCACATATGCACCCCTAATTGTATTTGGCTAACTTATTTTATCAAAGGCTAGAAAATAACTGCTATTAACCATGTTCAAGTCTTTTCTCTTTCATTCTGTTCAGTCCAGATAGTTCAAAATGCATTGTTTCAATCATTGTGCTCATATAACTTCTTTTCTATTAATTTTCAAATATCTATATACAATGCCACCTTATTGATGATTGTATGTAAGTTTTACTGAGTCATCTACAGTACTATAATCACTTAGTGAAATGATTTTCTACTTGCATTTTAGTACTAGAATGTCTTGCATATTATGTTTATAAGCTTACAAAACTTATGTTTAAACTTATTAAACATAAATGTTTAATAAGTAAATGTGATTGACCTAGCATTTATTACGACATTAAGAAAAACTGGTTAAATAAGCAAAATATAGAAATTCATTTATTCAGATAATTAATAATAGGCACTTACCTTGTGTAAAACAATTGATTATAATCTGTTACTATAGCAACCTCGTCATGAATTAAAAGGAGGAAGAGAGTCAGAGAAAGGGCTGAAGCAGAGGGAGAAAGACAGGAGTCAAGTTTTCTCCAATTTTCCAAAAAGTAAAACTTAAAAGTGTCTCTTTAGTGAGTTGTATTTTATCGTAAGCAAGTGGAATATTTGACATTAGAATATAATCTAGCATACAATTTCAGAATGGAAGCTATTATCCTTTGCCGTATTTACCAGACTTGTTGCCTTATTGAAATGAAAACAGAATCACTAGAAGAATACCCATGAACACAGTAACAAACAGAAACTTTCTAGTTCTCCCATACACTGCCAGAAAGTAGTCTTGATTAAATCTGAATAGCTCAAGAACTAAATTTCAAGTCAAGAGCAGTAAGTAATCAGAATGATATCAGCAAGATGACCAACTAGAAGTACATGGCACTTATTCCCCCCTCACAAAAAGGAATAAAAACTAAAAATCAACACCTATATTTTGAGTAGAGAGACTGAGGAAATACATTGGAGAGCACCAGGTAAGTGGTGAAAGCCCTATAGAGCATGGAAGCCTAGCATTGCACCACAGAGAGAGGAGCAACGCATACTGCCTCTGCCACTTTGTCTCCCTGCCAGGATCAATTTGGAGTCAGGGGGTACTTTATCTTATGGGAAAAAGGTAAACTGAAGATGCCTAGTGGTCTTCATTGTGGCCACACACGCCGGAAGTCCTTGTGGCAGGAGAGTTCTCCAGGCCTCACAGGCCATAAATCTAGTTTGGAGAGTAGTGGGGAGTTTGTGCACCTGCCTTGCCTCAGACTAGGAGCCTAAACTATAAAACTACCAGAAGAAAACATTGGAGGAGAACGTCAGGACATTGGTCAAGTAAGCATTTTTTAAATAAGACTCAAAAGCACTGCCAACAAAAGTAAAAATAGACAAATGGCACACCAATCTAGAAAGCTTTCGCACTGCCATACTTACAGACTGAAGAAACACCGACAGAATGGGAGAATATATTTGTAAACTGTACATCTGACAAGGGGTTAATATCCAGAATATATAAAGAACAGCAAAAAAACAAATAACCCAACACAAAAAATGGCCAAAAGACCCTAATAGGCATGTCACAAAATAAGACATACAAATGGCCAACAGGTACATGAAAAAAGGCTCAGCATCACTGATCATCAGGGAAATGCAAATAAAAGCCACAATGACATACTACCTCACTCCAGTTAGAAAAATTATTATCAAGACAAAGAAAATGTTGGAGTTTGCAGAGAAAAGGGAACAATTATAGATTGCTGTGGAATTGTAAATGACTCTTAACTGCAGTTGAGTATGAAGTTCTAAATCTCACACATAAAGAAACAAAGCACTAGCATTACTTACTGTCTTTCTCAGGAGACCGGATTGAGAATCTAAAGAGCTACAGGAAGAGAGATCATACTACTTGGAATTACTATGCATGTGGCATTTCCCCAAACTTCCTCTTGGCAAATATTCAGCAGACAACCTTGCTCTTTGCTGTGTTTCCCTCTTGCCTTTGCAAGACTGGGAATTTCTGAAGGCCAAGCTAGGGGAAATACAAATGAGAAGGAGGAAAGCAGAAGAGGCTAAGAAATTTTTCTTTCAAAGTTAAAATTAAAAACTTTTAGATATCAGCATTCTGAGAAGTGAGAGCAAGAGACTGGAAAAAAGCAAAGAGCCCACCAAAGATTCCCTGAACATTTTACTCTCGAATCAATAAAAAGAGAAGATGCAAACCTTTATCAATTATAGTATCCAATTGTGTCCAGAATTGGTGGGTTCTTGGTCTCGCTGACTTCAGGAATGAAGCCGCAGACTCTCCCGGTGAGTTCTTAAAGATGATGTGTCCGGAGTTTCTTTGTTCTGGTGGGTTCGTGGTCTCGCTGGCTTCAGGAGCGAAGCTACAGACTTTCGCGGTTAGTGTTACAGTTCTTAAAGGCGGCGCCACGTCTGGAGAAGTTTGTTCCTCCTGGCCGGAGTTGTTCGTCCCTCCTGGCGGGTTCGCGATCTCGCTGGCTTCAGGACTGAAGCTGCACACCTTCGCGCTGGCTTCAGGAGCAAAGATGCAGACCTTCGCGGTGAGTGTTACAGCTCACAAACGCCGTGCGGACCCAAACACTGAGCAGCAACAAGATTTAGTGTGAAGAGCAAAAGAACAAAGCTTCCACAGTGTGGAAAGGGACCAGAGAGAGTTGCTACTGGCTAGCTTGGGCAGCCTGCTTTTATTCCCTTATCTGACCCCACCCACATCCTGCTGATTGGTCCATTTTACAGAGAGCGACTGGTCCGTTTTACAGAGAGTTGATTGGTCCTTTTCGACAGGGTGCTGATTGGTGCATTTACAAACCTTGAGCTAGACACAGAGTGCTGGTTGGTGCATTTACCATCCTTTAGCTAGACACAAAAGTTCTCCAAGTCACTAGATTAGCTAGACACAGAGCACTGATTGGTGCGTTTATAAACCTTGAGCTAGACACAGAGTGCTGAATGGTTTATTTACAATCCCTTAGCTAGACATAAAGGTTCTCCAAGTCCCCACCAGATTAGCTAGATACAGAGCGCCAATTGGTGCATTTACAAACCTTGGGGTAGACATAGGGCACTGATTGGTGTGTATACAATCCTCCAGCTAGACATAAAAGTTCTCCAAGTCCCCACTAGACTCAGGAGCCCAGCTGGCTTCACTTAGCGGATCCATCACCAGGCTGCAGGCGGAGCTGCTCCTCAGTCCCACCGTGCCCCCGCACTCCTCAGCACTTGGGCGGTGAATGGGACAGGGGGCGGTACACTTCAGGAAGGCTCAGGCAGTGCAGGAGCCCAGGGCGGGCGCGGGGGAGGCTCGGGCATAGCGGTCTGCAGGTGCCGAGCCCTGCCCCGCCGGGAGGCAGCTGAGGCCTGGCGAGAATTCGAGCGCAGCGCCGGCGGCCGGCGCTGCTGGGGGAACCGGCGCACTCTCTGCAGCTGCTGGCTCAGGTGCTAAGCTCCTCGCTGCCTGGGGCCGGCAGCTCTGGCCGGCCGCTCCAAGTGCGGGGCCCGCCAAGCCCAAACCCACCTGGAACTCGCGCTGGCCCGCAAGCGTCACGCACAGCCCCAGTCGGGGCCTCTCCCTCCACACCTCCCAGCAAGCTGACGGAGGTGGCTCCGGCCTCAGCCAGCCCGCAGAGGGGCCCACACAGCTCAGTGGCGGGCTGAAGGGCTCCCCGAGCAGGACCAGAGCGGACGCAGAGGCCGAGGAGGAGCTGAGAGCAAGCGAGGGCCGCCAGCACGTTGTCACCTCTCATAATGACATGAACAAAGTGTCTTATTTCTCAAATCTTTCCAAATGTTTAGAAAATGTTGCAGACACAGAATAAGGGAATGTTATAGTTGGTCTGGAGACGTTTGCCTTTGGAAAGAATCATTTGAAGTTACCTTATCTAAGCTCACTTTTTTTTTTTTTTCCTGAGATGGAGTCTGGCTGTGTCGCCCAGGCTGGAGTGCAGTGGCACGATCTTGGCTCACTGCAACCTCTGCCTTCCTGGTTCAAGTGATTCTCCTGCCTCAGCCTCCTGAGTAGCTAAGACTACATGCATGCACCACCACGCTTAGCTACTTTTTTGTATTTTTAGTAGAGATGGGGGACAGGGTTTCACCATGTTGGCCAGGCTGTTCTCCAACTCCTGGCCTCAGGCAATTCATGCACCTCGGCCTCCCAAAGTGCTGGGATTACAGGCGTAAGCCACCATGCCCAGCCAACTCCTCCTCATTTTTTAGGTGTGAAAATTGAGAATCCTTGAAGTAAAGTAAATTGCCCAAGGTTAACACTGGAAATAAGCAGCTGAGCCAAGGCTTCATCTTCTGATGCCCGGGCTTTACTGTGCTCCAATGTCATTGTAATCACAACAGTTAGTGTTTTGTAGCTGTGTGATGATAATATCAAAACAAATTTTTACAGTCAGATAAAAAAATTAGTCTCAAGAAGAACATTAAGGAATTAAGAAAGCATTCATGGTTTTGCTTCTTTTTTTTTTTTTTTTTTTTTTTTTTTTTTTGACGGAGTCTTGCTCTGCTGTCGCCCAGGCTGGAGTGCAGTGGCACAATCTCTGCTCACTGCAAGCTCCGCCTCCTGGGTTCATGCCATTCTCCTGCCTCAGCCTCCTGAGTAGCTGGGACTGCAGGCGCCCGCCACCATGCCTGGCAAATTATTTTTGTATTTTTAGTAGAGACGGGGTTTCACCGTGTTAGCCAGGATGGTCTTGATCTCCTGACCTCATGATCGCCCACCTCAGCCTCCCAAAGTGCTGGAATTACAGGCGTGAGCCACCGTGCCCGGCCGGTTTTGCTTCTTTAAAGACATTTTATTGAGCTAGATGTGCATATAGTCCCAGCTACTTGGGAGGCTGAGGCAAGTGGATAACTTGAGCCCAGCAGTTTGAGGCCATAGAGCACAATGATTATTCCTGTGACTAGCCACTGCACTGCAACCTGGACAATATAGCAAAACCCTGTGTCTTAAAAAAAAAAAGACCAAAAGACCAAAACTAAAAAAAAAAAAAAAAAAAAAAAAAAAAAGACATTTTAAATTCCAATAGAATCATACAATTAGTAAAACATTTGACCAGTGAACAACGTGAGGATTAGGGACTCCAACCTTCATGCAGTGAAAAATTCTTGTACAACTTTTGATTCCCCCTAAACTTAACTATTAATAGCCTACTGTTGATGAGAAGCAGAAGCCTTACTGATAACATATGCAGTAAATTAACACATATTTTGTGTGCTATAAGTATTATATACCGTATTCTTAAAGTAATAAAGAAAACATAAAATGTTATTAAGAAAATCATCAAGAAAATATATTTACTATTCATTAAGTGGAAGTGGATCTTCATAAAGTTCTTCATCCTCATCATCCTCAGTTTGAGTGGGCCAAGGAGGAGGAGGAAGAGGAAGGGTTGGTCTTACTATCTCAGATGTGGCAGAGTTGGGACAGACGGAGAAGGTAGAAGGTGGGATAGGAGAGGCAAGCACATTTGGTGTAACTTTATAGAAATGCATTGTAAGGCCGGGCGCGGTGGATCATGCCTGTAATCGCAGCACTTTGGGAGGCCGAGGCGGGCGGATCACTAGGTCAGGAGTGCCAGACCATCCTGGCCAACACGGTGGAACCTTGTCTCTACTAAAAATACAAAAATCAGCTGGGTGTGGTGGCGGGCACCTGTACTCGGGAGGCTGAGGCAGGAGAATCACTTGAATCCAGGAGGCGGAGGTTGCAGTGAGCTGAGATCACACCACTGCACTCCAGCCTGGGTGACACAGTGAGACTCTATCTCAAAAAAAGAAAAGAAAAGAGAAAGAAAGAAAGAAGGAAAGAAAGAGAAAGAAGGAAGGAAGGAAGGCAGGAAGGAAAGAAAGAAAGGAAGAAAGAAAGAAAGAAAGAAAGAAAGAAAGAAAGAAAGAAAGAAAGAAAGAAAGAAAGAAAGAGAAAGACGTCGTAATTTCTGTCTGACATTTCTCAAAAGGTTTCTGTGCAGTACCAGTTCTTCTTCCACCATTTGCTTTCGTTTTAGTGTCCATATTGTAGAAGAGTTCATGTCGTGAAAGAAGTCAAAAGCAATCTTGAATAAGCGGAACCCTTCTGCCAGATGGTCTAATGTCAATTTGCTTTCTGGCACTGCTTCTTCTATGTTTTCATCCTCATTGTCTGGCACTGGCTCAGAAGCACTCATCTCCATCGAGTCATCTCCTATTAGTTCCTCTAGCGTGGTGTCTATTAACTCTTGAATTTTTCTAAGATCCATATCTTGAAACTCTTCCCCCACTACATTTTATGCCATATCCAAACCTCTTTCATGATTTCCTTGATTTGCTCTGTTGTGTATCTTCGGCATTCACGCACACATCTGGACACAGTTTTCTCCAGCAGGAATTTATTGTTTCGGGTTGATGGCTTTCCCAGCTTTTTCTATAGCAATGGTGATATTTTCAGTCCTGCAATCCTTCTAGACTTTCGTTGACAATCTTTTCCATAGGGTGCTGTGTGTAATGAGTCTGAGGGGTCCTTATGAACTCCTGATCTAGACGCTGAGTTAAAGATGCTGTGCTTGGAGATAAGCAGATCACTTTGACACCATGGGGTTCTGGGTGACCAGGGGCATGTCCAATGCAAAAATAATTGTCCAATAGTAAAAGGCAGTCCTTTCCTGGCAAGGTACTTCCTGACTTCGGGGACAAAGCTTCAATGGAAACAACCCAGAAAAGTGGCTGTCATTGTCCAGGTCTTCTTCATATACAACCAAAAGACTGGCAGCTGATGTTTACCTCTTCCCTTCAAGGCTCAAGGGTTAGTGGCTTTATAGATAAGGCAGTCCTGATCCTAAATCTGATTACATTTGCACAAAACAGTGGAGTTAGCCTATCCCTTCCTGCCTTAAATCCTGATGCTCGCTTCTCTTCCTTAATAATAAATGTTCTTTCTGCCTTGTGGGTTTTTTTTTTTTTTTTTTTTTTTTCAGAGCGGCACTTTTGTCTGCATTAAAAATCTGTTCAGGCAGATTCCTTTCTCCTCAATGATTTTCTTAATGGCATCTGGGAAATCATCTACTGCCTCTTGGTTGACAGAAGCTACTTCTCCTGTGATCTTGACATTTTTAAAAGTCACACCTTTTTCTAAAATTATCAAACCATCTTTTGCTGGCACTAAATTCTCCAGCTTTAAGTCCTCCACCTTCTCTTCAAGTTGTTGTCATAGAATGACTTTGCTTTTTCTTGAATCATATTAGAGTCTATAGGTATACCTTTCTTATAGTAATTCTGCACTCACATAAAAGCTGCATTTTCAATACAAGATCTAAAGGTATTTTGCAAAATGTGCAAGATTTTCTTGCCTGTTGGGATAGAGGCAGCAATAGCTTCACAAATTTCCTTTTATTTATTTATTTTACAATAGTCCTTATGCTCGATTCATTTGTCTTGAAATGACCGGCAACTGTAGCTGTAGAACTCAATCTGACATATCAAGCAATTCAGCTTTTCTTTTAATGTCAGACTTTTCCCTGCTTCTTAGGAGCACTTTCAGCATCACAAGTGGCACTTCATATGAGTTCCAGTTTATTATTCAAGGTTTACAGGTATGGCACTAAACATGATGGAAAATACATGAGAACCATGAAAGATCACTTTCTACTGCAACATGAAATTTGCTAGAGAGCCAAAATGTTCATCAGGAGATAATTAGCATCACATGAAATTTTGAGCAGTATTTGCAACACTTGAGCTCAAGGCAATAGTAACAGGAGGTGGCTATAAAATTCATACAGTATGTACTACAGTTAATTGTATGCGGTTATGATTTAATACTTCATCTTTACTTTTGTTCACATTTTACTAAACTGCACCATGTAAGGTCTATGTTTGTGTGCAGAAATTTTTATAACTTTTAACTTTTTATAATAGATTTTTGTATATTTTATAGTAGTAAATGATGAAGTAAACTAGTAGCTACATACATTTTATGCATTACTTACCTTTTTCTTAATTTTATGAATATTTCTAGGCTACTCAGTTTGTCTGAGTGTTTTAAAATTATTTTTCATGTCTTCAAAAAATTTTCAGTGTTTTTTTTAATTTGCATATAGGTGGACTTGCACACTTTAAATTCATGTTGTTCAAAGAATCAACTGCATATGTGCCACAATTCTGAATTAAGGAAAGGGCCTTCTAACATTTTTGTCTTTGCTTTTCACAGTGCAAATGCTGCCTAGTCCTTGTTTGTATTTCTGGAGATAGAAAAGGAATCTGTTGGCTGAGGTTGCCTCCTTTGTTTTGCCTCTAGCTTTTCTTTATTAACTTTTACTTACACTGAACAATGATCCTTCAGTTACAAACTCTCAGAAGTTTATCTTCTGCAAATGAGTTATTCACGAAAGTAAGGATTTTGCTGAAATGGTGTCACCCGCAATACTTTATGAGGACTCAGCTCCTACTAGCCTTTATTGAGGGCGTAGATGCCAAGCACTGTGTTTGATGCTTTATATACATTAGCACATTTTACTGTCTAAGTCTCTGAATGCATTCCACACATATATTTTGCTGACCTGTAAAGCCATAACCAGGAGTTTTGCCTATTAATAAACGTTCTTAGTTGGTCTTTTTGAGTCTTTTCAATCTCGAGTTCCCAAATTAAGGGAATGTAGCTCTCTTAATTCTTAATTTTGTTTGGCAGGTAGTTTGTTTGAAAAGTCATAAAATGCAGGGAGCTATATTTAAACAAATGGTATAAATAGACAAACACCAATGTTTAAGACTCAGTCCTATATCCTACCAGCTATGTAGCCTTGGGAAAATTGCTTCACTTATTTAGGCCTTACTATTCTCATCTATTTAATTGACCTAACAACTTGTGTTTCGATCTTGTGGGCAGATTGTGAAGCAAATGTGATGGTGGTTATAACCCACTATTCAAAAGCAAAGTGTAATATATTATATGAAGAGAAATAAGTGAACTTAATTATCATCAAGAGTTTATAAATATGTTGTGCATTTTTTATAACTGGTATCATGACTTGAACAATTTTTAGGCCTCACAGTTGACATTGGATCTTATTACTAAATTTCAATTCTTTATTATTAACAATCTTGAAAGTTTACTATATTGTGTAAAAGATCTCAGAATCACCAAGAAAGCATGCTAACCTGCAAAACATGTCATGGGGCAAAGCTTCACACTGAGAGCTGGGCAACCACTCTTGACTTTTTTCCACAACCTTAAAATAATACTCTCAAGAACCAATAATCACATTCTTCTTGCTGATAGAACATTTCTAGTTGAGTACAAGCTCAGGCATGTTGCATTGGTGTTTTGAGAATACAATACACCATTCTCATACTTAAATGTACATTCTGAAATTTATGTATATAAAACATTTAACCATCATTTTATCACCATTGACCTGTAATGTAATAGAAGCCTCAAAGGTATCTGATAAAATCTGTGGAAAGACATCAATAGGGAATCAATCAAGTTGAATTATTTTTTTTCTGGTTACAAGGATTTCTTCTCATAGACTTTTAGGACTGATCATAATTCTTACCTAAACTGGTTTACTTATCTGGAATATTCACTTTCACTCTGTATTAATTAGGGTAGGCCCACAATGGGTGAAGGCTCAGACACAACAGAAGTTTCTTGTTGCAGTTTTAGAAATTTTTGCTTGTATAAAAGTACTCGTGTGGTAAACACATGGGTGGGGCTGTCCTATTTCACATAGCTATTCAGAGACCCAGGATGACAGAAGCTCTGTCATCGTCAACATATGACTTCCAAGTCCATGCTGGGGTCATCTGCATTCCAGCTAGCTGGAAAGAGGGAATAATATGAATGAGCACATATGTAAGGTTTTTATGGGCTAGATCTTGGAGTTGAACATATCACTTCTACTCACTCACATTTCATTGACTAGAACTCAGCCCTGTGGCCATACATAACTGCAAAGGAGGCTGGGAGATGCAATTTAGCTGGGTGCCCAGGAACAAAAGGACAACAAAGGTTTTAGTAGCAGCTAGCACACTGTGCCACAGTGACATCTCTTGAATATCTACCAGATTTTTTGATAAATAAGCTGATAATACTTTATACTCACCGGCGCCCTACATCAATAAGTATTTACTAAACATCAACTGAATACCTTTATTATTCAGGCAATGATTTTGTGCTCAGATGTGTACTCCAGGCTCAGTGCAGAAGAATCAGGCCCAACAAGTCAAATTCCCACTTAGAGAATTCAGAGTAACAAAAGCTGATGTTTCTACCCCAATTTAACTTGTCCTGACCAAAAATATTTCTCAAAACTCCAGACTTTAAAAAATATAAAAAGAGATCCTCACGGAGTTCTTGCTCTATTAAAAGTTATATAATCCCTTATAATAAAATCTTTATATTCTTTCTTTAAAACTTTTTTTTTAGATTCAGGGGGTACACATGCAGGTTTATTCCATGGGTCTATTGTGTGATGCTGAGGTTTTGGGTATGAACGCTCCTGTCACTCAGGTACTGAGCATAGTACCCAAAAGCTAGTTTTTCAACCCTTTCCTTCCTGTACTAGTTTTTCAGCACTTTCCTTTAGTAGTCCCCAGTGTCTATTGTTGGCATCTTTATGGCCATGAGTACACCATGTTTAGCTCCCACTTCTAATGAGAACATGCAGTATTTGGTTTTCTGTTCCTGTGTTAATTCACTTAGGATAAATGGCCTCCAGCTGCATGCATGTTGCTGCTGCAAAGGACATTACTTCATTCTTTCTTTTTCCATTTTTTTTATTATACTTTAAGTTCTAGGGGGAGGGATAGCATTAGGAAAAATACATAATGTAAATGATGACTTCATTCTTTTTTATGGTTGTGTTGTATTGCATGGTGTATGTGTAATACATTTTCTATATCCAATCCACTATTAATGGGCACCTAAGTTGATTCCATATCTATGCTATTGCGAGTAGTGCTGCTATGAACATATGAGTGCATGTGTCTTTTCGGTAGAGCAATTCGTTTTCTTTTGGATATGTACCCAGTAATGGGATTGTCGAGTCAAATGGTAGTTGTAAGTTCTTTGAGAAATCTCCAAACTGCTTTTCACAGTTGCTGAATGAATTTACACTCCCATCAACAGCGTATAATTGTTCCCTTTTCTCCACAGCCTCACCAGCACCTGTTGCTTATTGACCTTTTAATAATAGCCATTCTGACTGGAGTGAGATGATATTTCACTGCGGTTTTGATCTGCATTTCTCTGACTTATAAAATCTTTTTATTCTTGATCATAGACCCAGTCAGGACACTTTAAAGGAATAAATGATTTTGTGTGAGGGAACAGGAGTTGAGGATGAGACCATCAAGCTTGGTTGATGCAGGATTCCTTTTTTCAGTATGGAATAAAGTGTATATTTCAAATGTACACAGTAACATTATATGTGTATCAATGAAATAAAAGTTTTAAGAAATATTATTTATGAATCACTGATGCTTTCTATTACATTCATGCACTTAAAAAAATACTGGCCACAATTGTTTAACCCGCTAATAGCTTACAACTGGAGATTGAAAAACCCATGGTTTAAGGAACAGAGCAAGAGTTTTGGGTTTGTGTGGACTTATACTCTTGCCCTGAGGCAGGTTAACATCTTTTGAGCTTCATATTTTATTCATAAAATGATCTTGTTCTTTATTGGGTGATAGTATGAGTTGACTGATAGTTAACTTGTAATGTGGCTGGCATGTGAAACACTCAATAAATGTTCATCTCCTGATAAATATAAGGTTTTTCTTATCCTCCCCTCTTTTTAATTTTTTCCTTTGCTTCTGTAGTTTCTTACTGTGCTAGTGACATGGTAAACTAGGGCTGGAAACAAATATTATCATCTAGATCTAAAAACATGATATTATAACTGTGCTTGTCATCAGGATGATTGTGACAGTTCTTATCTCAACAGTCTTGGTAGGTTTTTCCCTTGAACTTAAAGTGTTTCTTTTTTTACTGAGCACTGGAAATCCTAAGTGAAATAGAGAATATGTTAAATATCATAGTAGTTGTTGGTACCATTCACTGATATTTCAGGTTGTCATCCATTCATCGAGTAATGGGGATTGCGCTCCCCATGTCCCTCTTGAAGTGAGATATGAGAAGAGGCGACGTGTCACTTCGCAGTGGGAGTCTTTAAAACCAAACAAAAATTGTCCTTTTCTTTCACATTCCCAGGATGGCAGTAGTGTTTCACATGAGAAGGCCCATCAGTTTGTCTCTGAATGAGAACAACTAGGAACAGGGCCTACTGAACTGAAATTTGCATATAACATGAGCTAGAAATAATTTTTTTAAACACTGATAATTGTCAGTTATTACCAAAGTGCAGCCTAGCATATTTTGACTGATAAAAATGCAATTTTCCTTTATTCATATAAACAATTGTATTAGTTTGCTAAGGCTGCCATAGCAAAGTAACACAGACTGGGTGACTGAACAGAAATTTATGTTCTGATAATTCTGAAGGCTATAATTCCAAGATCAAAGTATTGGCAGGGTTGATTTCTTCTGACGTCTTTCTCCTTGGCTCATAAATAACCATCTTCTTCCTGTATCTTCACAGTCTTCCCTCTGTGGCCATCTGTGTCCTAATTTTCTCTTCTTTACCAGTCACGTTGGATTAGGGCTCACCCTAATGGCCTCATTTTAACTTTAAATACCCTATCCCCAAATACAGTCATGTTTTGAGATATTAGGGGTTAGGACTTCAAAATAAGAATTTGAGGGGACACAAGTCAGCCCATAATATTAATAGTAATGTTTGCTCACTTGATCTAGGGTGCATTATTTTACCTAACTTACCGAACAGAAATATAAGCCTCTATTGTAACCATGATTTTGACCAGAAGCTAGTAATTAGTCTGAGATGATATTGTATAAGTATCTAAACCAACTTAATTCACCTGGCATTTGGGGTCAAAAAAATAGAATCATTTATTATTAGTTTTCGTAGGTCATCAATATCCAACAACTACATCCATGTGGATCCAAAACAACTATAGAAATGTATAGAAATGTGTATAATTGATCAAATAAATAGGATTTTTATTTCATTTAATAAAATATAACCTCTGCAAAAACAAAGACTGCATTTTTTTATTAAAAAAGACTGTGATCGTCAAATAAATACATTGAACAATTCGTGAATGAGAACCAAAAATCCAAAACCTTTCACTGACTGGATTTGCATAGCCTAAGAATATTAAGTATAACTCCTCAGGCCGGGCGCGGTGGCTCACGCCTGTAATCCCAGCACTTTGGGAGGCTGAGGCAGGTGGATCATGAGGTCAGGAGATCGAGACCATCCTGGCTAACACGGTGAAACTCCGTCTCTACTAAAAATACAAAAAATTAACCAGGCATGGTGGCAGGCACCTGTAGTCCCAGCTACTCGGGAGGCTGAGGCAGGAGAATGGCGTGAACCCAAGAGGCAGAGCTTGCAGTGAGCCAAGATTGTGCCACTGCACTCCAGCCTGGGTGACAGAGCGAGACTCCATCTCAAAAAAAAAAAATATATATATATATATATAACTCCTCGAAGATGGCATTCGTATGTGGGAGATAATGTCTCAGAAAGAAGCATACTTCTAGGATATGAATACACACACCTCCACAATTCTTATCTACTTAGCCTCATCATTACTATCCTACTAGTAATGGGTTGGATAACCAATGTCATTGAAAGAATTGCAAATTAAAAAAAAATTCTCAGTGCCCCAGAAAGCCACTAGAATTTGAGGTATAGGGAGGATGCTAAAGATAAGGGAGTAACAACTGTCACTAGTAGAATGATGGTAATCATTTTACTGTGTGGTAATAATAGCAAAAATACCTGGAAAAATAACATCCTTGGATCATTCCAGAGATCTATGCGATAGTATTGAATTGCAGGCTTTTCTCTGATACTGAGTAGAGGAAGAGTAACCCTCCCTACTAATGTTACTGTGGGAATGCAAATCATGAAAAAATATATATGGCCTATAAATACTGTGCTCAGGTCATTTAAAAAAAAATTAAAACTCTTCTTCTACAAGTTGTAATTCATGGATGACTTGAATATGGAGGAGGAAATATAGTACAATTTAAGGAAAGAACTGAACTGGAACACATAACACATTCCTTCCCATAACACATTCACTGTGTTATGGTTTTCTGATTCATCTTCATGATAAATTAGCCAAAGGGTCTTGGGTGAGTCACTTAACCTCTCTGGACCCCAGTTTCCTCATTTATAAAGCCAGAAGCCCAACAAAAGAGCTACTGAGACTCTTGTCTGATTGAAGTAAGCAGTTGCAGAGGCAGAGCCTGCCTCTTTTGACCTATTTGCCCCCAGACTTTCTTCTGGCAATGCCAGTGTTCCTTGGGACCCCTCCTTGGAACTCAGGCTTCTCAAACCACTGAACATAGCTCATCTAGAAATAATCTGTTGTCAATCCCATTACTGGATTTATATCCAAAGGGATATAACTCATTCTACTTTAAAGACACATGCATGCATATGTTCATTGCAGCCGTATTCACAACAGCAAAGACATGAAACCAACCTAAATGCCCATCAGTGATAGACTGGATAAAGAAAATGTGGTACATATACACTATGCAACACTATGCAGCAATAAAAGAAGAACAAGATCATGTCCTTGGCAGGAACATGGATGGAGCTTGAGATCATTATCCTCAGCAAACTAACACAGAAACAGAAAACCAAATACTGCATAATTCTCACTTATAAGTGGGAGCTAAATGATGAGAACACATGGACACATAGGGAGCAATGCATACTGGGACATTTTGGAGAGTGGAGGGTGGGAGGAGGGAGAAGATATGTGACCTCTATGACACAAGTTTACCTATATAACAACCTGCACTGTACTCCTGAACTTAAAATAAAAGTTAAATTTAAAAAAGGAAAAATAAAAGCTCTCTGTGGTCCTCTCAGTCACTAAAATTCTGCAACCCATGTGAGATTATCTCATTATTAAGTTCCTAAGTATAAACTGACATTTATAGTTTGTCTGGAGATGCAAATTTGCCTAAATTTTGAGAGGGGCATTCATTAGTCAATGCTTTTCCAAATATTTAGATATCTGCTGTTCCCTCTCCTTGAAATTCATTCTGTTCTTTTATTCTCCCTTCCCATAACACATTCACTATTTCTATTAGAAAAACTCCTGCTCAACATTACAAACCCTATTCAGGGTTTCCTATGTTCTCTATGAAGTGTTCCCTACTACCCCATCTAAACTTCTGCTGGCTTTCAATCCAATTCCTCCATTTTTCTTTCCTTTGACATTATCCAAACTTCTGTGTTTCCATGGACCTCGGTGTCCTGTGATTATTTCTTTATGTAACCACTTGTCTTTTTCTGGCAAAAAAAAAAAAAAAAGAACCTGTGTCACTCATCTTTACATCTCTGTTTGCCACACCTAACACTGTGCTTAATTGTTATTAGTATGCACTCAAGAGTTTTATTAGACTGACGAGATATTTTGAATATAAAGCAACTCTGTAATAGTAACGCACAGAAGCCAGTTAAGGGGTGAAACTGAGTTCACAGAAGCCCCCATATGGAGCTGAGTTCGTTAATTTAATAACAACCAGATCTGAATTCTTCCTTAATAGATTCAACACTGAGGAAGTGGGATGGGAACAGAGGTGGGCTAAGGAGTGATCTTTAGCATTGCTATATTACAGTATTGAAAATAATATTTTCCCCTTGTAAAACTTTTGCTTTATTCATTTCTCTTTAGTCATTATTATTTTTTCTGGGAAACTGAAGGCTCTTATTTGAAGATTTTTTTTTTTTCTGGAGTACCCACCCTGGACTTGAGCATGATGTCCTAGAACAAAATATTCCCAGGAGAAACTTTAGTGAGGAGACAAAAACAAGGTCATTTTTAAAACAGCTTCAAAAGTTAGCCTGCCTCCAAGTTTTTTCCCAGAAGCAGAACCCAAACGCTAAAAAAGGATAATCTAGATTAAACCACTGACTCCCGAAATGTAGTTGCACGTCTTACATGCTCATTGTTCATTATTCAAATGTGGAATACATCGACATTTCTCTGGGAGTGAGGAGAGATGGGACTATAAAAGTATGCTATTAGTGCTAATTACACCTTGCCTTTCACCTTGTTAGCAGAGCAAAGCTAAAATTTAATGAGATCGACAGGCAGTTTGACTGGGTATTCTTTATTTTAGTGTAGCCTATGATTTTTCAGTTTTAACTAGCAGAGAAAATAATCAATTTGTTGAGGATAAAACATCAAAATGAAATGAAAATATTACAGTTATTATAAGCTAAAGCACATCAGTAGCTGATTTAGCCATCACCTGAAACGCAACAACATCCTGGTAGCAGAATTCAGATTATTTAGTGAGAAAGCCTTGACTTACACTGGAAATCCGTGGTGAGTATGATGTAGTGACTTTGCCTAAACAGGAAACTGCAAAGAGGGGAGAGTAGAGGAGGCCTGCTGGTTACTGTCCAAGTAGAGTCACAAGTAAATTGACAATGTTTTGATCTTCTTATTTCTTGGCCAGTGCAGACAAAGGTCTAGGCAAGAAGTCAAAGCCAGATGACTAAAAAATAATTATAAATCTTCCTAAATTCGAAATCTCTATTGTTAGCAGGGAAGCAGCTGACCAGGATGAGGTACAACAATACTCAGAACATCAGGATATGTATTTGGCAATTTGGCTTCACTGTGCCAAGTTTTAAACTTTCTTATTTAAGAAAGAGCCTCTTAATCTGAGCAAACGGGCTCAACTATATGTTATGTCTGTGCCTGTATATTAGTGGTAAAGAATGCCAACCCTCTACTAAGGAACAAACATGGATTATCTGATTTAATCCTTACAACCCTATGGTGCAGGGACTATTACAAGCCCCATTGTGCAGATAAGGTACAACATTGTTCAATAATGTATGCAAGGTCACAGAGCCAGAAAGTGACTTTAAACTCAGGCAACCTGACTCTAAAGCCAACACTTTACTGCTCCTGCAGTAAAAATAGGAAAGATGCAGGCCTTGTAGGAATTTCTAAGGAACAAGTGAAATTAATATCAGAGCAAATCATTTTATTAGTGCTCTTAAAATCTTCAAAGAGGCAATAGCTTAAATATTGGAACCGCCAAGGAATTTGAAATTTACTTTACCAGTGTCTTTCAAATATGCCGAGGCCCAGCCCCTGAAAACGATGGCATACTTCTCAGAACATCATGAAATAATGATGTAGCCAAGGACATCATTGGAAGTAGGAAAAAACTTTATTCTCAGAAAATATGCTTGCGTTCTGAAACTCTAAATAGGACCAATAATATATATAATATTTGGAGAAATCACATTTGTTTTCAAGTTTTTACTTTCATATTTTTGCCTATTGGTCATTCCTTTTAGCCTCTGTTAACAGGAGACAAATGGTAGCAAGTCTCATTTTTCCGCATTTAGGAAAAATCAAAGATGAAATGAATAATATTCTGCATTAATTCATTTTTCTGCAATTTTGGAAAAGAACATGATGTCCTATTGCAAGACAATAAGCTTGTTCATCTTCTGGAACACTCCCAGAGAACGGTCAGGAACCACTGGACAGACCAGAAAATGTCCTAAGCTTTGTTACTTTGAGAATACCTTTGCCATAAAAGCTTTTTTAGTTGTATATTTTGAATATAATTGTATAACTAAAGAATATTTATTGAAAATTTTTGGGAAATAAAGATACTCATAATATGACTTTTCCAATATGCTCTTAATACTTTGGAAGAATTTTCATCAATAAACATGAATCCTGTTTATTCTTCGGCCCTTTATAGAAGAGCTGCCCTGTAGTATGGTCTTAGGGAATTTGAGTTTATGCTGGAGTCTGCCACAAACTCCTTGTGAACTCAAGAAAATATTGCTCTTCCTGGTCTCAGTAGAGGATGAGGAGGAATCTATGTTGCCAACCAATTTCCAGGGCTTTTCGTGTGAATATATTTTATATGATATTAGAGCCTGAGCTTTCTAAATGCCAGTGTTATAACTACTGCCAGGCAACCCCTAGTGTAGATGAAACAGATTTCTATACAGCATAATTTGTGTAGGTCCAACTACTCAACTTCTTTGTAGGTCCAAAAAAAGAGGGAGAGGAAGAGCTCAGTAGGATGCTGGAAATGTTCCAGAGCTGATGGACCCAGAAGTCAATAAGTTAGTAAACATGTGTTCAGCACCAACAGTATAATTATAACAACCATAAACTTAATTGGCACTATTTATTGGACTGTAAGAAAGGAAAAACAGAGAATCCGAATTACCGTCTGACCCCTTTCCTTATACATTTTCCTATATTTATGCCTAGATTACATAACTTAATGTAAGGAGTTGAGGTTCTCCATCCCTCAAAGTCTTGAAACCACACACTTCAGAAAATAAAACCTATATTATATTGGGAGGAGGCTGCTCTTATCAACCCAAATTTAGCAGAGTCTAGGCCTAATAGTATAGCAATATGGCAAGCCCCAGGGCATAATTCTTTAGGTTTACTCATGGCATGGTAAAATAACAATACATAGTTGTTTCTCTGGAAGGCTACTTTTTTTTTTTTTTTTTTTTGGTATGGAGTCTTGCTCTGTCGCACAGGCTGGAGTGCAGTGGCTCGATCTCGGCTCACTGCAACCTCCACCTCCCAGGTTCAAGCGATTCTCATGCCTCAGATTCCCGAGTAGCTGGGATTACAGGCACGCATCACCCCACGTAGCTAATTTTTGTATTTTTTTTAGTAGAGACGGGGTTTCACCGTGTTGGCCAGGCTGGTCTCGAACTCTTGACCTCAGGTGATCCACCTGCCCCAGCCACCCAAAGTGCTGGGATTAAGGCTTTCATGAGCGTCCGTGTGAAGAGACCACCAAACAGGCTTTGTGTGAGCAACATGGCTGTTTATTTCAACTGGGTGCAGGTGGGCTGAGTCTGAAAAGAGTCAGTGATGGGAGATAAGGGTGGGGCCATCTTATAGGATTTGGGTAGGTAAAGGAAAATTATAGTCAAAGGGGTTTGTTCTCTGGCGGGCAGGAGTGGGGGTCGCAAGGTGCTCAGTGGGGGTGTTTTTGAGCCAGGATGAGCCAGGAAAAGGACTTTCACAAGGTAATGTCATCAGTTAAGGCAAGGACCGGTCATTTACACTCCTTTTGTGGTGGAATGTCATCAGTTAAGGTGGGGCAGGGCATATTCACTTCTTTTGTGATTCTTCAGTTACTTCAGGTCATCTGGGCATATACGTGCAAGTCACAGGGGATGTGATGGCTTGGCTTGGGCTCAGAGGCCTGACATTCCTGCCTTCTTATATTAATAAGAAAAATAAAACAAAATAGTGTTGAAGTATTGGGGCGGCGAAAATTTTTGGGGGGTGGTATGGAGAAAGAATGGGCGATGTTTCTCAGGGCTGCTTCAAGCGGGATTAGGGGCGGCGTGGGAACCTAGAGTGGGAAAGATTAAGCTGAAGGAAGATCTTGTGGTAAGGGGTGATATTGTGGGGATGTTAGAACATTTGTCGTATAGAATGATTGGTGATGGCCTGGATACGGTTTTGTATGAATTGAAAAACTAAAAGAATAACAGAAGGAGAAAAACAGGTATAAAAGGTCTAAGAATTGGGACGACTCAGGATATCTGATTAGAGAGTGCTTAAGGAGATTCGGCATAGTCCTGCCAGCAAAGATTATTTATTTACTTCAAGAGTTAAAAGTGGAAGTTTGGGGATAGCACCAGGAGATATCAGCTGTGATGGCTTGGAAAAACAGTGTAAACCGGCAGTGTAAACAAGAGCAGGGCATGTATGAGTAGTTGAGAATGGTGAATAGGGGTATGACTAGACAGAAAATAGTAGGGATGACAAGATTTTTTTTTTGGGCGGTGGGGGCACAGTCTAAGTTGGTCTGGTGTCTGGAATGATACTGGGGCCTAATAAAAAGGAGCGTCTATACAGGAGCTTAAATGGGCTGTACCCTATAGCATTCCGAGGACAGGCCTGAATTCTGAGAAGGGAAAGTGGTAAAAGTATTGTCCGGTCCTTTTTAAGTTGGTGGCTGAGCTTGGTGAGGTGTGTTTTTAAAAGATCTTTAGTCCATTCTACTTTTCTTGAAGATGGAGGACCATAAGGGATATAAAGGTTTCACTGAATACTAAGAGCCTGAAAAACTGCTTGGCTGATTTGACTAATAAAGGCTCATCTGTTATCAGACTGTATTGAGGTGGGAAGGCTAAACTGAGGAATTATGCCTGACAGAAGGGAAGAAATGACTGCGGTGGCCTTCTCAGACCCTGTAGGAAAGGCCTTTACTTATTCAGTGAAAGTGTCTATTTAGACTAAGGGTATTTAGTTTCCTGACTGGGGCATGTTGAGTAAAGCTAATTTGCCAGTCCTAGGTGGGGGCAAATCCTCAAGCTTGATGTGTAGGGAAGGGAGGGGGCCTGAATAATGTGAGGAACAGGAAAGAAGGAAATTTGGGGAAATGGGGTGAATGTCAGGTGGATCAGAGAGATACAGTCATGGGGGTCAGGTGTGGTATCAGGAATAATGTGGGAGGCCGGATTGAAGTCCGGGCCAGGAACAATGGTAATTGTGGGAGACTCCACAAAGAGTGAGTATAGCTGAAGGAGCCGGGAAGCAGAAAGTATATACGTCAGGTATGTGGAAGAAAATAGATTTTGGAAGTTATGAGAACTGTAGAGAGTGAGTTGAGCATAGTTTGTGATTTTGAGGGCCTCTAAAAGTATTAAAGCAGCGGCAGCCGCTGCACGCAGACATGAGGGCTAGGCTAAAACAGTAAGGTCAAGTTGTCTGGACAGAAAGGCTACAGGGTGCAGTCCTGGCTCTTGTGTAAGAATTCTGATCGCACTAACTATGCCTAGGAAGGAAAGGAGTTGTTTTGTAAGGGATTGAGGTTTGGGAGATTAATCAGACACGATCAGCAGGGAAAGCACGTAGGTTTTTATGAGAATTATGCCGAGATAGGTAACAGATGAGGATGAAATTTGGGCTTGACTGAAGTAATGGGGGCTGTCTATGAAGCCTTGCAGCAGTACAGCCTTCGTAATTTGCTGAGCCTAATGGGTGTCAGGGTCAGTCTAAGTGAAAGCAAAGAGAGGCTGGGACGAGGGGTGCAGGAGAATAGTGAAAAAAGCATCTTTAAGATCAAGCACGGAATAGTGAGTTGTGGAGGAAGTTATTGAGGACAAAAGAGTGTACGGGGTTGGGCACCACAGGGGGGATAGGCAAAACAATTTGGTTGATAAGGCGCAGATCCTGAACTAACTTGTAAGGCTTGTCTGGTTTTAGGACAGGTAAAATGGGGGAATTGTAAGGAGAGTTTATAGGCTTTAAAAGGCCATGCTGTAGCAGGCGAGTGATAACAGGCTTTAATCTTTTTAAAGCGTGCTGCGGGACGGGATATTGGCGTTGAGTGGGGTAAGGGTGATTAGGTTTTAATGAGATGGTAAGGGGTGCATGATCGGTCGCCAAGGAGGGAGTAGAGGTATCTTATACTTGTGGGTTAAGGTGGGGGGTTACAAGAGGAGGACGCAAAGGAGGCTTTGGATTGGGAAGAAGGGCGGCAATGAGATATAGTCCAGGAATAGTCAGGGAAGCAGATAATTTAAAGTGTCTCAGCCTAATAAGGGAACTGGGCAGGTGGGGATAACTAAAAAGGAGTGCTTAAAAGAGTATTGTCTAAGTTGGCACCAGAGTTGGGGAGTTTTAAGAGGTTTAGAAGCCTGGCCGTCAATACCCACAACAGTTATGGAGGCAAGGGAAACAGGCCCTTGAAAAGAAGGTAATGTGGAGTGGGTAGCCTCCGTATTGATTAAGAAGGGGACGGGCTTACCTTCCACTGTGAGAGTTACCTGAAGCTCGATGTCCGTGATGGTCTAGGGTGCTTCCGAGGCGATCAGGCAGTGTCAGTCTTCAGCTGCTAAGCCGAGAAGATCTGGGAAGGAGTCAGTGAGAGAGCCTTGGGCCAGAGTTCCAGGGGCTCTGGGAGTGGCTGCCAGGTGAGTTGAACAGTCCGATTTTCAGTGGGGTCCCACACAGATGGGACACGGCTTAGGAGGAATCCCGGGCTGCGGGCATTCCTTGGCCCAGTGGCCAGATTTCCGGCACGTGTAGCAAGCTCCTGTGGGAGGAGGTTATGGAGGAACACCTGGCCACTGCAGTTCAGGCGTTTGGAAGTTCTTGTGTGCTGGAGATGTGGCTGGGGTTTGTCTCACAGTGGAGGCAAGGAATTGCAACTTTTTTCTGTTATTGTACACCTTGAAGGTGAGGTTAATTAAGTCCTGTTGTGGGGTTTGAGGGCCAGATTCTAATTTTTGGAGTTTTATTTAATGTCGGGAGCAGATTGGGTAATAAAATGTATATTGAGAATAAGATGGCCTTTTGACCTTTTAGGGTCTAGGGCTGTAAAACGTCTCAGGGTTGCTGCCAAACGAGCCATGAACTGGGCTGGATTTTTATATTTGATGAAAAAGAGCCTAAACGCTTCTGATTTGGGATAAAGAAAAAGGAGCATTCACCTTGACTATGCCTTTGGCTCCAGCCACCTTTTTAAGAGTAAATTGCTGGGCAGGTAGGGGAGGGCTAGTCACGGAATGAAACTGTAAGTCGGACCAGGTGTGAGGAGGGGAAGTGATAAAAAGATTATAGGATGGAGGAGCAGAGGCTGAGGAAGAATTGGGACCTAGCTCGGCCTGGCGAGGAGCAGCCTGGGGAGGAAGGAAGAGGTCAGATTTGTCTGTAGAAAAGGAAGATTAGAAAGACTCAGTGACATTTGGGGTTGGTACTGAGGGGACAGGCGGCAGGGAAAGAAGGAAGATTTGGGATGAGTTGCCCTAAGCACAGAGATTAGGAAGGGTCTGATGTGTAAAAGAATGCCTGGACGTCAGGCACCTCAGACCGTTTGCCTATTTTACGACAAGAATTATTTAGATTTTGCAGGATGGAAAAATTCAAAGTGCCATTTTCTGGCTATTTGGAACTACTGTCAAGTTTGCGTTGGGGTCAAGCGGCATTGCAGAAGAAAATAAGGCATTTAGGTTTTAGGTCAGGTGTGAGTTGAAGAGGTTTTAAGTTTTTGAGAACACAGGCCAAGGGAGTAGAAGGAGGAATGGAGGGTGGAAGGTTGCCCATAGTGAAGGAAGCAAGCCTAGAGAAAAGAGAGAGAAATGGAGAGAAGGGGTTTGGGGGTTCTTACCTTCCAGAAAAGTGGGAAAGGGGGTTGGGGCGCAGAGATAAGAGGTTGGGGTGTGGAAATAAGGGATTGGGGCACAGAGGTAAGAGGTCAGGGTGCGGAAATAAGGGATTGGGGCACAGAGGTAAGAGGTCAGGGTGCGGAAATAAGGGATTGGGGCACAGAGATAAGAGGTTGGGGCGTGGAAATAAGGGATTGGGGGTTTTTGCCCTGTAGAAAAGTGGGACTTGCCGCTAAGGGTGAAGGAGAAGGGGTTGAGGGGTAGTTGCCCCTCTCCTAGAAAAGCGGGACTTGCCGCTAAGGGTGAAGGACCAAGGCAGGCATCCCTGCGTGGTCTGACACCCTTGAAATGTGAGTGTATAATCAGAGAGGTGTCCCTGCAATGATTAAACACCAAGGGAAGGCTGCCTTCCCAGTCCGTGACCGGCGCCGGAGTTTTGGGTCCACGGATAAAACGTGTCTCCTCTGTCTCTACCAGAAAATGAAAGGAATTGAAATTAAGGGAGAGATTGAAGTGTGGCACCAAGATTGAAAGGAGAAACAGGTTGAAGGATAGTGAGGGAGGTTGGAGAAGAGAGTAAAAAGAGGCCGCTTACCGGATTTGAAATTGGTGAGAAGTTTCTTGGGCTGGTCGGTCTGAGGACCTGAGGTCATAGGTGGATCTTTCTCATGGAGCAAAGAGCAGGAGGACGGGGGATTGATCTCCCAAGGGAGGTCCCCTGATCCGAGTCACGGCACCAAATTTTATGCGCGTCCGTGTGAAGAAACCACCAAACAGGCTTTGTGTGAGCAACATGGCTGTTTATTTCACCTGGGTGCAGGTGGGCTGAGTCCGAAAAGAGTCAGCGAAGGGGGATAAGGATGGGGCTGTTTTATACGATTGGGGTAGGTAAAGGAAAATTACAGTCAAAGGGGGTTTGTTCTCTGGCGGGCAGGAGTGGGGGTCACAAGGTGCTCAGTGGGGGTGTTTTTGAGCCAGGATGAGCCAGGAAAAGGACTTTCACAAGGTAATGTCATCAGTTAAGGCAAGGACCGGCCATTTACACTCCTTTTGTGGTGGAATGTCATCAGTTAAGGTGGGGCAGGGCATATTCACTTCTTTTGTGATTCTTCAGTTACTTCAGGTCATCTGGGCGTATACGTGCAGGTCACAGGGGATGCGATGGCTTGGCTTGGGCTCAGAGGCCTGACAAAGGCTACTTTTTAAAAGGTGTTTTTAAAAGGGCTAGTAACAAAGACTTGAAGGGCACCCTGTAACCAGCACGTTTTGACAGAAAACTGCTACAATACCACTGGCAGCTCCCTTCCTACTCTCCACATATTACTGGCCACAAAGACTATGCTACACTGTGGCTTCAAACTGTATAAGACTCTAAGAGAGCCAACTTCAGCCTGGTGTTTCCTCATGGAGTCCCTCACTAGGTTCCACACATACATTTGGGCAAGTTCCTTAAAGTTGCTATATTACAGTATAAAGTGAGACGCACTCAACAAACCTCACAATCTTTGCAAGCCTCACTCTTCAAATAGTCACAGCTGATAACTATTCTCCTGAAGTCTTGTTTTTAAGAGACCATTTACCCCAGGCCACTACAAGCCACAGATTCTGAGTATCTCATTTTGTTTCATCATGGAAGTTGTTTCATGTTCAAGCACAATCTGGTTAATAACAAATCCCAGATTTCTAACTTTGAGGTTTTGTTTCCTAGGATCACTGTTGGTAGGTACCACGTGTTTTTATCTAGACTAGTGAGGAAAATAGAACTCACTTTAGATTTCTGAATAAAAGAGATTGAGTGAAGGGTATTGCTTATAAACGTGCTTAAGGGGATGAAAGAGCGAAAGGAAAAAGAGGTTACTTTAAAATGAGGATATTACTATTGCTTCTGAACCCGAATCTGGCATGAATGTCAATGGTACTGATGTTCTGCTGCTGCAGTTAAAACTGCACAACCTCTTCTGAATAGGAATCCAGCAGCCTATACTATGGCTGAGAAGGCACACTCCCAGGGCTACACAGCTGGTGCCTTAGCATCAGCACAAGCAGAAAAAAACATCTGAGGCATTTTCCCTTCTTCCTATCTTCCATTTTTCCATGAACGCCTCCCATTGCAGGACCCAACTAGAAGCCAGCTTACAAAGCAGTCTTGGGAATGCGATTATGCAGTTTGCAGCTTCCACATCATCCCCCACACCTACTTGCAGGGAACGCAGTTGAAAATTGAGCTGCTCAAACAGAGAAACGACAGCTGAAACAAGAATGCTATTAACATATGTCAGCTCACTTATTTCCACCTCACCATATCCATGATGGCCATGCTATGTAGGTGACTATCTTCAACTTTCTGGCAGTCCTGTTGGCCTAGAGCAAGGCAGGATAGAAGTTACAAGAAGAGCAGAGTTTACCAAGTTGTATGAAAGTGTAAGATTTTCTGTTATATTTCAAGTAATGAAATTTCAACTTATATGTATGTCTACCTATAGCTAGCATACTCTATCAAATAGCATCAGTGCAATGCCTTAGACAGGCATCTTCATTAATGAATATTTTTGGGGTATCCTCTAACATGCTGTTTTGTCAAAGGGAAAAGAAGCAAAATAAGTGCTACAGATTAGCTTCTATAAAGCATACACCTCTGCTTCAAATTCTGGCCATTAAATGTCAGTCTTCCCATATCCTAATTTGTTGGCCACCCACAACATCTAAGAAAATTCGTATCACTTTTGTGCACCCAAAGATGAATACTAACTTGAGTAATCACATTACGTACATTTTCCTTTCTTTATAGACATAGAAAATGTGATGCATGTGCTGTGATTCACAGAGTCAATAATTTTGTAATTGACTGGAAGTCATAGGTGACTGATTCAGGGTTGCCAGAATTTATAATCAGACTCTAGAGATGTAAAAATATGTCTAGTGTACTATATTAAAAACATCTCCTGTTCTGATTAGATGAGATCAAATGGGCAAAAGATCTTTACTCAGACATCAATGGAGTTAAATTTATCGAAAATCTACACAGAATTTGAAAAGCAATTTTTAAAAATAAAAATCCGATATCCAAAGTTTCAAGAGCCTGATTCAAAGACTATTTCTTCCCCTCTCCTATTCTGTGTCAAGCTTTTTATAACATTTCTATTATTTCAACACGAATATTTAAGTGCCTACTATATATCTGGTACAGTTTTAAGTATTTGTACTACCTCATTAAGCAAAGCTAAAGATGCTTCCTGACTTTGTCCTTGTAGAATTTCTATATTAACAGAAAGAGAGAAACAAGTAATGCATAATAAGGAAATTTTATTGTATATTTGAAGGTTACAAAGAAATTAGGAGTATCAAATGTCAAAGTTATGATTTTAACTAGAGAGGGTCAAAGAAAAAGTCTAGAGAAATTTAGAAGGACTTCAACCAAATAAAAATGAAATTACAATTTACCAAAATTTGGGGCATATAGTAAAAGCAATGCTTAGAGGGAACTTGATAACATTGGATATATACATTAGAAGAAAATATCTAAAAATCAGTCATCTAAGTTTCCACCTTAGGAAACTAGAAAAAGAAGAATAATTTAATCTTAAAGCAGTAGAAGAAAAATTAAAGTAGAAATCTATAAGATTAAAAACAGGAAAACAACAGAGAAAAATCAATAAAACCAAAAGCTGGTTCATTGAAGAAGAAAATCAATAAAAATGATAAATCTCTCAGCAAACTAACCAAGAGAAAAAGAGAGAAGACACAAATTACCAATGTCAGAAATTAAAGAAGATTCATTACTACTGATTCTATGGACATTTAAAAGTAAAAGAATATTTAATAACTTAGATGAAATGGACTAATTCCTTCAAAGATACAAACTACCAAAACTCAAACAAGGAAGACTAGGTCATCTTAATCTGCCTATATTTGTTACAGAAATTGAATCAATAATTACTATCCTTCCAAAAAAAAAAGAGCATCAGGCCTAGATGTTGTCACAGATAAATTCTACCAAACATTTAAGAAAGAAATGATGCTAACTTCCTACAATCTCTTTGGAAGACAGTCTTCCAAAAAATAGAAGCAAAGAGATTTCCTCATTCCATGAGGTTAGCATTATCTTAATAACAACCTATATCGTTATTGACTTAATTTGCCACTCCTCTGAAGAGACTTTTAATTTGAAAACAAAGATTTGATATCTAATAGTGTGACTGTCACTTTCTGTGGAACCTGGATGCCTTTGAACCACTTAGTCCTGTGACAGAGGTGACTGAACAAAAGGCTGATCATTGATC
The DNA here is from genome assembly GCF_029289425.2 of Pan paniscus. NCBI lineage: Eukaryota > Metazoa > Chordata > Mammalia > Primates > Hominidae > Pan > Pan paniscus. The sequence continues at coordinate 33,986,432 of NC_073249.2, read as the reverse complement.
CTACAGTCAGGAAAATATGAAAAATCTTAAGTGATCTAGAAAAAAACTGATGCAATTAGTTTCTTGACTTTTCATTTGTTAAAAAAGGTTTGAAAATCCTTGGTGCTGCATTCTTGATAACATTAGAGGAATCTATTATTCATTTCAGCAAAGCCAAAACCTAACATTTGCCTAAATAATCTGGCTTTGCTTTGACCTTCAGCCCCTTTGCAAGCTTCACCTCTCTTCCTCAACCTCAGTATTCCAGGAACTTCCTGTGTGTGGTCTGGCCTGTTCCCTCTCCCCATTCCTCCTTTCCTGGTTTCCTCTCCATTCTTGTAGTCCTGGTTCTTCTTTCTTTCTACCTCTGCTGCCACCCACGGTCTTGGCACAGAGAGCAACATCCAGATGTGTTGTCTGCCCCATATCAAACATCCAGATATCTGGATATCATATAATGGACTGAAATTTTAATTTTCCTTCCAAGAGTTTGCCTGTGATTTAGACAGAGTCTTTGTATTGTCTGGTTCAGCTCTGGGAATTGTCAAATTATCTGTAAAGAAGAATAAAACAGACCTAAGGATGAGGGAATCCAGTGAGTTTAAAGAGATCATCCTAAACTTGACCTTTGCTGTCAGTTTTACTGAGATAAGAAACATCTGCAAAATCTATATCTGCGTACTAAAATGCCTTTTGTTTAGAAACTGAAACTTTGAGGGGGTGAGGTCAGAGAACAGTTGGGAAATTGTTTCTTTTTTGTAATATGCTAAGAACTTCCATCCCAGAGAGGGGTAGGAGGATAAACTTCCTCTTTAAAAGCTATTAACCATATCCCTGGAAAAAGCAGAAGGTTAGACTGAATAAAACAGTGCAATAGAATTTCATATTCTTTGATTAAGGAAAGTATTACTTCTCAATATATGCAATGGACCATGTAATTTCCATTTTTGACTTTCCCAAAGATATTGCCACCATATTTGAAAATAGAAAATAATATTTAGAAAAATCAAATCTAGAAATTACAAATAAAATATAATTCACAAATTAAAAATAAATACTCCTAATAAATTTATGTAGGCTTTATGATATAGAACTCTTGATCATTGGATTAATTCACTTCTTTGAACTTCATAATGATAAAATAACTAAAAATTTATATCCTTATTTTCCCTCCAAAAATCAATTAACCTACAAGTCTACAAACAAAACAAAATCCATGAAATACTAAAACAATTCTTAAAATGAAGTTTATAAGGATTTGGCTGTCTGGGATTACAAGAATTATAGCCATTAAAAATCTCCAGAAGGGATTTAATTTTCTGCCTTAGGCGCTTGGCCCTTTTACACATAAAATAAGTATCTAGGTGCAAAGATAAATCTGGTCCTCCTGCTGTATCTATGTAATTTAAATTTTCAGACGTGCTTTAGATACAAAAAAAAAATGACAAGTTTCACAATAGTGAAAACTTCACAATTAATGTTTTTGTAAATAAGTAATTAAAACATTCTGTGTTATATCTGTTCTATTTTGCTGATTAATTTGGAAATACCATCTCATACCTTTTAAATTCCATATAAACAGAACTGCTTAAGTAAAATATGATACCAGTACTCTGAATTAGTTTCCAGAGATTCTTGGGAAGATGTTCTATTTTAACTTGAGGGCCAGTTAATTATTTTTTAAAATTATGAAATAATCAAAAATTGCATTTGTAGGAAGATTTTGCTTTGATGTGATTTTTTATCCCTAACATTACGGAAAAAAAAAAAAAAAAATGACTGCAAACTAAGTCCAAACACTTGACATTTGAATCTACAGTGAGAATAGCTGACATGCATCATTTCAAGTATAAATCATCATAAATAATGATTATTATAACCAGAATTTTCAGGCTACTGCCAAGTCTCTGAACTACATAGGCCTCTCTTTTCTTTTTTCTTTTATTATTTTTTGTAATAAAAAAGAAAAAAACATAGCATAAATGTGCCCTCTTAACAGCTTTAAGTGTACATTATAGTATTATTAACTATATGCGTGTTGTCATATAACATCTCTCTAGTACTTTCATATGCCATGGCTGACATTCTATATTCAGTGAACAACTCTCCATTTCCCCCTCCCTGCAGCCCCTGACAATCACCTACTTTCTGTTTCAATGAGTTTGATTACTTTAGATACTTTATATAAGTAGACATCAGTCTCCTTTGGGTAATTTTCCATTATGTCATAACAGTAAATATTAATATGTGCTCCTTATGCTATAGTTTTATCATCCCAGCTGTGGTGGATATGGTGGACTGGTTTGCTCAACTATATTTCTTGCTAGTTGTACCTTCTTTCTAGTTGTAGCTTCCTGAACTGTAGACACTGAAAACCAGAATCAGTATCTCCCACACTCACAACTGAGTTCTGGATGTGATTTTGGTTTTGCCAGTTAGATCCATTCATGTAAGATTTGGAAGCAGAAGTAAGACAGAGGTTGAAATCCGTGTGCTTTTGGAAGTTGCTTCTGGCACACAAAAATATGGAGACATAGGTTCTTCTGCAGTGGCGTATCAATGTTCAGCCACTAGCTTTGTGGGTACTGAAAAGCAGTTGCAGTAGTGTTGGTGGCAACTGGAATCAAATCAGTTTTCTGGCATCCCGGTGCCAACTTTGTTGGTGTCAAGAGGCAGCTGGAGCAGTAAAGGTGGGAGCCTCCTGATCCTGGATTCAACTACAGCAGATTGCTCTTGAACTCATCAATTCTAGCAGCCCTCCTGATCCTCTTTTCTTTTCTTGGGTTTTGTTTGTTTGTTTTAGATGGAGTCTTGCTCTGTCACCCAGGCTGGAGTACAATGGTGCCATCTCAGGTCACTGCAACCTCCACCTCCTGGGTTCAGGCAATTCTCCCGCTTCAGCCTCCCGAGTAGCTGGAATTACAGGCACCAGGGATGATGATCCCCCAACTTTCTAACTGTAATAGAGGGTGGCTGCTTTGTTGGCAGGTCAGCTTAGCCATTTCATTCTACAAGTCTTTCCTAGGGACATAACCTAGTGCCCATTCCTTTCAACCTTTGCAGTGTTTTATTTAAGCATCTAATTCTCTGTAGTAAGCCACTTTTCACTTAAAATTGCCGAAGTGATTCTTATTCCTCCAACTGGCCCTTGGCTGATATAGCAGCTGGGAGAATTATAGCCTGTTTTAACTAGATTCCAGCTTCAATGCCCCTCCCTCTGCCCTCAGTTTATTAGATGCCTTTGGCTTTAATTAATGTCAAAAATGACTCATGATCAGTCATTTTAATGCTAGTCTCTTCAATTGCTCAGATTGGATTACTGCCGCAAAAATAACAAACTAGCATTTTGGTATTTATTCACTATAATTTTGAAATACCACACTAATGCCAATATTTCATTTTTAAAAGTACTCAGGATTCATATTTTTAAAAACCAATGAAATTAAAAATATAATAAATTTTAAACAGAAAAAAACTTAAATAAAAATGTAAATTAATGTAGATATAAATCTTAAACACATTTTCTAATTCTGATATAACCATTAGGTGATAAAAATGGAATAAAGTATCATTGAAAAATACAACCTAAACATATAAAAATAATGTAAAATTTAAGCATTTTAAGATGAAACATTATTTCGCCTATTTTTAAATATGCAACTTTAAAAGACAAATGCAGCAGCAAGTGTGCATTAAGATATTTTGAACAACATATTTTAAGCTTCAGCTACAAATTCTGATTTTTTTTACTTATAAATAGAATGTCTAGAAAATAGTGTCATGACAATCCAAACATTATCCTCTAGCTCTTTCATCTTCAAATAATCTTATCTCTTGTCTTATAATTTCAAATAAATATTTTTAGAGACTTTTGTTTAGGGGTAGCGTCAGACACTAAAATCTTCATACTGAGAGTGAAATGTTCTTGTTTTAAGAAAGCATTTCCAGTCTGTCTTCCTCTTCTTTGGTTTCATTGTGTATAGATGGGGAGTCTGATTTAGAATTACCTGTATCTATTTTGATTTCATATTTCCTTGATACTTTGAAAAGTCATCTAACTACAATAAAATCTGTTCTTTCAGTAGAAGCTTTGCAGGACTCTAATAATGGCTGCTTATGAAAGTCATACAGACAAGGATGTGGACTGGGATATCATTTTTGTATTTCAGCCATCTAACTTAATCTCAAGATAAAAATCACTTGGATTTCAGGATTTTTTTAAATTACCAGAAGAACAGTTCATAGGCACAAACAAGGGGTTCTCCAAATACCTCAGACACAGACCTCTCCTCCTTCGCCACATACATTTTTCTGTTCTACATCTCACTCTCCCTCCAACCCACATTTTACCCTTCCTGACTCTCAAAGGATTGCACTCTCTTTCCTTATTGTAAAATGAGAAGCCTCCTAAGAAAAGCCCTTTCATCATCATTTCTCATCAGTCCAAGCCCTTTTGTCTTTTCTTTCTTTTTTATTTCCTATCCCAAGGGAAGAGGTTCCCTTGCTTTGTGAAATTTGTCAAGATCAAAATAGAGTCACTTGTGAAAAAATGCACACACACTCACACATAGAACAAAAAACACCCTGGCAGATAGAAACAGGGAAGGCCGTGGAGAGAAGGATTCTCACAAATAAATGCCCCATAACAGAAACTATCACAAAAGACTAAAAACTGTGAACTTGCACAAAGGCCATCACAATTTTACACACAAAAAAATACTTCTGCAGGGACATCTGCCCAGCAACTGCCTGTCCAACCTCGAACTGGTGCCACCCTTGTTATTGATCTTTGAGGCCAAGGATAATTATCTCAAAACAATTATGTCATTTTTCCTTTCAAAACTTTTGTCTTCCCTTACCTCCCTAAAACTAGTGCACATAGGTCACTATGGCACGAATATTACCATTGCAGTGCCCTATTCCCCCCCAAAAATATCATTTTCTTTAGAGAGCCTCTCTGTTTGTTATTTAGGTTGATACTTCTCACTTCTAATGCTTTCCCCTCCTGTCTCCTAGAAACCTCATTCCATTAATTCCCCAACCCCTCCCCAAATTTCAATCATATCTAACTTTATTTCCAAATGTCTGTTCTCTTCATATTTTAAAAATTACCCTTGACCCTATTATTTCTTATCTATCATCTTTCACTCTTACAGAAGCAGTGAGATGTGGAGTTCCTGAGTAGGCACTACGGTGACCATTTTCCTGGATTTGCAGCCCAGCTCCACCATCTGTGAGCTATGTGACCTCCAGTAAGTTACTTATCCCTAGATGTAAAATGATATTGCTATTATTAGCTTGCCATCTTTTATTTTAAAAATTGACCATATTTTCTCTTTTTTCTTCTGAAACTTCTTTTCTTGGCCAAGCATAGGTTTGAAATTTAAAGTCACGTCACAGATAATGTAGAAATGCAACTTCATTTCTCTATATGATTGTAATGTACTCATGAACCCCATTTTTACTCCATAATTGATAATGCTGAAATTAGCCCTCAGAGGAAAAGGAGGAGGAGTTGATTTTAATGGTTGCCTCTGGTGCATTAAAACTCTGTTTAAACTTCCTCCATTTTACATGTCTCATTACATTTAAAAGAACAGAAGGAAGCTCAAGTCAGCCAACACCTTATTGACAGCCTTCTGGTGAAAAAGAGTGCGTAGCAGGTTTAGCCTTAGAATCAGAGAGACAAATCTTTATCCTACAGTTCAATTCAATTTCATTGACAAAAGAAGGCAGTGAGATGTAGCTTGTGAGGGGAGTTATTTGACCACAGCATTATAGCTAAGAAAGTAATTTTCCTGTGCAACTGCAGTATGTGTCTTTCTGAAGGCTGGATGAAAACAGAAAAAGTACTATGAATAGTATTCCATTTATTCTCAATTTTTTTAGTTGGATGACTACTCTATAATATTTTTCATTACATGTTATTTCAATAAACATCTAAGAAAATGCATATATATTTACTAAAACAAAAAGCTTGGAATTTTTTTTTAAATGTCCTTAGGGCACACTAATGTAAGGAAGTTTGAGTATCAAATGCATTATCCGCAGTAGCTGCTAAATTGATCCACACCAAAACAGCAGCAAAACGGTTTTGGAGATTTTATTCCTGACTACATACACTTTTCTTACAATGGAGTGTGAAAGGAACAAAACTCACATTCCCCTGACCCTGCTTTTCTTTACGCATCATCTTGTCTCTCTCGCTATATTGGAGCACAATTTCAGGGTGAAGTCAGGTTAAATCAAGAAGGGTATCCTGATTAGATGAGACTTCTAACAAAATCAATCAAGTCTAAATGAGATTGGGGTTCTATGATGAAGAGCTGTGAGGGATAATTAGGCAGACTGTGGGTGAAAGATTATTTATTTCTGCTCCAAGAAGAAAATGTGCTTTGGGAGTTTCTTCCCTCTTAAAGTCAACCAAAACTCAGTTTCCTTCCCATTTTACTTCTTCCTGTTACTTTCTTTAGAAAACAGTATTCACAAATGACAATTACATAATTAATTATTTGGATAGCCAACTTAACAGTAGCAGGTGCTTAGCTAGTGAGCACGGTTTATGCAAGAGTGAAGACATCTGGTCCTCTGGGTCATGGTGACATAGGGCTCAGGTGCAGGGACGGGTGCACATCATGACACCAAGGTAAATTGATGGTCAGCCACTAAACTGCAGCCGACAAAAAAAATTACTATAGAATTGAGTTGTGATTATTGCATTTTCCTTGTAGGCATTTAAAAATAAATGAATTTGAAGTAGTCTACTCAGGAAAGAAGCACAGGAAATAAATGAACAATTCATGTACTGAAAAAACAAATTGCTCCCTTTATTATTGGGGAAAAATATGTGCATTGCACTAAATACGCTTATTTTTCTGATAGTCTGATGAAATAGGTTTAGCAGTATCTTAATATGTGACACAAATTCTAGAACTATACATTAGCCAAGCCCATTTGTTTATCTATAGAAATGCTAAAACATTTTCATTACAAATAAGAAGAGTTCAAGACTATCCCTTCAAGTATGGCTAACACAAAATATCAGAAATTTAGCGTTGTTTATTTTTCTAAGTTTTGCTTTAAGTATAACAGACATACACAGTAGTATGTAAATTTTAATTATGTAGCTCAAAGAATTTTTAGAAGAAAACATCCTTATCCCACTACCACACAGATCAAGGTATGAAGTATTACCAGCATCCTGGGAATCTTTTCTGTGCCGCATCCTAGTAATTACCACCTCAAAGGTAACTGCTTCAACTTCTGTCACCAAAAATTAATTTTGACTGTTTCTGAACTTTAAACTAATGGAATCATTCAAACTGCATTTGCATGGGCACTTAGGTGTCTGCTTTTTTCACTCAATAGGTATCATTGTGAGATTTACCCATGGTACCACAGCAATTTCCCCCATTGCTTAGCTCCCCTGCAAAATGTATCAAAACTTACTAATGTATTCCATTGATGTGCATTTCAATTGCTTGCTGCTGTTACAAATAGCACCACTGTAAGCATTCCAATACATGTCTTCTGGTGATCATATACTGTGTAAACATTATCTTGGGAATAAGCCCAGGAGTGGATTTGCTGAGTTGAAGATTATGTGTGCTGTCAAACACTTTTCCAAAATGATTTTGCAAATCTGATTTCCTACCAGCAGTATATAAAAGTTTTGGTTGTTCTACATTCTCATCAACTCTTGGCATTGTCAGATTTTTAGTGTTAGCCATTCTGGGAGATGTATAGTATCCTTTCATGTTTTAACTTATGTTTTCCTGTTGATTTAAAAGTTGAGTATCTATTATTTTAAATATTTATAGGCCATTTGGATAAATTCCTTTGGGAAGTTCTGGTCCAAATATTTTGCTATGTATTAATTAGATTATCCTACTTTTTAAAAATTAATTTGTGGGACTTCATTCATCTGTACAATCCTCTATTAGATATATGTTATAAATGTATTCTTCCCATGTTTTGACTTTCATTCTCTTAATAGTAACTTTTAATAAAAAAGAATTTCTAATTTTAATATAATCAAATTCATTCATTAAGCTTTTCTTTTATGGTTATAGCTGTTTGTTTTCTGTTTACTAAATCTTTGTTTAACAAATCTTTGCCTGTGTATTGGCCATAAAGATATTCCCTGTCCCATATTATCTTCTAGAAGTTTTATTGTTTTTATTTTCTTCAATTCTATCTGAATTTTATTTTTTTAATTGTAAACTTTCATGTCTTTACATTTGTCTTATTTAGATACTTGACATATTTATCATATAAACATACATACTTTCCTTTCAGGGGATTATAGCTTGACTTATCTACTATCCATGCATCCAAGTTCCTTGTATATAGGGTAACGTCACATAACTAGAATGGCTCCAGTGTGACCTCTTCTTTCCCTTCTTTCAGTCTTTTATATATATATACTTTAAGTTCTGGGGTACATGTGCAGAATGTGCAGTTTTGTTACATAGGTATACACATGCCATGGTGGTTTGCTGCACCCATCAACCCATCACCTACGTTAGGTATTTCTCCTAATGCTCTCCCTCCCCTAGCCCCTCATCCCCTGACAGGCCCCAGTGTGTGATATTCCCCTCCCTATGTCCATGTGTTCTCATTGTTCAACTGCCATTTATGAGTGAGAACATGTGATGTTTGGTGTTCTGTTCTTCTGATAGTTTGCTGAGAATGATGGTTTCCAGCATCATCTATGTCCCTGCAAATAACATGAACTCATCCTTTTTTATGGCTGCATAGTATTCCATGATGTATATGTGTCACATTTTCTTTATCCAGTCTATCGTTGATGGACATTTGGGTTGGTTCCAAGTCTTTGTTATTGTGAATAGTGCCGGAATAAACACACATGTTCATGTGTCTTTATAGTAGAATAATTTATAATCCTTTGGGTGTATACCCATTAATGGGATTGCTCGGTCAAATGGTATTTCTAGTTCTAGATCCTTGAGGAATTGCCACGCTGTCTTCCACGATGGTTGAACTAATTTACACACCCACCAACAGTGTAAAAGCATTCCTATTTCTCCACATCCTCTCCAGCATCTGTTGTTTCCTGACTTTTTTAATGATCACCATTCTAACTGGCATGAGATGGTATCTCACTGTGGTTTTGATTTGCATTTGTCTAATGACCAGTGATGATGAGCATTTTCTCATATGTTTGTTGGCTCCTTAAATGTCATCTTTTGAGAAGTGTCTGTTCATATCCTTTGCCCACTTTTTGATGGGGTTGTTTGCTTTTTTCCTGTAAATTGGTTTAAGTTCTTTGTAGATTCTGGATGTTAGCCCTTTGTCAGATAGATAGATTGCAAAACTTTTCTCCCATTCTGTAGGTTGCCTGTTCACCCTGATGATAGTTTCTTTTGCTGTGCAGAACCTCTTTAGTTTCATTAGATCCCATTTGTCTATTTTGGCTTTTGTTGCCATTCCTTTTCGTGTTTTAGACATGAAGTCTTTGCCCATGCCTATAACCTGACTGGTATTGCCTAGGTTTTCTTCTAGGATATTTATGGTTTTAGGTATTACATTTAAGTCTTTAATCCACCTTGAGTTAATTTTTGTATTAGGTGTAAGGAAGGGGTCCAGTTTCAGTTTTCTGCATATGGCTAGCCAGTTTTCCCAACAACATTTATTAAATAGAGAACATTTCCGATTGCTCATTTATGTCAGGTTTGTCAAAGATCAGATTGTTGTAGATGTGTGGTGTTATTTCCAAGGCCTCGGTTCTGTTTCATTGGTTATTTCCAAGGCCTCGGTTCATTGTTTCATCTCTGTTTTGGTACCAGTACCATGCTGTTTTGGCTACTGTAGCCTTGTAGCGTAGTTTGAAGTCAGGTAGTGTGATGCTTCCAGCTTTGTCCTTTTCGATTAGGATTGTCTTGGCTATGCAGGCTCTTTTTTGGTTCCATATGAAATTTAAAGTCGTTTTTTCTAATTCTGTGAAGAAATTCAGTGGTAGCTTGATGGGAATAGCATTGAATCTATAAATTACATTGGATATTATGGCCATTTTCACAATATTGATTCTTCCTATCCATGAGCATGGAATGAATGTTCTTCCATTTGTTTGTGTCCTCTCTTATGTCCTCGAGCAGCGGTTTGTAGTTCTCCTTGAAGAGGTCCTTCACATCCCTTGTAAGTTGTATTCCTAGGTATTTTATTCTCTTTGTAGCAATTGTGAATGGAAGTTCACTCATGATTTGGCCCTCTATTTGTCTGTTGTTGGTGTATAGGAATGCTTGTGATTTTTGCACATTGATTTTGTATCCTGAGACTTTGTTGAAGTTGCTTATCAGCTTAAGGAGATTTTGGGCTGAGATGATGGGGTTTTCTAGATATATAATCATGTCATCTGCAAAGAGGGACACTTGGACTTCCTCTCTTCTTATTTGAATACCTTTTATTTCTTTCTCTTGACTGATTGTCTTGGCCAGACTTCCAATACAATGTTGAATAGGAGTGGTGAGAGGGGCATCCTTGTCTTGTGCTGGTTTTCAAAGGGAATGCTTCCAGTTTTTGCCCATTCAGTATGATATTGGCTGTGGGTTTGTCATAAATAGCTCTTATTATTTTGAGAAACATTCCATCAATACCTAGTTTATTGAGAATTTTTAGCATGAAGGGATGTTGACTTTTGTCAAAAGCCTTTTCTGCATCTATTGAGATAATCATGTGGTTTTTGTCAATGGTTCTCTTTATGTGATGGATTACGTTTATTGATTTATATATGTTGAAACAGCCTTGCAGCCCAGGTATGAAGCCGACATGGTCGTGGTACATAAGTTTTTGATGTGCTGCTGGATTCAGCTTGCCAGTATTTTAGTGTGAATTTTCACATCGCTGTTTTTCATGGATATTGGCCTAAAATTTTCTTTTTTTATTGTGTCTCTGCCAGGTTTTGGTATCAGGATGATGCTGGCCTCATAAAATGAGTTAGGGAGGATTCCCTCTTTTTCTATTGTTTTAAATAGTTTCAGAAGGTATGGTACCCGCTCCTCTTTATACCTCTGGTAGAATTTAGCTGTGAATCTGTCTGGCCCTGAACTTTTTTTGGTTGGTAGGCTATTAATTACTGCCTCAATTTCAGAACTTGTTATTGTTCTATTCAGGGATTCGACTTCTTCCTGGTTTAGACTTGGGAGGGTGTATATGTCCAGGAATTTATCCATTTCTTCTAGATTTTCTAGTTTATTTGCATAGAGGTGTTTATAGTATTATCTGATGGTAGTTTGTATTTCTGTGGAATAAGTGGTGATATTCCTTATATCATTTTTATTGCATCTATTTGATTCTTCTCTCTTTTCTTCTGTATTAGTCTGGCTAGCCATCTATCTATTTTGTTGATCTTTTCAGAAAACCAGCCCCTGGAATCATTAATTATTTGAAGAGTTTTTCCTGTCTCTATCTCCTTCAGTTCTGCTCTGATCTTAGTTACTTCTTGTCTCCTGCTAGCTTTTGAATTTGTTTGCTGTTGCTTCTCTAGTTCTTTTAATTTTGGTTTTAGGGTGTCAATTTAGATCTTTCCTGCTTTCTCTTGTGGGAATTTAGTGCTACAAATTTCCCTCTACACACTGCTTTAAATGTGTTCCAGAGATTCTGGTACATTGTGTTTTTGTTCTTATTGGTTTCAAAGAACATCTTTATTTCTGCCTTCATTTCGTTATTTACTCAGTAGTCATTCAGGAGCAGGGTGTTCAGTTGCCATGTAGTTGTGCAGTTTTGAGTGAGTTTCTTAATCCTGAGTTCTTATTTGATTGCACTGTGGTCTGAGAGACTGTTTGTTATGATTTCTGTTATTTTGTATTTGCTGAGGAGTGTTTTACTTCCAATTATGTGGTCAATTTTAGAATAAGTGTGATGTCGTGCTGAGAAGAATGTACATTCTGTTGATTTGGGGTGGAGAGTTCTGTAGATGTCTATTAGGTCTGCTTGTTCCAGAGCTGAGTTCAAGTCTTGAATATCCTTGTTAATTTTCTGTCTTGTTGATCTGTCTAATATTGATAGTGGGGTGTTAAAGTCTCCCATTATTATTGTGTGGGAGTCTAAGTCTCTTTGTAGGTCTCTATGAACTTACTTTATGAATCTGGGTGCTCCTGTATTGGGTGCATATATATTTAGGATAGTTAGCTCTTCTTGTTGAATTGATCACTTTACCATTATGTAATGCCCTTCTTTGTCTCTTTTGATCTTTGTTGGTTTAAAGTCTGTTTTATCAGATATTAGGATTACAACTCCTGCTCTTTTTTGCTTTCCATTTGCTTGGTAAATATTCCTCCATCCCTTTATTTTAGCCTGTGTGTGTCTTTGCATGTGAGATGGGTCTCCTGAATACAGCACACTGATGGGTCTTGACTCTTTATCCAATTTGCCAGTCTGTGTCTTTTAATTGAGGCATTTACTCCATTATATTTAAGGTTAATATTGTTATGTGTGAATTTGATTCTATCATTATGATGTTAGCTGGTTATTTTGCCCGTTAGTTGATGCAGTTTCTTCATAGTGTCAATGGTCTTTACAATTTGGTATGTTTTTGCTGTAGCTGGTACCAGTTGTTCCTTTCCATGTTTAATGCTTCCTTCAGGAGCTCTTGTAAGGCAGGCCTGGAGGTGATGAAATCTCTCAGCATTTGCTTCTCTGTAAAGGATTTTATTTCTCCTTTGCTTATGAAGTTTAGTTTGCCTGGATATGAAATTCTGTGTTAAAAATTCTTTTCTTTAAGAATGTTGAATATTGACTCCAACTCTTTTCTGGCTTATAGGGTTTCTGCAGAGAGATCTGCTGTTAGTCTGATGAGCTTCCCTTTGTGGGTAACACAGCGTTTCTCTCTGGCTGCCCTTAACATTTTTTCCTACATTTCAACCTTTGTGATTTTGACAATTATGTTTCTTGGGGTTGCTCTTCTCACGGAGTATTTTTGTGGTGTTCTCTGTATTTCCTGAATTTGAATGTTGGCCTGTCTTGCTAGGTTGGGGAAGTTCTCCTGCATAATATACTGAAGAGTGTTTTCCAACTTGGTTTCATTCTCCCCATCACTTTCAGGTATACCAATCAAACATAGATTTGGTCTTTTCACATAGTCCCATATTTCTTGAGGCTTTATTCATTCCTTTTCATTCTTTTTTCTCTAATCTTGTCTTCTTACTTTATTTAATTAAGTTGTTCTTCAATCTCTGATATCCTTTCTTCCACTTGATCAATTCAGCTATTGAAACTTGTGTATGCTTCACAAAGTTCTTGTGCTGTGGTTTTCAGCTCCATCAGGTCGTTTATTTTCTTCTCTAAAGTGGTTATTCTAATTAGCAATTCCTCTAACCTTTTTTCAAGGTTCTTAGTTTCCTTGCATTGGGTTAGAACATGCTGCTTTCACTCGGATGAATTTGTTATTACCCACCTTCTGAAGCCTACTTCTGTCAATTCATCAAACTCATTCTCCATCCAATTTTCTTCCCTTCCTGGTGAAGAGTTGTGATCCTTTGGAGGAGAAGAGGCATTCTGGTTTTTGGAATTTTCAGCCTTTTCGCACTGGTTTCTCCCCATCTTTGTGGATTTATCTACCTTTGGTCTTTGATGTTGGTAACATTCGGATGGGGTCTTTGAGTGGACATGCTATTCCTTTCTGTTTGTTAGTTTTTCTTCTAATGGTCAGGCCCCTCTACTGCAGGTCTGCTGGAGTTTGCTGTAGGTCCACTCCAGACCCTGTTTGCCTGGGTATCACCAGCGGAGGTTGCAGAACAGCAAAGATTGCTGCCTGTTCTTTTCTCTGGAAGCTTTGTCCCAGAGGGGTACCTGCCAGATGCCAGCCAGAGCTCTCCTGTATGAGATGTCTGTTGGCCCCTAATGGGAGGTGTCTCCTAGTCAGGATACACAAGGGTCAGGGACCCACTTGAGGAGGCAGTCTGGCCCTTAGCAGAGCTCAAATGCTGTGCTGGGAGGCCCACTGCTCTCTTCAGAGCTGTTAGGCAGGGACTTTTAAGTCTGCTGAAGCAGCGCCCACAGCCGCACCATCCCCTGGGAGCTCTGTCCCAGGGAGATGGGGGTTTTATCTGTAAGTCCCTGACTGGGGCTGCTGCCTTTTTTTCAGAGATGCCCTGCCCAGAGAGGAGAAATCTGGCAGTCTGGCCACAGTGGCCTTGCTGAGCTGTAGTGGGCTCCATCCATTTCGAACTTCCTGGTGGCTTTGTTTACACTGTGAGGGTAAAACCACCTACTCAAGCCTTAGCAATGGCAGAAGCCCCTCCCACAACCAAGCTCCAGCATCTCAGGTCAATCTCAGACTCCTGCTGTACTGGCAGCAAGAATTTCAAGCCAGTGGATCTTAGTTTGCCAGGCTCTGTGAGGGTGAGACCTGCTGAGCCAAACCACATGGCTCTCTGGCTTAGGTACCCCTTTCCAGGGGAGTGACTGGTTCTGTCTCACTGGTGTTCCAGGTGCCACTGCGGTATGGAAACAAAACAAAACAAAACAAAACAAAAAACTCCTGCAGCTAGTTCAGTGTCTGCCCAAACAGTCGCCCAGTTTTGTGCTTGAAACCCAGGGCCCTGGTGGGGTAGGCACCAGAGGAAGTCTCCTGGTCTGTGGGTTGTGAAGACCATGGGAAAAGCACAGTATCTGGGCTGGAGTGCATGATTCCTCAGGCTCAGTCCCTCACAGCTTCCCTTGGGTAGGGGAGTAAATTCCTCGACCCCTTGCACTTCCTGGGTGATATGACACCCCATCCTGCTTCGGCTTGCCCTCTGCGGACTGCACCCACTGTCCAACCAGTCCCAGTGTGATGAACCAGGTACCTCCATTGGAAATGCATAAATCACCTGCCTTCTGCGTCAATCTTAGTGGGAGCTGCAGACCAGAGCTGTTCCTATTCGGCCATCTTCCCTGAATTTCATTTTTATGGCTGATATGAAGTAAAGATCAATGTTCTTCATTTCACAATAGGAATAGCGTGTTGTTCTAGCACTATTATAGACAAGGCCATCTGTTGTGGTAATATTTGGATTATAATTAGGTGACCAAATATGTGTGGATCTGTTGCTGAATTACACATTCTGTTCCATTGACTTATTTGTCTATCCTTATGCCAGTACTATACACTTGATAATTATATATTTAAATGAGACCAGATATCTAGCAATTTAAGTCTTCTAACTTTGTTCTTCAGAGTTACTTTGCCTATTCTCAATTATTTGCCTTTTGATATAAATTTTAATCAGCTTTATATTTCCTCTAAAACAACGACTGTAATTTTCACTGGGATTGCATTATATCTATAGATAAATATAGCAACAAATTATATATTGTAATATTTAACAACTTTATTCATGAATGCAATATATTATTTCATGTATTTAGGACTTCTTTAGTTTCTTTCAGTAATGTTTTCAGGTCTTCTGTGTTCTTGTAGATCTTTCATTAAATTACTTTTATGTCTTTGGTAATTATAATTTTCATATTAAAAACTAATTTTTATAATAAAAAATATAAGCTTTGTCTTAAAGAATTGTTTACCAATATATAGAAATACCTCTGATTTTTGGACATTGACTATATCACAAATGTTTCTAAATCCATTAATTAACTCTAGCAGTTTATCTATAGATTCCTTGGGGTTGTCTACATAAATAATCATTACAATTGAAAATGACAACATCTTCATTTCTCTTTGACTTTACCTGATTTTCTTTCTTATTTCTCTCAAGTGGCTGGGACTTGTATTACAGTGTTGAATAGAAGTTGTGTTCAGTCTGTGATTTCACCTGAAAATCTTCCAATATTTTACTATTAAATATAAAGTTAATGTAGATGTTTTGTAGATGCCCTTTATAAGATTAAGAAGAATATTTTCTGTTCTTAATTTTGTGAGATTTTTATTTACAATGAATAAGTACAAACATAAAATATTTTAATATATATATTGAGATGACCATATTATCTATCTTATTTATTCTCTTAATGTTGTTAATAGCATTGATTGATTTTCACATATTAAACTAACCTTCATTTGCAGAATAAACCACCTGGACAAGGATGTATTATCTTTCTAGTACATTGTAGATATTATCATTTTCCCTGTCAATCATCTGTATTAGAATATTTTTTCTCTTCTTTCCTTATTTATTGATACATAATACTTGTACCTATTTATAGAGTACATATGATATTTTGATACATGCATACAATGTGTAGTGACCAACTCAGAGTATTTAGCATCTCCATTACCTCAAAAATTTATTATTTGTGATGGAAAAATTTCAAATTTTCTGTTCTATTTTGAAACATACAATAAATTATTGTTAACTATACTCACCTGATTGTACTATCAAACAATAGAACTTATTCCTTCTATACAACTGTATCTTTGTGACCACCGACGAACCTCTCTCTTCATCACCTCTCTCCCCACAACTACTCAAACCTCTGGTAACTATCATTCTATGCTCTACCTCCATGAGGTCAAGAGTTTTAGTTTCCACATGAGTGAGAACTTGCAATATTTGTTTCTCTCTACCTGGCTTATTTCACTTTACATAATTACCACCAGTTTCACCCATGTCCCAGTAAATGACATTCTTTTCTTTCTTTCTTTTTTTTTTTTTTCTGAGACAGAGTCTTGCTCTGTCCTCCAGGCTGGAATACAGTGGTGCAATCATGGCTCACTGTAGCCTTGACATCCTGAGCTCAAGCAATCCTCCTGCCTCAGTCTCTCAAGTAGCTGGGACTACAGGTGCACACCACCACTCCCAGGTAATTTTGGTATTTTTCTGTAGAGATGGGGTTTTGTTATGTTGCCCAGGCTGGTCTCGAATTTCTGAGCTCAAGTGATCCACCACCTCAGCTTCCCAAAGTGTTGGGATTATAGGTATGAGCCACTGCACACAGTCTAAGATTTCATGTTTTTTTAGGGCTGAATAGTATTCCATTGTGTATTTATACCTTTTTTATCCATTCATCCATTGATAGACAGGTTGATTTCATATCCTTGTTCTTGTGAATAGTGTAGCAATAAATATGAAGGTGCAGGTATTCGTTTTATATACTTATTTCATTTTTTTGATAGATACCCACTAGTGAGTTGCTGGATTGTATAGTTCTATTTCTAGTTTTTTGAGAAACCTCCATACTATTTTCCATAATGGCCATACTAATTTAAATTCCCATCCACATCGTATGAGTTCCCTTTTCACATCATCCTTGCCAGCATTTGTTACATTTTGTCTCTGTGATAATAGCCATTCTGACTGGAGTGATATGATACCTCATTATGATTTTGGTTTGCATTTTCCTGATGATGAGTGATGTTGAGCATTTTTTCATATACCCGTTGGCCATTTGTACGTCTTCTTCTAAGAAATGGCTATTCATATCCTTTACTCACTTTTTAATGGATTTATTAATTTTGTTGTTGACTTGTTTGAATTCCTTGTCTATTCTAAATACAGATGAATAGCTTGCAAATATTTTCTCCCATTCTGCAAGTTGTTCCTACACTCTATTGTTTACTTGACTGTACAGAAGCTTTTCAGTTTAATGTAGTCATGTTTGTCTATTTTTTATTATTGCCTGTGTCTTCAAAATTTTAGCTATAAAAACCTTTGCCTAGACCAATGTCCTTAAGCATTTCCCTATATTTTCTTCTAGTAGTTTTATAGTTTTGGATCTTATATTTAAGTCTTTGGTCCATTTCGAATTTTTTTATATGGTAAGAGTTAGGGGTAGAGTTTCCTTCTTCTGCATGTGGATATTTCCTCAATGTATTTTCTTCACGTCTTTGTCAAAAATAGTTGGTTGTAAGTATATGGATTTATTTCCGGGTTCTTTATTCTTTTCCATTGGTGTATGTGTCTATTTTTATGACAGTATGATGCTGTTCTTGGTACTATATATTTGTATTAGATTAAAGTCAAGTAGTGTAATGCCTTAAATTTTGGGTTTTTGTTTGTTTATGTTTTGCTCAGGACTGCTTTGGCTATTCTGGCTCTATTTGGTTCCATACAAATTTGGGGATATTTTTATTTCTATGAAAAATGTTCTTGGTATTTTGATAGGGATTGCACTGAATCTGCAGATTGCCTTGAGTGATATGGTCATTTTAACAATATTAATTATTCTGATCCGTGAGCAAGTAGTGTCTTTGCATTTGTTTGTGTCTTCTTCAATTTCTTTTCTCACTGTTTTGTAGTTTTTCATTATAGAAGTCTTCACCTCCTTGGTTAAATGCATTCCTAGGTATTTTATTTTTTATAGTTATTATTAATGGAATTGAATTCTTGATTTCTTTTTTAACCTAGTTTGTTATTGTTTTATGGAAGTACTACAGATTTAGTATTCTAATTTTATATTGTGCACTTACTGAATTCATTTATCTATTCTAGGAGATTTTTGGTGGAGTCTTTAGGTTTTTCTATATATAAGATTGTGTTGTGTGCAAAGAGGGACTTTCTTTTTTCCAGTTTGGATTTCTTTATCTTGCCTGATTGTTCTGGATAGGACTTCCAGTACTATGTTGAATAAGAGTGATTAAAGTGGGCATTATACCTGTCTTGTTCCAGTTCTTATAGGAAAAGCTTGCAGCTGTTCACTAGTCAGTATGATGTTAGTTGCAGGTTTGTCATATATAGCCTTTATTATGTTGAGACATATTCCTTCAATTCCTAATTTATTGAGAGTTTTTTTCATGAAGAAATGTGGAATTTCTATGTCTATTGAGATGATTATATTGTTTTTGTCCTTCAGTCTCTTAAAGTGATGTATCACATATATTATTTTGTGTGTGTTGAATCATCTTTCCATCTCTAAGAAGAATCCAGCTTAATCATGGTATATCATCTTTTTGATGAATTGTTCAATTTGGCTTGCTAGTGCTTTGTTGAGGATTGTTGCATCTATATTCATCAGGGATACTGGCCTGCAGTTTTTTTGGGGGGATTTTTTGAGATGGAGTCACTTTGTCACCCAGGCTGGAGAGCAGCAGCATGAGCTCAGCTCACTTCAATCTTCCACCTCCCCATCAGCCTCTCAAGTAGCTGGGATTACAGGCACCTGCCACCACACCTGGATTTATTTTTTTTTTATTTTTATTTTTATTTTTTTTAGTAGAGATGGGGTTTCACCATGTTGGCCAGGCTGGTCTTGAACTCCTGACCTCAGGTGATCTGCCTGCCTCTATCTCCCAAAGAGGTAGTTTTCTTTTTTTATGTCTGTCTGGTTTTTATATCAGGGCAATGCTGTCCTTGTAGAATGTGTTAGAAAAAATTTACTTATCTTCAATTTTTTGGAGTAATTTGAGAATTCTTTATAAAATTCAGCAGTAAAGTCCTCTGGTCCTGGGCTTTTCTTCATTAAGAGACATTTTTATTACTGATTCAATCTCATCACCCATTATTGTTCTACTCAGGTTTTCGATTTCTTTATGATTTAATCTTGGTAGGTTGTATGTGTCCAGGAATGTATCCATTTCCTCTAGGTTTTCCAATTTATTAACATTTTGTTGTTCATAATAGTCTCTAATAATCCTTTGTAGTTCTGTGTTATCAGTTGTAATGTCTTCTTTTTCATTTCTGATTTTATTTATTTGAGTCTTCTCTTTTATTGGTAAGTCTACTTAGGAGTTTATCACTTTGTTTGTCTTTTTGAGGAACTTACTTTTGTTTCATTGATTTTTTTGTATTATGTTTGTCTTTATTTCATTCAATTTTACTCTGATCTTTATCATTTGTTTCCTTCTATTAATTTTGAGTTGGGCTTATTCTTGCTTTTTTAGTTCCTTGAGATGTATCATTAAGTTGTTTATATCAAATCTTTCTATTTTTCCATCTGGTTCCAAAAGATTTTTTAATTTCCTTCTTAATTTCTTTATTGAACCAATGGTTGTTTCGGAGAAATTGTTTAATTTCCATGTATTTGTATTTTCTCAAGTTTTTCTTGTTACTAGTTTCTAGTTTATTCCATTGTGATCTGAGAAGGTACTTGATAGGATGTTGATTGTTTTTAATTTTTTGAGACTTGGTTTGTTGCATAACATGTGGTCTATTCTGGTGAATTTTCCATGTGCTGATGAGAAAAGTGTGTGTTCTATAACTGTTGGATTAAATGTCTGTAAATATCTGTTTGGATTATTTGGTCTATTGTGCAGATTAAATCTGATGTTCATTTGTTGATTTTCTGTCTAAATGATCTGCCCACTGCAGAAAGTGGAGTGTTAAAGTCCCCAATTATAATTGTATTTTGTCTCTCTCTTCACCTCTAATGATATTTGTTTTGTAAATGTGGATGCTCTGGTGTTGGGTGCATACATATTTACAATTGCTATATTCTCTTAATGAACTGATCCCTTTATCATTATATAATAATCTTCTTTGTCTCTTTTTATGTTTTTTGACTTACAGGGTTTTTTTGTATAAGTATAGATACTTCTGCATGTCTTTAGTTTCCATTTGCATGTCTTTAGTTTCCATTTGCATGTAAGTTTTTCATCCCTTCACTCTTAGTCTATGCATGTCTTTCCAAGTGAAATAAGTTTCTTGTAGACAGCATATAATTGGGTTATAATTTTTTATTCCATTTAACAGTCTATATCTTTTAGTTGAGGAATTTAAATCATTTACATTCAATTTTGTTATTGATAGGTGAGAACTTCTGTCATTTGTTAATTGTTTTCTGATTGTCTTGTATGTCATTTATCTTTCCTTTTTGATTGTTCACCTTTATGATTCAGTGCTTTTTTTTTTTTTGGTAGTATTGACATTTGACTCCTTTCTCTTTCTCATTTGTGTATCTTCTCTACCAATGAAGCTTTGTGCTTCTGTGTATTTTCATGATAGTAGACATTTTCCTTTTACTTCCAGATGTAGAACTTATATAAACATTTCTTATAGGGCTAATCTGATGGTGGTGAATTCCCTCAGTTTTGCTTATCCAAGAAGATTTATTTATCTTTCATTTTTGAAGGATTGCTTTGCTGGGTATAATATTCTTGGTGTACAGTAATTTTTTTTCTTTTTCTTTTTGCACTTTAAATACGTCATCTCATTCTCTCCTGACCTGTAAGGTTTATGCTTAGAAATCCACTATTGGTCTGTTGGGAATTGTCTCATATATCACCTGATAACTTTCTCTTGCTTTTTTTAGAATTCTTTTTATCTTTGTCTTTTAATAGTTTCATTATAATGTGCCCTGGAGAACTTTTGGGGTGAGTCTATTCAGAAACTGTTGAACTTACTGTATCTGGATGTCTATATGTCTTGCAAGACTAGGGAAGTTTTTTGCTATCATTTTGTTAAGTAAGTTGTCTCTGCCTTTATTTCCAAATTCAGTGTTTTTTATCTGTATTACAGAGTTTGCCTTGTAATTTTATTTTCTGATAATTTTCTTGTCAGATGTTTGTATAAAAATTGTGCTGGAATCATTTTTTAAGAGCTGAAAAAAGTTTCACCTTTTTCTGTTTATGGAAATATTGGTACAAGATTAGTGTTATTTCAGTCTTAAATATTTGAAATAATTACCACCAAAGCTTTCTGGCCTGAAAATTTTATTTCTGGAGGGCTTTTAATTATAAATTTGCTTTTCATAATAAATTTTAAATTATTCAACCTTTAATATTTTTCTTACATTAACTTTTCTATATTGTGTTTTGCAAGAAAGTTGTCCATTTTATTTAAATTGACAAATTTATTGCCATGATGTTGTCCAAAATATTTTCTATTGTTAAAATTTCTCTAGGATTCAGTAATTTACCCTTTTTATTGCTGATATTGGTAATTTATAGATTGTCTCTTTTATTTCTGAACTATTTTTCTAAGGTTTATAATTTCAACTCTTAGAACTGTGTCGAGACTTGTTTTATGGGCACTTGAAAACAATGCATATTCTATAGTTTTATGAACAATATTTCATATATGTCACTTAAGACAAATTTTAATTTTTGTTTGTTTATATCTCTTACAGTACCTGATATATACATATAAAAATGTTTAAAACATATATATATATATATATATATATATATATAATCACATGCACACCCATCGACTGAGAGAGAGACACAGGAGAGGGAGAGAGAGAGAGATACAGAAGCAGGAAATATTGCTTGGATACAAATGAATGTTTATTATATCTTCTTGATTAATTAACACTTTATCATTATCAAATGTTTCCATTGTCCTGAGTAATAGTCATTTTTCTTCAATATCTGTTGCATCTGACATTTAGTCTAACCAAGTCAAACCCATTTTTATTATATTTGCATAGTATATTTTCCATTATTTTCTGCTTTCAACATTTCGGTGTCCTTATTTTAAATTGTTTCTTAAAAGGAGTCAAGAGTAAGATATGCTATATTTGAATTTAAGTATTATATTTCACTATTTGTTTTCTACTTGACTCACGTGTTTTACGTTTTCTGTTATCAAAATTTTCTTGCTTTTTTGGATTAGTGGAATTTATTAGACTTTTCAATTGTCATTAACTTTGCAATTATATATATATATATGTACATGTATTTTAACTTTTATTTTAAGTTCAGGGGTACAAGTACAGGTTTGTTATAAAGGTAAACTTGTGTCATAGGGTTTGTTTTACAGATTATTTCATCACCCAGGTATTAGGCCTAGTACTCATCAGTTATTTTTCCTGATTTTCTGCCTCCTCCCACTCTCCACCCTCTGATAGGCCCCAATGTGTGTTATTCCCCTTTATGTGTCCATGTGTTCTCATCATTTGGCTCTCATGTATAAATGAGAGCATGCAATTTGGTTTTCTGTCTTCATTAGTTTGCTAAGGATAATGGCCTTTAGCTCCATCCATGTCCCTGCAAAGGACATGATCTCGTTTTTTATGGCTGCATAGTATTCCATGGTGTATGTGTACCACGTTTTCTTTATCCAGTCTACCATTGATGTGCATTTAGGTTGATTTCATGTCTTTGTTATTGTGAATAGTGCTGCAATGAACATATGTGTGTATGTGTCTTTATAAAATAATAATCTATGTTTCGTTGGTTATGTACCCAGTAATGAGATTGCAGGGTTGAATGGTATTTCTGCTTTTAGGTCTTTGATGAATGACCACACTGTCTTCCACAATGATTGAACTAATTTACACTCCCATCAACAGTGTATAAGCATTTTTCTTCACTACCTCACCAGGATGTTATTGTTTAACTTTTTAATAATAGCCAAAACCTACAGAATATACATTCTTCTCATCACCACATGGCACATACTCTACAACCTGATTTTCTACAAACCTGACAAAAACAAATCTGACTGGTGTGACATGATATCTCGTGGTTTTGATTTGCATTTCTCTAATGATCAGTGTTGAGCTTTTTCTCATATAATCGTTGGCCACATATATGTCTTCTTTTGAAAAGTGTCAGTTCATATCCTTTGCCCACTTTTTACTGGGGTTATTTGTTTTTTCTTGTAAATTTGTTTAAGCTTCTTATAAATGCTGGATATTAGACCTTTGTTGGATGCATAGTTTGCAAATATTTTCTCCCATTCTGTAAGTTGTCTGTTCACTCTGTTTATAGTTTCCTTTGCTGTGCAAAAGCACTTTAGTTTAATTAGATCCCATTTGTCAATTTTTGTTCTTGTTGCAATAGCTTTTGGTGTCTTTGCCATGAAAGCTTTGCCCATTTCTATGTCCAGAATCATATTGCCTAGACTGTCTTCCAGGGTTTTTATGGTTTGGGTTTTACAGCGAGGTCTTTAATCTATCTTGAGTTTATTTTTGTATGTGGTGTAAGAAAGGAGTCCAGTTCCAATCTTCTGCATTTGGCTAGCCAGTTCTCCCAGCACCATTTATTAAGTGGAGAATCCTTTCCTCATTGCTTGTTTTTGTCAAGTTTGTTGAATATCAGATAGTTGCAGAGTATGTGCTGTGTGGCGATGAGAAGAATGTATATTCTGTAGTTTTGGGTTAGAGCTTTCTGTAGATATCTTACCAGGTCCATTTGATCCAGTGCTGAGCTCAGGTCTTAAACAGCTTTGTTCATTCTCTGTCCAAATGATTTGTCTAATACTGTCAGGGGGGTGTTAAAAATCTCCCACTATTATTGTGTGTGAGTCTAAGTCACTTTAAAGACCTGTAGGAACTTGCTTTATGAATCTGGGTGCTGCTGTGTTGGGTGCATATATATTTAGAATAGTTAGACCTTCTTGTTGAATTGAACTCTTTCCATTATATAATGCCCTTCCTTGTCTTTTTTTTATTTTTGTTGGTTTTAAGTCTGTCTTGTCAGAAACTGGAATTGCAACCCCTGGTTTTTTCTGTTTTCCATTTGCTTGGTAGATTTTTCTCCATCCCTTTGTTTCCAGCCCATATATGTCATTACATGTGAGATGAATCTCTAGAAGACTGCATAGCAATGAGTCTTGTCCTTTATCCAGCTTGCCACTTTGTGTCTTTTGATTGGGGCATTTAGCCAATTTACATTTAAGGTTAGTATGAATATGAGTAGATTTGTTCCTGTTATCATTATATTAGCTGGTTATTTTGCAGACTTGTTTATGTGGTTTCTTCATGATGTCACTGGTCTGTGTACTTCAGTGTGTTTTTGTAGTGCTGGTAATGATCCTTCATTTCCATATTTAATGCTTCCTTCAGGAGCTCCTGTAAGGCAGGTCTGGTGGTAACAAATTCCCTCAGCATTTTTTTTTTTTTTTCTGAAAAGGACCTTATTTCTCCTTCCTTATGAAGCTTAATTTGGCCCAATATGAAACTCTGGGTTCGAATTTCTTTTATTTGAGAATGTTGAATATTGGCCCCCAATCTCTTCTGGCTTATAGGGTTTCTACTGAGAGGTCTGCTGTTGTCTGATGGGCTGCCCTTTGTATGTGACCTGATCCTTCACTCTAGTTACCTATAACAATTTTTTCTTTCATTTTTACCTTGGAGAATCTGATGATTATGTGTCTTGGGAATGATCTTCTTGTGAAGTATCTTACTGGGGTTTTCTGCATTTCCTGAATTTGAACGTTGGCCTCTATAGCTAGGTTGGGGAATTTCTCATGGATGATATCCTGATATGTTTTCCAAGTTGGTTCCATTCTCCCCGTCTCCTTCAGGGACACTAATGAATCATAAATTTGGGCTCTTTACATAATCCCATATTTCTCAGAGGTTTTGTTAATTCCTTTTCATTCTTTTTCCTCTGTTCTTGTCTGGCTGTTTTATTTCAAAAAGCCAGTCTTCAGGCTCTAAAATTCTTTCCTCCACTTGTTCTATTCTGCTATTAAATTATTGTGATTGCATTATGAAATTCTTGTAGTGTGTTTTTCAGCTCTATCTGGTCTGTTATGTTCTTTTCTATAGTGACTATTTTGTATGTCAGCTCCTGCATTGTTTTATCATGATTTTTAGCTTCTTTGGATTGAGTTTCAATGTACTCCTGTAGCTCAATTATCTTTATTCCTATGGATATTCCAAATTCTGTTTCTGTCATTTCAACCATCTCAACCCAGTTAACTCCTGCTGGAGAGCTTTGGAAGTTGTCTGGAGGAAAAAAGGCACTCTATCTTCTTGAGTTTTTGGGGAATGGGAGCAGATCTTGCAATGATTCTTTCTCATTTTTGTGGGTTTATATACTTTCAATCTTTGAGGTTGCTGACCTTTGAATTTTTTTTCCTTTTATCCTATTTGATGACCTTGAGGGTTTGATTGTAGTGTAAGCTGATTTCAGCTGACTGGCTTCAATTCTGGAAGATTTTAGTGGCCAACACTCAGCTCCCAATTCCTGGAGTGGGTGCTCTAACACAAGGGGACTTGTATTGGGCCCCAACTTTGTTCTCTGGCTCCTGGAGGTTAGGAATCTGTTGCAGTGGGGGATGCCAAGGTGCAGAGACTGTGGCAGAGTGCTGTCAGGGGTTGGAATGCCGGCTTCTTTGCCAGCATTCACCACAGTAGTGATGGCAGCACAGCTAGGTATGGGTGGGAGGCCTGCTGGTGACTGGTGTGCCAGGTCATGCTGGAGGTAGTGTGTTGACTGGGGGTTGGTGGGGGCTACTGGCAGGCACAGGTCTGGATGCCTTTTCTGTGCCCCACAAACAGTAGTAATTGCTCAGGGCGGGGGAGGATCCACTGTTCTCTGCACAGTGTTAGCACAAGTGTAGGGCACTGGTGGGGGCAGGGTTGTCTGGCTCTGTGCCCACCAAGGCTCCATCTGCAAGGATGGTTAGCACAGGGGTGGAGGGGAGACAGACTGCATTCCCACACTCAGGAGGTGCAGGAAAGCAAAACCCATCCATGCAGACATACACCAGAAAAGTGATATGTGGAGTTGCCATGGGCCCTTGGGAAGCTACAATATGAAGAAGGGGCGAGCAAAATGGTGTGTGGCCATAGGGGTTGCCCCACTGGAGCTCTCTGCTGCTCAAGCATGGTGGTGCACCAGTGCAGAAGCTATGCTCCCAGGACACCCAAGACTGCCCTGCAACCAGGAGTGACCAGGGTAGGGCTCTGGGAGAGCCCAGCAGTCCAAGGGGTGCTCAGGTTGGACCAGCTCCATCTGATGGGCAAGACTACCCTACAGAGGTCAGAACCAAAATCTCCTATGGGAGCAAGTTGAGCCTAGGGAAATGGCTATCCCTGGCTGTGCTCCACTACAGATGCTCCTGCACCAAACCCTCTACCACTACAGATGCTCCCGCATCAAACCCTCTAGGCCCCATATCATCTTGCTTACTGCCACTACTACCTCTCTAAGCAGCTGTCCTTACAAACTTCAGTGTCCTTGGTGATTGATCTCCTCCTGCTGGGATTTCAGAGGCTCATGGTAAGAGCAGGTTGTTTCTTGCCAGTTCAACTCACCCATTCCTCCAGAACCACTGTGGGCCAGGAACAGGTCCTGGTGTGTGGTAGCCCTATGTAGGGTTCCCAGCTTTCTTCCACTTCAGCCCAACTTTAGTGTCTTTCCTCCATCCACTCTCAGTGCCTTCCCTCGGGAGATCTGTTAGGAGCACACCAGCAGTCTTGGTCCCTTGGTGGGAGCTGTTCCACCTGGTTGCATCTAGTCTGCCATCTTGCCCTCCTCTTCTTTATATTATTCTTTAGTGTTTATCTTAGAGATGCAGCAGGCATCCTTTGCTTTGTAGAGTCTATCTTAAATTCTTACTTTCACTACTTTCTTAGTTTCATATGCCCTATTCTCAAATTTGTGTTATGATTTTTATATATTTAGATTCTACATATATTTGAAATGCCATAGGACCATTTTAATTGTTTTTAAAAGTCAGTATTTGTATAGCTTTACCCATATTTACACTCTTCATTTTTCTTTTTTTCCTCGATTTTCATGATTTAAACTGGAATTCTTTTCCTTCTAATGAAAAACTTGCTCTATATTTTCTTTAGCCTATGCCAGCGGATGACGTATCCTTCCAGGGTTCTTTGTTGTTGCTTATTTCACTTGCATTTTTGAAGAATGTATTTTTGAGTTGGTAGTCATTTTTTAAGACTTTAAAAATTATTTTCTTTGTCTTCAAGTTTTAATTATTTTTGCTGAAACCTCATCTTTAGTCTTAATGTGTTCCTTTAACAATGTATCTTTCTTTTCTTTGTATTGGATACTTTAAGAATTTATTTTTTAAAAAGCAGCTGTACTATGATTTGCCTAAGTGTGCTTTTCTTTGATTTTATTCTGTATGGAATCTAGAGACTCTTGAATCTCTCTTGACATTTAGAACCAGGTTTAGAATATTCTTAGCCAGTATATTTTCAAATTTGTTTATATCTCATTCTTTACTGTTTTATGGGACTCTGATTACCTTTCTGTTAGATCTTTAGGCCTTTTCCCACATTGCATTTGTCTTAGTTTTTTTCTGGATGCTTTTATATATGTGTGTATATGTGTGTATATGTGTATGTGTGTGTGTATCCTATGAGCCTATTCTCTAGTTCATCAATCATTTCTTCCGCTCTGTCTAATCTGCTGTTAAGTCCACCTACTAAATTTTTAATTTCAGTTATTAAAATTTTAAGTTCTAAAATTTTTAATTGATCTTTTTAATATTTTCTAGATTTCTTGCTGTAGTTTTAATATTTCCCCTGTTTTATGAACATATTAATTATCATTTTTAAAGACTATCTGGTAATTTTAATATCTGGATCATCTATGGGTATGTTTCTACTGTCTTTTTTCTCTTGACTTTCATTCGTTTGGCCCTGTTTTCTTACATGTGTATTAATTTTGGATGCTGACATTTTATGTAAGAAACTTCAGAAGCTATAGATTATGTTACTTTCTCCAGAGAGAATTTAATTTTCTTCCGATAATTGGATAGATTATGAGTAAGTGATTTTGATCCCATCACGGATTGAGATGATTCCAAGCGGTATTTTAGATGTTGTGAATGCTATTCTATTTACTGTTTTCCTTATCCAGAGTGTAGCTCTTCAGACATCTCAACTGAACACATGATGTGTTTACTAGGCTCTGCCTTCTTGAGCATCCTTGAATTTAAGTTGACCCCTCAACACCATAAAATGTCAATAATAAAAAACAAGCAAACAAAACTCTGCTTGGATATTTAGTCCCATGGCAGTACTTTTGCTTGTTTTTTGATCCCTCACCTCTCATACAGAACTTAAGAATTGGTAAATTTCTTGAACGGAGATTTTGTGCAGAATATTCAACTTGATTGATCAAGTTAGTATTCATCTTCGGGTGCACAAAAGTGATATGAATTTTCTTAGATATTGTGGATGGCCAACAAATTAGGATATGGGAAGACTGACATTTAATGGCCAGAATTTAAAGCAGAGGTATATGCTTTATGGAAGCTAATCAGTAGCACTTATTTTGCTTCTTTTCCCTTTGACAAAACAGCATGTTAGAGGATACCCCAAAAATATTCATTAATGAAGATGCCTATCTAAGGCATTGCACTGATGCTATTTGACAGAGTATGCTAGCTATATGTAGACATACATATAAGTTGAAATTTCATTACTTGAAATATAACAGAAAATCTTACACTTTCATACAACTTGGTAAACTCTACTCTTCTTGTAACTTCTATCCTGCCTTGCTCCAGGCCAATAGGACTGCCAGAAAGTTGAAGATGGACACCTACATAGCATGGCCATCCTGGATGGTGAGGGGGAAAGAAGTGAGCTGACATATGTTAATAGCATTCTTGTTTCAGCTGTCGATTCTCTCTGAACAGCTCCATTTTCAACTGCATTCCCTGCAAGTAGGTGTGGGGGATGATGTGGAAGCTGCACGCTGCATAATTGCATTCCCAAGACTCCTTTGTAAGCTGGCTTCTAGTTGGGTCCTGCAACGGGAGGCCTTCATGGAAAAATGGAAGATAGGAAGAAGGGAAAATGCCTCAGATGTTTTTTTCTGCTTGTGCTGATGCTAAGGCACCAGCTGTGTAGCCCTGGGAGTGTGCCTTCTCAGCCATAGTATAGGCTGCTGGATTCCTATTCAGAAGAGGTTGTGCAGTTTTAACTGCAGCAGCAGAACATCAGTACCGTTGACATTCATGCCAGATTCGGGTTCAGAAGCAATAGTAATATCCTCATTTTAAAGTAACCTCTTTTTCCTTTCGCTCTTTCATCCCCTTAAGCACGTTTATAAGCAATTCCCTTCATTCAATCTCTTTTATTCAAAAATCTAAAGTGAGTTCTATTTTCCTCACTAGTCTAGATAAAAACACGTGGTACCTACCAACAGTGATCCTAGGAAACAAAACCTCAAAGTTAGAAATCTGGGATTTGTTATTAACCAGATTGTGCTTGAACATGAAACAACTTCCATGATGAAACAAAATGAGATACTCAGAATCTGTGGCTTGTAGTGGCCTGGGATAAATGGTCTCTTAAAAACAAGACTTCAGGAGAATAGTTATCAGCTGTGACTATTTGAAGAGTGAGGCTTGCAAAGATTGTGAGGTTTGTTGAGTGCGTCTCACTTTATACTGTAATATAGCAACTTTAAGGAACTTGCCCAAATGTATGTGTGGAACCTAGTGAGAGACTCCATGAGGAAACACCAGGCTGAAGTTGGCTCTCTTAGAGTCTTATACAGAGTTTGAAGCCACAGTGTAGCATAGTCTTTGTGGCCAGTAATATGTGGAGAGTAGGAAGGCAGCTGCTGGTGGTATTGCAGCAGTTTTCTATCAAAATGTCAAAATGTACAGGGTGCCCTTCAAGCCATTGTTACTAGCCCTTTTTAAAACACCTTTTAAGAAGTAGCCTTAATCTGAGCACTTTGGGAGGCCAAGGCAGGTGGATCACCTGAGGTCAGGAGTTCAAGACCAGCCTGGCCAACACGGTGAAACCCCCATCTCTACTTAAAAAAATACAAAAATTAGCTGGGTGGGGTGATGCACGCCTATAATCCCAGCTACTCGGGAATCTGAGGCACGAGAATCACTTGAACCCGGGAGGTGGAGGTTGCAGTGTGCCAAGATCAAGCCACTGCACTCCAGCCTGTGTGACAGAGCAAGACTCCATATAAAAAAAAAAAAAAAGAAAAAAAAAGGTAACCTTCTAGAGAAACAACCATGTATTGTTATTTTACCATGCCATGAGTAAACCTAAAGAATTATCCCCTGGGGCTTGCCACATTCCTATACTATTAGGCCTAGACTCTGCTAAATTTGGGTTGATAAGAGCAGCCTCCTTCCAATATAATATAGGTTTTATTTTCTGAAGTGTGTGGTTTCAAGACTTTGATGGGTGGAGAACCTCAACTCCTTACATTAAGTTATGTAATCTAGGAATAAATATAGGAAATGTATAATATATAGGAAATATATATATATAGGAAATATATAATATATATTAGGAATATATTAAGGCACCAGCTGTGTAGCCCTTAGAGTGTGGCTTCTCAGCCATAGTATAGGCTGCTTGATTCCTATTCAGAATATATTAGGAATTATATTAGGAATATAATATATATCAGGAAATATAAAATATATAATATATATTAGGAAATATATAATATATATTTACTAAATGTAGGAAAATGTATAAGGAAAGGGTGTCAGACAGTAATTCAGATTCTCTGTTTTTCCTTTTCTTACAGTCCAATAAATAGTGCCAATTAAGTTTATGGTTGTTATAATTATACTGTTGGTGCTGAACACATGTTTACTAACTTATTGACTTCTGGGTCCATCAGCTCTGGAACATTTCCAGTATCCTACTGAGTTCTTCCTCTCTCTCTTTTTTTGGACCTACATAGAAGTTGGGTAGTTGGACCTACACAAATTATGCTGTATAGAAATCTGTTTCATCTACACTAGGGGCTGCCTGGCACTAGTTATAACACTGGCATTTAGAAAGCTCAGGCTCTAATATAAAATGTATTCACACGAAAAGCCCTGGAAATTGGTTGGCAACATAGATTCCTCCTCATCCTCTACTGAGACCAGGAAGAGCAATATTTTCTTGAGTTCACAAGGAGTTTGTGGCAGACTCCAGCATAAACTCAAATTCTCTAAGACCATACTCCAGGCTATCTCCTCTATAAAGGGCCAAAGAATAAACAGGATTTATATTTATTGATGAAAATTCTTCCAAAGTATTAAGAGCATATTGGAAAAGTCATATTATGAGTATCTTTATTTCCCAAAAATTTTCAATAAATATTCCTTAGTTATACAATTATTTTCAAAATATACAACTAAAAAAGCTTTTATGGCAAAGGTATTCTCAAAGTAACAAAGCTTAGGACATTTTCTGGTCTGTCCAGTGGTTCCTGACCGTTCTCTGGGAGTGTTCCAGAAGATGAACAAGCTTATTGTCTTGCAATAGGACATCATGTTCTTTTCCAAAATTATAGAAAGGTGAAATAATACAGAATATTATTTATTTCATCTTTGATTTTTTCCTAAATGCGGAAAAATGAGACTTGCTACAATTTGTCTCCTGTTAACAGAGGGTAAAAGGAATGACCAATAGGCAAAAATATGAAAGTAAAAACCTGATAACAAACATGATTTCTCCAAATGTTACATATATTAGTGGTCCTATTTAGAGGTTCAGAACGCAAGCATATTTTCTGAGAGTAAAGTTTTTTCCTACTTCCAATGATGTTCTTGGCTACATCATTATTTCATGATGTTCTGAGAAGAATGCCATCGTTTTCAGGGGCTGGGCCTCCTCAACGTATTTGAAAGACACTGGTAAAGTAAATTTCAAATTCCTTGGTGGTTCCAGTCATTTAAGTTATTGCCTCTTTTAGGATTGTAAGAGCACTAATAAAATGTATTTGCTCTGATATTAATTTCACTTGTTCCTTAGAAATTCCTACAAGGCCTGCATCTTCCCCATTTTTACTGCGGAAGCAGTAAAGTGTTGGCTTTAGGGTCAGGTTGCTTCCTTCAGGAGCTCTTGTAAGGCAGGCCTGGTGGTGACAAAATCTCTCAGCATTTGCTTGTCTGTAAAGGACTTTATTTTTCCTTTGCTTATGAAGTTAGTTCGCCTGGATATGAAATTCTGGGTTGAAAATTCTTTTCTTTAAGAATGTTGAATATTGGCCCCCATTCACTTCTGTCTTGTAAGGCTTCTGTAGAGAGATCCACTGTTAGTTTGATGGGCTTCCCTTTGTGGGTAACCCAACCTTTCTCTCTGGCTGCCCTTAACATTTTTTCCTTCATTTCAATCTTGGTGATTCTGACAATTATGTTTCTTGGGGTTGCTCTTCTCAAGGAGTGTCTTTGTGGTGTTCTCTGTATTTCCTGAATTTGAATGTTGGCCTGTCTTGCTAGGTTGGGTAAGTTCTCTTTTTATAAATCCTGGTTGCCTTGGGAGCCTGGAGCTCCAATGTTTATCTTCCCAGCCTAACCAGGTTTTCGCCACTGCAAGGCTACCATTTTCTGCTCAGGCTCTATATCCCTCAGTGCAAATGGGCAGATACTCTGATGGGAGTTCTGTATTGCTTACTTTTATATGTTTTCCTTATTTCTGAAATCTTGACCCTACAAGTTCTCTCTGTTTACTTGTTCTATAATACATTTAAACAGCTGGAGCTTTGTTTATGATTTTGTTTTCCTCTCTTAAATTATTTCTAGCTCTTATAATTCTTCATGGTGGGACATTTGGTCTGATTCAACGTACTCTCCATAGCCAAAACCTATGATTAATTCAATATGCTCTCTCTTCCAAAGCACCATTAATAATGATATTTGTTGCGAAATAAATTCTATATTTACTTTGAAAAGAATGCATCTTATTAGTATATATGAAAACCCCAATATTGCTCAAATAATCTACGTAGTTGCTTTTTTATTGGATCACACAGCAGAGATGAAATGTCAATAGGTCTGAAATGAGAGGTTTTAATTTTGATACGTATTTAAGTTATCATTTTCTGTGTATTTATGCTGTTAACTGTGTTAAACAGAAACAGATAAAGTCTTAGAATTAAAATACAGTTTGGTTAAGTATTTTCTTGGTGTGGAAACTATAAAAGCAAATCAATTGGTAGGTCAAAAAATTCTGCCCTAAATTTTCTATAACTTTCTTCAGGTGATAGTGGGGGCTGTACATAGGAAAAAAATAAATGAAATCTTCTGTTACTTATAATTTTCAGGGTAAAGAAAAAAGCAACATTTTCCCATGAAATAATTAAGCAAATCATAAGAGGAACATATAATGCAGTAGAAATTAACATACTGTAAGAGGAATACAAACATAGCTAAGAAGACTGAGTAATAATTAACATATTTATAGCTTATAAATCACTTTCACCTACACTATATCATTTGATCCTGGAAACACCACTTGCAGTAATGTATTATCTTCAGTGCTATTATTGAAACTTCTATTGGCAGAATCAACAAAAATGGGAACCTGAGCTCAAATGCCAGGCTTCTGAGACATTCACAAAATCTTCTAATAAGTAATGACTACTTACAAATGACGGGCATTATCTGTGATAGGAACAATAATACAAGAATAAAACCAGTGATTACTGTTGTTTTAGAACTTACAAATCATGAAAGAATCAGAAAATCCTCAAATAATCACAATATACAGTGATAAAGTCTTTGATGAGGGAAGTGTGGAGTTGTAGAACAAGTAAGCAGGGTCAAAATCAGATTTGGAAGAGAGATAGAGGGTCAGGGAAGTCTTTCTAGAGAAGGAGAACTCTAACACAGATGAAATAAAATCAAGAGATGGAAAAGTACAGTCTGAGGAATCAAAGGGGGTCATCATGGGCAGAATATAGAATGCAGGGGCCCAGCAGCTATGGATGAGATGGAGTAGTTCCAAGTCTGCATTGTCACACTCTATGGTTGAATTAATAAAGAATACTGCAAATTATTATGTGTTCAAGAGCTTTATTGGAATGCTAGTAAGTATATTAGATTATATTAAGGACTGTAGTTCTAATTTACTTCTTAGATTTAGAAAGTATAACAAATAAAATTCTGAAGCTATGATTTCAGATCCTAGGGTTGTTTTAAAGCAGATTTACCGAATTTCTAATTATAAGCTTATTTGATAAAAATTTTAAAAGGACTGTTTTACTCAGATGTTTTGGATGCCTTGCAGAGGTTAGCCGAGATCTAGTGGGTTCTTGATATATATCTGTGGTGGTAAATCTCCAGAGATTTTAAATGAGTGCCAGAAGTAGGAGATGGAACATAGGGCACATCCTGGTAGGACCAGATAACTTCCAGAATTAGAACCATAGGCAAGGCTGCAGTGTGTAGCACATTTCTGGAGCACTGTCCCCACCAGTCAAGAGAAAGTTAACCAAGCAAGAATCAGAACTCAAGTTTCAGGAAGCAAGACTGAAGACTGAAAAATTAAGAACAGACCATTATACTTGGACCACACAGGAAGGCAGATGTTGAAACAAGGAAAACTCTCAGGCTTTCTTCCTCCTTAGAGTGAAGCTGCACAGTCCCCAAAGCACCTGGGGAAGACTCTTTGAGAGATGGTTTAGAGTTCAAGGAGGACTCTGGCATCTTTCAGTGAAGGGCTTGTACTTAGCATGTAGATCCTATTTCTAAGCCACAAAATAGAGAAAGGTTTTTGTAGACATTTTTCAGTCATGTTGCCAGACAGGAGAACTCTTCTGGGAAAAGTGTGTTCCTGGAAGCAGAAAAGTGGTTCCTTCATTGGGCAGCTGTTGAAATGCATAATGTTGGATTAGATGGGCCACTTTAACCAGAGTCTCATCAAGGTCAAAAACTTAGAGTGTGCAAGCAGTGCCTTGTGGAAGAAAGGCAGAGTAAGCAGAATATCTTCCAAGCCTATATTATAAATGCTGTTCACTTACCTTGCCTCGTAATCTATTATCTCTTTCCATTGCTGAGTAGTGCTCACTGTGATGCTTCAGTTATCTTACAGGAAATCTGTACCAAACCTCTTCTATCATCATCCTGCCAGCTTCCCAGCATGGTTGAAAATGTCACTATCATTATTTATTTCTTTCCATTCTAAAGACTTATTTTATAGGTTACTTTTGGAATTTATTGTGAACTAATGTACTTTTTAGATTTAGAAACTATAACAAATAAAATTCTGGAGCTATAATTTTAGATCCTAAGGGTCTTTTTAATAAGTTTAGATAATAATTGTTTTCCACAATTTTAATTCAGACTTGATAAATCTCTCATAGTTATGCAATATATGCTTACCTCTTCAAAGAAATCAGGATGGCTCTGAAAAGAATAATAAGGAAATGCTACTGCTAAGATATTGAAGGTTTGGCATCACCTTTTAATTCTCTCTGTATTTGCATTCACATTGGGGAGGTTGTAACTAAGTGATGCTTAAACTACCTTTCAAATCACTTAATATCATGAACCTAAATTGGTAAACACTGGTGAGCTGACCTCTATAACAATCAGTTAATTGACCAATTGTCCAATTTTCAAACCTCATAAAAACTCTTTTAGTGCCTTTGTGGAGGTACTGAGTGGAGGTGCATGGGCAGATTCCTTTGCCCCCGACATAGGTGGTATAACATGAAGGCCACTGACAGGTAACTTGAGTTAAATTCCCCAAAAGTGCGGACATAATTAGTTCTTTCTGTCTCCCCTATCATATTATTCTAGTGTGGAAGCTGCGAGGAGTCAATCAGATCAGATCTGAACCCTGGTTCTCACACTTAATAGCTATATGACCTTGGTAAATGACTTCACCTCTATGAATCTCTGTGACTTCATCTATAAAATAATAGTGATGATGATAGCTACTTTATAAAATGCTAGGTGGGTTAAATGAGATATTTGTGAATGCCCCAACAAGGAGTTTGGTATGTAATAGAGAGACAACACCTGATTATTGTTTTTCTGTAATGCCTGGAATCTATATCCTAAGCTTGTTTTTCAGTGTTTTCTCTACCTTCTTTATCTTAAATAAAAACAAACTCTCCCCAAAGCTATCATTCAAATGGTTATTCCTGTTGTGTTTTTCTTTTTCATATGGCCAGGTAAGTTTTTCACCTACTTATCAGCTCTTCTAGATCTTATTCTTCTACCCTCCCTTCAAGACCTTTCTTTCAATAACTTGATTCTCTTCCTCTCCATGATTTTACCTGTGAACATATTTAAGCATTTCTTATCTTAGAAGAGAAACTAAATTAAGCAAACAAAATAAACATTCCCCTTAATTCTATGCCCTTCATTACTTTAACAATCTCCTTCTTAGGCCATTATCTTAAGCGAATTAATGCAGAAACAGAAAACCAAATACCTCATGCTCTCACTTAAAAGTGGGAGCTAAACCTTGGGAACACACAGACACAAAGATGAGAGTAGTAGACAGTGGGGTTCCAGAAGTGGGAAGGGAGGAAGGGGGGACAAGGATTGAAAAACTACTTATGGGGTACTATGTTCACTACTTAGGTGACAAGATCAATAGAAGTCCAAACCTCAGCATCATGCAAAATACACATGTAACGAACCGGCACATGTACCCCCTGAGTCTAAAATTTAAAATAATAGAACAATCTCCTTTTTGACTTGAAAGACAAGTTTATGTCTTCCTCTAAGCCCTTTGGTAAGAATTGTAAATCAAATGAATAAGTCAGGATTCTTACCCAGAAGTTGGTCATTGGTCATGGTATTTGAAAAAATATACGGGTTGAGTATCCCTTGTTTGAAATGCTTGGGACCAGAAGTGTTCCAGATATCGAATATTTGTTTTTGGATTTTGGAATATTTGCATATATGTAATGAGATATCTTAAATATGAGACCCAAGTTTAAACAAAAAATTCATTTGTTTCATATACACTTTCTATACATAGCCTGAAGGTAATTTTATACAATATTTTAAAATAATTTTGTGCATAAAACAAAGTTTGTGTACAGTGAACCAGCAGAAAGCAAAGATGTTGCTATCTCAGCCACCCATGTGGACAAACTGTGGTTGTTTGGCATCACCATTATTCCTGACTCTAAATATATTTGCTACCAATAAGCAACCACTTTCTTGTACTTACTCATACATAAATTCTTAACAGTAAATTATAAGTCAAATCATTAACACAGTGAAAAAAGTATGCATCCAGAGTAACTAAGGAGCACAGTAGCATCCCCAAAATACCTGTATCAACTGTTAAACAGCAACAACAAACAATGGCAGTCTCCACCTATGATGCTGTGTTTTAATTAAAAGTGTACTATACACTGTATTTTATTTTTTCAGTTGAGAAGAAACATCAGAAGCAGTTGATGAATCAGAAAGTGAGTCTTCTAGGGATAAGGAGACACTCTGCTAAATGGCTTTTTTAAATGTTTCCTCCAGAGTCATCTGCCTCATTAACGACAGTTTTTTCCTCAGAAGTCTCTATTTGATTTTATAAACTGACATGATTTCTTGTTTTGTTATGATTGCAGACTGAGCTAGTCCTTCCATAAGCCCATCACACATCTTCATCATGTTGTTTTTAGGCACATTTTCAGCAGGATTATCAATGTTATCTTCATTGTCATTATTATCACAATCACCTTGATTTAGAGCCATTTTGGCTGTTTCACTGTTGGTAATGAACAACTGGAGCCTCATTATTGATATTCACTTCTTCCAGCTTACTGATGGACTCTGAACGTATAATTTTTGCATATTGAAGGTATAATTTTGCATATTTCAGGAGGTCAAATATCATTTTTTCTCAACTGGTGTGCAGAATCCTCCAAAATCACACTTGCTCATCATCACTGGACATAATTCTTCATGCTCAACTCCTTTTGAAAACCTTCTACCCCCACACCTCTGTTCATTGCTGCTAGCATGCTGTTCAAGAAATTGTTTTTATATTTATGCTTCATTGGTCTAAGGATACCCTGGTCACATGGCTGAATTAATGAAGTCACTTGTAGGGGAAAGTACATAGCATAAATTATTTTTGGTGAGAATTGCAGCTGAAGGATGAGCAGAACAGATGTCAAGGAATAACAAAATCTTGCAGTCATCATCTAGTCCAGTTCCCTGCAGTGAGCACAAACCCCTGGTACAAAATGTTTGTGAAACCAATCAGAAAAGATGTCCCCAGTGATCTATGCCTTTTTGTGTGCATAATAATGGACTGGTGAGAATTCATTCCTTGAAAAAAACAAAAACGCAAGCTTTTGCCTATTACAGCAAGTTTACACTTAAGTGTGCCTGTTGCATTAGCACATCCCAGCACAGTTATTCTGTCCTTGGCAGCCTTAATTCCCATAGGTTCTGTCTCATCAACTGTAGTCAGTGTCTTTCTGAGGCAATAACCCCAAAACAGTGATGTCTTATCAGTATTGTAGATTTGTTTTGACATAAGGCTATCGTTAGTAATGACGCTGGCAAATTTGTTAATGAATCTTCCCTTGAGAACACTGAATAAATGTTTTATCCATCTGCATTTTGACTGTGACCAATTACACGGAGTCGGGTGTAGGATTTTTTACTTGTGGCATCATGTTGGTCTTAAAAGTTTTGGATATTGGAGCATTTCAGATTTCAGATTAGAGATGCTCAACCTGTATCATATTCATTATCATATTTAGTACATTGTATTATGATGCTGTTTCCTCACTTGTGAACAGGAGATAATAAATATTTTGTGGCTCTGGTTGGCTTCCATGGATTCCATGGCAGAAGTAGATAGAACTTCAGGGTCTTATGGGATATTTTGAAAGACATGGTCTCTTACTACTTTACATCACTACACACACATACAGTGGACCAGAACTCAGTCACATGGCTCCAACCTAATGACAAGTACAAAGAAGGCTGAAATACAGACTTTATGTGTACCCAGGAAAAGAAAACTACGGAGAACATGCAACATTATCGCCACTAAATATTATTAATATCATCTTTTTAATTACTATTTTTTCACTAGCATGTAAACTCCTAAAGTACAGTTTTCAACTTTTTTCATCTGTTTTGTTTCTCTAGTTCTTTACACAATACGAAGCACATGGCAAGCACTCTATAAATGTTTATTAAGTGACGGACTAACTCATTGACTGGATGAATGAGTGACTCACTGGCTCACCGAATAAATGGTTGATTGTCTGAAGTGTACTATCAGGTTGATGCAAAAGTAATTGCCATGACTTAAATGGCAAAACCCGCTCTTTTGCGCCAACCTATAACAATGCTAAGCCTTGAATGTAACGTCGCTGCCAAACAAATACTTCCACTGGGGGACAATTCTTCATGGATTTCTCACATTTCTACACATCTTGCAAGTAAGTCACCAGCTGCCCTTTGTTCTGGACTATTAGTTCAAGTGTACTCACATAGCAAACAGCCTTGGAATATAATGTCTCCCTCCAGGCCTAAGAGACAGTTTGCTTATGGCCTTGTAAGATAAATGTAATATTCTGAAGCAAAGGGCAGGTATAATTACTATTCAGCATAATAAAGGTAATGTCTCACTTGAGAGCAAAATGGAAGTATACTTACTACCCTTTATAAAAAATTCAGGCACCCAAAGCTCAGAATTCCTCCCCTATAATACAATGCTCTGTATGTACTGATATCATTTGGCTCTCTTTGCATCACCCTGTGAGAATGAAGACTCAGAGAATCAGCACAAAGTGCAGATACTCTGGCTACTGCTATTGAGGTGAATAATAAATTGCCCTTCAAATCTGACTCAGGAGTCTCATGTCTTCTGCCAGCATCCATGAAACTTGTTAACTTGTAAATAGAGTAAAATCTGAGACCTTTCACAGCTCTTAACACCTCCTTTCACTAGAAATGTACATCGTTTGTATAATGTTCATTTTGCTTTTAGTTTGATTTGATTTGCATGATCTTGTACAAAAAGCTAAAATCCAGCTCCAAAAAAAGTTTTGCACATCTCTGCTTGTTTTAATATTTGTTTTTCAAATAAATGTAAAAGCATCTTCCTGTAGTTATTTACCCCCCAAAACTCATTTTTTTATTGATGTAAAAAAATTATCATGTTGATGACAATTATATACGTTTTAGATCTCATGAAAGCTGTTGATGTCATTTCTTCCCGTCACTAAAATTACAAAGGTTCCTGTTCACAAAAGGCATTAGCAGACATTCCAATTAGAATGATCTAACATACAAGAGGATTTGTTAATACGTGGCATGTTCCAAGCAGTTTGGAATGTTTCAGAATGACTTTGTGCCTCCCTTTTGTTCCGGTGAACAAAATCTTTGCTAGAGTGCAGGTGTGTTCCTGAGATGGTCATCCTTGAAGGAAACAAGCACTGTGCCAGGAGCCAGTGGAAGCATTTTTTTTTTCAATTTCCCATGGGGAAAATCTAATGGAATGGTAAGTCACTTGTAAAGCCAGATCAAAGCAATGCATTAATGCATGGATTTGTACCATTCCTTGTCCTCTTAGACGCCCACTAGTTTGTCTTTTGCTACAAGCTACCTGCTGGAGCAGAAGAGTCAAAATTTAAAAGTACGTATTTCTGAAGGGTCAAATGAGTTTTCCATTGACTGACACTAAGGAATTCTCAGTCTACAAGGAGTTCTTCAACACTGATTTTTCACAGGATCTTTGTAATATTACAATTATACCTTTGTAATTTTAGTGAGGGGAAGAAATGACATCAACAGCTTTCACGAGATCTAAAACATATATAATTGTCATCAACATGATAATTTTTTTACATCAATAACAAAATGAGTTTTGGGGGGTAAATAACTACAGGAAGATGCTTTTACATTTATTTGAAAAACAAATATTAAAACAAGGAAGCCTTTCTCTGTGGTCTTAATAGAGATGGAAATATTCAAGCTGCTG
Organism: Pan paniscus; assembly: GCF_029289425.2. Taxonomy (NCBI): domain Eukaryota; kingdom Metazoa; phylum Chordata; class Mammalia; order Primates; family Hominidae; genus Pan; species Pan paniscus. The sequence continues at coordinate 33,945,242 of NC_073249.2, read as the reverse complement.
CCTGTGAGAGTAGCTTGAATAGAAGAGGAATGGTGTTGTCTTCCCTGTGCCACTGGTAGGCAAGACTAAAAGCACAGTGATTTTTCTGGTAGTTACTACAGTGACTTTACGGTAGTTTGTAATAGAGAAACAATTTCCCTCCAATTAATGGAAGAATTTTAATGGATTCATCTATTTGTTAATTTTCAGCAATGGCAATGTTGTTTTCCTAAAGGAAATTAAATCAAAGCAACCATAAAACCCTAGTATTTTGAGCATTCTGGAAAACTTTTTTCTCTTTTCATTCAAATAAGAATCATGCATCTATGATATCCAAAAAGGCTCAGAAAGGAACAGCCAGTTTAATTTTCCACATATTAGGTTTCCTAGCTGGCATAAAAAAACATGTTTTCATCAACATCTTTTGTTGCTTCAAGGCACCATAAAATGGAAAAAAAACACAAATAGTAAAGACAAACTATAGTGCCTTATCTCTGAATTTGCTTTTAAAACTAATATACATATAATATACATGCATACATAATATGCATGCATTTATATAAATGCATGTGTGTGTGTATATATATATATATATATATATATAGTACACATAAGCATATTGATCTTCAACAGCAGGAGCCATTCACAAGCTGAAATACTATCTCCTTCACTTTCTGTGTGGTTTAAACCAGGCTGCTAGCAAGCATACCTAATTCCTTACCAAGTACTAGAAGACAATGATATTTTGATGTCACTCAAGGATAATGCCTAGTAAACCACTGTAAAATTGTATTAAGAGGTCTAAACAAAATCCCTCATTTAGAATCGAAGTGAGATTACTGAACTGTCTTTTTTTACATGTCTTTCTCCATTTGCACAAATGTGCTCTTTGAAAGCTGATTGGGAGCAATGTGTCTGTGTACCTGGCAAGGGAGGCAAAGGACATGATGAGGAAAATGAGATCTCAGATCGTCTTCTAAAGCCTACATACCAGACAATTGCTCACAGCTTTATTTTTCTTTATAGCTACCACTCAATACAAGTTATTTTGGGGGGATCTTCATTTATTTACTTATGTAAGTAATATATATTTACTGTAGAAGAGCTAGAATACATAGAAAAGTAAAAATACTACCCCCCCAAAAATTTGATTATCTTACCACCAGAGATAGCCATTGCTACGTGGTGGCATAATAAGAGTTATCAAATTTTTAAGTAGTTACAGAGTGGCTGCAGCTGCATACTCTAGAAAATTCGAGGCCTCACCTGCAAACACACCTCCCTATTGATTCACTCCTTGATTTTCCTTTCCCTTTTTTGTTTCCTCAACCCTTCCCCCACTCCTGCTACCTCCTGATATCAGAAAAATGTTGTCCCTCTGAGTATGCAGCAATAGCCATTCTCACTGTAGGCCCATTGGCTCAAAGGTCTGCTCTTCATCATAGATCCAGCCTGGTGATGAGAGAACCAGGCCCTTCCTATGGGGCTAAGTGAATGGACATTCTCTTGTCATCTTTACAAATCCATGACTTTCCTCTGTTCAGAGATTTGGTAGAATGGCAACCCGCTTTATATGGGTGACTGACATTCAAGAATTTGCTTTCTGCTTCCAATTCCCTCTTGGTAACCCGAGACAGATAGGTACACATCAACACATATACCAACCACTGTGTCCCACAGCAACTTTGGCTCAAAGCAGATGGTGGTGCCAGACAGAAGAGATGAGTAGGTCAAACTCAACCCCTCTGGTTTTGGAGTTGTGTTCAAGTGAGGCTTGTCTTCCCATCGTGTAGTCATCCTGTGCCAGGCATATGGGCTGCTTCTAAACTGTCAGTGTTGTGAGCCCCACTGTTGCTACCTTTTCCCTCCAACTTCCTGTCTCACCCCCTCCTCCATCAGGGGATATGTCTTCAGTTTGAATAACTGAGCCAGGAGTTTCTCTTTAGCATCCAAAGCTAGGAAATCAATGGTTCAGGACAAGCTGAACTGGAGTCAACACCACCTTATATTGCTATGCTGTGGCTCTGCATTTTCCATTAAGGCACACATAACAACAGATTTGCCTGTTTAACAACAACAAAAAAATGCTTCCTGGCCAGGCAGCCCAACATTCAGCTTCAACTTTTCCCTGGTCAAGGTGACTTGTCTCAATTTATCCTTACATATCATGGCTAGCAAAGGCAATGCCATGCCCTGCTTAACCCCACTATAAGCTCTGCTTTGGAGCAGTTCCCATTATACTGGCAAAGTTACTATGCCAGGAAAGCAGCAGACAGGAGGAAGCTGGTCAGAGCCCTGGACTGGGCCATCTGTCATTTTGGTGCCAGAGTCACTGCACAGGCAACACGCTGATCTCTCCTAACTAACCTTTGAAAGCAAGGTGATCACACCCTAAGTACCTAGTAACTTAGGTACTATTCTATAAAAAATTCGTTCCAACCTAAAACTCTACCTATAGAACATGATCTTGTCTTTAGAAAATGTACGATCTGTTTTTGTTGATGTTTCTAATGAATGTATCACCAACACTACTACCATAGATCTTAATTAGATACCTTTGTACTTTACCGCTCTAAAGACAATAATTGAAATTGATGAAATATGCAGGGAGTTTATACAGGACTCCAAAGTGTCACTGTTGTCCAGGAATATTGAAGCAGATCTGGAAACAGATAAGCCCAGGCACAGATATCAGCTCTGTCACCTAGCAGTTCTTGGACATTGATTAAGGTTCAGATTCAATTTCCACATCTGTGTCACCTACTAGTTCTTGGATATTGGTCAAGGTTCAAATTCAGTTTCCACATCTATAAAATAAGGATAATAATAACCATAAGCAACAAGCAATGAGTTCTTGCTGTGTCCCAAACACTGTGCTAATTGTTTTATACCCACCTTGTCATTCAATTCTCACAGCAAGCTTACAAGTTAGACACTGTTGTAATACTCATTTTTACAAAGGAGGATACTGAGGTTCAGAGAGGTTGTTTCCTCACAAGAATCAATGTGAAGATTAAATGAACTAAAACAGTGAAGTGTTTCACACACTGTTTGGCAACAGTTATTACTGCTGCTGTTGTCATCATCTATATTAATCACCTTCCCCAAATTGGCTTTTAATACTTTAGTCCAGTTGCATACTCATGTCACACTCTCTTCTTTCCTCTCTCCCATACATCACTTTATAAGTTTTTCCCTTCCCTTTCTCTATCAAACCTCCCTTTAACTCACTGGGAATGAGATGATCAGTATCTGTGAAACAGAAAATGTAACTCGCGTGTTTCAGCTTCACGTTCTTAAGATAAGACACCTTTTCTCTTAATTAAATATGGTAAATACTTAAACTCTTAAGCTGATGTATTTTCTGTTTTTTGTTTGTTTGTTTGTTGGTGTTTTGTTTTGTTTTGAAACAGAGTTTCACTCTTTTTGCCAAGGCTGGAGTGCAGTGGCACGATCTCAGCTCACTGCAACCTCCACCTCCCAGGTGCGAGCGATTCTCCTGCCTCGGCCTCCCGAGTAGCTGGGATTACAGGTGCCCACCACTACGGCAGGCTAATTTTGTATTTTTAGCAGACACAGGGTTTCACCATGTTGGCCAGGCTGGTCTCAAACTCCTAACCTTAAGTGATCCGCCCTCCTTGGCCTTCCAAAGTGCTGGGATTACAGGCGTGATCCACCGCGCCTGGCCGTATTTTGTTTCTTAATTTATGGATCTATCAGACAAGCCTTTACTTAGGCAAAGTTGACAGTCCTCCTGAGTTTTAGTATTTATTTTTCTGATTACTCAATTTATACAAAATTCAAACATGACTGAAGTAATTAACTTTGAAAAGGAAAATTTTCCACCAAAAAATCCATCTTCTAGAGATAACCACTGATAATAGAATGTAACATATCCCTTCATCTTTTTTTATGTATATGCTTATCTATTATTATTGCTATTATTTATTTTTACACAAACATACATGTATAGCTGGGAGCAGTGGCTCATACCTGTAATCCCAGCACTTTGGGAGGCCGAGGTGGGCGGATCACCTGAGGTCAGGAGTTCTAGACCAGCCTCAACATGGAGAAACCCCCTCTCTACTAAAAATACAAAAAATTAGCCAGGCATGGTCGTGCATGCCTGTAATCCCAGCTACTCAGGAGGCTGAAGCAGGAGAATTGCTTGAACCTGGGAGGCTGAGGTTGTGGTGAGTCGAGATCGTGCCATTGCACTCCAGCCTGGGCAACAAGAGTGAAACTCCATCTCAAAAAAAAAAAAAAAATACATGTATAAATGTACCTTATTCTTTGTAATGACTGTATAGAATTCTATTGTGGGACTATACATAATAATACATGTAATTCTTATTTACCTGTTAGGAAATCAAGCATCTCTGAAGCACTAACATACACACAGTATACACACATACACACTCTCTCAGATGAAATAGCCCCCATGTGCTTGTTATTATTGCCAGGAAACTATTATTATCTTTTCACTATTAAAATACTTTATTTGTGGATGTGTTCTGTTCAAATGCAGGTAGCTTCAGTCAGTAACTCGATAAGTGACTAATACTAAAGCTTGGTATCTGGATGAATTGAAGAAAGAAGGCAGAAAAGGGAAATGGAGGGAACAAAACAGATACCTTGGCCATTATAATTGTCTTCTGAGCAGTTGTTTACATTAGTATTATGTTTTTTATGTTTTCATCTCTAGGGCACCAGGTGGCTCTTTCTACAGTCATCTAAGTGCATCACTCAGTAGTTGATGCCACCCCCCAGGCTACTTTAAGGAAATTTTTCTTAGGCATCACAGTGAGCTGGTAATTCTAGTGAAAATGTGCTATCTTTAGATATAAAGGAGATGCTACCTGTATACCTACAACACAGACTGAATGTCCATACATCAGGGAGCAGTTGTGAAAGGTACTCAAGGAATAAACCCATTGCCTTGATCTCCAGGGCTCTGCTCTCTATGTAAATGAGCTGCTTTGCCTGAGCTCTTTAAATGAAGTCCCACTCTGGCATCCTATACCTTTTATTTTAGCAAGTTGAGAAAATGGTGATGTCTATTAAGTACAGATGATAAATGGACAGTCCAATGCTGGGGTGCTCAAGATTTGCCAGACCTAAGAATCACCTAGAATGCTTTTCAAATTGGATTTCTACCTTTCCCTTCAAATACTGGACTAGGGCCTAGGAATCTGCATTCAATAGATTCCTCAGGAAATAATAATGCAGGTGATTTGTAGACCACACTTTGAAACACACTAAAGGGTCCTGTGTGCAAAGGGGAAGAACAGCAGTATCCTTCATTAAAAAGTTTTGTGTTAATTTCTGATTCCCACCATGATGAATAACTAGAATTAAAATCACCCTTTTCATGTAGACACCTGAAAAATTGGACAAAATCTGTTATACAACATTAATTTGTACAATGGATAGTGCAGGACTAAGTTCCATGATAAGAGAAGACAGCAGGGTGAGTGCTATGATTACTCTAGTGTTCTGCCTGGAGGCAGTTTCTGGATGTAGTGCAAGGAGGGGGATCTCACAGGGGAAATTATTATTATTGTTAACTATAATCATTATAACTTAAATGTGTCATGGCTGTGCTAAGAAATCAACAAGACTTTCATTTCATTCTAATTTTTTAAAAGCTCCTAGGAAATAAAAATCATACTTGATGACTATATCTCAGTGTGGAATTCATATTTTCAAGTAAAGCATTTTCTTTCAAGCATTCACGTTATAAACATAGTTGAAATGACCTCTATTCCTACCATTCTTGAAGAGCAGAAAAATAAAATACAAATCAATAGAAAAAGTATCAATATTTCTATCATTTTATTAACATTAAATATACTGATATTATTAGCTAACTGGTAATTCAGTGTAGCGCAGACAGACATTGAGTGTGTAATCTGTGAACTATTCAGGTTTTTATCCTCTTCTTTCCTCGCTCCCTTACTTCCTTCCCTCCTTTCTCTTCTCTTTCTCTCTTTCTTTCTCTCTGGATCCCCTCCATTCCCATCCCTCCCTCTTATGTGATCAAATAGATCAGGAGATATAAAACATGTGAAGATAACACCAGACATCCATCAACATGTTGGTAGTCCTTATAAGGACTTACTTGATAGACAAAGGACATAAGATGAGTTTTTTTGTTTGTGTGTTCCCATTATCCAATATGTCTTTCCATTAACAAAGCTGACTTTTTAAATTTGCAATGAATGACACTGGTGTCAAAAGGTAAGAAAAGTATATTGTAGCATAACAAATCAGTTTAAAAATGTAGTGGTTTGTCTAAAAAAATCTTTTCTACATTTTAATTCTGAAATTAATCAAGACAAAAAGATACTGTTATTGAACAAAGCTAACCTGGGCAACTTTTATAATGTGATTAAAAAATGATAGGTATCGGTCAGATTAGTTAGAGTTACTAATGACATTTTTTTAAAAACCATATATTTAAAGTAATTAACTAAGGGATATATAAATATAATTTATTATATTTGTATGTTTACTATGCAAAGTGATTCCTATGTAGTTATACATGACTAGCAATCCTACTCGTAGATATTTACAAAAGAAAGATGAAAACTTACATTCATACAAAAACCTGTATGTGAATGTCTATAGTAGTTTTATTCACGTCAGCAAAAATTGAAAACAACTAAAATGTCTTTCAGCACGGGCAGAAAGACGAATGGATAAACAAACAGAGTTACATTCACACAATGAAATACTGCTCAGCAAATAAAATGAACAAATTGCTAATATGCCCAACAACGTGGTGAATCACAAATGCATGATGCTAAATAAAGCCAGATTCAAAAGGCTACAGACTGCACGGCTCCGTTTACATAACAAAAATATAGTCACAGAAACAGATCAGGGTTACCTCAGATTAGGAGTTCAGAGAGGTTAATTATAAAGAGGCAAGAAGAAATTTGGTGGGAGCAGGGAGGGTGGTGATAGAAGGATAGAATTGTTCTCTAGGTTGTGGTAGTGATTAAACGACTGTATGCTTTGTCAAACTTATAGAACTGTCACTAAAACTTAGTAAATTTTACTTCACGTAAATTATACTCAATAAACCTGATTAAAAAAACAATAAGATGAAAAGTAAGACAAGTTTATTTCCTATATTAATTATTTATCATTTTCAGAATTAAATTTCAATTTTAAAACAAATATTAGAAGAATATTATTTGTTTAATCTCTGGTTTTGACTAATAAACTCCTGGAATTTCTAGATTATTCCAACTGGTATACAACTTTAGATATGGTTTATTTAACTAAATTCTTGGAATAAAATGAAAAATATCAATTACAATAAGCATATATTATTGGTTTGAGTCTTCAACCAAAGACAATTGTTGGTTCCTCTCTTTGTGTTTTGGCATAACCATCCCCTCAGTGGGGCAAGAGTTCTATCAGTTCTCTGGACCCACACACAAGTGGTAGAAACTCACCCCTATAAGGAGCTCCCCAAAGACAGAATTTAATGAAAAGGAAAAAAGAGGAACATACTTCAGAACTGCAAGTTGCTGGTGCTTTCACCATGGCAAGCATTTTCTGAATTAATAATCCTAGCCACAATTGTATACCTTCAGGAAAAATACTATCACAGTCATTTGATACAATTACTTTGACTTCCAGTTTGATCTTCCAGTCCCAATTGCTAAAAAAAGTGAAAGTAATTACATTTACTAGTATGACAGGATTCATCTGTTTAAGTCATAGGGGCCCAGTATAAGACCCATTTAAGGCTCGCAATTTCACACTATTGGATGGCTTTGGTGTCTAAACATGGCAGAGCCATGGTATCTTCTCCCTGCTGTTTCTTTAGCATCTTATTACTTTTATCGGATAGTCCTAGTTGGTTGCACTGAGAAAAGATGAAGGGCTTTGACATGTTGTGGGTTGTAAATTTCTTCTAACACCTCTAGGAAAAGAATTTCTAAATAAAGGAATTTGTTTCTTAAGAAAAATACACAAAGCCATGATTTTAAAAAATGTTTTCATTCAGTAGATATATGTGCCTTATTACCACATTTAAATTGTGATGCATGACCAAGCATTAGTTGTTTTTCTTCAATAAGACTGTGCTAATGAAGGAAGAAGAATCACTAAAATCAAATGTCTTTTATACATGACACCAAAGTCAACCTCATAAGTGAATTGAACTAAATGTCACTTAAATATTGAACAATACTTACAGACTGATGGGCATATGGCAGCAGGAAAATGCCACCTGGCTCATAGAAGGCACCCAGAGGATAAATGGTTATTATTAATTGATCAGGTAGGAACTAGGGCAATAGCCACTAATATTACTACAGTAGTAAGTGCTAATATTAATAGATATTAATGGCTTCAGCTGAAAATATTCACAGTGCTTCATGAGTACCTAAATGGATGTCTAAAAATATAAAATATTGTCCTTCAACCATGTTCAATAAGATACTTCATTAAAAATAGTTTATCTGAGATCATTTTAACTCTCAGGTTTGGAGCCTAGAGTTCATGGCTTTGCATGTTGATTTACCGTGAGACCTAGAAAATCAGAGTTTTACTATCCTAAACTGCTCTTATGAACTGTAAGATATACGTCTAGAATCTTAGTACTATATTTTCTCAGCCTCATATTGTGTGAGGTAATAAGTTAGGTCAGTTTTTATTCACTGTTTCAACTTACTGAAGGAGAATTTCTTTATGATGACAATGAAAAAATACAAACGAAAGAAAACTTTTGCATTTCACATACCTCATTTTTTAAAAATGATTCAAAAAAAATTCTACAGAAAACTCAAGATGCTTGTTGCAATGCCACAAAGTTAAAATGGCAAAAGTTATCACAAATAACCAGTAATTTGACTGAAAAGGCAATCAAGACTTTTTAAAGAAGATGTAGCTAGTTTAGTAATGCATTGGTTAAGAAATTTTGGTAATTCAGAATATACAGACTGGGCCTTTTTCTTATTCAGCTACTTCATAAACATAGCTAATGATGATACATCTAACATTAAACAAAAAGAGAGCTAGCAAAGATAATGGTGGGGTAATCTGGGAGGGCAATAAAGCATTTGATTGGTGATCTGCGTAAGAGCTTGCATGATTTATAGTGTTAAAAAATTAAAATGAAACAAGCTTTTCCAAACTCTATTTAAAGTCATGTTTTCAGAGTTAGACTTCTGTCATCCTAGGACTTCCCATCAAGTTCTAGTAGATTATTCAAAATATAATACAGAAGCCTGAGGAGTAAAATTTGTCCACTATGAAATGATTGGAATACCCACATCTTGTTGAGTAAGGTATATTTTCTTGTGGTCTTGGCAACCTTCAACCACAATCAAAGCAAAGAATGCTCCCTTAGGAGTACATTTGGATGCAACAGCATTCTCCTCTGGATAGCAAGAGGAGATACCACAATGTGGTATCTAAAATGATGAACAAAGGAGAAACTTATTCTTGTGAACTTGGCTTAGGACAGTGCTCCAGCTTAAGTTCTGGAGGCAGAAGCACTGAAAATAAAATAGAAATACTGCATGGGGCTGGAGGCTTGGGCAGTTGGAAAGGAGATTGGCAATACTTTGCAAGACAGAGAATAATAAAGGGTGCCAATAATGAAGTCTGGATCAGTCTCACTATGACAGTAACTGACGGGTAAGATTCAGTAGATGGCATTTATTCTGAGTCAAAACTAATTTGTGATTCTATTTAGCATATAATAAAAGACATTATCGTAAAATTAAAAAAGACATAGACTTTGTAAGCAGAAGACTTGGATTCAAATTCTGGGTCTGCTACCTATTAGCTATGGCAAAACTGCTGGGTATTCACCAAAACCTATCTTCTCTTTTTCCTGGGTACCCAGCTGGGCTCCATTTCCCAGTTTCCATTACAGTTACTCATAGCTACAGGTGACTGAATTATAGCTAAGCAAATGACAGCAGAAGTGATATGAATGTGACTGGCAAAGATGCTGAAGCATTGTCTCAGTGGGGCAATTAGATGTTTGCCACATGATCTATTTATTTAGGCCAACAGCTATGCATATATTCAAAAACTTTAAATGGAACAACTCTCCAAGCTCTCCTGAACTCTGTATTTTTAATTCAAGAACAAACTGAGGACATGCTGCTAGTTCCCCTTCCCACCATTAATTACCACAAAGGAGAGAAAATACATTTTTATAATGTACAAATATGTAACATTCCAGAGAAAAAAGGATTTGTACCTTTTTTTATTCATTGAATGCACTTCATCTTCTTTGACACATGGAGTAGAGTTAAAGAAGACTGCAGTTTTCAAATTCTCATAGATGATGAAGACTAAAGGAATGGCCAGGTTTAATCACTTTCTGGGTGATTAATTTGGGCACTTCAGTAGAAATAGCCCAGCAGTTTTACTCTTCATCATCATATCCACACATGGGCAAAGGAGCAGGCCACAGAGGTATCTCCCTCAAGTAGGAACCAAGATTGTGGGTAGAGACTTCAGAAAGGCAGAATGGTCTCCTTGGTATCTGGTGGCACTCGCCAAGGTCAGGTCAGAAGATCACAGTGCTGAAAGTTTCTCACTGAGGCCACAGCAGTTAAATGCCAATGACACAACTATAATAAAATAGCCTAAACAAATTATTACAAATGAAGTCACCACTGTATTCTTCAGGAAAACTAAAAATGAATTTCATTAACTGATAAAAGGTCTCTACAAAATATCTAAAGTAAACATCACAGTGTTTGATGAAAATTAGAAACAAGCCAGCTGCTATGGCTCACGCCTTTAATTCCAGCACTTTGGGAGTCCAAGGTGGGCAGATCACTTGAGCTCAGGAGTTTGAGACCATGTTTGGGCAACATGGCAAAACCCTGCCTCTGCAAAAAATAGAAAAGAAATGTAGCCAGGCATGGTGGCGTCCATCTGTGGTCCCAGATGCTTGGGAAACTGAGGTGGGAGGATGGCTTGACTCCAGGAAATGAAGGTTGCAGGGAGCTGAGATCCCGCCACTGCACTCCAGCCTGAGCAACAGAGCAAGACTGTATCTCCAAAAAAAAAAAAAAAAAAAAAAAAAAAAATCAGAAACAGGGGAAACAATTTTTTCTTTGTTATCACTTCTTAATTAAAACACTGTAATGGAGTGCTAAGACAATAAATAAAAGTATTTTTAAAACCTTCTGAAGTAGTTATAAATTAGCTAAAAGTATTGAGGCTTTTATAAAAAAAATAAAATTATCAATAATAACAGAAATGACATTCTGAATAACTGGAGAAATTTATTATTATAATTCTCCAAAAACTAGTCATAAATTTAGTATCATCCAAATCCAAATTCCAACAGGATTTCTGAAGGTGTTTGACAGGCTTATTCAAAAATTCATGTAGGAGGTCTTCACCATAAGAATATAAAAGACATTTTTAAAAAGAAGAACAAAGACAAGGGATTATCAAAATATATCTAAACATAGTAACAACATAAGAATTCAAAATTGGCTAGTATTAAAACAAGAATAGAATAGGATATCAATAAATCGGAATACAGACTTCAGAAACAGACTAACATAATTCAAACTACTTTTCAAGCTACTGAGGAGATGATATGGTATTCAAAAAATGGGGTTGGGGTAATTGAATGTTAACTTTGATAATAAAAAGTGAAGTCCCTACCTCACAGAAATAATAAAAACAAGTTTTAAATTGAAGATACAAATATAAAGCAATGTTTAAGGTAATTATGAAAAAAAAATCTACAAACATGGAATAAATGAGGTTATCTTCAACAAGATACAAAAAATAAAATATTAAAAGAATAATTTGCTTACATAAAAATTATGACCTATTTATGTTAAAAGATGCCATTAATAGATTATTAAACCCAACAATAAAAAGGAGAAATATATTTGAAATGTATATAATAAGCAAAAAGTTAGTATACAGCATGTGAAAATAACTCCTACAAATTAATATTTTAAAGACCTACAAAAATGGGACAGAATGTAAATACACAATTCCAAGACAGAAGACCTAAATAACCAGTAAGCATGAGAAGATATGCAGCCTCATTAGTCAGGAAAAAAATGAAAATTACAATGAGAATGAGATAGCTTTTTTAAACACAATTTGATTAGGAAAATGTAAAAAAGCATTGTAATATCCAATGCTGTTGCGCCTAAGGAAGACAAGAAACTCCCCAAAATAGCTAGTGGCAGATTGGTGTAGCTACTTCAGAGAGACATTTTGTGGCATTTGTTAAATTATTTAAAATATGTATCCTAGGCCTCATCACTTCCAGTCCTATATGGCATTTGTTAAATTATTTAAAACATGTATCCTAGGCCTCATCACTTCCAGTCCTGGAGATTTTCTCTAAAGGACTACTCAGACAAGTCTGCAAAGAGGCATATGTAATGTATTGCAGCATGAATTAAAAGTGCTTGTTTTAAAAAAATAAGAAAAACATCAACAGAGAAATGGAAATTAATAGTATATTCATTCTATGAACTTCCAATATATCGTGAGAAAAAAGTTGCTTGAACATAAAAATGTACAGCATCTCATTTATACTTTTAAAAATCAATTCTATGTACCATTTTTGAATAGCAATATATATGCAAATATGTAAAAAGTCCTAGTAGCATACAAGTTGCTCATTGATAATAATGGTTACTTGAGGGAAGGGACTGGAAATTAAATGTGGTGGTAATCAAGTAAAACTTGATTTTATCATAATATTTGCATATTTTACAGTGAGAATTCATTCATATATTTATTATTAATTATGTAGTAAAAATAAAACTGAAAAACATCTTGGCATGTTCAGACTCAGCTGGAATGGGATTAAGAAGATATCTATATCCAGCAGTTTAGCTAGTGTGAGAGACAGAATAATGGTCCCTCAAAGATGTCTATGCCCTAATCCTTAGAACATGTAAATATGTTAATTTACGGGGCAAAAGGGACTTTGCAGATGTGTAAAATTCAGAATCTTGAGATGAGGAGAGTTATCTGAGTGAGTCAAATGTAATCATAAGGGGTTCATATATGAGGGAAGCGGTAGTGTCAGAAAAGGCAATATGACAACAGAAGCAGAGATAGAGATTGGAAGAGGTTACACTGCTGGCTTTCAAGAGTCAAGGAATACAAGCACCCTCTAGAAGCTGGAAAAGACAAGGAGCCAGATTCTCCCCTAGCACCTCCAGGAAGTATTCAGCCCTGATATCCGTATCCAACTTTTGACCTTCAGCATTGTAATAGAATATATTTGTGTCTGTTTTGAGCCTTTATGTTTGTGCTAGTTTTTGCAACAGTAATAGGAAACCAATACAACCAGTTAAGATAATTTATGAGTCAGTAAATATGCAGACATCAACAAATAAAAGAGAATCTACTTTAACTTTTTAAATAGCTTCTATTCTATCTCATAAACAAAGGTATTAATTTCAGGATACATGTAAAATTTTCTAAACAAAGACAGTACATTGAAATATGGATTAAGAGTAAATCCAGATTATTAACACCAGGAACAATTTTCATCAAAGATAGTTGTCTATAACATTTTTCTTCCTGCCAGGTAAGTTTCCAGTGATGTTATCTTGCTTCTGGTCAAGTTGTAGAGACACTTTTTAGTATTAGCTATAAATAAGCCCTCCTTCATTCTAAGATATTCTATCTTACTTGCCAGCCTGTTCATCTTTTTATCAGATATTGCTCTGAACTGAGATTTAGAACAAACATTGTACCATTTTTCCCCCAAAATTCTTCCATGGAAAGGTATTTCAGCCCCCTGGACAGGTGACAGATATACAAGGTTACACAGGACATCTGTTTCTCAGGGGAAAGGAAGTCCTCAGCACACATTGCAGGTCATCCTCAGCAATTTTGTCTTCTTAATTAACAACAGAAAAAAAATATATATAGATTTTTAAAATATTAAAGTATCTTTAAATACGTGTTTGATTTTAGCTTCTGTTAAAATCAGATTGAGCAGCTAAATTCACTACTTTTTTTTTACTGACAATATTTTTCCATATTAATGTCTCCTATTAGTAATTTATTTTCCATCATGAAAAAGCACTTAAAATACCAATGGCCTACTTCAGAGCAAGTTCATGGATGAAAGCCCCTGATCGGCTACTAATGGATCAGGTTCATAACCTATCTTTTATTTATTGATTTTTAAGCACTGTCTTCAAGTCTGAGTTTCAAAAAGACTATTTTTTTATAGAATACTTAGGAAAGTCTGGAGTGAGGAATGCTATTTTTGTGAGAAAAATGGGATGGGGAAAGGAGAGGTTTAAGGTAAACTTTTCCATCAATAGGATCAGTCTATTATCATGAAATTAAACATAAGACAAATTGCCCTCTTTCCCACTTCTATTAAAGTCATCTCGGTGTACAGTGTCTTCTGGTTTTTGAGGAAACTGCTCTTCTGACAGTGTCTCAGGCAGAAATTGCACAAAGCACAGAGAGAAAGTGAGGAGATTATGAGAACCATAAAAGACAGAGTAGTGGTCTGTATAGGTCAAAACTTATAAAAGAAGGATGATTTTTAATTAAAACAAGTCATTCTCTTTTATATTTCCAGGTCAATTCTATTTATTTTGTTGAGTTGTTCTTTCAGAGTAGACAGGTTTTGTTCTCTCTCAGTAATAGCATAAACAGAAATGCATAGAGGTCAGGAAGACAAAATTTGGAGTCAAGAGCATCAGATTGTAAATTCCAGCTCTGCCAGGTCCCAGACCTTGGCCATGGACAAGCTTCATACCATTCTTTGAGCCTTGGCTCCTCATCTGTTAGATGTGAATGGGAGTTCACATTTGAATTCCTTCATGTGGCTGTCACGAGTATTACGTGAGATATAAGCCTCTTCCCACCATGTCTGGCACATGCTGAGGACTCGTTAGGAAACAACTGTTACTGTGCAGTTTGCAGTTTTTAAATCACTATGATAATCAGGAAAGCTTGCTGTAGTTAATAGAATTCTTTCACTCAGTTTAAGCCCATTTATTCTTGCTTAAATCTCTATAATCCTAGCCTAAATACATACCATGACACCTACCTAAGTAGGCAAAAGGTAGTTTAATCCATAAGGCCAGTCACATCTGTTTATTGTT
The DNA here is from genome assembly GCF_029289425.2 of Pan paniscus. Classification (NCBI taxonomy): domain Eukaryota; kingdom Metazoa; phylum Chordata; class Mammalia; order Primates; family Hominidae; genus Pan; species Pan paniscus. The sequence continues at coordinate 33,930,153 of NC_073249.2, read as the reverse complement.
GGACTTTACCAAAACAAAAAGATATTTTGAATTAGATGATAAATCTGAAGAAGATATATCTTATATGTCATATTTTCCAATAATGAAACACTCAAACTGAATTTCTATCAAGACTACAGATTGAGAAGCTAGCACTAAATTCTGTTACTTAAGCTACCCTCTGTCCACTGAGGCATTTATCCTCAAAGCAGGGAATGAACCAAAAGGTCCATAGTATGGTGGCAGGCTCCAGCAAAAGTATGGGTCTGTGAGTAATTAGTCTCTTTTATTATTCATTCATCTAATTAATAGTTATACGCTGGATATTTGCTACTTGCCAGGCATAGTTCTAAGGGTTAGGAATAGAGCAGAAAATGAAATATCCTCTTCCTTAAATACTACAGACATTGTTTTAAACATTTTAAACACTAGAGACAGTAGTACATATTACAATATATTACCTGTCAGGCTATAAACAAATAAGTAATAAATATACAGCATGTCCTCAAATTGTATCACTTCGTTCAATGTCATTTGATTATAAGGTTGATGAGAAAAGAACTGGATTCCCGGAGGAGGACACTGCCTGTGCATTCTCTCCACATTTGTGTGGGTTTTCTCCGGGTACTCCGGTTTCCTCCCACATCCCGAAGCTGTGCCCGTTAGGTGAATCAGTGTTCCTGCATGGTCCCAGTGAGAGTGTGTCGGTGTGTGTAAGTGCACCCTACAATGGAATGGCAGCCTGTCCAAGGCTGGTTCCTGTCTTGCATCTGAGCTACTGGAATGGACTCCAGCCACCTGCAACCCTGAACTGGAGTTAAGTGTGACAGAAAATGAGTACAAATTATTGTCGAAAAATAAATTTTCATGTCTAAGATAAACATACTAATGCATGACAATAAATGAGGCAGGCCCTTAGTGAGCCTGCCTATATGCAATTGTTTGTTTTTGAACTACATGGTGTTAGGAGGTTCTCCTTCCAATTTTCACTTCATAGACATTTATTTCTTGGTTTAACCCACCACCATTATGACTGCCGTCAATCACTGATTCACCAAACTTCAGTAAATAATTACCTTGATTGTTTTGATTAAATTTTCTTAAATGTATGAACAGCTCATGTTTATTTCAATATTTAATATTAGAAGTGTTTTGGTCCTTATTAAGAAGTTCAATGGTGTTTTTGTGACAAGAAATATGCCATAGCAACTTAGCTCTTGTTTATATCAATTAGCTGATGGTAACACTGGTTTTGTTATAGGTGGTTTGGCTTAAAGTCACAGTTTACAAGAACCTGTCAACAATGTTAAGTGAGGAACTACTGTATAGGTCATTTTTTGAATATGAACTATTGTCAAAAACTATGCAAAGTGAGGTTTATAAGGAGTGCCAGCTTGGAAGTTGGGTGGAGTGAGGATAAGGAAAGGCTTTAATGAAAAGATGATAAATGAGCAGAGATCCAAAGGAATGTGCCATGAAGGCAACTAAGGATAGAGTGTTCCAAGCTAGGATCCTTGGGCTGACCACAAAGATTATATTTAGTGATTAATGACAGTGATTCAGCATTCACTAAACATCTTCCAGAAAAAGTAAAACAAGATTTCTGAATTTACATAATTTATGGCTTTAAAATGTATTTCTAACTTTATAATCAATGACAGCACAAAATCACCAGGAATGAGATCTTTGATATGTACAATTTTCCAGTACTTCATGGTAAAACCAATCTGCACTGGAGAATGTAAAGAATCACCTATCGGGCAATGTCCAATGAGCTGTTTAACTGTGGACAAAAAGAAGTGATTCACAACTGGAAAACAGAAAATACTTTACATGGCATGTGGATAGATTATAAATTGCAATAGTGACAGGGCATTTTGTGGTCGCCTGGAGGAATGGCATTGTTCCATATCTTGAGGCCAACCAACAAGCAAAAATTTTAAATATCCTCAACAGCTTTAAACAGGAACACAATCAATCATCAAAAAATTGACGTAACATACATTCAATAAGAAAAGCCACAGCTGCACAAACAAGCAAGAGTATCTTCTTGAAAGACAATTACACAACAAAAGACGCAATCAACAGAGTGAAAAGGCAACCTACCTGTATTAGTTCATGCTCACACTGCTATAAAGAAATACCTGAGACTAGGTAATTTATAAAGAAAAGAGGTTTAATTGGCTCAGGGTTCCACAGGAAACTTACAAACATGGCAGATGGCAAAGGAGAAATAAGCTCATCTTACATGGCCAGAGCAGGAGGAAGACAGAGAAGTGGGGAGGTGCCACACATTTTTAAACAACCACATCATGAGAACTCACTATCACAACAACAGCACAAACGAAGATCGTGTTAATCATGAGAAACTGCACCCATGATCCAATCACCTCTCACCAGGCCCCACCTCTAGTATTAGGGATTACATTTCAACCTGAGATTTGGGTGGGGACACAGATACAAACCATATCATTCCACTCCTGGCCCCTCCCAAATCTCATGTCCTTCTCACATTTCAAAGTGCAATGAACAGTACCCCAAAGTCTTAACTAATTCAGTATTAATTCAAAAGTCCATAGTCCAAAGTCTCATCTGAAATAAGGCTAGTTTCTTCTGCCTATGAGCCTGTAAAACCAAAAACAAGTTAGTTACTTCCAAGGTACAATGGGAGTTCAAGTATGGGGTAATTTTCCCCTTTCCAAAAGGGAGAAATCAGACAGAGGAAAGGGGCTACAGGCCCCATGCAAGTCTGAAATCCCACAGGACAGTCATTAAATCTTAAAGCTCCAAAATGTTCTCTTTTGACTCCATGTCCCACATCCAGGGCACACTGGTTAAAGGGGTGGACTCCCAAAGCCTTGGGCAGCTCCATCCCTGTGGCTTTGCAGAGTCCATCCCCTGCAGCTGCTCTCAGGGGCTGGTATTAAGTGCCTGTGGCTTTTCTAGGTGCATGGTGCAAGCTGTTGGTGGATCTGCTATTCTGGGGTCTGAAGGATGGGAGCCCTCTTGTCACAGTTCCACTAGGCAGTGCCTCAGTGGGGACTCTCTGTGGGGGCTCCAACCCATATTTCCCCTCCACACTGCCCTAGTAGACATTCATGAGGGCTCTGCCCCTGCATCAGGCTTCTGCCTGAACATTCAGGCTTTTCCATACATCTTCTGAAATCTAGGCAGAGGCTCCCAAGCCTCTCCTTTTGCATTCTGTGCACCCACAGGCTTAACACAATATGAAAGTCACCAAGGCTTATAGCTTGCAGCCCCTGAAGCAGGAGACCAAGCTGCACCTGGGCCCCTATTAGCCACAGCTGATGCTGGAGCAGCTGTGATGCAAGGAGCAGTGTCCCAAGGCTGCTCAGAGCAGCAGGGCCCTGGGCCTGGCCCATAAAACCACTCTTCCCTCCTAGGCCTCTGGGCCTGTGATGGGAGGAACTGCCAGAAGGTCTCTAAAATGCCTTCCAGGCTTTTTCCCCATTGTCTTGGCTATCAGCACTTGCATTTCTTTTAGTTATGTGAATTTATGCAGCCTGTTTGAATTTCTCCACAGAAAGAAAAGGTTTTTCTTTCCTACCACATGCCCAGGCTGCAAATTTTCCACTTTTATGCTGTGCTTCCCCTTTAAATATAAGTTCAAGTTTCAGGTTATTTCTTTGCTCATGTGTATTAGTTGGCTGTTAGAAACAGCCAGGTCACATCTTGAACACTTTGCTGCTGAGAAATTTCTTCCACCAGATACCCTAAATCATCATTCTCAATTTCAAAGTTTTACAAATCCTTAGGGCAGGGGCACAATGCCTCCAGACTCTTTGCTAAAAGCACAGCAACAGTAACCTTTACTGCAGTTTCCAATAAATTCTTCTTTTCCATGTGAGACCTCCTCAGCCTGGACTTCATTGTCCATATCACTATCAGAATTTTGGTCACAACAATTTAACAAGTCTCTATGAAGTTCCCAATTTTCCCTCATCCTCTTTTCTTCTTCTGAGTCCCCCATACTTTTCCACCCTCTGCCCATTACCCAGTTCGAAAGTCGCTTCCACATTTTTAGGTGTGTTTATAGCAATGCCCACTCCTTAGTACCAATTTTCTGTATTAGTCCATTCTCACACTGCTATAAAGAAATACCTGAGACTGGGTAATTTATAAAGAAAAGAAGCTTATTTGGCTCACAATGCTACAGGCTATACAGGAAGCATGATACTGGCCATCTGCTCAGCTTCTGGGGAGATCTCAGGAAATTAAATTATGGTGGAAGGGGAAGAGGAAGAAGGCTCATCTTATGTGGCTAAAGCAGAAAGAAGTGAGTGGGGGCATGTGCCACATATTTTTAAACAACCAGATCTCATGAGAGTTCGCTCTCATGATGACAGCACAAATGGGGATGATGTTAACCATGATATACTGTAGGCATGATGCAAACACCTCGCATCCGGCCCACCTCCACCATTGAAGATTAGATTTCAACCTGAGGTTTGTATGGGGACACAGATCCAAACCATATCACTACGAAATGGGAGAAAATATTTGCAAACCATATACTGACAAAGGGTTAATACCTAAAATATATTCAAAGTTTCTATAACTTAACAACAACAATAAAATCTGATTTTTACAAATGGGCAAATGACTTGAATATCATTTCTCCAAAAAATACAGACAAATAGTCAAAAGGCATATGAAAAGACACTGAACATCACTAGTCACCAGGAAAATTTTAATCAAAACTGCAATGATATAACACCTTACACTCGTTAAGATGGGCACTCTCAAAAATTAAAAATAAATAAGAAACAGAAAATAACAAGTGTTGGTTATAACACTTATGCTATACAAAATAACAAGTGTTGTTTATGACACTTGTTATATCCTTGTGCACTGTTTTTAGGAATGTAAGGTGATGTAGCTGCTATTAAAAACAGCATAGAAGTTCCCCCAGAAACTTAAAAATAGAATTACCATATGATCCAACAATCCCACTTCTGGGGACATATCTAAAAGAATTGTAAATAAGATCTCAAAGCAATATTTGCCCACCTATGTTCATTGCAGTATTATTCACAATAGCTAAAAAGTGCAAGCAACCTAGCAACCTAAATGTCCATCAACAATGAATGCATGAATAAACAAAATGTGATATATACCTACAATGAAATATTACTCAGCTTAGAAAGGAAGAAAATTCTATGACATGCTACAGCATGGATGAACCTAAAGGACATTACCTTAAGTGAAATAAGCCAGTCACACACTACCTGATTTAACTTATATGAGATATCTAAAGCAGTCAAATTCTTAGAAAGAGGAAGTAGAATAGTGATTGCCAAGGGCTGGGAAGAAGGAGGACAAAGGAAGTTGCTATTTAATGTGTACAGTTTTAGTTTTGCAAGATGAGAAAGTTCTAGAGATCTGTTACACAAGGTACATATAGTTACTACTGTACTGTCCACTTAAAATTGGTTAAAAGTCAATTTTATGTTCTGTGTTTTTTACCACATAAGAAAAGGACAATAATAATACAAAATGCATTTTCAAAATGCCAAAAAAAAACCCTACAAATGTATTCCATTACATATATCTTCACCATGTACATGATAGGCATTTCAATTCTCAGTACTATAAGATTGTATGACATAACAGTATATGAATATTTTTATTTAAATGAAAGTAACTATTTAGCCCTAATCATCATGCAGTTTTATAATGGTGAGTCTTGCTTTGAATTATCAAAACCTCATCTTCATGTTTTCTACCATAATTTAGTTTGAGAAGACCCCTATGTCAGTTTAGCCTTGGGCTTAGATCTAGTATTTTTTATTGGTTATGTTTTCAAAAGACTGCTGTTGGCTACCAAGCTATCTGACACAGGCTGATCAGGTAAACTACACTTTGAACAACCTGCGAATGCAAAATTTAATAGTATGATTGTGAAACTTGCACATGTTCATACTAAAGAAGTTTTTATTGTGTGTTTCTGTATTTTTTCCCCAAGAACAACAAAATGTTTCGTTTCCCTCTTAAGAGTTTCTTGCTATTCATTTCCACAGAATCATGGACTTCTTGGGAAGGGTGCCTGAGCTCATTCAAAACAGACAAGCAATGTCAGGTGTTTTGTGTTGGGTAGATTGTCAGCTACTCAGAATGGTGCCACACTGCATAAGGCAGATGTCAGGAGACAATTTACACATAACAAGACATATATTAAATTCAAAAAGCTGCACCCAATGAGCAAGGCCCAGAGCTAGGTAAAAAACAAAGAGGGGGTAAAGGAAAATTCCTAAACTTAAATTATGTTGACTTAAACAGTTTAATACATTTTGGCTTGTCAGCAGTATGATAAATGTAAGGCTAGAAAATCATATTACAAAATCTGGGTCATTTTTCAGGTTAGAATAGAACAAGGATTCTTGAAAATTGAAATTGGATCAAACTGAAAGTGAAGGAAAAGATCAACAGAATATGGGACCTAGATCACATAATATGCAAATATGAGATGATTACCAATTTCAGATTGCATTCCTCTATTAAATTTCACAGCCATTAAATGATGAAGAAAAATTATCACTATAACAATCTTCAACAAATGCAATTTATCTTAATATTGTGTTTGAAAGTACTGAGATCCTACAAATTGTTTTAGTTATTGCAAAGTCCTGGAATTGATAGAGAAATGATAGAAAGGTAGGGTATAGAACAAATGATCAACTATTTCATCACCTTGAAGGACCTGAGACAACCAAATACATTTGTGTTCTTAAAATACTAAGATTTCCATTCAAACTTGGAGAACCTGAGCTTCTGAAACCAAAGGATGGGGCATGTTCGATGACCAATTACAGAAAACCTTAGGTTGTTGAAGTCAAGACATTGCACCTGAGGAATTCATTGACTATACAGACATGTCTGGTCAACCTATTTCAAAATGGGTTTTATTTCACCCTGTTGGGAGCAAGCCCCCAAAAGTCTGGCCATAAACTGGCCCCAAAACTGGCCATAAATAAAGTCTCTGCAGCAATGTAACATGTCCATAATGGCCATAACGCCCAAGCTGGAAGGTTGTGGGTTTACGGGAATGAGGGCAAGGAACACCTGGCCCTCCCAGGGGAGAAAACCGCTTAAAGGCATTCTTAAGCCACAAACAAAAGCCTGAGCCATCTTTGTCTTAAGGGTGTGTTCCTGCTGCAATTAATTCGGCCCATCCCTTCGTTTCCCTTAAGGGATACTTTTAGTTAATTTAATATCTATAGAAACAATGCTAAGGACTGGTTTGCTGTTAATAAATATGTGGGTAAATCTCTGTTCGAGGCTGTCAGCTCTGAAGGCTGTGAGACCACTGATTTCCCACTTCACACCTCTATATTTCTGTGTGTGTGTGTCTTTAATTCCTCTAGCGCCACTGGGTTAGGGTCTCCCCGACCGAGCTGGTCTTGGCACACCCACTGAGGTTCTCAGTATTATAAAAGTAATTAGATAAAATCCAGTGTGGATAAGTCCTATAGGATAGAATTATAAGTAAATGTGAAACTTGAGGAAACATACTTCTAAATTAGCTCTTATTGGCAAAAGAGGGAAAGTAAATTTTAAAAATATAAATACATACACATATCCCACACTGTCCTTTATTTTTATTGATTGAATTCCTTAGCTTGAATCATATTTCTTTATTTCAAATATGCTAGTCTATATTTAAAGGGACTTCATGACCAGACAGCATTAGAGCACTTCATGACCAGATAGCATTAGAGCCATACCAGATTACTATGCTGCATGTTTTATCTGAAGAGCATCTTATTTAATCCTCACAATAACCATATGAGACATTAACCTACCAATCCAGACAGACAGGTTGTTCAGTGGAAATATGCTTGACTTAAACAGCATGATTACTGATGAGTGTGGCAGGGCATGTTAGACTGAGCAGATGGCTTCTTGTATCCAGCAAGGAGCCCCTACGAGATCATGACATAGCTCTTATTTTTACAGTTCACAACTTGGCAAGGGTGGCATGTTCCAACAGTCAGTTATTTTCAAAACATTAAATTTAAAACAAAGAAAATCCAGCAGTGTGAACAGAGAATATAAATTCTGTGAAGGCAAGAAGTTACTGATGTCTTCCAAATGTTTAGAACACTACCTGGTTCACACATAGTAAGTGCTCAATAAACATCTGCTTAATGGCAGAATAAATCACAATTTGGATTCAATGATTTTGTCCAACGTTTCATATTGTATATGCATATGTTGGGGCAAGGGTCCATATTTTTCACCGGATTCTCAAAATTATCTGTGAAATGAGTTATGATCCACAACTGGAAGGAATGAAGGATTCCTACATTGCACAGTAAGTGAGATTAGATGGCCTCTAAGCAGTCTTCAACTCTAACATTTGATCTCAAAATACTTATATCTTTTATAATGTCAGTATGTTTACACCTCACAGTGCATCAGGCCTTAAAGCCTGACTTCTTACCATGAGATTGAAGAGTCTCTTTCCATAAAGAAATTATAAATTGTAATGAAGCAGTGGGGAGTCCACTGGAATTCTAGAAACCTATCATAGAGGGGAACTCCTGTTCCACTAATATAGGATGCCCTACCCTCCTGTCTTTTTATATCAAGCCAAGTGTATTATTGACCAGAGTTCTCCAAAGGGATAGAACCGATAGGATATAAGTATGTATAGGAATAAAAAGGAGTTTATTAGGGAGAATTGGCTCACACAATTACAAGGAAAAATCTCACAGCAGACTGTCTGCAAACTGGAAAAGAGAGAAGCCAATAGTAGCTCAGTCCCTGTCCAAAAGGCTCAAAACCAGGAAAACCAACAGTGTAGCCTTCAGTCTGTGGCTGAAGGCCTGAGAGCCCCCAAGTCCCAGAGTTTAAGGACTGAAATCTGATATCTAAAGGCAGGAGGAACAGAAGCAAGCCTCCAGCACACGAAGAGAAATAGGACAAGAAAACTCAGCAAACAAACTTATCCCACCTTCTTCTGCCTGGTTTGTCCCAGCAGACTGGCAGCAGATTGGATGGTGCCCACCCACATTGAGAGTGGGTCTTCCTCTTCCAGTCCACCAACCCATCTGTCAGTGTCCTCTGGCAATGCCCTCACAGACACACCTAGAAGCAATACCTTACCAGCCATCTAGGCATTCCTCAATTTAATCAAGTTGACACCTATTAACCATCACACCAAGCCACCAGAACAACCTCAGCAGCAATTCATGTGTTGTGAATTTCCATGAGTGGAAGTGGATTTAATGTGCTGGAACCACGCTTTCTAGTCTACTGTCTCACGTGACCAATTACATTGTTATATACATTTTCTAAATAGCTAATTAATGCCTACAGTCTACAAATATTTTTCTGACTTGTGTTTATATAAAAAGCCTCACACTGAAATAAAAATAAAATCAAATATAGTTGTATATTTAACAAATTCTCTTTATTTAAAAGAAGGATGGCTTTGGGGAGATCAATTCTAAATGCCAAATTTGAGACACAAGACCCAAAAGAACAGTAATCTCAATTTAAAAATTCCTTATGCTAAAGGATTTTCAAAAGTCTAAAAAGGAAACCTCATTAAATTACGCCATTAGAATTTGTTTGTGGGATATGGTTCACAGGTGACAAGGAGAAATTGCAGATTTCTTTTTTACATAGGTATAAATTTTCTTTGTGCGCCTGATCTGATCCTGATTCCAATCTTCTATAAAGGCTAAAAAAGAGGGAAGAGAAGGAAGTCAGGAAATAGAGATTCCTTTGAAGTTTAGATTGAAAAAAGCCAGAACAAAGAGCAGGACAGGAGGAAGGTCTGGGACTTGGGGGTGGTTTCACTGGATAAGAATTTCTCTGAATCCTCCAGCTCTGTTTAAGTTGAGTGCCTCCCTCATGACTTGCTCTGGTCTCTGCTGTCTGCTGATTGATTTCCTTCCCTCCTTCTCCTTCTCCACTTCTTCCTTAAGGAATGTGTTCTAGCCTAGTGTAAAGCTCTCTATTCACAGTGAAACCTCAGTGTATGTTGTTCAACTAAACAAAGTTGATACTGTTTTAATCCTAGTATTATGGGGTCCTAGGCTAAAGTTATTACAAAGCTCCTCTTATTCCCGTAGTGTGAGAGCAGTGTTATCCTTGAACTTGGAGCTGTCAAAGGAAATCGTGTGAAACTATTATGTCTCTGCAAGTGCCTCATTATCTCAGCCATGGAAAGGAATGTTTTCTGATTATTCTCTACTGTTCTCCTGCATGAGGTCTGCATTTCATATGTATTGACATTTTATAGTTGACCTTCAAGCTGGTTGACACATTTCAACAGTGATGTTTAACAATGAGAAATAAATCACTCTCCCTACCAACACTGTGCTGTTGATAGTTCCTTCTCCTCACTTTCTTAGCTCTATTATTTATTATCCTCTCCTACTATAAATAAAGAACTAAAAGTGGATTAATATAACATTGGCCTATGAACTATGCTAGAAAAAGGACAGCTTACCCAATATCATCAGAAATATAGAGCAAGCAAGGGGCTAAAGATAAGAAATTGCTTCTCTAATAATTTTTAAATCAAATGCTTGTGATACTATAGTTTAGGTTTACAGATGCTGGCAGATATGGATCAATGTTTATCAATAGAGGTATTTTTTGCGGCAATAGATTTTAACATTTTTAAGAAAGCACAAATATAGAAAATAGGCTAAATCTTACTTTTCTTTTTATAATATCTAGGTTCTTTTGCTATCATGTTCTGCCTGTATACACCAAATATAAAATGTGTATAAACATGTAAATGTGAATAATTCTAAACTGCCTGTGTATATCTAGTGTTTATATAAATTTTAAGCATATAATTTTAGGATATTTGTTATTTTAAAAGATTTATAAAAATGTGAGTGCTTTTAACAGTTTAAAACTATATTGAAAATGATCAACATGTTACTTAAATAGCTGAGCTGAAAGAAGTAGGTTGTGAGAGCAGCAAAATGCTGAGGCTATTTCAGTTGTACATTATTTTGTGTGCATACTCATGAATTCAAGACCTTCTCTGTGACCAGCATATCCTGTTTATAAATTTACTCATACGAAAGGTAAAATAACCTAAGTTGCATTTATGTACATTTTATAATGGGAAATTATATTACATTAAAATAATGAATTAAAATGCTTGATAAAAACATGGACTGGGACTTCTGTGTATTTTGCCAGAAGGAAGCAGAAAGCTGAGGAAAATGTCTGATTTGAAAAGTCATTCAAAATGATCTAAATGTGAAAAAAGGAGATATGAGAGTGAGAGACTTGAATCTCATGAAATTTAAGAGTAACTAGATCTATTATAGGTTTTAACTATATACTTGGAGTAAAAAATTCAATCAGTTTGTTTTGTCTACCCGATGTCAGTGATGACATATATGAAAGCACTTTGAAAAATCTATGTGAATGTCCAAACAAAACTTTGCTGATTGTAAAAATTTTTAGACCTTAGAACAGCTCAGCAAGATAAAAACAGTGGAATTTCTTTCTCTGTATACTTTTTAAACCAGAATAAAGAGCTGTCTGGACCCCTTCCTGAACAGAGAGTATTATTCTGCACAACTTTTGAGGCTCTTTTTCATTCTGCCTTTGTATAAGACTGCCTAATAAGACTACAAGATTAATATTGGTTTCTGCAAGTTGTCTTGACTTTGGACTCCTATTTCCATTTTCTTTAGCAAGTCAGAATACAATCTAGGCAGTACATGATGGCTTGAGGACTTTTGTACTTCAAGAATTTTTTCCTTACTTTTTTTTACTGCATGTAGTAAGATATGTGGCAATGCCTCACAGAAGGAAGCTCTGAGCTTTACCTTGTATACAAATGAAGCTTGCACGCCGTCCTTGGTACTCTGTTGATTATTGCCCACAGCTCAAATGATGCTTCATGAGAGCAAAACCTCGCAGTGGATATATAACCTTTGTAAATTCAGTATGACTATGATGGACAACCATGTAACCCAAATGTTCATGGGTTCCCTGACCAGGATGTGGGAAAGCCTAGCCATTGTGCCCTCCGTAGAGACATGATCCGTGGATGTGCTCTTACTAGGTTAATCAACACAAAGCAGTTTTCACACACTTACCGTCACTTCAATTTGTGTGAGAAAAATGCAGAGAATAATGAGCTATGTGGCTGTATATTTGACCAGTCCCCTTAGACCACAATAACTATATAGTCTACTGTCCAAGCTAGGACCCTTTTGAGAGTAAAAGGGAGGGACAGGGGAATGTCTTCAGTAATAACCTTGAGACCATGCAGATATAGACCAAGACTATCCCAGAAAAACTGGCTGCCCTATTTTGAGCCCAAGCCCTGCTGCAATAGCAGACAAGAATGGCTGCTGATGGAGCCATGATGTTGGCGATGTTTATCAGTCCTAGTCATTTACTGAAAAGGAAAAAACTAAGTGGGAAGACAGAACAAATGCATCCACCATTTTTCTTATGCCCTCTAACCTCCCTCTATTTAAACATGAAATATAGTATTCTTAAATTTTAATTTCAATAATGCATTTTTTTTTACAATTAGTGCATTTGCTTTTATTTGAAAGGCTTTCATCTGGGTGAGTCTAATTCTGACATCCTGCATAACAAACCACTGCAAACCTAGAAACATAAAACAGCAGCAATCATTTCTCATCTCTTCCAGTTCTAGGAGTTGACTGGGCAGAGCTAAGCAATTCTTACTCCATAGATGTTCCTGAAGTTACAACCAGATGATGTCCAGCACTGTTGTCATTGCAAGACCTTCCTTCCTCACATTACCTCAGTAGTTACCTGTGTCTCAGTTAGGATCTCAGCAGGGCCTATCAGCCAGAGCCATGTATACAAGGCCTCCACATGTAGCCTGGACTTCCTCACAGCATGAGGTTTGGGTTCCAAGAGCAAGTGTCCCAAGAAAAAGAGCCAGAAGGAAGCTATTTCTCCTTTTATTGTCTAGTCTTAGAAGTTACATAGCAACACATCTACACGGGATAATGATAGGCACATGGATTCACTCGGTTTTCAAGAAGAAACGACACAGGCACTACCTCCTGCTAGGAAATGAAAAAGTCACATTGTAAGAAAAGGATATGAGTTGGAAGATATTTTCTGGGTAATTGCTAGAAAGTACACTATGTCCAGAGGATATCCAAAAGGTGCAAGAAGATAAAAAATAATTTTGAAAGGCAAACATTTCTGAAATAGACTGAAAGATGACTTGCATATTTTCTTTGAAACAAACTCACATCTTGTAACTTTCTCATTCTTTCTGAGTTATTTGAGACTAACATTAATTTTTAACCTAAGCAATGAAGATCTTAAAAAAGGTGTACAACATTGCATTAGCCCAAATTGCTATCCAAAATCTATGTTTCCAGTACACTTCACTGAATTCTAGCCCTCCTCCTTCTACTCTAAATCCCCACCATTGTCTCCCGTTACCTTTACTTTCAGTCTTCTCTCTCTGCAGTTTTTTTGACAATGGCTGACTTTGCCTATGTATCCCAAAACACAGAAAATTCAAGTCAGAAAATGGTTTACTTTAAATACCAAGATAATGAAAGCTAAATTATTTAGGTTACTGTTTAGCCAAAAGATTGAATAGAGGTGAATGTTTTACTTTCCTTTAAGAGATATTAAACCAAAACAAGTTAAACTTGACTCACGAGCTTTTTCAATATGCTTGTAACAACTTTTATCTTCACACCTTAGAGTGTGAAGATCCATTCAAGTTTTCCCATGCATCCAAACCATTAGGTTTAATGACACATCCAAAGCCAGGACCTAAGGAAGATATCTAGACAGATTACATGAATTATCATGTCACTGTGCTTTAAAGAAGAGAGAGATATTCCTGAAGGTGGTATAGTTCACCTTGCTTAGGCAAGATCACAGAAACACCAATAATGTATTAGAATCAGAACACATTTTGAATTGCTTTAGGGCAAACTTCGATTCTGACGACTAATTATAAGCCTTGCAAGAATTTATGTAACTATCAATTTAGCTGTACAAAATAGCAACTTAAAATTTATTAGAATTGATCTATTTCTCAGTAATTGGTGTTACTTGAACTGTACTTGAAATCAGCAGAGTTTAATTTTTGAAGAGTAGCCACCTAAAATTGTGATCCTTCAAAAGTATTTTGGGACGACCTCTTATTCCAAATTTAGCATTCAAAGTCAAGTTCAAAACTCAGAGTGACAGGTGGCTGGGTGGAAGTCACAATTGATGGGGTGGTGCGGATGGTGACAAAACTCTGGGGAAATGGCTTGGGACATCACATTGAAACAACTGACTTAATGCCTGGAGTCAGAGAAGACTCTAGAACAGAGAGAGCAGGTTAGAAACATGGCTGAGTGAGAAAATGTTGGCTGGAAAAGCCCCATCTGTAAACCCTTAGTAATTCTCCCCCAATCTTTGAGGATATATGAAAATAATTTGAAATTTTTTGTCTTAAAGCCAATTGTTCTGCTTCCTAAATGCTGTCTAATTTGATGCAAATTGTTAACTCATGTGATAAATTTTCCAATGTATCATTCTCACTCAATATCTTGGAAGGAAAATATTTGGAAATTAAGTCATCATGCATTTTTCTCTACTTATTTTATAATAAGGGGAAGATTGTCATCTAAATGTAAATACCTGGTCAACAATCTTTCCAGTTTACCAGTATTAATTTAAATAAATGTCTGTAAAACTTGTTTGCTCTTTGCACTACTGTTTTTAACATAACAGTATGGTATTTTTAATTATGTTTCTGGAAGAAATCATTAACATTTTGGTTATAAGCAGTATAGAACTGAGAAAAAAACGCATGGCTTAAAATTCTGAACCTACAACTCACTAGATATCTTACATTGGATAAGTTATTTAAGCTTTCTGAGTTTCAATTTTCTCATCTGCAAAATCAGAGTAGTACAGCATGTAGTGGTACTCAAAATTGCTAACTCTTAATATCAGATATTAGTGTGGTATTCCATCACAGAAGTATCAAAAGCAACCATATTGTACCCATAAAATCTGAAGACGTTTGTTCTTATAATGATAAGCAGGAGTCGCTGAAGTTTTTTTGTTATTATTCTATTCCATGAATATATGCACATTCAGATGTTTTGTTTTATTTTGTTTGAGATGGGATCTCAGTATATTCCCCAGGCTGGTCTCAAACTCCTCCTGGGCTCGAGCAATCCTTCCACTTCAGCCTCCTGAGTAGCTGGAAATACAGGCATGTGCCACTGCATCCAACCAGATGTTTTTGAAACCAAACATCTAACTCCTGAACTCCAGTAACTCAAAATGTTATTGGAAAATAACTAGCTCTTTATTGTAAAGATAATCTTCCTTTTAAGGAGTGGAAGAAAAAAGATTTAAATATAAAAAGAAGGGGCTTCATTTGCAAAGGTCTGTTTAATACATGACAATTATAATTCTTGGGCCTTCCAAAAGGAAAAAATTAATCCATGTTTTGAGTAGCTCTGTGCTATTCAAGAGGTGCTGGAGCATATGAACAAGTTGGCTGATTCTGTTTCAGGGTAAGTGGATTCTTGTTATTCTTGAGTTATAGAAGCTCTGCTCTTTCAGCTTGGAACAATGACTGATGAGAACTTTACATTTAACATTACAGCTGGGAGTCACGAATCAATTCTGAGTAATCTGAGGAAATGACCTTTATAATTAGAGGATTACTTTTTTCAAGTATTTTAGGACTCGGTTTCTGGAATGTATTTAGCCTGTGGCAAAGAATGATCAGATCATGATTTGTTTGGACTAACGCAATTCAAGATCTGAGATAGGATATATAAGGTACCAGAGTGTTCCTTATCCTTCTTCCAAAAAATCCATTTGGAGCAGTAGAAAGTAAGGGAGTATCTAAGAAGAAAGGAGGATAAAAACTGGGAAAAAATGATGACTAGACAATATTTTTAAATGTTGGAAATAAGGAATTTGCAATGGAATATATCTACATTTGACTTTCACTTCTTCAAGGAACATCCCTCCACTACCTTTCCTTAACTGAGCCTGGATCCTTCAAGGGTATTGCTTTTTGTACAACCCTCTCAATGTGAAGCTCTCACTCTCTTATGTCCCATGAACTGCAGGGTCCAAATGCCTGATAAGCACTCTTCTAGCCACCCCCACCCCCACCCCCATTACTCCTTTCATTTCATTTTATTTTAACCTTCGTTTAACACTCTCCTCCCTCCTTAGATGGTCATACCATTTGATATACTAAAAACCAGTTGTATCTGTGCTGGTCGTGCTCCACCTGACCATGAGGCCTCGAGGAAAGGCTCACATTCTCCTGGCTCCTAGTTGTGGCTTCTAGGCCTTTGACAACTATCTTCATGCAAGAAGAGCTCCTTCTTTGAACCTCCTGCTTCCAACTGATAGCAACTTAGCTTCATTTTCTACTTTTGTAGGACAGTTTCCTGTATTTATTGAGGATTTCAGCAGCTGGATTGCTGTTTTACTCTCTAGCTTGGCTTTTTCTAAAATCTAAGGAGACTTAACTATGATTCAAGTCTCTAATCTCAAAGCTCCTTCAACCACTCTACTATAATAATGATAGTTATAAATGATAAATCAATTTTACCTAGATTTTAGCCGAATATGAATCCTTGCTAGCATCTTGTAAATAGATATTACCCCATTTATAGATGAGAAAACTGAGATAGAAAGTTTTCTTTTAAATTTTCACTTTGCACAGGTGCTAAGCAAAGGAGCTGAGATATATACCAGTCTGTCTGATTTCAAAAGCTGAATTTTTGACAACTAAGGTATGCTACCTCCTAATAATCTCAATTAGAATTTGTTTCCTCATTTATAGGTCATTATATCATAAACTTCATCGTTGTCTAATTTGACTCACTTTTGAAATATTGAACTGTGAAATTTCTAGCTCTAACTACCAACATTTTTCCTTCCATCTGTCAATCTGACTAAACCTCCCTTTCAAGATCACCACACTTTTTAATTTCTTCACAAGTCACTATTTTCTCAATTTGTCTTCAATTCCCTTCTTTCACTCCTTGAATCTCACTAATGAAATAATACAACTACTGATATGGTTTGGCTATGTTCCCACCCAGATCTCATCTTGAATTCCCACATGTTATGGGAGAGACGTGGTGGGTGTAATTGAATCATGGGGGCAGGCCTTTCCCATGCTGTTCTCATGGTAGTGAATAAGTCTCATGAGATCTGATGGCTTTAAAAAGAGGAGTTCCTCTGTACAAGCTCTCTCTCATTGCCTGCTGCCATCCATGTAAGACATGACTTGCTCCTCCTTCCTTCCATTATGATTATGAGGCTTCCCCAGCCACATGGAACTGTAAGTCCAATTAAACCTTTTTCCTTTGTAAATCACTCAGTCTCAGATATGTCTTTATCAACAGCATGAAAATAAACTAATACAGAAAAATTGATACCAGTAGAGTGGGGCATTGCTGAAATGATACACGAAAATTTGGAAGCAACTTTGGAAATGGGTAACAGGCAGAGGTTGGAACAGTTTGGAGGGCTCAGAAGAAGACAGGAAAATATGGGAAAGTGTGGAACTTCCTAGAGACTTGTTGAATGGCTTGGACAAAAATGCTGAAAATGATATGAGCAATAAGATCCAGGCTGAGGTGGTCTCTGATGCAGATGAGGAACTTGATGGGAATTGGAGCAAAGGTGACTCTTGTTATGTTTTAGCAAAGAGGCTGGTGGCATTTTGCCCCTGCCCTAGAGATCTGTGGAACTTTGAACTTGAGAGAGATGATTTAGAGTACTGGTGGAAGAAATTTCTAAGTAGCAAAGCATTTGAGAGGTGACTTGGGTGCTGTTAAATGCATTAGGTTTTTAAAGGGAAACAGAGTATAAAAGTGTGGGAAATTTGCAGCCTGACAATGAGATAGAAAAGAAAATCCTATTTTCTGAGGAGAACTTAAAGCTGGCTGAAGAAATTTGCATAAGTAAGGAGGAGCCAAATATTAATCCCTAAGACAATGGGGAAAATGTCTCCAGAGTATGTCAGAGGTCTTCATGGCAGCCCTTCCCATCACAGGCCTGGAAGCCTAGGAGGAAAAATGGTTTCATGGGCCAGGCCCAGGTTCCCCATGCTGTGTGCAGTCTAGGGACTTGTTGCCCTGTGTCTCAGCTGCTCCAGCTTGACTAAAAGGGGCTGAGGTACAGCTCCAGCTATGGCTTCAGAGGGTGCAAGCCCCAAGCCTTGGCAGTTTCCACATGGTGTTGAGCCTGCAGGTGCACAGAAGGCAAGAACTGAGGTTTGAGAACCTCCACCTACATTTCAGAGGATGTATGGAAATGCCTGGATGGCCATGCAGAAGTTTGCTGCAAGGGTGGGACTCTCATGGAGAATCTCACTAGGGCAGTGTGGAAGAGAAATGTGGGGTTTGAGCCCCCACACAGAGTCCCTAGTGGAGCTGTGAGAAGAGAGCTACCATTCTCCAGACCCCAGAATGGTAGATCCACTGACAGCTTGCATTGTGAACCTGGAACAGCCTCAGATACTCAATGCCAGTCTGTGAAAGCAGCCAGGAGAGAGGCTGTACCCTGCAAAGCCACAGAGGCAGAGCTGCCCAAGACCATGGGAACCCACCTCTTGCATCAGTGTGACCTGGATGTGAGACATGAAGTCAAAGGAGATCATTTTGGAACTTTAAGATTTGACTGCCCTGCTGGATTTCGGACTTGCATGGGGCCTGTAGCCCCTTTGTTTTGGCCAATTTCTCCCATTTGGAATGGCTGTATTTATCCAACGCCTATATCCCCATTGTATTAATATCTAGGAAGTAACTAACTTGCTTTTGATTTTACAGGCTCATAGGCAGAAGGGACTTTCCTTGTCTCAGATGAGACATTGGACTAGACATTTTAGCTAATGCTGAAATGAGTTAAGACTTTGGGGGACTGTTGGGAAGGCATGATTGATTTTGAAATGTGAGGACCTGAGATTTGAGAGGGGCTGGGGTGGAATGATATGGCTTGGCTGTGTCCCCACCCAAATCTCATCTTGAATTCCCATGTGTTGTGGAAGGGACCTGGTGGGAGGTAACTGAATTACGGAGGCAGGTCTTTCCCTTGCTGTTCTTGTGGTAGTGAATAAGTTTCATGAGATCTGATGGTTTTATAAAGAGGAGTTCCCCTGAAAATCTCTCTCTCTTTGCCTGCTGCCATCCATGTAAGATGTGAGTTGCTCCTCCTTGTCTTCCACCATGATTATGAGGCTTCCCCAGCCACATGGAACTGCAAGTTCAATTAAACCTCTTTCCTTTGTACATTGCCCAGTCTTGGGTATGTCTCTATCAGCAGCATGAAAACAGGCTAATACAACTACATTTCCAGTTGTTTTACCCCTTGATTTGCTACAACCAGTTTGCTCATTTGTCATTCTCAATTTAACTGTCTTTTATCTCCACTCCAATCCCAGGCAGCAATTTTTGCTGAAAGAGGTATTAATTAAGTTAGTACATTTTAAATTAAATAAATGTTAAACATTTATTTAGTAGCTGCTATGCAGTAGTTAATATGTTAGGATGAGGATATACAACCCCAATCTCAAGAACATGCAGCTGATGAAAAACAAAGTGCATGCAATTAGTTAAGTACACAAAGTGTTATTTAAACAGTTTGCATTCAGTGAAGGTAGATAAAGGGTTGTTTAAGTTCAAGAGGTCAAGAAAATATAAACTATATGAACTATAATATGATCATCTATGTGAACAATAAAATCTCCTACAAGGCTGGCAGAAATTTGGATGGAGGAGGAAAAATCTGAGTCCTTTGTCAGAGTGCTATATTATTACATTGGTGAATGAAAAGGGGACAGACAGCAAGGAGGTATAAATATGAAATTAACAAGGTCAAAATTACAATTGAAATATTGCCGAGAATAATAAGGAGAACAATCATTTTTCTCTTTCTTTTGGCAACAACACTGATTTTCCTTTGGAAATTCACCTTTCCACCCCCGTGCCCAAAGCTGGAACAAATACAGTGGATAAGAGAACTTTTTGCAAAGAGCTACCTAAAAAGAGACACTTTCCAAACCCTTGTAGAGTTTGCAGTCTTTCTCATCTCTGGTGTTAGAGGAATCAGCTGGTTTTCACAATGAGAGTATCTTACTTTTTTATAAGCAGGACTGGACTGTTTCCCTGGTTAGCTATGGTGTCACCTTTCAGTCAATTCGTGGTGGAGAAGAGAAGGGTTTATGCATGCACCTGTACACGTGTCTCTGTGTGTGTGTGTGTGTGTGTGTGTGTGTGTAGTATGTGCTGAAGCATTCTTTGCTGAATAATGGACATACTATGTTCATTGCTAATTCCAAATCTCATTTCACGTGTCTAGGTATGAAAGAGGGAGAAAAAATATATCCACCTAGCCTTCCAGTGATGCATAGGCACTATTAAAATTTATAATGTGATTGAAATATTTGAAGGAGGGTTGTGCCTAAAATATTCAAAGATATTCTCTGACTGTATTTGAACATTAGCATGAATCACTCAAGATTTAAAAATTAATGAACTGCATTCACAAACATTCCAACCTATGCATACAAAGAGTTCATGGTGGAAATATTTTCTAATGGTAAAAAACTGAAAGCAATGAAACTGTTTACCAATGATGGAATGGTGACATTAATTATGGCACAACAAGTATATTTTAGTGTTGTTTAAATATGTTGCAAATATAAATTAATTTCATAAAGTGTTTTTAATTTTGTAAAATTATGTAAATACTGTAACATAGTAAGGTGGCTATGCATGCACTTATATGAAAAGATACTTATGATTTAATATTTTTAAATTTTAAAAAGCTAGAAATCATCTATGTAGTAGAATCCCATTTCTTTGATAAATGTTTAAAATTCTACTATTACATGTTATTTCTGCATCCAAAAAGAGGATTCTACAAGGACACATACCAAAGTATTATCAGTGGTTCCCTCAGGATTGGTTATTGGAGGCTGTAAAAAAAGGACTGTTATGTTTTCATATAAATGTTCTGTATTTCATGGAATTTTAATAATTATATATTTTTCTTTACTATAAAACAAAACAATAAAGTAGAACTAATTAGAAGGATATGTAAATAATTGCCTTATTTTCAAACTGTAATTTAAATCACATGAAGAGTCAATTTTCAAGGTAATGTGACTTGAACTGTCATTAGCTCAGTGATTGTTTCTATGAGTAAAAAAGTGAAATGAAACACTGACATAGAGGTTATAAGGTATAAGGTATATGTAAGATTCAGAGAAATATGATAGCATAAACCAAATAATGGAGAATCTGAATTTATGCTTATTCTGCAGTCCAAAGTATTTTCTGAATCTTTCTTACAATCTCAATACCCTTAGAAATGAACTAGAATAATCATATGGCAGCCCACTGCTCTCCTTCCCATTCAATCACTCTTTGTAAAAAACTAATCTACTTTCTTGCTTTGGGCAAATAAATAAGGACAAAAATTTAAAATTCTGTCTATAACCAAAAAGTCAAAGTTTGCATACATGAATTCTCTAATAAGTTATTATTACTTTTAGGCTTAAAAAAACAACGAAATTTTAAGAGGCCATTTTCTCCTGCTAAAATCCAAATGATTTTTTTGCACTATTTATCAAATCTAGTAGTAGTTATTGGTATTCTTCCAGCAATAATTATGGGATGAATTAATATTGATATAATCTATATATTCATATTAAATCAGTACAGGAAGTCTAAATGATTATGGTAGCACTATAATGAAAAAATTAAATTAATTTCTCTTTCCATTTGCAGCTTTTGCCAAGGATCTATTTGACTGCCAGAATACAGCTTTTTTTTTCCAACTCTTATTCTTGAAGGCTTAAAATTGAATATGCATGATATATAAACTGGAAATTTATACAAATATTATAAACAAAATAAAAATGTTGCCAATTATTTTATTTTCCCTTTCTCTAGGGTGAATTTATCAGAAATACTTTCTTTAAGAAGAATTATGAAGTAAGTTTTGTTCTGAGCCACTAACATTTTGTGCGCTTTAAAATTACCTTTTTTGGTAGAAGGATCAGAGAGCTTTATAAATACTCTTAGCCAGAAGGTAAAGCTGAGACAATAAAATGCAGGCAGTGAATGTCACATAGTGAGCCTTTTACAACACAGATTTGTTGATTTATTTATGTTGCATTTACAAGTTCTCTGAATGTGTTTATACATTTGTATATAGGTTGAATAGGCTACAACAATGAAACTTCTTTCTCAGGATTAGGAATGAAAGCTCCATTTATTATTGAGAAATGAAGTTTATGTGAGAAATAAAAGGTGAATCCATTTTAAAAATAAAAGCATATACTCAAAATATCACCTCAATCTAGTAGAACAAGTAAATGGTAGTAACACATCTTTGGGAGAAAAAACACTGGTTAAAAGGCTGAGTGTTGATTGAATGCCAGAGAGCACTTTTCCCCTTCCACACAGTTGTCATGCTGTGACTATATATAAAAATGTCAGAAGTGTGTGTAGTGAATATTAGTCGTTTTGTTCCTTGATCAATAAAGAACGTATTCTTATGTTTTGAGAACTTTCCATCATATGAATCTTTGTTTTTCCCTGGATATAGAAATTATGAAGATCCTAGGGTTCCCGGGTGTAACAAATAAAAATACAGGGTACCAAGTTAAAGTTGAATTGTATAGAAACAGCAAATGATTTGTTAGTGTATGTCCCAAATAAGTGTGTCCCAAACAAGTATGTCAAATTTTACAAACATCGGGGCTCCTATTTTTTATTCTGCAATACTAGAAGACAAGATATTGGCTTTCCAGCCTCCTGTGAAAACAGAATGTGACATGTGATGGGCATGTGACCTAGGATGACCGACCAATTAGATGCACTGCTTCAAACTTGGAATTTTTTTTTTTTTTTGAGACAAAGTCTCGCTCTGTTGCCCAGGCTGGAGTGCAGTGGCACGATCTCGGCTCACTGCAACCTCCGTCTCCCGGGTTCAAGCAATTCTCGTGCCTCTGCCTCCAGAGTAGCTAGGATTACAGGCACCCGCCACCACACCAGGCTAATTTTTGTATTTTTAGTAGAGACATGGTTTCACCATGTTGGCCAGGCTGGTCTCAAATGCCTGACCTCAGGTGATTGACCTGCCTCGGCCTCCCAAAATGCTGGGATTACAGCCATGAGCCACCACGGCTGGCCCAAACTTGGAATCTTAAGAAGCAAGAACAGTGGAGACCCCATGTAGTCAGTAGTAGCAGCAGCAGCAGCAGCAGCAGGTGTCCATGGCAACAATGACGATTCCGTCCCAGTAGTAACAACAATGAAAGCTGTTTAATCCCAGGTCCAGTAGCAGTAGAAGCAGCTGCAGGGACTTCACCACATTATTCTGTAGTATGATTTTGATTCTTGGTCTCTTTTCTTCCTGCCCCATTTCCATGTTCAATCCTTCAAAATTCTTGTTGGTTCTTTCACCTAGCCAACATCCCTTAAACAAATTCCTTTTCTGTTTAAATTGCCCAGAATTATGTTTTCATTAACGAATAATATTTGTACATATGTATGAGGTACATGTGATATTTTATTGCATGCACAGAATGTGTAATGATCAGGCCAGAGTGCCTATCGCCTCCAGTGTTTTCATTTCTATCTTTTGGGAAGATGTCAAGTCCTCTCTTTTAGCTACTTTGAAATATATAATACGATGTTGTTAGCTATAGTCACCTTACTCTGTTATCAAATATTAGAACTTATTCCTTCTATCTAACTGTATGTTTGTACTCACTAACCAACCTTTCTTCATCCCTCCTGCCCCTAACCACAAACCTTTCTCAGCCCCTGGTATCAATCGTTCTACTCTCTACCTCCATGAGATCAACTTTTTTTAGCCAGGCATCCTCTTGAGGAGAATAGAATCTTCTCTTGTTTCTAAGAGCAGCAGAGCACGATATTAAGAGTATGGACTTTAGAGACATGTTCCCTGGATTCACAGCCCAGCTATACCACTTACTACCCAATGACGTTAAACAAATTACGTACTTTTTATGCACATCAATAAAGCTTCTATTTCCATGTCTGTAAAATGAGCAGAGTAACAGTGTCTATCTGATAGGATTGCTTTGCATTTCAAGTTACTAAATATTTAGAGCAGAGACTGACAGATAGTAAGCACTATATATATGTTTTGAAAAACACAAAAACTAAAACTAAAAATCATCATTCACAAACCCAAGTTGTATGCAGAGGAAAAACCAACCATTTTTAATCAGACCATATTGATTATTTCCTTAAGGTGCTAGAAAAGGGTTTCAGAGGAGGCTTTAATGTGTAATAAGCCATTCCATTACTAATACAGGTTAGAGCAAGCAAAACACTCATATTAGTACTCAGACCTCTAGTATTACAATATTTTTCTGCCAGAACCCTATTAAGGTAGTGAACTTCGTTAACCTCATTTGAAAGTGAAGTAAATGAGATTTGGAAGGGACTACAAAACTTGTATACCACAAAACATCACCCCACCAGTTTGTATGGTCTTATAGATTTAGTTATTATTGGACTGAGCAGGAAAGAGTGGAGGTGGAGTAATCAGATAGCTAAAATATCATTTGCAATTTCATAAAGGGGAGTTTATTTGACTAATTAATTTGTATTACAGGTCCAGGAGTAACATCATACTGGATTTGGAAGTTTTAGTGGGGTCAATGATGAGACGCAAGGTGATGACAAACCTTGATGAAAAGAGAGCAAAGCATGAAGTGTGAGGTCAAGAGCAGAACACAATAGACTGAGATGTCGGGAGCCTGAATGGGAAGAGGAAAGAGGGTATGATACCTCCAACTGACAAATTATTTTTAATTGACTCATTTATGAAATACTTATTGTCTCCTCTATACCATATATAAATTTATCTAGGACCTGTTCTATGGCAAAAAATAATTCAGATTTATAATACATACCAGTAATGAAATAAATGTAAGCCTTGCCCTAGTGCTGATCCTGCTTATGTTTCCTTTAATCAACGTGCCACAAAAGCAGTAGACTCCAAAAACCCTTTGGCTTACACTAGAATCAAAAACATTCTTCTCTTAGCAATTCATTTTGGAATTCTTTGAAGAAAGCCCAGTGGTATCTTTAGAAAATATGTTGATAAGCAGCTTTGCATGAGGGTGAGACCCCAAAAGGCATACTGGAGGGAGTGGAAACATAGATATTAAATTCCGTGTATGTCTCTATTAAGCTTAGGACAGTGCCCAGGACACAAAAGAAGCAAATTATTCCACTGAGAATTTCGTAAACCGATTTTGCTCAAAGCTCTTTATTCTGTCAGTGGTTGAATTTCAGTAGGGAATAAAGACGATTTATTTATAGTTTTTCAAGTACACTCTTTGGGGGAGAAAGGGTCTATAGTTGTATAGATTTATGCTGTGCTGTTATATTTTCTTTGAATAGTTTCGTTTATCTTCAAATTATTTGGGTTAGTTGGTACCCCTACTATGAGACTTCTACCAAAGAGTAAATAAAGCAATTTATTTACTTAAGATTAGTTGTTCAATATACCTCTTTAATGCAGAAGTTGATAAGTAATATGTCATTGAGGAAGGTAGTCATGAAGAGACCTCTTATCAGCTTTCACATTTTCAGAGAAAAAAAAAAACTATCTTAGTGAGACTAAAAGTTTGAAGATGAATTTGGATTCCAGAAACGAAGGAATTTTTGTGTCAGATCAAACTCGACAAGGATTATTTTGGTACCTATCACGTGCCAAACACAGTTTTAGAGTTTTTCAAGTGAGGTACTTTAATTTTCACAAAAATAGTGTGTGTTGCTTCCATTTCACAAAAGAAGAAGCAGGTTATAAAAATATATTCTTTGGGTGAACAAAAGTTCCATGAAGCTAGAATAGTCTTCTAATTTTAGAGATGAGGGTACCAAAATACAGAGAAGTTTTTGCTTAAAATCACTCATCAAATTCAAATACGAAGTTGATTTCCACTCCATTTCTGTTCCTATTTCACCATATGACTTGCATTCCAAGCCAGAACTTGTTTATTGTGATTATATTAGCACACTACATTTCAGAAGGAAATCTCTCTTTAATCTGTAACATCGATTTAATTATGTGACATGTAGAGGTCACAAAATTAAAGGTAGGAACTTTAAGATATGTGTATCATGAGACAGTGATTTTGTTCTTATCATTGAGTAAACAAAGAAACACATTTCAATGTGGGCCAAAGGTGTAATTGTCAAGGTACATTGTAAAGTCAATATCCTTCCTAACTAATCTAGTCTCAATCTCTCTAGATAGATAGGCCATACACAAAATTCTATACATATATAGGTATATGTGAGCACATATACATACCTATATAGGTCTACACACATATATGTATATACACAAATATATACATACCTATATATGAATATCTGTGTACATACACATACCCATATATATATACAGACACACACATCTGTGGGTGTGTGTATGACATACACAAAATGTATGTCCATGACATTATTGTCATGGTTTTTGTTTTGGGTTGGTTTTGTTATTTTCATATAATAGTTCTCAAAGAACATTCAATAAGCTTCTCCTGTATGAAAAGCACAGGGCTAGGTATTTTACACATAATTTTATCATTTATAGTCCACAGCAACTCTACATGGTAAAGATTATCTTGCAAATTTTGGACTCAGTAAGGTTAAGTGCTTTATTCAAGATCACAGGGTCATAAAATAAAGAGCTGATGTTAGAAGTTGGGTGTTTCTCACTCCAAAGCCCATGTTCTTTTTATCATATGATAAAACACTTCAAATGTGCAATTTTAACTTATTTTGGTATTTTGTGTTTTGTTTGGTATAGGTATTTTAAACATATTTTAAATATTTGGGACTTGGTATTTTATATTTTAACATATTTTGACTTATTGGTAGCTTATTCACCAATAATTTTATACAAGTAAGCCATACTGCACATTCATACATAGCAAAGGTATTCACCAAAGGTCTATGAGGTACCAGATTCTGTTCTAAGTGCTGCTGATGGAGCAGTGCACAAGAAAGACAAATTTCTGTTTTTGTGCTCCTACATTCTAGTGGAAAGAGACAGAAAATGAACAGGTGGTGAACAGAATAAAGATAATACAACAAGTGGTAATACGTTTCATTAAAAAAATAAAGCAGAGTAAGGGACGGACAGTGACTGAAAAGGGTGCCGTTTATTTAATGTAGTCATACATGCCATTCCGCTAAAATGGTATTTGAGCAGAGACCTGAAGAAATCAAAAGAGTAAGCCAAGTAGGGGCACGTGGGGAAAGAGCGTTCCCAGCAGAAGAAACAGGAAGTATTAGTTTCCTAGGGCTGCCACAACAAAGTGCCATAAACTCACTGGCTTAAAATAATAGGTATTTATTCTCTCACAGTTTGGGAGGCAAGAAGTTCAAAATTAAGGTGTCAGCAGAGCCATGCCCTCTCTGAAGTCTGTAGGGGAAAATTCTTCCTTGCCTCTTCTGGCTTCTAGTGACTCTTGGAAGCATAGCCCCTATTTCTGCCTCTATCTTCGCATGGTTTTCTTTTTTCTAGTGTCTCTCTGTTTCCTTTCCTTGTCTCATAAGGATACACTCATAGAATTTAGGGCCCACTCAAAATCCAGGATGACTTCTACTCAAGATTGTTAATCAATTACACCTCCAAAGACCCTATTCCCAATGTGATCCTATGCTACAAAGTATAAAATCCCTGAGGTGGAAGCACATTGGAGGGGCAGCAAGGAGGCTTGTGTAGCCAGAGAAGAGTTTGGGGGTGGGTGGAGGAAGTGGTAGTTTATGAGGTCAGACAAGTCCTCTGGGTTAGTGGGCAGGTAGATGGTGGAAGCCTGGCATGCTCTGTAAGAGCCTCGAGCTTTAATCTAAGTAAGCTGAGTAGTCTATAGACAGGGAATTTTAGGACAGAGGAGTAACAGGAGTAATGAAATCCATAAAGGATCCTTGCTCTGGCTGATTCTTAGAGAATGGAGTGGTTGGGAGAGGGAAGAAGCAGCAGAACCAAATAATAGGCTTCTATGTTAAATTCAGTAAAAGGTAACCATAATGTGGTCAGAGTAGTGGTAGCAGAGCTGGTGACAGTTAGTCACATTCTGGGTCTACTTTGAGAATATGGCTGACAAGACCTGCTCCTGGATTAGATATGGAGTGTAAGATAATGAGAGATTCAAGGATGAAGCCAAGAGCTTTACCTGAGATTCTTCAGAATGGAGCTGGTTTTACTGAGATGGGAAGTTGTAGAGGAGGACCACATTTGGCCTTGGGGCCAAGAGTCTAAAGCATGTTTTGAAATGTTAAATTTGAGATGCTGATTGTGCATTTAAATACAGAAAAAGCATAGGCAGTAAAGGAATATTGAGGGCTAAGTTTCTGGACCAATAATTCTGCTTGGAAAAAACTTTAAAATATTATAAAAGATGGATACTTTAAAAATCTTAAGAGTATTAAAAAGCTAACAAGATGCTAAACAATTAAAGTTGAAAATATAAATGAAAGCAGAAACCAGAAAGGAATTCAGAGAACTGAAGCTGCTTTTGTTGTCAAAGTTTTTACCAAACCAGAGGAATTTGAGCTTTGGCTGTGACAGCTGGCTTTTGATAGCTTCACAAGAAGTAATGCCCAATTGAGGTAGAAAATTTGATAGGAGATCTACCCCTTTAAGGCTGGTAGCCTAAGGGCTACACTAGGAAGGTGCACATAAACCTCATCTACACCTCACCTCCAGTGAACTGCAAGGAGAGTTATCCTGGCACTCAACAGAGCAGGGGTTGGGGAGCAGATGGAGAGAAGTTATCACTAGTGAGTTGTAACCACAAATCTACCTTGCCCAGATTGGTGCCCAAATCCACATCATTTAGGTTATTTTTTTAAAATTCAAGTTATTATTTCAGATTTAAGTGGTTCAGATAGGTAGTCAACTAGCCTCTTACCAGAAGTAAATGCAAATAATCTCTTTAGTAAATATGTCTTTATTAAGGTCTCTAAGAATGCTCATAAACATTTTATCAAATAAATGAGCACCACAAAGTTAATACAAACCGTCCAGGCACGGTGGCTTATGCCTGTAATCTCAACACTTTGGGAGGCCAAGATGGGTGGATCACGAGGTCAGGAAATCAAGACCAGACTGGCCAATATGGTGAAACTCCGTCTCTACCAAAAATAAAAAAATTAGCCGGGGTAGTGGCATGTACCTGTAATCCCAGCTACTCAGGAGGCTGAGGCAGGAGAATCGCTTGAACCCGGGAAGTGGAGGATGCAGTGAGCCGAGATTGCACCACTGCACTCCAGCCTGGCAACAGAGTGAGACTCTGAAAAAAAAAAAAAAATAGTTAAAACTAACCACGCACCACGTGTGTGTGTGTGTGTGTGTGTGTGTGTGTGTGTGTGTGTGTGTAAACTATATCAAAGCATAATGGGTCAGAACTAACAGAAGCATCAGACAACAGAAACAGGCCCAGAAAGACTTCTGAAATTAGAATTATCAAACACAGATTGTAAAACAATATGTTCTCACTTTATATAAAGAAATTAATAAAAAGCTCGAAAATATGAGCAAAAATGGGAAAATACTTTTAATTAAAACTATGTTAAAGCTTAGATTTGAAGAAACAAATAGAAATTCTAGAAATACAAAAATACACTAACTGAAATTACAATTTAATAGAAAGAATGGCAACAGGAAGAGGTCTGGTGATTCATCCTGAAAAAATTAATAAACATTGGACAAAAGCATAAAAACAAATGTAGAAACTTGAACTGAAAGAATGCCTCTGAATCAAGGAAGAACTACAAGTTGATGGTTTTCCTGCTTGGAGACATTTCCCTGAACGCCCAAACCAGCTAACACTGCAGTCTTACAGATTTGAGGGGGCAGATGATAGAGTTCAGGGGCATTAAGGAGAGGGTATTTTTGCTATTCACAGCAAGGTTATGATGATGTGAATGAATGGTTGAAGTGGCATGGAGTACAAATTCATTGAGGATGAAGAGGTCAAGGAATCAAGATCCTAAAGTATCAGAAAATCATCTACATACACATTGACATCATCAAAAATTGTAACAGAAGTATTACTGGAAAGAAAAACATGGTGCCATTATCTAAAATTTTCAAGAAATAAAGGAAAATTCCAAAATAATTCAATAAATGTATAAAATAAGAATTGGGAATGTTTGGTGTCATCTACTGGCATAAGCTTCAAAAGAGCTGGACATTTTTAAAGAAATGGTGATATTTATTCACCTCCCTGCCTCATGGCATAAGTGACTAGGGAGACAAGGCAGGTCTTGCCTGCAGCAAAGCTCAATGGATCCCTACAAAAATGGTGTCAAGACCAACATGGTGTTGCAAACCATGACAAAGTAGATCATGTCACCATTGCTTAAATGGCTTTCCAGCACAATCATTAGCAGTACCTCTGACTTTGTCACCAATAAAAGGTCACAAATATTTTTTTGTTTCACATTACATTTGTTGTAGAAACTTTGAAATTTCATTTATGCTAATCACAATTTCAAATGTACAGTAGTTATTAGATACATCTCTAGATATTGTTGAAAAATTCCATGTATTACTGTATCACAAATTTGATTTTCTAGTATTTTAATAATTGTGTTTTAATATAATTGGCTTCCTCTAGAATATTATATATGTTATTTTATGGCCTTAAAAACATCACTTTGAGGAGTTTCATCATACTGTCAAACTGAGCCATCGCACAAAAAATGATTAATAACCACTGATTATGCTTGGGACATAATTGTAAACAAGACATTCAAGCTTCCATTTGAAAGGATACAGACAAAGGTGACTTTTAAACATTTAAACAGACAAACAATTACAAAATAAAATACAAAATTACAGAAATAAATACAGGATGAAGATAAAGACTGGGGAGGAGAAATTAAATTACCTATGGTGATCAAAGAAGGTGTATCTGGAAAAATAACTTTTAATCTAACATCTAACTATGGAAATCTAAGATGTAAGGAGCTAGCCAAAGGGATAGTTGGGGAAGAGTGTCTGAAACAGAAGAAGGAGCAAGTGAAAAGGTGTGGAAGAGACCAAGGAGTGCTAAAATCTAATTTATAATGGGTGCAAACAATATCCTTCTCCTTGATTCCCCCCTTCCTATACACTTCTCCCTCTGGAAATTTGCTACATTCAAAACAACCCATAATATAAAATTAGGAGATTGAAGCATTTGGAGCAAAAAGATTAGGATTCATTTAGTTATAGCTTGCAGGCCAAAGCTGATTCACTATCTCTTTTTGTATGGCCCACGTGCCAAGAATTTTTTTTTTTTTTACATTTGTATTTGACTGGAAAAAAATTAGAAAGAAAAATATTTTGTGACATCTGATAATTATAAAACACTCAAATTTCAGTGTTAATAAATAAAGTTTTATTTCAAAGAACAAACCATAATAGTCTCTCTGTGAGGACAACTTTCTACCTCTCCTACTAAATAACTTATTTAAGATTCAGTTAAAATGTTTTATCCTCTCCCAAACCTTCATTTATATTCCTGGGAATTTAATTAGTTCTCCGCTATGCCCCTATTAGTAGTATATATTTTTTTCCTTTGTTTGTTAGTATATTTATTATTATATTTTTATTTTTTGAATTTTTTTTTAATTATTAGTTTACTTGTTGTGATGGTTTATTTTACATGTCAATTTGACGGAGAAACTTAGATAGCTGGTAAAACATTATTTCTGGATGCAACTATGAGAATGTTTCTGGAAGAGATCACCTTCACCAATGTGATGGGTACCATCAAATCTCTTGACAGTCTGAATAAAACAAAAGGCAGAGGAAGGGTGAATTTTCCTTTGTTTAAGGAAAATTCCATATTCTGTCATTGGACATGGCATTCATGGTTCTTGGACCTTCAGACTCGGGCTATGACTTATGCCATTGATTCCACTGACTCTCAGGCCTTCTGACTCAGACCGAATTATGCCACTGGCTTTCCTGGTTCTCCAGCTTGCAGATGGCGGTTTGTGGAACTTCTCAGCCTCCATAATCACATGAGCCAATTCCTATTTGTGCATAATTCTAAGAGTTTTAGCTTCTAAAAAGTTGAAAACACTTAGGTGTGGACGAAAAGATATTTGAGACAGAAGTCAAACAAATGGTCTATATAATGGAGTTCAGAATTTGAGCCTGAGATGAGCCCTTAAGATGACTCTATTTTTCTATTCAATCAAACAGTATTTATTGAACACCTATTTTATGTACAGCTCTATGTCAGGCACTGTAAGGAATATAGAGATAAATGATATAGTCACTATAGGATAAGGCATAAAGGTACAGAGCTATATGAAAGGAAAGCAATTGATTACCACAACAATAAAGAACAGATTGCTGCCAAATAAGGTTGTAAGACACGGCATCTAAGTTAATGATAAACCAGAAAGATATTATTAAAAATGGACCTTTCAAGCACATGGACAGTATGAGCAAAGGCATGGAAGCAGAAAAGGATGGTGTTCATTCATTAATTCATTCATTTATTCACCAACAAGTTATAAGGCAGGTACAGTATGAGGTACTGTGGACACAGAGATGAACAAAGCACAGTCTCTGTAAAGGACTTCATCATCAATTGAGAAAATACAAGGAAACAAATAAATGTTACAAATTTTTAAAGACATGATGAAAAGAAGAATAGTAAGGGCAGTAGGTGGGAATATTTGATTAATTCTGAGACACACTTAAAGAGAAGTTTCAAAGAAGACCTTACAGGGAAAGTGTGCTGATCAGTGGGCAGTGGATTGTGGTAAAGAAAAGGAAATTATCCCTTATCATAGGAATAAGAAGAATGCGGTTTATTTTTCCAAAGAACATCTGCTAATTCTTAGTGGTTGAGATTATAAAACCACAAAAGAGTATCTGCTAATTCTCGATGGCTTGAGACTATAAAACCACACAAACATAGGGGTCTGACTTGGTAGAAATTAAAATAAGACTCCCTGTGTAAAGCTGGTATGCTCAAAGGTATTCCACACTCAGTGAAAGATTCAGGTAAAATGCATTCCAAAGAAGATGATTTACTGATCTCTAATTTGGCTCCGGGTGCACTGGGAGAAAAGGCAATCTTTCTGTAGCATCATAAGCCATTAGTTGGCGCTTATGTACCAAATTTTATTAGTGTGGACTAAAAAACTGCAAATCAAAAGTTTATTCTGTAGTAGATTCAGTTTGATAATCCTCCCAGGTTATTAGATCATTAAAATTCCAATATATAAAGATAGAACAAACAGATTACAATTTGGAAATTCACTAAACACCTGAGAAGGCACCATGAGCAAGAATCTGCAGAAATTCAAAATGCAGGGTCAGACAAACAAATATCATAGTAGAATTATCAAATATAGAATATAAAGTAAATATATTTGATATAATTAAAGAAAGAAAAAAGATTTTGAATATGATTAAATTTAAAAGGATATTAAAATTAACCAAGCAAATATCAAAAAGAGTACTTCTATAAATAAATAATACTGTAATTGAAAATATTCAAAATTCAATGCATATGTTAAATAGAAGACTAAACAAAGCCAAAGAGAAAATTAATAAACTGGAAAATAAATCTGAAGATATTACCAAAAAATGCAGCATAGGGAGATAAAATAATACATGAAAAAGAGATTGAGGGAAATGAAGCCTAGAGGAAGAAAAGCCAATGTAAATCTAATCAGTGCTCTGAGCAGAAGAAAAGAATAAGGGAAAGGCAATATATGAAGAAGGAATGTCTGTGGTTATTGTCAGAATAAAAGCTTCAGCATTTAGATTTAGGCACCTGGATGAATTCAAGCAGAGTAAATAAAAAGAAACTTTTAAATAAGTTATCTGTATTAAAAATGCAGAAAATCAAAGACAGAGAAAATCTTAAAAGTAGTAGAAAGAAAAGATAAATTCTGAGGGCTGCCATGTACATTTGTGCAAGCTGTACACCACCAGAGATGGTACTAGTCATTTATAGTCTATGTGAATGGTGTCCTTGGGAATTGAGCAATGCTATTTCTGAGAAGCTTTGTGCAGCATCCCAGTGGCTAAAAAAAAGTGATGAATAGCTTGACAGCTGACAGCTGACTTTCCATTGGCAGCAATGAAAGCCGGATATATATATAAAAAATAGTATATTCAAATGCTAAGATAAAGTAACTTTCAACGTAGAAATTTATATTCATAGACACTGTGTTCCAATAACATTTCAAATGAAGACATTTTCAAAAAGTAAGTAAATAAAAACTGAGAAAAAGTACTGAAAAAAAAATGCTTCCAAAAGAATCTTTAAGGATAAAAGAGTGAAGGAAAATGATCCTAGAAGTAAGGTCAAACATTCCATGAATAATATGAGTAGAAAAAAAAAGGAAAAAGAGGTGTTAAACTTACGTAAGCTTAACAAGTTGACTATATAAAACAGTTACCAAAATGTTTAATATGCAAGACAAAAGTTATGGACAAGAAGAGTACAAATTTAGAGAAGTACATTTTGGTGTACAAAGATCTAAGGTCTTTTTATTTATTGAAAGGATGGTTAAAATATTAATTAACTTTAGAACTTGTTAACTACATTAGTAGGGTAAATACTACAAGAACAGAAATAGAAAAGTGTAACAACCAAATTAGTTAAACAAATTAAAATAAGGAAAAAAAAAGAATTTTAACATATGGGAAGGGACTCTGAGATATAAAAATAACCAAAGTGTTTTTCCTACTATCACTCACCACTCAGCATAGCTGTCCTGACACAAGATATTGGAAGGGGGTTCACCACACACCAAGCAACTCCCTGGCAGACACCAGCTGGGTGCCTTCCAATCAATTCAATTCTGACACTGTCTACCTGGAGGTATCATCAGATCACATAGGTTAAGGCTGAGTTTCACAAGGCTGCTCCCTACTTCCAATCACAAGTCTCAGGTTGTGACTTGTACTTCTGACTGACCAGCTATAAATTGGAGTTCCCATAACTCTCTCCTCAGGTTTGATTAATTTGCTACAGTGGCTCACATAACTGAGGGAAACACTTTACTTTTATTTACCAGTTTATTAACAAAGACTATAACAAAGAATAGAGATGAACAACCAGATGAAGAGATACATAAGGCAAGGTCTGGAAGGGTCCCGAGTACAGGAGCTTGTGTCCTCATGGAGTTAGGACACACCACTCTTCCACCCCATGAATGTGTTTCCCAACGTGAATGCTCCCTAAACTTCAGAGTTTAGGGATTTATTGAAGGCTTCATCACATAGGCATGATTGATACTTAATTTTATTTCCAGCCCTCCCCCGTCTCCAGAGAATGGGATTTGAGGCAGAAAGCTCCAAGCTTATAATCATGGCTGGGTCTTTCTAGTGACCAGCCCCCATCCAGGAGCTCACCAAAGTCACCTCATTAGACCAAAAGATACTCCTATCACATATCACACAGAAAATTCCAGAAATTTAGGAGCTTGCATCAGATGTTCCTATTACTCATGCACACATGTTTATTGCAGCACTATTCACAATAGCAAAGACTTGGAACCAACCCTAATGTCCAACAATGATAGACTGGATTAAGAAAATGTGGCACATATATGCCATGGAAT
Source organism: Pan paniscus (assembly GCF_029289425.2). NCBI lineage: Eukaryota > Metazoa > Chordata > Mammalia > Primates > Hominidae > Pan > Pan paniscus. Next base: position 33,894,523 of record NC_073249.2, on the reverse strand, counting down.
ACTAGGCAGCCATAAAAAAGGATGATATCATGTCCTTGCAGGTACATGGATGAAGCTGGAAACCATCATTCTCAGCAAACTATCACAAGAACAGAAAACCAAACACTGCATGTTCTCACTCATAAGTGGGAGTTGTAAAGGAGAACACATGGACACAGGGAGGGGAACATCACACACTGGGCCCTGTCAGGGGGTGGGGGGCTAGGAAAGGGATAGCATTAGGAGAAATACCTAATGTAGGTGACAGGTTGATGAGTGCAGCAAACCACCATGGCACGTGTATACCTATGTAACAAAACTGCACGTCTGCACATGTACCCTAGAACTTAAAGTATATATATATAAAAAAAAAGACAAGCAAAAAGATTCAACCTGCTCATAATTGGAGTTCCCAAAGAAGAGAAAACACAAACAATAAAGCAAAAAATAAATTTAAAAAAAGTTCAAATAGTATTTCATAAATACCCCACTTAGAGAAGAGATATAAAAGAGTGGAGGCAGCCAGTAAACATATACATCACCCAAGGACCTCCACTAACAACAATAGCCTAAGCCACTGAGGAACTCACAGAGACCACTGATACTGATAACAGCTGAAGAAATTATACGAAGTCTATACTACTGTGCCCACCCAGAAATCAAAGCAAAAATACTCTACCCAACCAACACTGTAGGTAGACCTATAGGAAAAAGTCTTCCTTTAAGGGAGCCAATCCATATAATTAAAAGAAATGATTGCTATACTAGATGTACAGATACCAACATAAGAATCCAAGAAATATGAGAAAGCAAAGAAACATAACACTTCCAAAAGAACACAATAATTCTGCAGCAACAGATACTAAAGAAAAGGAAATCCATAATCTTCCTTAAACAGAATTCAAAATAATGATATTAAAGAAATGTTGTGAGACACAGAAGAACACAAATGAATAATACAAAGAAATCAGGAAAACAATTTATGATCTGAATTAGAAATTTAATGAAAAGATAGATATCATTTTAAAAAAATAAACAAAATCTTGGAACTGAATAATTCAATGAATGAAATAGTAAATACAATTGAGAGCTTCAACAGCAGACTAGGTTAAGCAGAAGAAAGAAAATTTGAACTTGAAAAAATATATTTTGAAATATCCCAGTCAGACAAGAAAAAGGAATAAAAAAAGAATGAGGAAAGCCTGTATGACATATGGGACATCAAAAATCAACCAAATATTCAAATTTGGGGACTTCCAGAAGGAGAAGATCTGAGAAATGGAATAGAACACCTGTCTGAAAAACAATAGTTGAATGCTTCTCAAATGTCCCAAAAGATATAGCTGTCCAGGTATAGGAAGCTCAAAGATTCCCAAATAGATTAAACTCAAAAAGGTCTCCTCCAAGGAACATTATAGTCAAATAGTCAAAATTCAAAGACAAAGATAATTTTTAAAACAACAATATAAAAGCATCAAGTCACATATAAGAAAATTCTCATCAGACAAAAACTGGTTTCTCAACCAAAATCTTGCAAGCCAGGAGATAAGAAGATGACATATTCAAAGTGTAGAAAGAAGAAAAAAAGTCATAACAGGAATATTATATCCAGCAAAGCTATCCTTCAAAAATGAAAGAGAAATGAAATCTTTCCCAGACAAGCAAAAACTGAGAGAATTAATTACCATGACACTGGACCTACAAGAGTTGCTTAGAGGAGTTCTACACCTGGAAGCAAAAGGATAATATCTGCCATCATAAAAACACACAAAAGCATAAAAGTCACTGGTAGAAAAGATACTGAGAGAAAGAAGTCAAAGTTATCACTACCGAAAAACCCACCAAAGTATAAAGGTGAACAATAAAAGGAGAAAAGAAGCAAAGGATATATAAAGCAATCAGAAAAAAATTAACAAAATGGCAGGAGTAAGTCTTCACTTACAATAATAACCTTGAGTGTAAATGGTTTAAATTCTGCAATTAAAAAATATATATACTAGCTGAATAGATTAAAAATACAAGACACAATATATACTGCCTTCAAGAAACTCAATTCCCCTGGAAAGACACATAGACTAAATGTGAAATGATAGAAAAGATATTCCACGCAAACAGAAACCAAAAGCATGCGGGAGTGTGTGTTTATACCAAACAAAACAGACTTTAAGTCAAAAAAATATAAAAGAGAGAAGAAGGTCATTATATAATAATAAATGAAGCAATTCAGCAAGAGGATATAACAACTATAAATACGTACACACCCAGCACTTAAGTACCCAGATATATAAAGCAAATATTACTAGAGTTAATGAAAGAGGTAGGCCCCAATAAAATAATGGTTGAGAATTTTAACATTCCACTTTCCACATTGGATAGATAATCTATACAGAAAATACACAAAGGAACATTGCACTTAATCTGTACTATAGACCAAATGGACCTAACAGATATTTACAGAACATTTCATCCAACAGCTATATACTATACATTCTTCTCATCAACACAGAACATTCTCCAGAATAGACTGTAAAATAGGCCACAAAACAAGTGTCAACAAATTTTTAAAACTCAAGGTCATATCAAGTATCTTTTCAGGCAACAATGGAATAAAAGTAGAAATCAATAACAAGAGGAACTTTGGAAACTAACTGTACGAATACACAGAAATTAAACAACATGTTCCAGAATGACCGTTGGATCAATGAAGAAATTAAGAATAAAATCAAAAAGTTTCTTGAAAAAAAATAAGTGAAAACAATATATCAAAACCTACAGGATACAGCAAAAATATTGCTAAGAGGTAAGTTCATAGCAATAAGTGTCTACTTAAAAAAGTAGATTAAAAAGATTTCAAATTCAATTTCAAATTCGATGCACCTTAAGGAACTAGAAAAGCAAAAACAAAGCAAACCCAAAAGTAGCAGAAGGAATAAATAATAAAGATTATACCAGAAACAAACAAAATAGAGACTTAAAAAACAATGCAAAAAATCAATAAAACAAATAGATGGTTTTTAAAAAAGTAAACAGAATTGATAAACAGCTAGACTAACCAAGAAAAAAAGAGAAGACCCAAATAAATAAAATCAACAATGAAAAAGGAGACATTGAAACTGATACTACAGACATAAAAGGATTATTAAAGCTTATTATAAACAATTACACACTAACAAATTGAGAAACCTAGAGGAAATGCATAAATTCCTTAACATATACAACCTATCAAGATTGAACCAGAGGGAATATAAAACTTGAACAGACCAGTAATGAGTAATGAGCTTGAATCAATAATAAAATTCTCCTCTAAGAACTGGAACAAGGCAAAGATGACCACTTTCACTACTCTTACACAACGTAAGAGTGGAAGTCCTAGCCAGAGAAATCAGACAAGAGAAAGAAATTTTAAAAATCCAAACTGAAAGAGAGAAAGTCAATTTGTCCCTCTTTGCAGATGACATGATCTTACATATAGAAAAGCCTAAAGACGCCACCAAAACACTCTTAGAACCATTAAACAAATTCAGTAACGTTGCAGGATATAAAGTCAACATATAAAAACCATCGGTATATCTATAAACCAATAACAAACTAGCTGAAAAATAAATCAAGAAAACAATTCCATTTATAATAGCTATAAAAATAAATAAATAAAATACCTGGGAATAAATTTAGCTCAGAAGGTGAAATATCTCCACATCGAAAACTACAAAACACTGATGAACGAAATTGAAGAAGGCACAAACAAATGGAAAGCCATCTCGTGCTCGTGGATCAGAAAAAATATTGTTAAAATGACCACATGACTCAAAGCAACCAATATATTCAGGAAATTGGTATATAAAAAATCAATGACATTGTTCATAGAAAATTTTTAAAGACCTAAAATTATCACAAAAGATGCCAAATAGCCAAAGCAATCCTGAGCAAAAAGAACAAAGCTCATGGCATCAGACTATCTGACTTCAAAATATGCTACAAAGCTATAAAAACCAAAACAATATGGTATTGGTATAAAAATAGACACAGAAATTAATGGTACAGAATAGAGAAACCAGAAATAAATCCATGTATTTACAACTAATTGGTGTTTGACAAAAGTACCAAGAACACACATTGGGGAAAGGATACTCTCTTCAACAAATGATAAGAGGAAAACTAAATATACAAAAACCAACTCTCAATGGATTAAAGACTTAAATGTAAGGGCCAAAACTATAAAACTACAAGAATAAAATAGGGGAAATGCTACAGGACATTATCTAGGCAAATATTTTATGACTACCACTTCATAGGCACAAGAACCAAAAAAAATTGACAAATGAGACTCTGCTTAACTAAATATCTTCTTCAAAGCAAAGGAAACAATCAACAGAGTGAAGAGACAACCTGCAGGATGGGAAAAATATATTTGTAAATGATTCATCTGACAAGGGGCTGATATGCAAAATACACAAGGACATCAAACAACTCAATAGTAATAATAATAATGCCTTTAAAAAGTGGGCAAAGGATATGAGTAGGCAGTTCTCAAAAGAAGACATACAAATGGTCAACTGGTATATAAACAATTCTCAACATTGCTAATCATCAGGGAAATGTGAATTAAAACTACAGTGAGATATCGTAAGTACAAAAAATAGCAAATGATGATGAGGATGCAAAGAAAAGAGAACTCCTTTACACTGTTGTGGAAATGTAATTTAATACAGCCATTACGGAGAATAATATGGAAGTTTCTCAGAAAACTAAAAATAGAATTATCAGATGATCCAGCCATCTCTCTACTGGGTATTTGTCCAAAGGAAAGGAAATTTGTATATCACAGAAATATTTGAACCCTCCTGTTTATTGCAATACTATTCACAATAGTGAAGATATGGATCCAATCTAAGTGTCCACCAACAAATGAATGGATACAGAAAATGTAGTATGTATGCAATGGAATACTATTCAGCCATAAAAAAGAATAAAATCCTGTAATCTGCAGAAACATGAATGAAATTGGAGAACATTACGTTAAATGAAATAAGCCAGGCACAGGAAGACAAATACTGCATGTTCCCACTCATATGTGGGAGCTAAAAAAGTAGATCTCTTGGAGGTAGATGATAAAGCAATAGGTGCCAGAGGCTGGGAAAACAGGGAGGATGAAGAGAGGTTGGTTAATGGAGATAAACATAGAGATAAATGAAAGAATAAGTTATAATATGTGATAGCCCAGTTAAGGTGAGCCTAAACAATAATTTATCGTATGTTTCACAATATGTAGAAGAGAAGATTGGAAATGTCCCAACACAAAGAAGTGATAAATGTTGAAGATGATGAATATCCCAATTTTCCTGATTTGATCATTACAAAATATATGCTTTATCAAAATATAGCATGTACAATTGTAATCAAATGTTACATGTACATATATAATATTACATGTACATATATAACATTATCATGTTAATGAGATACATGTACAATTATAATGTATCAATAAAAAAATTTAAGGGCCAGGCACAGTGGCTCATGCCTGTAATCCCAGCACTTTGGGAGGCCGAGGTGGGCGGATCACTTGAGGTCAGGGGTTCAAGACCAGCCCCGTCTACACTAAAAATACAAAAATTAGCTGGGTATGGTGACATATGCCTGTAATCCCAGCTACTTGGGAGGCTGAGGTAGGAGCATTGCTTGAATCCAGGAGGCGGAGGCTGCAGTGAGCCAAGATTGTGCCACTGCACTCCACGAAGCATACTGAAAAGCCCAAGAGAAAAGTCTAGAAAAGATACTGGAAAAAAGTGAACTACTTAACATTTTTAGTAGAAACTTCATGGTTGAGGAGGGGGAAGAAGCCCTGATTTAGGCAGGCCAGAAGATGATGGGTGAAATATATAATTAGGTATTTGGTGTGAAATCTACTCTGTTTCCAACTCGTTTAAGGTTGAAGATATCAATTTGTCAGTCATGGTAATAACTTTTATTTGTGTATATGTAATTATATGCCAGAAACAGTATATTTTAAGCTGTACATGAGTTTCTTATTTCATTCTCACAAAGGCACTATGGTGGTAGGTATTTATTATTATCCTGATATCACAAATGAATAAAGATTAAGTAATTTTTCCGAGACTTCTTCTTATCTTTAAGAAATGGACTCACAGTTTGAACCTACAGATTCTGACTCCATAGGCTCAGTGTTTAATTGTTAACAAGGTGGTACTTTCCCATTGGAACAGTCCATCATAATGTCCCCTCTAATGGTATCTTACTTTCTTTCCTTACCTTAGGTTATTTTAAATATATAGAAGTAAAAGATTAAAAATGAAACGTAGTAGAAAGGTTCTAGTATATGCTACTTTTATTAATCAGTATTTTGTCAATAAGTTTAGCAATATATATTCTTTCATGAGTCTAGCATAAAGATGATAATGAATCTACTTGTCTTTATTTAATTCTCTTATTCTAATGTATTTAGAGCTCTTTAAAGGGATATGTAATTAAATTACCAAGAATTATTGTCTATTTCCACTGACAAGAATGAACTTTGATGATTTTTTTCCTTTGGCCACAGTAACCTAGTTAGAAATCAGACTTTCACTTGAAAAAGCAAAAACAACCCCATATTCCTAGCACCAAACTCAAACAAATACCATTTCTATAATAGGCATATACAAGAAGTTTTCAGATGCCTTGAGTTAATAGCCTTTCACAATAAATTATTTTTTAATATTTAATTATTATGGCTACATAATAGTTACATGTATTTATGTGGCACATGTAATAATATTTTGATACAAGCATGCAATGTATAATGGTCAAATCAGGGTAACTGGGATATCCATCACCTCAAGCATTTATCATTTCTTTTAGTTAGGAACAGTTTGATTTCATGTTTTTAGTTATTTTGAAATTTGTAATAAATTATTGTTAACTATAGTTACCCTGTAGTTAACACTAGATCTAGCTCCTAGTCCAAACACTAGATCTTATTCCTTTCACCTAACTGTATTTTTTTTTTTTTTGCTTTTTCAAATATTATCTAATTTTGTACATCTTTTGACAGTGGCATTGTGATATTAAAAGCAGGACTCTGTAGACTCACTAGAAAAATAGCTCAATGCTACAAGGTTATGCTTTGTCATTCTAGAGTTCAGCTTCTTTGATGACTGGGATCATATTGTATTCATATCTATATTCTGAGAAGTTGCACAATTATGTACAAAGGAGATATTCAAAAAAATACCTATAATAAATTAATAAATTGATTAAATATTTAAAAAGAAATCACAATTTTATGAAACTCTTTTTTTGAACTCCAATATTTAAAAACTCATGTATTCAAATACTGCAGAAGTCCAGCAGGAAAATGTTAGCAATGCCTCTGTTTATTCCTCCATCTGCTAGCATGAATCATAATTCACCTCTTCCCCTTTCCTCACTGGTGAAATCTATACGAAGACATACTTATCTAGAGTATATAAACCCTTCTTTTCTGCCTAGTCATTGCAAAGTTAGAATCATACACACCATGTGTGAGAAATCCCCCATCAATTAACAGACCCATGAAAACTACTCTGTACCCACTGTACTTTTGACTTAGGGGTTCTCCACCAGAGGTGATTCTGCTCCCTAAAGTGTTACCTGGCAATGTCTTGAGACTGTTCCATCTTCACAGCTTGGAGTGCTACTGGCATCTAGTGGGTGGAGACCAAGGATGCTGCTGAACCTCCTACAATGCACAGGACAACCCCAATGACAAGAATTATTCAACCCAAAATGTCAATAGTGCGGAAGTTGAGAAACCTCAAAACTGGTTCCCAGATTCTATTATTCACAGGAAGTTGTTTTCTTACCAAGGAATTAAACTCAAATCCAGGGACAGAATAGGAGTCAGATGCTAAGCTAGACTTAGAATTAAAAGCCAGATCAGATGTTGTGGCATAATATCTCGCATATAAATAGATTTGTAAATGTTAATTTTTTGCATTTATAACGTATTTACACCAGAGTGCAGACTCAGGAACCAGATTCCCTCAGATTAAATCCAAGTTCTGCCACTTACTAGCACGGTAATATTGGGCAACTCAATTTCTATGCATCAGTTTCTGCGTCTGTAAAATGAGAATAACAATATATACCTCTCCTGGTAGTTGTGAGAATGATATTAGTTAATATTTGCAAAGCACTTAAAACAGTATCAAGCGTATGTTAAATACTGGTATGTGTCAGCTGATAGCACTTTTATAACTTATCTTTCTAATGACTGTAAAATGCAAGTCTACAATGCAGGACCACCTTCCTGGCATCAAAGTTTGAAAGAAAAGAAATCAGATTCCTTGGTATGTAGAATAAATTATATAGATATAAGCAAAATTCTATCTGGAATAGCCTGATAAACTGTTGTTGTTGTTGTTTTACTTTCCATAGGTCATCATTTTTAAGGCACATTTTTTCAAATTTGAGAATTCTTAAAATTGGCATATTTCATCCTTTTTAAGGCACACTTTTTCAAATTTGAGGATTCCTAAAATTGGTATCTTACCAACATGTGCTTTCTCACACATCACTCTCAGCCAAATTGCAATCGTGATCCAGTTATTATTAACTATCCACCCACAAACATGGTTGTTGGTCCTTGCAATATGACTGAATAACTGCAATCTTGATGCTTCAGCTGATAAATCACTTAAGGGCCATTTGAGGAAGGTGTGTCCTTCCTGATTGACATCTAAAAACCTTCTTTTGGCACTTCCTGGTCAGATCAAGAAAGCTTCATCACCAATACTTTCTGCAGCAGCTTGTAAGAAAATCTTACTGACAGTAGTGAAGTCTTGATGGAGATACTGATCTTAATGATTTTGAGACCAAAAAAAAACTGTAAAAATAAACTGTAAAGGTGAAGAGGTTTTAGGAATGCCTTAAGCAATTATTTCACTTACATTTTTCTCTGTACAAGAGTAATTAATATGTAATAAAAGTTTATGTTTAAATAAGTTTAAAAAATATCTTTTGTGAGTATAAAAGTGAACGCTATTTGAAAAAGCATTTATTTGCAGGTTTTTTTCTTAGTGCAACTTAGCAAACATTAGCACACCTTACAGATGATAGCATCTTAGGGTTGATGAAATTTGGTGGTCAGAGCCACAATCCTTAGCAACTGGAGTACATGTGCCCACCAAGTTCAATGGCCTCCTCAATGGTCAGTGACAGATGATCTAAGATAAAATTTGTTCCTACTATCTATTAAAATGAGTTACTAAAAATATAACTACCATATTTAATAGAAAGTGACAATATAATTAAGAATATTGCATTTTTCACAAGATTTCAGTTTAGAACTACTCATCTTTACACATGCTTGCAATATTATTCTCTTTTTGCTTAGTTATGAGAACTAAAAATACTATCCTAAGCCCCCCAGTTGACTAAATGGACCTCCCCTTGGCCAAGGGGACCTCACAGAAACCATAAAAAACTGAGTTCCAGGCCATGATGGGATGGGAGGTCAGACATGCCTCATTACACTCCCACCCTCTTGCAGTTTAGACACAACTGACCAGCATTAACGTTAAAATAGAGATCATAAGACTGACAGAATGGACTCTTGTGGCAATAATTTACCAAATTATAAACAGGACCAAGGCCATGCCAGATAATGGTTAAGTGATGCATCCCTATACTTAAAGAATAAACTATGGGCCGGGTACAGTGGCTCACGCCTGTAATCCCAGCACTTTGGGAGGCCGAGGCGGGCAGATCACCAGAGGTCAGGAGTTCGAGACCAGCCTGGCCAACATGGTGAAACCCCCCCAGGCGTGGGGGCATGTGCCTGTAATCCCAGCTACTCCAGAGGCTGGGACAGGAGAATTGCTTGAACCCAGGAGGCAGAGGTTGCAGTGAGCTGAGATTATACCACTGCACTCCAGCCGGGGTGACAGAGCAACACTCCATCTCAAAAAAAAAATTAAAAAAGAAAGAAAGAAAGAATAAACTATGCTCTAGTTGCCATGAGTTTTCTTCTTCTTCTTCTTCTTCTTCCTCTTCCTCTTCCTCCTCTTCTTCTTCTTCTTCTTCTTCTTCTTCTTCTTCTTCTTCTTCTTCTTCTTCTTCTTCTTCTTTTCTTCTTCTTCTTCTTCTTCTCTATCACCTAAATAAGCACTGGCCTAGAAATGAGCAATACTAAAGCAAGTGGATTTCACCACTACCAGACACTGACTAACTGACCTCCCTCTTCCACAAGCCATAACTGCAGCTTTGACTGGACAAGACATTAATTTTAATAACTTTATCCTGATAAGAAGACCACTGATTATAGACTGGTTCTGGCCAATTTACAAAGGCTGCCCACTTGAGTGTCTTCATGTTCCTGCTTCACCTTTTGATGTATAGGCCTAATTGTAATACATTTAAATGTTGTCTCCACTTCAAAGTGAACATGGGTTGCATGCAAATGCATGTTTATTTCAGTACGCATTCATTAGGACCCGCTTCATTTATAGCTCCTCCTATAACCTGTTGAGTATGTATACTTAGCAAACCCATCAGCATAAATCCCTCTTCCACCTTCTCCTCCCACAAAGTGTCTGCTAACTGCTTCTGCCAGAGGCTATGCTTCCTAGCCTCTCAGGATGGGCACCTTGCAGGCCGTAACCCTTTATTAAAAAAAAAAAAAAAATCTCCTTTCCAAATTTATAGACTGTGTGATTTTTAAATTAATAGTTAACTGTTACTTGTCCTTCATATCTCAGCTTTGATGGCAGCTTCTCTTAGCTATCTATTCTGATTCCCTAGACCTGGGCGAGGTGCCCATCAATGGTTCCCAGAGCACCTTGGGAATGAATCCTGTTATTCTTCTATTACCTATTGATTATACTTGCCTGCAGTCCTTGAAGGGACTCAGTCTTGATCTCTGCTGTTGTGCCGGCACCTATTATGGTGTCTAGCATAAACACAAAGTGCTCAAAATTTATTTGTTTAACTGAATACCCCATGGTCTTTTAGTGGAGACTTGGGAAAAAAACACACACATTCCACATTATTAGTAAAAGAATAACATTCATTCCGTCCACAAATATTTATTATTCTGAGCACCAAGATTGCTAAAATGGACAAGGCGAGCAAACTCCATGCCATCTCAGAACTTTCCGACATCAAACAAATACATGAATATAGAGTACATTATGTGAGATGGTGATGAGTGCTAGCTATGGAGAAAAACCAAGCAGGCTAAGGGAGCAGGCTGGAATGGTGTGGTAGTTCCTTTACATAGGACGGTCACACTCCCTGATGAGTGCCATCTGAACAGAGACCCGAAGGGAGTCAGGGGACTAGCCAAGCAGGTATCTGAATGAGGAGCAATCTAGGCAGAGAGAAAGTCATGTGCAAAGATCTTCATGCAAGAGAGGACTTTGTAGACTTCCTCATTGTGTGGCTGGAGGAGAACATGCATAGGAACAAAATGGTAGGAAATTAGGTTAAAGAAGTGGCCCAGTCACGTGATGGCTTTAGGCCACTGGGTGTTATTCAGAGTTTGATAGAAATCATTAGAGAAGAATTTCCCTTTGGTGAATCAATTCTACTGAAGTTTTTCTCATCCATCAAATATTTTGTCACCTTAATAAAGCCCTGCTGATTTTGTTGCCAGGCCCTGAGGATCATGTTGTGTGGATGCTTTGGCTCTACCCCAAGCACAGAGCCACTGAAAATTTATTATGCAATTAAAAAGACTTAGGGAATGAATGAGTGATTGGGTGTAGCCCAACATATGAGGCCTGGGTCAATCCTATTCTATTCATGAACAATACTGGCAATTAGAAGCAAGCCTGATGAGCTGTGTTCCTTGTGCCATTGTTCCTTCACTCCAGAATGTACTTTCCACATCTGTGTCCCTTTCTCCTACCACTGGAGTCAGAAGTAATTAATTGTACGCAGTGATCCTTCTGTCCTTTGGGTCATGAAAAGAGCACTGCAGTTGAAGTCAGAATACCTGAAATTGTATTTTTCTTTTCTTTTTTGTGACAGAGTTTCACTCTTGTTGCCCAGGCTGGAGTGCAGTAGCACCATCTCAGCTCACTGCAACCTCCGCCTCCCAGGTTCAAGCGAGTCTCCTACCTCAGCCTCCCGTGTAGCTGGGATTACAGGTGCACGCCACCACGCCTGGCTATTTTTTTGTATTTTTAGTAGAGATGGGGTTTCGCCATGTTGGCCAGGCTGGTCTCAAACTCCTGACCTCAGGTGATGCACCCGCCTCAGCCTCCCAAAGTGCAGGGATTACAGGCAGAAGCCACCGCGCCCAGCCTGAAATTGTGTTTTTCAAAGCATGAGTTTTTAAATCAGACAGACCTCAGTTTGTGACAAGTCAGTCAATATTACTTTTCTAAGTTGTAAAATTGAGATGATAATATCTACCTTTAGGAGTTTTGTGAGAATTACGATTGTTAGATTAAGAATTTATCATGATATCCAGCAAACAGTAAATATATAATAGGATTTTTAATTTATAAATTTACATTTATTCTATGTGCTCAAGCATTTGAGGAAATAATTTCAGACTCAACAGATATTATGTTCTGTAAGGAAATTTCCATGGTTGGATGTGCATGATGGTTATTTGTGCCTGTGTCTATTCTTACTCAAGAGTGTGTATTCTTTGAGATTAGAATTACAAGCAGGTAATTTTTCTGATGGTCCGTGTCTGAAAAGGTAGATGCTCAATAAATGTGTAGAATGTGAGCAACTGGGTCTCACAGATGTCTGTGGGTTTTTTCGGAGCCAGATAAACTCACATGATCCTTCTCCATCCTTCCCTTAACTTGTCAAGGCAAAGAGGGACATGGTGGCCTGCTTCATCCTCTCCATCCCACCAGGGTATCTCTAGGTTAGATTTCCCAAGGAAGTCAGTCTCCAAGATGGTTCACCCTCAAACAAACCTGTGTGTCTTCCTGTCTAGAATGTTTTAGATATTCCCAGTGCCATTGCATATTCTTCCATGTAATTAATTAAGTCTCCATTGGAACCAGCCTGGCAGCCTGAGAAACATAACAAGAACTGCCCCCAACTCCATCTCCAGAAAGAAAGAAAACTTGAACCACTTCTAAGCAGCCTTTCATTTACAGGGTTTTTTGGGTCACATGCGAATGTAATGGATTCCAGTAATTTGAATATAATAGGCCCTCAGTAAGTTTTATTTGTTGCTTGAGTCCATCTCTCCTCAGTTAAGCCTACCATTTTGTTTTTGTTCCTGGTAAGTCATGCGTTCGACAACTGATTATAGCATATGACTGGGGCAGTGCACCTCCGGGAACCAAATCAGCTGGTTAATGCCAGGTTTAAGGGGAATAATAGTCAAGCAGTTTGCTAAAGTCTTCTTGAGTTTGTACTTGTATTACTCACTAGCTTTGGGCATACATGTGCACGCACACTCTAACACAATCAAAGCGAGAAGCTACAATGTTTTCTGAATTTGGTATCAGAATAGCAAGATGATAATTTTCTACTTTTCAATTTTTTGGAAGTACTACGTTAATCTTTATGAAAGTTTACAGTAAATAATTAAAATACTTAGAGATATGTAAGAAAACACAATGAATTCCTCAGGCATAGTGTGATATTCCATTTTATAAAGCTCAATTTAGGGAGAAAATTTGAAATGAAAAATCTTACGTGAGTAAGTAGTGCCACAGTGTGGTTATAATTGATAATTTATTTCAGTTCCTGTGCTTTGAATAACCGATAATCCAAGCTAAGACTTCTGTAATCTAAAAAACTCCCTTCTCTACCAATGTCAATGATCCTGACTTCACAGGTCTACAGAATCAGTTATATTGCACACATATATTTTCAATAGACCACTTTAATAGCTCCCAAAGTACTTCATAGCTATCTTGTCAATTACAAGGGACAGATATTAAAACCTTCATTTTTTAAACAAGAAAAACTGAAACTCAAAATATCTGGCTGTTAATGTTTATAAGGCACTTAAATGACAGAGATGAGACTAAACCTTCAGCTTCTGGGTCCTTGTGAGTACATCTTGATGAATACAAGAACATGTGGGATTAGGGGTCAGAAGTCCAGGGCTGCCAACTAAGCTCTGTCACATGATTAATTGTGTGCTGTTAAGCAAGTCACTTAAATCCATAAGTTCTAGTTCTTTTTCATAAATAGAAAAAGGAAATGGTATTTGCCGTGCCTATCTTTGGAGACTGTTGTATCAATCAAATGAAATATAGTCCATAACAGATCTTTTTACAGACTGTGAAGCACTATAAACATTAGTGTTTTTATTACTTCCTTGCTACCACCACAATATGAAAATGCTTCCACAATAGACTAAGACTTACTAGGAGTAAAGAAAATCCAATAAACACTGTAACTGTAACCTAAGCTAAAATGCCTGCTTAAATTATTCATTCAAAATTGGGATTTTTATGTCAGCCTGAAAAATACTAATGATCAATTTCTTATTGGTATGCACTCACTTAAGGATGCAAATTATATTCTTGGTCTAGTGAAGACCCTTCACCATATATAATATATGTATTTTACATGCGTTAAAACAGAATCTGTGGTATAGGAAGTTTTTCCTTATCTTCAACTTTTACTTTAAATGTGGGGCTACATGTGCAGGTTTGTTATATGGGTATATTGCACTCACATAGTGAGCACAGTGCCCAATAGGTGGTTTTTGACCCATGCCCTCCTCCCTCCCCTTCTAGTAGTTTTCAGTGTCTATTGTTCCCACGTTTATGTGCATGGGCGCTCAGTGTTTACCTCACACTTATAAGTGAGAACATGAGGTATTTGGTGTTCCGTTCCTGCATTAATTTGCTTAGAATTATGGCCTCCGGCTCCATCCATGTTGCTGCAAAGGATATGATGTCATTCTTTTTATGGCTGTTTAGTACTCCATGATGTATACGTGCCACATTTTCTTTACCTAATCCACCATTGATGGGCACCTAGCTTGATCCCACGTCTTTGCTATTGTGATGCATGGGGATGAATATAGAGATGTACGTGTCTTTATGCTAGAATGATTTATATTCCTTTGAATATATATTCAATAATGGAATTGTGGGTCAAATGGTAGCTCTGTTTCAAGCTCTTTGGGAAATCCCCATACTGCGTTCCACGTGGCTGAACTAATTTACATTCCCAAAAAGGTAGCTTTTAAATACAATTTTATAGTAATTACTGATATTAGATAAATCTTCATAAAAACCTTCAAATGTTGTACACAAAGGAAATCAAGATAGCTCACAGGACTTAGCATTATAACAAGCTTAGATTAGTTAGCTTTTTAAAATTGGCTAAAAGAAAAGAAAACTATCTCTTGTGAAGTAGGTGAAAATTCTAACTTCATAAGATGTTCTTAAAAGCATCATCAAGGTCCTGGCGCAGTGGCTCATGCCTGTAATCCCAGCACTTTGGGAGGCCGAGGTAGGCAGATCACGAGGTCAGGAGATCGAGACCATCCTGGCTAACTCGGTGAAACCCCATCTCTACTAAAAATACAAAAATTAGCCCGGCGTGGTGGCAGGTGCCTGTAGTCCCAGCTACTCAGGAGGCTGAGGCAGGAGAATTGCTTGAACCTGGGAAATGGAGGTTGCAGTGAGCCAAGATCGCACCATTGCACTCCAGCCTGGGCAACACAGCAAGAGCGAGACTCTGTCTCAAAAAAAAAAAAGGATCATCAAGATGGTATATTTCATGCACTTTTCAGATGCTCTTCAATTTCCATAACTCACCATATTTGGTTTTGCTTATGTCATTAGTTTTTAACCATAAAATAGGTTCTAGAAAGTTCTTAAATAAGGTTGTCTACATATTTTATATTATGTTATTGTCATAAAATTAACATAATGACTTTAAACTTAAAAACATTTTCCACATTCACAAAAACAATGTAATTAACTTAGGAAGTTTAAAACTTTGTCTTTAAGCATTGTTTTAACACTTGCATCTGGGTGGGTGCGGACAACATTGGAAAAGTGTGGAGAGGATGAAGAAGACAGCTTTTTTTGATACATTTTGGACCAGTCAGACAATATCTTAGTCCAATGGGTAGCAGTGTTTATACATATTCAGGTAAGATTAAGGTTCATTCAGCAAACTGCTATTGGTTCCCTGTATGTAACAGGCACCTCTGCCAGGCTAAAGACCCCATTCCCTGTGCTCAGAAGTGCCCAGAGAGATTGGGAGACAGACACATGAATAAACTATTGGACAATGGGCTCGTGCTGTACTGGAGATGTGCACACAGGGTGCAGAGATGTAGGGAAGAATCACAGAGGAGATGGTCTTCTCTGCCCTTAGGATAAAGGGGAAGTGGAAGACCTGACCAAGAAGGTAACACCTGGGAAACAGGATCTCAAGAAATTCCAAGCCCAAGGATAACAAGTAAAGGTGTGGTTGAAAACAATGTTAGAAACCGGGAGGTGATTCTGTCTAGTGTGTTTGGTAGGCCATTTCTAGGTCTCCATTATGTCTTTTCCATTACTCTGTTTTGTTATCGTGTATCTTTAAAGTGTTTTGCAGCAGAAAATAAAACAAGGAAAAGAATGGTTGAATCACTTTTTAAAAATCATTCATTACATTATTGTGATCCAGGGATATCCTATTATGTGTTTATTCCTAAGTGTAAGACGTGTCTTCAAGCTATTGCATTGGAGAGGTACTGTGTTTGCATTAGAAGACAAACTGCCTAAAAAAGGTGCACAATTTTTGGGAGAATGCTTCCATCTAGTGGTCAAATTGAGAAATTCACTTACATGTATTCATTATATTTCTTAAAAATATTTGTTAATCTGTTATATACCAAATCACTATGTTTCTGTTCATTAATAGTTAATAATTTCTCATTTACTTCTAACTATTGGAGGATATAACAATTTAATTTTATTTGGCCTGTTGGTTCTCAAGGAGGTAGTTTCTCTAAAGAAAAATAAGATCCTCAAAAGAAGGCCATATTTGTTAAAGCTTTCATACACCTTGTCTCATTCAATATTCAGAGCCACATTGTAAAAAAATAAAAACTTTTACTATTATTCCATTTTATACATAAAGAAATGGAAACATAACAGGGTCAGTAATTTCACCTAACACCACCATGCAAAGAATTAACTTGTCAGGATGACTTCAGTTCTGGTGTTCTTTTCTCTTGATGCATTAAAGATGATTATTTTATCATTAACTCTGTTGATAAAGTTATAAGTTATTTATGTGATGTGAGTAACATCTGTTTTGTAAGTTTGGAATGTGAAATGCATAAGGTCTTCATAATGTAGATGAATTAGTCAGTACAGGCTACTTAATGCTGGAGTAACAAACCCAACTCTTAAATCTCGGTAGTTTAACATGATGGAAGTGTATTTCGCACTTTGATTCAGCAATAAACTCACATCTTCCAATTGTCTAGCTGAAGGGAAATGTAAAATAAAAGGTAGCAAATTGAAGGTTTGGGGAGGATTATGCTCTGCTGCAGAGATGGATTCCATTTTTCTCAAATATTAAGTATATTAAAGTATATAAATATTTTTTCAAATATTAAGTATAAAGTATACAAAGTATAAATATTTTGTATTGTGTGGGCTAGCAAAACATTTATGTGCTTTTGCTTTTTTTTTCCTTTCAGACAGCTTCTCGCTCTGTTGCCCAGGCTGGAGGGCGGTGGCATAATCATAGCTCACTGTAACCTCAAACTCCTAGGCTCAAGCTAGCCTCCTGCCTCAGCCTCCTGAATAGCTGGGACTACTGCTGCTACTGCACAATGACACTCAGCTAATTTTTAAATCTTTTTGTAGAGACAGAGGTCTCACTCTGTTGTGCAGGCTGGTCTTGAGCTCCTGGCCTCTAGAGATCCTCCTGCCTTGGCCTCCCAAAGTGCTGGGTCTACAGGCATGAGCACTGCATCTGGCCTGCTTTTGCTTTTATTTGTATTTTTTTTCCTCTGAGGGACCTCAAGATCACAGAATTGTATTAATCTTAATCCTTGGCTCATGGCACACTTATTGATGGTTTCTGCGTATCTCTCCTCCATTAATTATGCATGTACGTATGTGTGTATTTTAATAATGTAACAAGCACCTGTGGACCTAACAGCCAATATGGAAGCTGAAACTTTGGCAATCAGTCACATCTAGCTGTGTGGTCCCCATCCCTTCTATCTGCTACCCCTTTCCCAAGGTAACTACCATCCTAAATATGGTGTGCATTTTCCTTCTCTCTCTTTTTAACATGGTCTTATCTGATCTGTCTATCTGTTTTTTAAAGGCATATATTTTTATTTTAGTTATTTATCTCAATATTATGTTAGGATTCCTCTGTGTTGCTGCACGTCATCACAGTTCATTTACTGAGCGTCGCATTATAGTATTTTGTGTGACTATAACAGATCATTCATCTACTGTCTTTGAGGATATGAATTTGGGATTTTCTCCAATTTTTGCTGTTGTAAACAATGTCAGACAAGATCTCCATGTACCTTTGGGGATTCATCTCCTAATAATATTTTCTTTCTGGCCAAGCTTACATCCTCACCTGTCTCTTAAAAATGCCATTGTATTTCCTGATCCTGCACTTTGCTCCTATTTTCTCTGTCCCTCTACACTTCTTTCTGCACATCAATTCTACACATTATCCAAAGCCAGCATGAAATTTCACCCTTTCTATGAAATTTCCGATTACCACTATAATTTGTAGGATTGGTTTTTGCCTCTGAATGCTTGGGATAAAACATGTTTTATCCCAAACACACTATTTGGTAAATATTATAACAATCATTCATTAACCACCTACAATATGCCAGACATGAATCCAAGAACTAGCCCTAGATCATTTTATTTCTTTCTCAATACAACAATATAATGTGGGGATTATCATTATTACTATTTTTCAGTCCAGTAATTACACATTAATCATTCTAAGGGTCTGATTGCTGAAAGGACTCAAGGCTCCATTTATCATCACCAGGCAAGAGATACCTATGGCAATGGCAGAAGAAGGACATGCATTCAAAAGGGTCCCAAAATGTTAGGCACAGGTTTCCTTGTCCTCTTTCCACTGGGTAGGGTAATACCACCTTCAGTTAGTCTCTAGATCTCAAACCACCATCAGCATCTGGAAGTCCAAAGTCCGTTATTGGTAAGGAATCTCTTACCATAACCTGGTCACTAGGCACATCTCAGCTATGTGACCAGCCTTAACTGTTGAAACATCACCCCCTGCTCCCAACCTCTACTGAAACCAGATGCAAATCGTAAATCCAGTTATTTCTAAACAATGATGACAAACTGATACATCCTGCTCCAGAACAACTCGCAGACCCATACGGAATAGCATTTGTCTTTAGTTAATAAGTACTATAGCATTAGCCAAGGGTCAGTAGCTCCCTGCATAAGAGCATGAGCAATCCAGACCAGTTGAGATTAACCCCAACTGTGCACACAGGCAAGGAAACCAAGGCTTAGAGAAGGGAAGTACTATCTTCCCCGAGGTCATCCCTCAAGAGTGATGGAGTTGTTCAGGGAAACTCCAAGGCCTGTGCCCTTTGGCAAGCTCTGAGCTATTCTGACTCTTAATGCAGTTAGTTGTGGCTTGCCCCATCCACAAGATAGCAGGTATTATGAAGAAAAGTTGTTTGTCTGCGTCTTTGTATTTCTCCCAGCATCTAGCATAGTCCTACATGTGAGTAATATGCACCAATAAACATCTGGGCAGAATGACTAGCACACTTTCTCCTAGCTAGTGGGTAAGTTATCTCATGGCTCCCAGATGAGCAAAGCTCTGTTTTATCTCTGTACCTCTGTTCATGCGATTACTCTGACTTAGACTGTCTTCCAACTCTGCTGTCATGCACGAATCCACCCCTAAATTTTCAAGCCCATACTCATCTTCCCCTTTTCTAAACTTATATCATCATTAGCATAGAATTCAGAAATTCTGTATTTTATATTTGTTTTTTACTCCAAAATAACATCATAAATTTCTTAATGACAAAGGGCTTTTATTTTATACATGTTCTTTAAAAGAATATGTGTACTGTTAGCCTTCTATGTATTATCCCCATGCCAACAATATTGTGGATCAGCTATAGCACTTTCAGAATCAGTGTACCTATTCCTAAAAATGTGTTTTCACAGTCCAAGTGGTCACCAGATGAAATATATAGTATAATTACTTCCTTAATGTAGCCTTTGAACATCTCTAATCATTAAGGAAATGCAACTTAAAACTATAATGAGATACCACCTTGCACTCATTAGGATGGCTATGATAAAAAAAAAACGAAAATAGCAAGTGCTCTGGAGGATGTGGAGAAATTAGAACACTTGTCTATTGTTGGTGGAAGTGGTACAGCTACTGTGGAAAATAGTATGGTGGTTCCTCAAAGATTAAAATTATAATTACTGTAAGATCTAGTAATTTCACTTCTGGGCATATACCCCAAATAGTGGATAGCAGGGTATTAAATAAATATTTGTACACCTAGGTTCATAATACATTATATACAATAGCCAAAAGGTGGAAGCAACCCAAGCGTCCATCAACAGATGCATAGGTAAAAAAATGTGTTATATCACCAAAGGGCATATTACTCAGCCTTAAAAAGGAAACAAATTTTGACGTATGTACGATAGGAATGACCCTTGAAGATATTATGCTGAGTAAAATAAGCCAGTCAGAAAAGGACACATACTGTATGTTTCCTCTTACAGGAGGTACCCAGAGTAGTCAAATTCAGAGAGACAGGAAATAGAATGATGGTTGCCGGGGGCTGAGAGGAGGGGAAATGGGGAGTTGTTTAATGGATACAGAGTTTCACTTTTGCAAGATGAAAAGAGTTCTGGAGATTGGTTGCACAACAATCTGAATGTACTTAACACACTTAACACTACTGAACTGTACATTTAAAAGTGGTTAAGGTGATATATTTATATTATGTGTATTTTACCATATTAAAAAATTTTTATCGTAACCTAGGTTTCTCATTGACTACCGATGTCATGAAGAAAGAAATCCAGGGGGCAGGTTTTAGCTATAGGGCTAGAGGATTTAAGCTCCCTCTTACTGATATTTCTGGGGCTCCTATTCCGTGAGCACTAGGCGGTTATAAGATCTGGCTGGTGCTTATTTGGATATGTGTATGTAGCAAATGGAGAAATCCTTAACTCCCCCTTTCTCTATCATTCTCCAAGGGACCCACACTGCATTGCATTTCAACTTCTCTGCAAAAAATTACAGCTCTTTCTTACCTAAGATCATAGTAAGAGATGTTTTATCATAGTAATACTAGATTTTCAACCAAATTTAGATGACTGAACACTCAGAAGATGTCCTTACTCAATTAGGCACACAGGTTACTCTGGTTAAGAACAGTACCAAATTCTCTAGGGGCCAGACTGGGAAGGCATTAGTGTGGTACTCATCTTGTTGGCCGAGAATATCTGACTCCCTTCCTGTAGAAGAGAGGCTAGCTGGGCTAGATGGGGTTGGGGGTTGTTTCATGGATGATTCAGGAAAACCTAACAGTCATCTTTAGCAAATGACGCTCAAGGGCAAACATCAAGACTATGTCTAAGTAATAATACTATAATCGAAGTGGAATCATATGTTCAAAGCCATATGTACCTGAGATCCATTTCTGCCTCCTGAAATGCATCTCAGACCCTGAAAACATGAAAGTGATATTAACTAAGGACTAGTGAATCACTAATGTACATCTGCAAGTATTCTGAAATGGGGAGGGAAACTCCACAGGGAAGCTTGTATGAAATCTGATTCAAATGTTTATGTGTGCACAGAAGAGCTATAGAACTGACTTAAGCTAAACAAAATGAAGAAACCTATTTATTCTCAACACTCGTCTATGTTGAGGTAAATTTCCCATTCATTCCAGGTCATCTGTGATTATAAATGATGGGTTATTCATTAATTCATTTGATCATTTATTCAGAAAACATTATATTGAATTCCTCCTATGTGCCAGGCACTGTGCAAGTGTTACTGGTGGAGGGTCTTGACTACCAATCTAACTACAAGTCCAGATTCTTGGTGTTTTGAACAAAGGCACAAAAAATGCAACAGAAGGACAAAGTAATGAAAGAATCAACAAAAACGTAGACTTATTGAAGTGAAAGTACATTCCACAGAGAGGGAACTGGCTCAAGCAAGTGGCTCAAGAACCTCAGCTGCAAGGTTCCAAGATGGCCGAAGAGGAACAGCTCCAGTCTACAGCTCCCAGCATGAGCAATGCAGAAGATGGGTGATTTCTGCATTTCAAACTGAAGTACCTGGTTCATATCACTGGGGCTTGTTGGACAGTGACTGCAGCCCATGGAGTGTGAGTCGAAGCAGGGTGGGGCATTGCCTTTCCTGGGAAGCATAAGGAGTCAGGGAATTCCCTTTCCTAGCCAAGGGAAGCTGTGACAGACAGTACCTGGAAAATCGGGACACTCCCACCCTAATACTGTGCTTTTCCAATGGTCTTAGCAAACAGCACTCCAGGAGATTATATCCCACAACTGGCTTGGAGAATCCTGTACCCACGGAGCCTTGCTGACTGCTAGCACAGCCTTCTGAGGTCAAACGGCAAGGTGGCAGCAAGGCTTGAAGAGGGGCGTCCACCATTGCTGAGGCTTGAGTAGGCAAACAAAGTGGCCGGGAAGCTTGAACTGGGTGGAGCCCACCACAGCTCAAGGAGGCCTGCTTGCCTCTGTAGACTCCACCTCTGGGGACAGGGCATAGCTGAATAAAAGGCAGCAGAAACTTCTGCAGACTTCAACGTCCCTGTCTGACAGCTTTGCAGAGAGTAGTGGTTCTCCCAGCATGGAGTTTGAGATCTGAGAAGAGACAGACTGCCTCTTCAAGTGGGTCCCTGACCCCCAAGTAGCCTAACTGGGAGGCACTTCCCAGTAGGGGCCGACTGACACCTCATACAGCTCGGTACCCCTCTGAGACGAGGCTTCCAGAGGAAGAATCAGGCACCAACATTTACTGTTCTGCAATATTTGCTGTTCTGCAGCCTTGGCTGGTGATACCCAGGCAAACAGGGTCTGGAGTGGACCACCAGCAAACTCCAAAAGACCTGCAGCAGAAGGTCCTGAGTATTAGAAGGAAAACTAACAAACAGAAAGGACATCCACATCAAAACCCCATCTGTAGGTCACCATCATCAAAAACCAAAGATAGATAAAACCACAAAGATGGGGAGAAACCAGAGCAGAAAAGCTGAAAATTCTAAAAATCAGAGTGCCTCTTCTCCTCCAAAGGAACGCAGCTCCTCGCCAGCAACAGAACAAAACTGGACGGAGAATGATTTTGACGAGTTGACTGAAGTAGGCTTCAGACGATCAGTAATGACAAACTTCTCCGAGCCAAAGGAGGATGGTCGAACCCTTCACAAAGGAACTAAAAACCTTTAAAAAAGATTAGATGAATGACTGACCAGAATAAGCAGTGTAGAGAAGACCTTACATGACCTGATGGAGCTGAAAACCATGGCAAGAGAAATACGTGACACATGCACAAGCTTCAGTAACCGATTCAATCAAGTGGAAGAAAGGGTATCAGTGATTGAATATCAAATGAATGAAATGAAGCAAGAAGAGAAGTTTAGAGAAAAAAGAGTAAAAAGAAATGAACAAAGTCTCCAAGAAATATGGGACTATGTGAAAAGACCAAATCTACATCTGATTGGTGTACCTGAAAGTGATGGGGAGAATGGAACCAAGTTGGCAAACACTCTTCAGGATATTAACCAGGAGAACTTCCCCAACCTAGCAAGGCAGGCCAACATTCAAATTCAGGAAATACAGTGAACGCCACAAAGATACTCCTCGAGAAGAACAACTCCAAGACACATAGTTGTCAGATTCACCAAAGTTGAAATGAAGGGGAAAATGTTAAGGGCAGCCAGAGAGAAACGTCAGGTAAACCACAATGGGAAGCCCATCAGACTAACAGCGGCTCTCTTGGCAGAAACTCTACAAGCCAGAAGAGAGTGGGGGCCAATATTCAACATTCTTAAAGAAAGAATTTTCAACCCAGAATTTCACATCCAGCCAAACTAAGCTCATAAGTGAAGGAGAAATAAAAGCCTTTACAGACAAGCAAATGCTGAGAGATTTTGTCACCACCAGGCCTGCCTTACAAGAGCTCCTGAAGGAAGCACTAAACATGGAAAGGAAAAACCAGTTCCAGCCACTGCAAAACCATGCCAAATTGTAAAGACCATCGAGGCTAGGAAGAAACTGCATCAACTAATGAGCAAAATAACCAGCTAACATCATAATGACAGGATCAAATTCACACATAACAATATCAACCTTAAATGTAAATGGGCTAAATGCTCCAATTAAAAGACACAGACTGGCAAATTGGATAAAGAGTCAAGACCCATCAGTCTGCTATATTCAGGAGACCCAGCCCATGTGCAGAGACACATATAGGCTCAAAATAAAGGGATGGAGGAAGATTTACCAAGCAAATGCAAAGCAAAAAGAGCAGAGGTTGCAATCCTAGTCTCTGATAAAACAGACTTTAAACCAACAAAGATCAAAAGAGACAAAGAAGGCCATTACATAATAGTAAAGGGATCAATTCAACAAGAAGAGCTAACTATCCTAAATATATATGCACCCAATACAGAAGCACCCAGATTCATAAAGCAAGTCCTTAGACACCTACAAAGAGACTTAGACTCCCACACAGTAATCATGGGAGACTTTAACACCCTACTGTCAACATTAGACAGATCAACGAGACAGAAAATTAAAAAGGCTATCCAGGAATTGAACTCAGCTCTGTACCAAGTGGACCTAAGGGACACCTACAGAACTCTCCACCCCAAATCAACAGAATATACATTCTTCTCAGCACCACATCACCCTTATTCCAAAATTGACCACATAGTTGGAAGTAAAGCTCTCCTCAGCAAATGTAAAAGAACGGAAATTATAACAAACTGTCTCTCAGACCACAGTGCAATCAAACTAGAACTCAGGATTAAGAAACTCACTCAAAACCGCTGAACTACATGGAAACTGAACAACCTGCTCCAGAATGACTACTGGGTACATAACGAAATGAAGGCAGAAATAAAGATGTTCTTTGAAACCGGTGAGAACAAACACACAACATACCAGAATCTCTGGAACACATTTTAAGCAGTGTGTAGAGGGAAAATTATAGCACTAAATGCCCACAAGAGAAAGCAGAAAAGATCTAAAATTGACACCCTAACATCACAATTAAAAGAACGAGAGCAGCAAGAGAAAACACAAAAGCTAGCAGAAAGCAAGGAATAACTAAGATCAGAGCAGAACTGAAGAAGACAGAGACACAAAAAAACCCCTTCAAAAAAATCAATGAATCCAGGAGCTGGTTTTTTTTGAAAAGATCTACAAAATTGATAGACCACTAGCAAGACTAATAAAGAAGAAAAGCGAGAACAATTAAATAGATGCAATAAAAAATGATAAAGGGGATATCACCACCAATCCCATAGAAATACAAACTACCATCAGAGAATACTATAAACACCTCTATGCAAATGAACTTGAAAATCTAGAAGAAATGGATAAATTCCTGGACACATACACCCTCCCAAGACTAAACCAGGAAGAAGTTGAATCCCTGAATAGATCAATAACAGGCTCTGAAATTGAGGCAATAATTAATAGACTACCAACCAAAAAAAGTCCAGGACCAGACGGATTCACAGCAGAATTCTACCAGAGGTACAAGGAGGAACTGGTACCATTCCTTCTGAAACGATTCTAATCAATAGAAAAAGAGGGAATCCTCCTAACTCATTTTATGAGGCCAGCATCATTCTGATACCAAAGCCTGGCAGAGATACAACAAAAAAAGAGAACTTTAGACCAATATTCCTGATGAACATCGATGCAAAAACCCTCAATAAAATACTGGCAACCCAAATCCAGCAGCACATCAAAAAGCTTATCCACCATGATCAAGTGGGCTTCATCCCTGGGATGCAAGGCTGGTTCAACATATGCAAATCAATAAATGTAATCCATCGTACAAACAGAACCAAAGACAAAAACCACATGATTATCTCAATAGATGCAGAAAAGACCTTCAACAAAGTTCAACAGCCCTTCATGCTAAAAACTCTCAATAAATTAGGTATTGATGGGATGTATCTCAAAATAATAAGAGCTATTTATGACAAACCCACAGCCAATATCATACTGAATGGGCAAAAACTGGAAGCATTCCCTTTGAAAACTGGCACAAAACAGGGATGCCCTCTCTCACCACTCCTATTCAACATAGTGTTGGAAGTTCTGGCCAGGGCAATCAGTCAGGAGAAAGAAATAAAGGATATTCAATTAGGAAAAGAGGAAGTCAAATTGTCCCTGTTTGCAGATGACATGATTGTATATTTAGAAAACCCCATCGTCTCAGCCCAAAATCTCCTTAAGCTGATAAGCACCTTCAGCAAAGTCTCAAGATACAAAATCAATGTACAAAAATCACAAGCATTCCTATACACCAATAACAGACAAACAGAGAGCCAAATCATGAGTGAACTCCCATTCACAATTGCTTCAAAGAGAATAAAATACCTAGGAATCCAACTTACAAGAGATGTGAAGGACCTCTTCAAGGAGAACTACAAACCACTGCCTAACAAAATAAAGGAGGACACAAACAAATGGAAGAACATTCCATGCTCATGGATAGGAAGAATCAATATCATGAAAATGGCCATACTGCCCAAGGTAATTATAGATACAATGCCATCCCCATCAAGCTACCAATGACTTTCTTCACAGAATTGGAAAAAACTACTTTAAAGTTTATATGCAACCAAAAAAGAGCCTGTATTGCCAAGACAATCCTAAGCCAAAAGAACAAAGCTGGAGGCATTACTCCCTGATGTCAAACTGTACCTCAAGGCTACAGTAACCAAAACAGCATGGTACTGGTACCAAAACAGAGATATAGATCAATGGAACAGAACAGAGCCCTCAGAAATAACACCATACATCTACAACCATCTGATCTTTGGCAAACCTGACAGAAGTAAGAAATGTGGAAAGGATTCCCTATTTAATAAATGGCACTGAGAAAACTGGCTAGCCATATGTAGAAAGCTGAAACTGGATCCCTTCCTTACACCTTATACAAAAATTAATTCAAGATGGATTACAGACTTAAATGTTAGACCTAAAACAATAAAAACCCTAAAAGAAAACCTAGGCAATACCATTCAGGACATAGGCACGGGAAAGGACTTCATGACTAAAACACCGAAAGCAATGGCAACAAAAGCCAAAATTGACAAATGGGATCTAATTAAACTCAAGAGCTTCTGCATGGCAAAAGAAACTACCATCAGAGTGAACAGGCGACCTGCAGAATGGGAGGAAATTTTTGCAATCCACCCATCTGACAAAGGGCTAATATCCAGAATCTACAAAGAACTTAAACAAATTTGCAAGAAAAAATCAAACAACCCCATCAAAAAGTGGACGAAGGATATGAACAGACACTTCTCAAAAGAAGACATTTATCCAGCCAACAGACACATGAAAAAATGCTCATCATCACTGGCCATCAGAGAAATGCAAATCAAAACCACAGTGAGATACCATCTCACACCAGTTAGAATGGCAATCATTAAAAAGTCAGGAAGCAACAGGTGCTGGAGAGGATGTGGAGAAATAGGAACACTTTTACACTGTTGGTGGGACTGTAAACTAGTTCAACCGTTGTGGAAGACAGTGTGTTGATTCCTCAACAATCTAGAACTAGAAATACCGTTTGACCCAGCCATCCCATTACTGGGTATATACCCAAAGGATTATAAATCATGCTGATATAAAGACACATGCAAACGTATGTTTATTGCGGCACTATTCACAATAGCAAAGACTTGGAACCAACCCAAATGTCGATCAATGATAGACTGGATTAAGAAAATATGGCACATATACACCATGGAATACTATGCAGCCATAAAAAAGGATGAGTTCATGTCCTTTGTAGGGACATGGATGAAGCTGGAAACCATCATTCTGAGCAAACTATTGCAAGGACAGAAAACCAAACATGTCATGTTCTCACTCTTGGTGGGAATTGAACAATGAGAACACTTGGACACAGGGTGGGAAATATCACACACTGAGGCCTGTCTTGGGGTGGGGGTAGGGGGGAGGGATAGCATTAGGAGATATACCTAATGTAGATGATGAGTTAACTAGTGCAGCACACCAGCATGGCACATGTATACATATGCAACAAACCTGCATGCTATGCACATGTACCCTAGAACTTAAAGTATAATTATAAAAAATAAATAACTAAATAATTTTTAGAAAGCACCTAAGGAAAAACTTTTAAAAATGAACACAGCCTCAATGACCTGTAGTACAATATAAATGTTTGAATATACATATAATTACCATCCCAGAAAATGAAATGGAGGAGGTAGAAAAAATATTTGAAGAAATGATGGCCAAAACTGTTTACCTTTGATAAAAACTACAAACCAACAAATTCAAGAAGCTCAGTTAACTCCAAACAGTATAAACCAATGGAAATGATGCTAAAGTATGTCATAATCACATGCTTAAAATCAATGATAAAGAGGATATCTTAAAGATAGAGAATTAGTGACACATTACATATAAAATAAAGACAACAGCAAGACTGAAGACAAAGGAGCAGTATCTTAAAGTACTAAAAGAAACATAATATGCCCTAATCCATGAACAATCGTTTACCATTCCTGTGGCAGAGATAACTAAATGTTACCAAATACGTGTGATTCCCATCAATGTAGATTCATTGCTGGTCCTTTTTTCCCTGTCTCTTAATCTTTAAGTCAAACCCTGACACCTTGAAATATCTAGCAGAGGCAAATATAAAACTTAATTAATCAGTAAACCCAGACAAAAACGTATGCTGACAATTTTGAAGACATTTCTATTTTTATTTCACCAATAATTTTAAAGCCAGCTTATTTGTTAAAGATTACTGAATTCACATGAACTTTGTGAAAAGCATTTGGACTGAATTTATGAGTACTCATTTACTTATAAGCCAGTTTGGTAGCATGTTAGACACAACACATAACATAATACATGTACAGGCACAAATATATTTAAACATGTATACACACACAAACAAAAATCCAAGAGGCTTTACCTCAGAACTCTAGCTATGAGACAGCATTACAAACTCATTGTTTTATAAAAGACAGCTGGGTCCAAATTATTTCTGATACAATTGGGACCTGCTCACATGGTTATACTTTGTTTGCACTGTTAGGTAATCCAATGAAATCTGTAGAGCAAAATTTTGGGTAAAGCAGTTTCTATAGAAATTCTATCTTAAAAAACATCCTTACCCTTCTTTCCCCTTCAGTTTCATTTAGTTTTTAATGTTTACATTTTGGCAAGAACTGGTTGAACTTTATAAAAAACCAAAGTTTCCAAGTGGCCTTAAACTGGCAATACCATAAACTGTGAGTTTTATGTAAATACCATAGTTTAATAATAAGAGGTTCAAAGCAGGTACAAAGGAAATAGAGAAATAGATGACAGTTTTAGAAGACTTTACATAACTCTATAGTTACAGGTCAACCATTTGAGCTCTAAGGTTTTCTTGTTATAATTTGTCCATCAATTTTAAAATGTGCACAGGAATGGGCCAAAATATGTAACCGCCTGAAGTCATAGAAAACCTGGGATGCTTTTGAACTTCTGCAGGAGTTTCTACCCTTTTTCTTGATCTAATTATTTATCAGTAGCTAGCCTTATTGCAACAACAGTGTGCTTGCTACCCTCATGGTACTTTAATATCTTCACTTCTTCCAATATGTGCTGAGTACCTGCCAGGTTTTTCTGAGCATCCCTATAGTCATGTGGCGTTCCGCAAAGGCTGAGCAGTCAGGCAACTCCACCCTACGTGCTTGTTGCCAACAACCTTGGGATTCCTCCCACAGATACCTCTTCCTGACTCCTTATTTGGTCTCTTGGATCCTATCCTGTTCATTATGCCAATTGTTATAAGAAAAGCTTGGGACTGTAACATCCCCCCAAAAACTGGGAAAAAACTGAGACACCAAAGAATCATTTGGGCAAATCCAGCATGATGAATAGATGCGTTTATTAGAACTTAATATATAGGACATTCCTGGTTGGTGGCAGGACAGCCCTAGAGACCTGTGCCACCTCCCTTCTCTAAACTGCTTTTAAGCTAGTTTTCTGGCTCTCTGTCTGTGGTGTTTGAATGATGAGACTGTTTTTCTTGGTAGATTTTCAGATACTCTCCAGGATGTTTGGGTTCTCAGGGACATCTGCTCCTTGGCTGGGCACCATGGCCTTGGCTCAGTGCCCAGACTTCAAGATCTAGGCGGTGGAAATACAACCTTAAGTAACCTGGTGGAGGACCTATCACAGAACAATATTTCTTTAAAGAAAGATATGGTTTGGACATATGTGAAAGCATAAGAAGGGAGATCATCTTTTTACTCTTTTATCCCATCTGTATACACTGCTGACACAACTAATATGATTAAGTACATAGTATGTAATTCTAAAACAGAACCTGACATGAAGCCATCATTTCTGAAGTCCATACATTACACATTGGAGAATAACTTAACTTTATAAAAATCCAACATTCTATTTTTTTTAATACTAAAGCTCCTCCAAATGTTCAATTTATTTATTTTAAAGGTGTTGGCTTAATGTGGTGACACAACTTTACTGTCAGAGGTGATATAATGTCATTGCATTACAGAGTCAAGAGACCATTTCTGTATGCAGATGTGTGTATGCATGCATGCACATGTGTGTGTAATATACATATGAGGAAGATAAGTAGCTCATGTGTTGCTTATTGTGATTAGAGGCTTATTGTGTTTACTCTAAGAAATCAATAAACAGCTTCCAGATTTATAATGAATTGTGCAATTGTGCTACTGACGTGCATTTCAAGCAAAATTTGCTATGTGTTTCTGATTTGCTTAAACTTAATTCATGAAAACATTGTTTCATAAGAGCTATTTCAACTCTCAAGCTACTTTTAAGTTCTGTTTGGGGCTTTTCTCTCAAATATTAAATCATGTTTTTGTAAAAGCAAAGAAAATTCAGAGTATTCAAATTAAAGTATGAAATGTGGTAGCTATGAAGCTCTTGGCAGTTCTTAATTTCAAACTAATTCGTTTACCTCACCATGAAATATGAGTTTTTTAAGCATTCCATTTCATTGTAAAAGGCCTCTTTTTTCTTACTTAGGAGCTGTGTGCTTGGCTACCACAAGAGTTTGATTAGATATTTGTGTTGCACTATTGATAAGAATACCGAGTACTCCACTATACCAAAAAAGAGAGGTATCAGTTGGATAACCCAATTACTCAGATTTGATCATTAAGTATCCTGGGTTAGCTATGACTTGAAATTGGCCTCTAATTCAAAAGAAAGCCCATTAAAGAAAGAAATTTCTGACTGAGATAAATATTTGCCTCAAGACCAATTTTCCTTGCTTAGAACCTCAAATCCATTTTCTTTCTTCCCTTGCTTT
This sequence comes from Pan paniscus, assembly GCF_029289425.2. Classification (NCBI taxonomy): domain Eukaryota; kingdom Metazoa; phylum Chordata; class Mammalia; order Primates; family Hominidae; genus Pan; species Pan paniscus. The sequence continues at coordinate 33,862,993 of NC_073249.2, read as the reverse complement.
GATTCTTTTGTTTCTGTGGTGCTCTTAGCTTCTGATTCTGAACTTTTGAACACTTATTTTCCTGGCTTTCAGTAACTCTGAATGTCCCTGTGTTTCACTACTGTATCACTAGTACTTTGACTTTCAAATTCTGTGAGTCTGTGCACCAGGGACTTGAACAACCTTACCCCTGGAGGTCAGTTTCTCCTTGTCCATTTGCATGAGACAATACTTCCTTCATCTACCGACACATAGGCTGATAGAAAGAAATGGCTTTGGCCATTCCATCCTCATAGGATAATCTAAATAAGTTAGAAGAAGTAAAGAGAATTAAAAAATGAGGTGTTTCACAGTTTTCATACCTCCCACTCTGTCATGGGAAATTCAGCACGCTTGCTTACCTCTGTCAGGGAAGAAAAGAAGCTGACCTCTCAGTGCCTTGAATGAGAAAGGGTACATTGCCAGTGGAGTAATGACTATCAATTATTTTGCATTTTTCAGATACTGGATTTTTGAAAGGAGAGAAAGAATGGCCAAATGGCCAGAATGCGCCTACAGAGCTTGATCATGAATGAACATCTTTTTGGCCTAAGGTAAGGAGAGATTTGCTTTCTAGTTCTGCCCTGACTACTAACAAGTTAAAAGAAAAACACCTCATCAGTGGAAGGCATAAAAACAGTGTGGCTATTATAAGGTTATTCCTAATATTATATTAAATAAAACATAAAGAGACTTTGTTGAGCTTTCTGACTAATGCCCATCTCTTAGAATTCTACATCTTTTATTCATTGTCCTTTAAAAATAACTGATGAATTTGATCACTGTTAGGGAAAAAGATGTCTCATCTTCTCTCTGGCCAGCGAATCCTATTAAATATTGACAACTTCTGAATTATAAAAGTAAATTTTCTCATTTGTTTCTAACCTAGAGTATTCCCAGATTACCCAAGCTTGTCTACATTGCTAATTATGAACCAACACTGACTTGTCCTCTCAAAATGGTATTTAATGAATACAGAAATCAAGAATAGAAGGATGCCTAAGGAATGTAGAATATAAAATTTGATATTATAATTTAAATAACATTTAAGTTCCATTTCCACATAGGATGTAAAGAACCACAAGATAATGTTGCTCCCACTCTAACAATGAGAAAAAGCTGAGTAATATTTTTCTATAGAGTCCATCATAGAGCTGAGTCCACAAAGCAACTAGGTAAGCTAAAGTTGAAGGCATGAAAAGCCGTATGAAGAGAGAAGGTGACCCCTATACAGTTTCACGTATGCTAGAGCAGGAAAGGATAAGGTGGTTGTTCTAAGAGACACCTTAAAGCAAGGAAAAAGAAAGCAATTGAAATGTTTAAAAACTCTTAAAGGCTGAGTGTAAGCAAATGTGATAATTTACAGTTACTAGGAGCTCCAGAAATAACCAGCTCACAAGTTCTTTTGCACAGGCCTCAAATGGATGATTATAATAAATTCTGGGGGCAAAAGAGAAGGTGGAGGAAAGTACTTCTTGTTGATGTCCCGTGGGAAGTTCAGGAAACCCTCCCTTTTCCCCCATAACCCAGAGAAAGGTCTACTGATTCTGAAGGAAGCAAAAGCTTTTGCCCTGCAAGGGAGCAGGAAATCCCTGAGGCTCAGACCTTGCAGTTACAACGTGAAAATCTATTAATGCTGGCAGGAATAGTGAGAAGAAGGAGGTTGCGAAACTCTGTACTGCTCACAATCTTTCACAGAAACATAGCAGAGTTGGGTACTGTAACAAGGAAGTGGTAGGAATACTGAGAAACCTCCACCCGCAAAGTTCAAGAGTACAGGGCTAGCCTATGACTGAGGCTGAATCAGGGCAACTGATAATTCATTCCCTTCACCATAATCCCACAAAAAACAGCAGCCAATTGCTGGAGGAGGGGCAAGTGCATGGATAAAGGTTATCTCTGTGTACTGGCAGGCAGGGACTGCAAGTCACACTATCTGGGGTTCCTGGCTATGCCACTGTTGCTTGCATCAAGAGCTAGCAAAAGCCCAAGATACAGTGAAATCCTGGAAAAAACTGTACTCAGCAGGCAACCCTCACAAGAGAAATTGCATTAGCTGAGAAGTGCAGAAAAGATGAGCTCTCCAGGGACTCGCCCTTTCCTCCTGCCCTCTATTGACAAAAATCTTAATGTTATAACATTTGGCAAAAATATGTATATTAATGGCCCAGATCTATTTTCATAAATAATGCAATAAAATATAAATTTAGAGTGGAGAGGCAATAGCTTGATAAATGACAGTATAGTATGTCTTTTTTCATTTTAAAATCTTTTTCTTGTCTTCTTATTTTTATTTAAGGTAGGTTTCTTACGGAGAGCAAATAGTTGGGTTTTAATTTTTTGTGTATAATCTGACAATATCTGCCTTTTAATTGGGATATTTAGGCCACTTACGGTTAATATAATATTGATAGGGTTAGATTTAACCCTACTATTTTTCTAGTTGTTTTCCAGCAAATTGTTTCTTATTAACTAGTTATTTTATTTTTTGTTCCTTTTTTTTTTTTACTTTTTTCGGGTCGATTAAACATTTTATATGATTTAGTTGTGTCCATTTAAACATAAGAACTGGGTGACTGCTGAAGTATTCTGCACCAATTTAATCAATGAAATGGTTGCAATATTCTCACACTTTACTCTCCTAAGAGTGAAAAGTCATGGAGCTGGAGACATGTTTCTATCTTGCACTAAAAATCACCATTCCAAACAAATGATCAGACAAAGGTTTGGGGAGTTAATTATCTATCAGTTTGACCCATCTAGATATATTTCTTATGAACAAGATTTGGAGCTGACTAATAACCAGTGTTGGGAGAAACCTTGGGACCTTTCTCCAGAGAATGAAGATTGTATTTCTGGTGTTCTACAAGCTCTACCTAAAGATTCTACCTGCATAACATGGATAAAAAAGGAGACACAGCACTGCTAATGATTTCATTTTCAGGTAATCAATTACAGCTATTTACTCCATTCACTGTGTCCAGACCATACTTACCACCTGGTTATTTTTAGATGGCATGAAAAAATTACTCCAATAAATGGGATATGGGAGATGATGCTGAGCAGCAGAGCGTTTGCACTATATGTGACCATAAATCAAGATGATATGTTACTAAAACAGCTGTCTGGATATGATGGAAAGCAGATTGTGGCCACCTGCCCAGAAGTTGGCTGTGGCTAGAAACCAGTTTGGAAAGACAGCAAATCTCTAATTGAATAGTTAACTGAATAATGACCCTAACGGAGTACCATTCCCTTCAATAATGCTGGTAATGAGTTTCTTATTCCCTCACCCCGGAGAAAAACTATTGGATATTTTAATCACTATAACATCTTCTGTTTTTAAAGGTCAGTGGCCAGGTTTGGTAGAAATCAAGATAAAGAAATTAATTTGTGTGTAAACTATGATAAACACTAGTGATGGCAGCACATTATTGGACAGTGAGACCTTTAGTAATGTTCTGTAATGACCCAAGTGCCAAAGATAGGAAGGGAATTTATCATCTCTTGAGGTGCAAAATGTTGGGGCAGGACAGATAAAAAATCATTGTGACATCTCTATTTTGTCATCTCTATGTTACATAATGATGCCTGGAAGCTCATGTATGTAAAACCTTTACTACAATATCTGAGATATAGTTCTGTTCACAAACCAGACGTAATCCAGAATTCACTGAACCGTGGTGGCCTCTCATTACCACCCAGATCACTAGGATGTGTGATACATGAGAAAGGTCATTTGTATTGAGAATGAATGGAGAATTACAGTGCAACTTAGATTGTTTGATGTGTCAATTATTTGTTTAATCTCTGCCACAGCTATATGGTGAACAAAATATTTTTATCTTATTAATAGAATAAAGTGAATATGTTACTCATGTAAACAATGATCCCTGTGATGAGAAAATATTAAATAGGTTGAAATCTCCCACTTACTAACACTCAGTAAATTTGGAGAAAGTTTCATTTTCTTATCTGTAAAATGGCTCTTCAATGGCTTTTAGAAACCTCAAAAACAGCATCATTATCTATCATATTACAATAAAAAAATTTATATTGAGTCTGAGCAATTTAGTCAACCAAAAAAGAGTAATTAGGAGGTAATGAGTGGAGAAATGTTTGAAGTAATAGTCTTCTCTATACCTAATGGTTTTCAAATAATGGTTCTGATAAAACAGAATAAAGATTTCATGAAAACTTTGATAGTCAAATTCTATTTAGCATTGATATATTTATTCTTTCAAGTAGGCTAGCAAGTTGGTTGATATGTTAAGAAAATCTTATTTATTTTATTCACTTTTTCTATTCATCATATGAACTCAGTCTGAGACTTAAAGAAAAAATATTTCTGACAGAAAAAAAGCAACCATAGCTTCAAATTACAGTGATATTATTTCCTATCTAAACCATAGACTTAAGAAGTGCTTTCTCAAAATTTCATGTACAACACAACTGTACAGATTTCTTGGTTCACATATATTCTGATAAATTAGGTATAATAAGGAAGTACGTATTTTGTTGTTATTTGTTTTTTTAAGTAGCCCTCATCACAAAAAGCCTTTAGCAAACATATTTTAAAAAGTAACACCTCTGAAATAATGAAATTTGTTAATGTTTTTTCCAAGAATGTGACAGTAAAACTAATGCCCTCTTAAGTGATAAACAGGGATCTTATCAGTTACAGGAGTAATGTTTCTGTATTTGGTGTTTTTATAGGGAAAAACTAGATCATAGAGGAAAAGGTTACAATTTGAACACTGGAATTATTCAGATTCTTTCCCCTTTTTCTCAAACCTATTGATGATAGGATTTGGGTTTATGGTTTTGTTTTCAAAGCACTTCTATATATTATAATGATTTACTGACTTGTAATGAAAACACAGTATATATAAATTAATGGTTTTGAAAGGCTTTTGCTTATTACTAGTATAAGATTTATTAAAGTAATGTATTAAATATATGAATTGACATACTCATTAAAGAGATTTTTCCAAAACAGAAATGTCATTGTAGCCAAAATACTCTTCATCTTAGTTCTTCCTATGCTTTCTACAACAGTTGGCACTTAATTTTGTGTAAATAGGAACCAAATATTTATAGTTGGTTATGTTCAAGGTTTTAAACACTATGAGCCTCTTTAATCTACTGTGCCTTTTTACAATAAACCAACACACATTTTTGATATAACGTAGCACAGAATAAGAAATAAATGAGGAAACAACCTGATTCCAGAGAGTTTTATCTGAACAAAGTGAGAGAATTATATTACTTCTTTTCTATTTATGGTGACAATGTGGAAAATAATTCTGCCTAAGAAACTGATTGAAGGTAAATACAAACTTTTACTTCAAAGCTTCTACCAGTTATTTGTCTAAAGATGGCAATAGCTCTGTTCTTTGGAAAGGTACAATCATGGACCTCATCCATTACTCATTTGCAGCCACTGAGCTAGATCAACAGACTTTTTCTCTAAAAGGCCAAATAGTATTTTATGCTTTCATGAGCCATATGGTCTCTGTAGTAACTACCCACCTTTGCCATTTAGTGCAAAAACTGCCATAAGCAAATTGGTGTGGCTATATTCCGATACAACTTTATGTTCCCATAAAACTTTCCTTACGAAAAAGAGGGGTGCGTCAGCATTTGACCCGTGGGCCATAGTTTGCTGACTTCTGGGCCAGAAACAAGAATATAAAGAAGGGAGAATTGAAACAGATCTACCTAATAATTTAAAATTCTATCTCCATGGAAAATCTGAGCAGATAATATTTTCATTATTATAAGTATTATCACTGAAAATATTTTGTTTCACCTTAGGAGGTGTGTGTGTGTGTATGTGTGTGTGTGTGTGTGTGAGAGAGAGAGTAGTAATTAACTACAGACAGTTAAATAAAGGCACTGTTCAGAGATGTGTGGGGAGATTTGAGAGAACCATCAAGTGATGGTGAAGTACATAAGATCTGGGAATAACAGGAAACTCTTTTCCCTTTATTAGGGAAGGACATGGTCTGCAGGAGCCTGGTCAGAGCTAGATTTCCAAGAGGGGTACCTTACATGATATGTGGCCATAGAAGCACACAGGCACTTCCAGAACTATGTAGAAACATGGAATGATAAATGCTCTGACCACTATGCCCCCACCCATGTGTGCTTTATTCTCTTGCTGGTACCTGCCATTGGCTGACACAAATTGGAAACCAGAGAGCAAGGGATTCCAGGTGTTGCAGTCTATAACAGTCTCCCACGGCACATAGAAGGGAAGAAAAAGGCAGGGAATAAATTGCGGAGTGCAAGGGTGACTCAATATTATTTCCAGGAACGATCACTGATGATTAAAAGAGCATAATAAGATGTATGAAGAAGTGTTGTTTTTTAATTTTATTGAAGCATAATTAAAATGCACTTATGCAAAGTAAACAATTTTATAAGTTTTGGCATACATATATATCCATAAACTATCACCACAATCAAGATAATGAACATATCTATCACTGGAAAAGTTTCCTAATGTCCCTTTGTAACTTCCCTCCCATACTTTCCAACTCTCATCCCCACAAAACCACTGATCTACCTGTTTTCTATGACTAAAGGCTAGTTTACATTTTTTAGAATTTTATTTAAGTAGAATCAACAGTACAGTACGTTTTCCTTTTTGTCTGCCTTCTTATACTTAGCATAATTATTTTGAGATTCGTACAGGTTCTTGTGTGTAGAGATAGTTCATTTTATTTTGTTGCTGAGAAATATTTCATTATAAGGAATGGAAGTTATTTATTCACTCACCTGATGATAAACAGTTGGGTTTTATCAGGTTTTGGCTATTGCAGATAAAGTTGCTATGAATATTTTTGCGAAAGTTTTTGTAGGAACGTAGGTATAGTGGGGTGAATGAATATTTTTCCCCAAAAAGATATATCGAAGTATTAGCCTCCAAACAAATGTGAATGTGACCTTATTTGGAAATTGGATTTTTGCAGATGTAATTAAGTTAGGGATCTTGAGAAGAGATCATCCTGGATTTAGGGTGGGCCATAAATCCAAAGACTGATATTCTTATAAGAGAGAGGAGAGGAAGATTTGAAAGACACAGTCTGAGTGAGCAGAAGGCCATGTGAAAATAAGAGTCAGAGTTTGGAGTGAGGCATCTATAAGCCAAGAAATGCTGCAGCCACCGAAAGTTAGGAGAGATGCACAGAACAGTGCATCACAGCCCTCAGAGGAAGCTCATCCTGTTGACACCTTTAACTTGATTTTCTAGTCTCTGAACTGTGAAAGAATAAGTGTTTGTTGCTTTAAGCCACCAGGTTTGTGGTGATTTGATATGGAAGCTATAGGAGACTAATACAATATGCTTTCATTACTTTGGGGTAAATATCTAGGAGTAAAATGAATGAATAATATGCCAGATATATGTTTGACTATTTAAGAAACAGCCCAACTCTTTTTTTACAAAGTTGTACCATTTTATACTCTCATCAGCACTGTTCTAGTTATTCTACATCCTTGCCAACTCCTGGGATGTCAGACTTTTCAACTTTAGCCAGTAGATTAGGAACGTCGAGAGATAATTGACTCTAGTTTTACTTTGCATTTTTAAGCAATTAACAGTGTTGAGCATCTTTACATGTGCTTACTTTGCCTTCGATATACTTTCTTCACTGAAGTGTCCATTCACATCTTTTGTCCATGTTTAATTTTTTTGTTTTGTTGTTTTATTATTGACTTCAGGGGTTCTTTATACATTCTGAATACAAGTCCGTTTCCGCTATGTGATTTGCAATGTGTTCTTTTGATTGGTAGCTAGCCTTTTCTTTCTCTTAAAAGTTGATTTCAAAATTCAGATGTTTTTAATTTTGATTAAGGCCAATTTATCAACTTCTTTTTTTATGGTGTATTAAAAAAAGCTTGGCCTACATGAAGGTCACAAAATTTTCCTGTTATGTTCTCTTCAAAAAATTTTACATTTTTAGATTACATTTAGGTCTATGGTCAATTTTGAATAATTTTTGTTAGTGCAAATAGATTAAAGCTATTTTTGTTATGTGTAAATATCAAACTGTTTTAGCATAATTAGTTTTAAAAAATGACCTTTTTTCTACTTAAAACTTGCACCTGGCACCTTGCAACTTGCATCTTTGTAAAAATCTATGGGTCTATTTCCGGACTCTTCTGTCCCATTGGTTGAATGGTCTATCTTCAGAAGAATATCACACATTTTTATGTTCACATTTTTAAAAACTAAGTCTTGAAATGAGGTAGTGTTAGTCCCCTACTTTGTTTTATCTTTTTGAAGTATTTTTTTGGCTTTTCTAGAACTTTTGCATATCCACATTAATGTTAGAATCAGCTTATCTATATATATGAAGAAGTGTGCTAGGATTTTTTTTCAGATTGCATTGAATCTACACATCAATTTCAGGAGAATTAATATATTGAGAAGGATTGGTATATCTAGCCATTTATTTAGGTCCCCTATAATTTCTTTTGGCAGTGTTTTATAACTATCAGTACAAGTTTTTTTATTGATACAAAATATTTTACATAGTTATGGGGTACATGTGATATTTTGTTGCATGCCTAAAATGTGTAATGATCCATTCAGGGTATTTGGGGTATCCATCACCTTGAGTATGTATCATTTCTATTTTGGGAACATTTCAAGTTCTCTCTTCAAGCTACTTTGAAATATAAAATACATTGTTGATAACTACAGTCACCCTACTTTGCTATTGAACATTAGAGCTTATACCTTCTATCTAACTACGTATTTGTACCCATTGTTCAACCTCTCTTTATCCCTGCTCCCACCCACACACCCTTCACAGCCTTTGGTATTTGGTATTTATTGTTTTGCTCTCTAGCTCCATAAGGTCAATTTTTTAAACTCCCATGTCTGAGTGAGAACATGTAATATTTGTCTTTCTGTACCTACCTTATTTCATTTAACAAAATGACTTTCAGTGCCATTCATGTTGCTGTAAATGACAAGATTTCATTCTTTTCATGGTTGAATAGCATTCCATTGTGTATGTATACCACATTTTCTTTATCTGTTCATTCATTGACAGGTACTTAGGGTGATTCCATACCATGGCTATTGTGAATAGTGCTGCAATAAACATGAAGGTTCAGATATTCCTTTGATATACTGATTTATTTTCCTTTGAATAAATTCCCAGTAGTGGGATTACTCGATTGTATGGTAGTTCTACTTTCAGTTTTTTTAGACATCTCTGTACTGTTTTATATAGTGCCTGTATTAATTTATGTACCACTAACAGTGTATAAGAGTTCCCTTTTCTATGCATCCTGGCCAGTATCTTTTTTTTTTTTTTTGTCTTTTTAATAATCGTCATTCTAACTTGGATAAGATGATATTTCATTGTGGTTTTGATTTGCATTTCCCTGATGATTAGTGAAATTTAGCATTTTTTCATAAACCTGTTGGACATTTGTATGTCTTCTTTTGAAAACTGTCTATCCATGTCCTTTGCCCACTTTTTAATGGGTTTATTTGTTACTTTTACTGTTGAGTTGTTTGAGTTCCTTGTGTATTCTGGATATCCGTCCTTTGGTGGATGAATAGTTTGCAAATATTTTCTCCAACTCAACATGTTGTCTCTTCATTCTGCTGATTGTTTCATTTGCAGAAACTTTTCAGTTTAATATAGTCGTATTTATCAATTTTTTTGTTGTTGCTTTTGAGATTTTAGCCATAATATCTTTGCCAAGGCCAACATCCTGAAGTGTTTTCCCTATGTTTTCTGTTAGTAATTCTATAGTTTCAGATCTTATGTTTAAGTCTTTAATCCATGATAAGTTTATTTTTATATATGGTGAGAGTTAGGGGTCTAGGTTTATGCAGATATCCAATTATTCCAGCACCTTTTATTGAAGAGGTTGACTTTTTACCCCCAATGTATATTCTTGGTGCCTTTGTCAAAAATCAGCTGTCTATAAATATATGGGTTTATTTCTGGATTCTCTATTCTGGATTCTCTATTCTCTATCCATTGGTCAATGTGTCTGTTTTTATACCAATACCATGCTTTTTTGGTTTCTATAGCCTTGTAATATATTTTTAAGTCAGGTGGTGTGATGCTTCCAGCTTTGCCCTCCTTTTAATTTTTTTCTTTTTGAGACAGAGTCTTGTTCTGTCACCCAGGCTGGAGTGTAGTGGTGCCATCTCAGCTCACTGCAACCTCTGGCCTCTGGGTTTAAGCAATTCTGCCTCACCCTCCGGAGTAGCTGGGATTACGGGCACATGCCATGATGCCTGGCTAATTTTTGTGTTTTTAGTAGAGACAGGGTTTTACCATGTTAGTCAGGCTGGTCTGAAACTGCTGACCTCATGATCTGCCTGCCTCAGACTCCAAAAGTGCTGGGATTACAAGCGTGAGCCACCACACCTGGCCCTGCCCTCTTTACTTAAGATTACTTAAATAAAGCTATTTCAGTTCTATTTTGGTTTTATACAATATTTAGGATAGTTTTTTTCTATTTTTGTGAAAAATGTCATTGGTATTTTGATAGAGATTGCACTGAATTTGAGGATTGCTTAAGGCAGTATGGTGATTTCAATGATATTAATTCTTGTAATCCATGCACGTAGAATGTATTTCCATTTGTTTGTTCCCTTTTAAATTTCATTCATCAGTGTCTTGTAGTTTTCTTTGCTGAAATCTTTCATCTTCTTGGTTAAATTTATTCCTAGGTACGTTTTTTTGTTTTGTGTTTGTTTGTTGTTTTTTTTTTGTTTTGTTTTGGGTAGCACTTGTAAATGGGATTGTTCTCTGGATTCCTTTTTCAGCTAGTTTGTTACTAGTATATACAAACACTACTGATATTCTTACATTGATTTTGTATCCTGCAACTATACTGAATTTATTTATTTATTTAATTTTTTGAGACACTGTTTTTACTCTTGTTGCCCAGGCTGGAGTGCAATGGCGTGATCTCAGCTCACTCCAACCACCACCTTCTGGGTTCAAGCGATTCTCCTGCCTCAGCCTCCTGAGTAGTTGGGATTACAGGAGCCCTCCACCATGCCTGGCTAATTTTTTGTATTTTTAGTAGAAATGGGGTTCACCGTGTTAGCCAGGCTGGTCTTGAACTCCTGACCTGGTGATGTGCCCGCCTCGGGCAGATCCCAAAGTGCTGGGATTACAGGCATGAACCATCATGCCCGGCCTATACTGAATTTATTTATGAGATCAAAGTATTTTGGTTTAGTTTTTAGGTTTTTCTGGATATAATATGGTATCAGCAAAGAGGGACAATCTGACTTTCTCTTTTCCAATTTGGATGCCTTTTATTTCTTTCTCTTGTCTGATTGGTCTGGCTAAGACATCCAGTACAATGTTAAATAAGAGTGATAAAAGTGGACACCCTTGCCTTGTTATATGTCTTACAGGAAAGGCTTTCATCTTTTCCCGATTCAGTATAATATTGGCTGTGGGTTTGTCATATATGGCATTTATTACATTGAGATATATTCCTTCTATGCCTAGTCTGTTGAGGGTTTTTATTATGAATAGATGTTGAATTCTATACAACATCTGATGCTTTTTCAGCATCAGTGGAGATGATCATATGGTTTTTGCCCTTCATTCTGTTGATGTGATGTATTATATTTATTGAATTGCATATGTGGAACCACCCTTCTATTCTTGGGATATATTGGATTCAATTTGCTACTATTTTGTTGAGGATTTTCACATCTACGTTCATCAGGGATATTGGTCTGTGGGTTCCTTTTTTTTATCTGGTTTTGCTATCAGAGTAATGCTGGCTTCATAGAATGACTTAGGGAGAAGTCACATTTCTTCAATTTTTGGAATAGAAAAGAACTGGTGTTAGCTCTTCTTTGGATGTTTGATAGAATTTGGCAGTAAAGCCATTCATTCATGGACTTTCATTTTTGGGAGAGTTTTTATTACTGACTCTATTTCATTACTCATTATTGATCTGTTCAGGTTTTCGAATTATTCCTGATTCAATCTTGGTAGGTTGTATGTGTCCAGGAATTTATCCCTTCTCCCTAAATTTTCATGTTTGTTAATGTATACTTGTTCCTAATGATATTCAATAAAATTTTTTATTTTTGTGGGATCAATTTTAATGTCTCCCTTTTCATTTTAATTTTGTTTATTTGGATCTTTTCTCTTTTTTCTTGGTTAATCTATTAAGTAGTTTATCAATTTTATTTCTCTTTTAAAACATCAACTTTTCATTTTGCTCATCCCTTCTATTATTTTTTAGTCTCTTTCATTTAATTCTTCTTTTCTTTATTATTTATTTTCTTCTACTAATATTCGGTTTCATTTGTTCTTGCTTTTCTAGTTCCTTGAGGTGCATTGTTAGATTGTTTATTTGAAATATTTCTAGTTTTTTTATGTAGGTGTTTATTGCTATAGAGTTCCCTCTTAGCACTGCTTTTGCTGTATGCCATACATTTTAGTATGTTGTGTTTCCATTTTCATTTGTCTCATAAAATTTTTGCTTTTATTCTTAATTTCTTCCTTGGCCCAGTGGTTATCCAGGAGTATGTTGTTTAATTTGTATGTATTTGAACCGTTTCCCTAGTTCCTCTTGTTATTGATTTCTAGTTTTATTTTATTGTGGTCTGAGAAGAAACAATATGATTTCAATTTTTTTAATTTGTTGAGACTTGCTTTGTGTCCTAACATATGCTCTCTTCTGGAGAATGTTTCATGTGCTGATGAGAAGAATGTTTGTTCTGTAACTGTCAGATGAAATGTTCTGTAAATATCTGTTAGGTCCATTTGGTCCTATGTGCAGTTTAAATACAGTGTTCCTCTGTTAATATTCTAGATCAACTGTCTAATGCTTAGAGTATTGAATTTCCCACCAATTATTGTATTGGAATCTGTCTCTCCCATTAAATCTAATAATATTTGCTTTATACATCTGGGTGCTCTAGTGTTAGGTGCATATATGTTTAGAATTATTATGTTCTCCTGCAGAATTTATTTCTTTATCATTATATAATGACCTTCTTTGTCTGTTTTTACTGTTTTTGATTTAAAGCCTTTCTTCTATTCTGACATAAGTATAGCTACTCCTGCTCACTTTTGATTTCCATTTTCACGGAATGTCTTTTTTCATCCCTTTTCTTTCAGTCTATGTGTCTTTATAGGTGAGATTAGTTTATTCTATGTTGAGCCTTTTTTCCCTTATCCACTCACAGTCTATATCTTTTAAGCGGTAAGTTTATATTCAATGTTATTGTTGATATGCGAGGACTTATTCTTATCATTTTATTAATTGATTTCTGGTTGTTTTGCATATCCTTTGCTCCTTTCTTTCTCTCTTACTCCTTATCATTGCAGTTTGGTGGTTTTCTGTAGTGGTAACATTTGAGTCTTTTCCTTATTTAAGTATTTGCTGAATCAGTGGTTTTTATTTTTTTGTGCGTTTTCATGAGAGTAGATATCATTTTTTGGTTCCCAGCATAGGACTCCCTTAAGCATTTCTTGTAAGACTGGTCTAGTGGTGATGAATTCTTTCAGTTTTTGCTTGTGTGGAAAATACTTTTTTTCTTCTTTATTTATGAAACATAACTTTGCTAGATATAATATCCTTGGCTGACTTTCTTTTTCCTTCAGCTCTTTGAGTATATTATCCCATTCTCTCCTGGCCTATGAGGTTTCTGCTGAGAAAATCTCTGTTAGTCTGATTGGTGTTCCTTTATAAATGACTAGATACTTTTCTCTTGTTGGTTTTAGAATTCTTTGTCTTTGACTTTTCACAGTTGGACTATAATACGCCATGGAGAAGATCTTTTTTAAATTAAATCTATTTGGAGATCCGAAGTTCCTGTATCTGGATGTCTGAACCTGTTGCTGGACTTGGGAAGTTTTCATTTGTTATTTTGTTAAATAGGTTTTCTAACCCTTTGTCTCCTCTTCACCTTCTGGGAGGGACATTGAAAATTCAAAAACGTGGTCACTTTATGGTGTCCCATATGTCCTATAGGCTTGCCCATTCTTTTCACTTTATTTTTGTCTCACTGGGTTATTTCAAAAGACCTTCAAGTTCAAAGATTCTTCCTTCAGCTGCATCTAGTCTATTGCTGAATATTTCAAATATATTTTGTATTTCATTCAATAAATTCTTCAGTTCTAGTTCCAGAATTTCCATTTGGTTCTTTTTAATGATTACTTTCTCATTCATATCCATAATTGTGTTTCTGATTTTTTTGGTATCTCTTTTCAGTATTCTCTTCTATCTCACTGGAGCTTCTTTAATATCAATATTTTGAGTCATTTTACCAGGATTTCAAAAATTTTTTTTGATTGGGATCTGTTGCTGAAGAATTAATGTGTTCCTTTGGAGGTGTCATATTTGCTTTTTTTCATGTTTCATATGTCCTTATGTTAATATCTATGCCTCTGGTGGTAACAGTTGCTTCTTCTATTTCTTTTTTTTTTTTTTGAGATGGAGTCTCACTCTATTGCCCAGGCTGGAGTGCTGGGACTATAGGCACCCACCACCATGCCCAGCTAATTTTTTTGTATTTTCAGTAGAGACAGGGTTTCACTGTGTTAGCCAGGATGGTCTTGATCTCCTGACCTCGTGATCTGCCCGCCTGGGCCTCCCAAAGTGCTGGGATTATAGGCGTGAGCCACCATGCCCGGCCTGAATTTGCTTTTATAGGGGAGAATTTTTTCCTAAAGGTGTACCTATGGTATTGGATGGGTAGGGCACTTTGGCTTTGATATTCTGGGTGTGTGCAGTATTGCAATCTCTGCATGATTTCTTTGGCTATAAATAGTGTCAGTGGTGTCTGTGATTTCCTTGGTGGCTCAGGATGGTGTTGTTAACGGAGGCTATGGCGAAGTTTTGGGATGCCACGATGTCTAGTCTTCAGGCACCAGTGGCGGCATCAGTGAGCTGAGTATGCCTGTCCTTCTGTCCCAGGTTGGCATACACTGACACTGGTTTTAGCAGATCTAGGCAGGTCAATTTTTGGGCCTCCAGATAGCCTGTGTGAGTTCCAGAAATGGCAGCAATGGGGTGGGCAGGTGGGTAGATTCTTGAGCCCTCAGTAGTAGGCATGGTGTGAGTGATGGCAGTTGCAGTAGTGGAACAATGCTCTGGGACCCAAGCTGTCAGTGCTGTTGTTGTCAGTGGCTGCAATAGGCTGGGCGGGTCAATTCCCAGGCCTGCAGGTGACACATGTGGGTGGGTGCAAGCTGTGGTTGTAGTGGTAGTTTGAGTGGGCCTGACCTCAGACCCTGGAAAAATGTTCAGTCGCCAACAGTGTTGGACTGGGCTGAGCAATTCTCAGAGGCCTAAATGGCATGCCCTTGTACTGTGTGTAGGGGAGTGGCAGAGGTGGGCTGAGTGGGCCCATCCTTAGGCCCCCTGGTGAGGTGTGCATGCACTGGCTGTGGTAGGCAGAGGTGGGGTGATTCCCTGGCCTTCAGAAGAATGCTCTGGTGGGAGCAGCAATGGGTGTGCTGCAGCCTTGCTACTGAGGAGAGGTGCATTGTTTTCAGTGGGAGCAGCTATAGGCAGGCAGCTGGCAGGGCATGCTTTGCTCATATTTCGGCCCCTCTGTAGCCTATAGTGGCAGCTGCTGCAGGCAGTGGAGTTTGTCCTCAGGGCACGTGAAAATGCATGGCTGCCCTTCGGCTGGGGAGTCAGAATAACAGCCAGTGGCTCCCGCCTAAGCCCTGGTGGCAGCAGTTGCAGGAAGGGAATATCACTGTGGCTCCAGGGTTATGAAGATGCAGGGGTTTGGGGCCCTAGGTTAGAACATAGCTTGATGAGAGCTGGGCTCTCAAAAAGGCACTGTGCTGCAGCTGCTCAGGACTCAGGGATTTGTGGGACTTAGCCTGGGCTCTCTCTTTGAAGTGTCATTTGCAGCCTCCAGGAAGCTCCCTATGTTAATCTCAGGGCCTGCAAGGGTAGAGGGACTCTCCAGTGGCAAGGATTGTAGGAGTCCGTGAAAGGAATCTGGACCACTAAGGGCTCTCTCTTACCCTTTCCCCATTTTAGGGAGCTCACCAGGATCCCAGCCAATCCCAGCTAAGCAGGCTACCTGGCTGACCTCTCCTTCCATGCTTTCAGTGCTTCCCAGCACTTCTCTGTAGAATGCCAGTGTTCTCTCTTAAATAATCTATTTGAGTTATGATTATCTATTTGCTATTTTGTTTCTCCTCCATAGAAGAGACAAGTACCAGATGCATCTAGTCAGCCATCTTGAAGCCCCTCTACCAACACAAGTTTTTCCCATCTTTTCTCAAATACAAATACATTCTAGTAGCTTTACTCACCTATACATTCTAGTAGCTTTTTAATAGATTCCTTTAGGTTTTCTACATAAGTGGTTGTGCTTTTCTAAGCAAAGAAAATTTTATTTCTTTCTCTTCATTCTGGGAGCCTTTTGTATGTTTTCCTTGCATTATTATACTGACTAAAACTACCAGTGCAATGTTGAGTAGAAGTGGTGAGGAAAGACAATCGTTGTTTTGTTCCTGACCTTTGGAGGAGAGCAGTTAATCTTTTACCATTAATATGATAACAGCTGGGTTTTCATAGATGTCCTTTATCTAGTTAAGGGTGTTTCCTCATATTCATAGTTTACTGAGGGTTAATATCAGGAAAAGATACTGGATTTTTAATGAATTTTTTGTTTTTTTTTTTTGAGACAGGTTTTTGCTCTTTCACCCAGGCTGGAGTACAGTGGCACAGCTCACTGCACCCGCAACTTTATGGACTGAAGCAATCCTCCTGCCTCAGCCTCTTGAGAAGCTGGGACTGAAAGCATGCACCACCATGGCCAGCTAATTTTTTCTACTTTTTGTGGAGGCAGAATTTCACTAAGTTGCCTAGGGTGGTCTTGAACTCCTGGGATCAAGCAATCGTCCTGCCTCAGCTTCCCAAAGTGCTGGGATTAAAGGCATGAGCCACTGTTCCTGGCCCATGCTGGATTTTTTTCAAATTCTTTTTATGTGTTATAAACAATGACTTTAATTTTTAATTTCTTAATATGGTGTATTACATTGATTTATTTTTAAATTAAGCCAATCTTGCATTCCTGGGATATACCTCACTTGGTCATGGATATATTATTCTTTTTGTGTGTGTTAGATTCATTTTGCTAATATTTTGCTAAGCATTTATGTGTCTACTTTCATGAATAATATTGGTTTTTAATTTATTTATAATGTCTCTTTGTGATCTTCACATCAGAGTAATACTGACCACCGAGGATGACTTAGAAATTCTTCCCTATTTTTAAGTTTTATGGAAGAGTTTTATAGAATACAATGTTTTCCTTTAAATATTAGTAGACTTCACCAGTGAAGTCTTCTATGCCTGCAGTTTTCTTTTGGGATGGTTTTAAACTACAAATTCTTTTTTAGAAATAGAGCTATTTAGGTTATTTGTTTCTTTTTGAATTTTTGTAGTGTATATCTTTCAAGGAATTTGGCCATTTCATCTAAGTTGTCCAATGTATTGGCATAAAGTTGTTCATAACATTTAATATTTTTCTTTAATATTTGTATAATCAGTAGTGATGTCACCACCCTTATTCCTGAGATTGGTCATTTGTACCCTCTCTCTTTTTTCCTAATCAGGCTGGCTAGAAGTCTATCAATTTAATTGATCTCAAAGAACCAGGTTTTTGGGGTTTTTTTTCCTGTTTTCTATTTCACTGGTTTCAACTTAGATTTTTGTCATTTTCTTTCTGCTGCTTCCTTTGGGTTTACTTGGCTCTTGTTTTTCTGTTCTCTAAAGGTTTCCCCAGAGGGAATTTATTTTAGAATTTTCTTCTTTTCGGAGATGAGTTCAATGCTAAATATTTCTTCTAAGTTTTACTTTAGTAGCATCTCATACATTTTTGATAGCTATACATTTTTGTGTTGTTTCAAAACACTTTCAAACACTTTACACTTCCCTATAATCTATACATTATTTGAACTATGTTATGCAATTTCTAAGTATCTGAGGATATTCCAGATATTTTTCTAATATAATTGCATTGTGGTCAGACACCATAATTTATATGTCTTGAATCCTTTTACATTTATTTAGACTTGTCTTATGACTCAAAATGGGATCTATCTTGGAAATTGTTCCGTGAGCACGTGAAAAGAATATGCATTCTGTTGTTGGGTGGAATCTTCTGTAAACGTCAAAAGTAACATCTAGTATTATTTGCGTTGTTTTACTCTTCTATTTCTTCACTAATTTTTTATCTATTTGTTCAATTAATTATTGTGAGAGGGACGTTGAAACATCTGACTATAATTGTGGATTTGTCTTTTTCTCCTTGCAGTTCTACTAGTTTTTTTCTCTGTATTTTTAAGTTTTCAATTATCAAAGGGATAAATGTTTAAGATTGTTATGTTTCCTGAAAGATATGATTCCTTTCTCATTTATAAAATGACCTTTTTTTATCTCTGATCATATTTTTTGCTTTGACATTTATTTTCTTTGATATTAAGATATCTATTCAGGCTTCCTTTGATGTGTGTTAGAATGGCTCATTTTGTTCTATTCTTTTACTTTAAATTCATTTGTGACTTTATATTTAAAGGTTTCCCTTTCTTAATTTTTTCATTTTTATTTATTTTTTTTTTTGAGATGGAGTTTCACTGTTGTCGTCCAGGCTGGAGTACAATGGCGTAATCTTGGCTTACTGCAACCTCTGCCTCTTGGGTTCAAGTGATTCTCCTGCCTCAGCCTCCCAAGTAGCTGGGATTACAGGCATGCACCACCATGCCCAGCTAATGTTTGTATTATTAGTAGAGACAGGGTTTCGCCATGTTGGCCAGGCTGCTCTTGAACTCCTGACCTCAGGTGATCCATCCACCTCAACCTCCCAAAGTGCTGGGATTACAGGTGTGAGCCACTGCGCCTGGCCAGGTTCTCTTTTAGGTAGTTGATATCTTTTGGATATTCGTTCCCTTCAAATCTCATGTTGAAATGTGATTCCCCAATCTTTGAGGTGGGGCCTAGTGGGAGATGTTTGGGTCATAGGGACAGATCCCACATGAATGGCTTGTTGCTGTTTTCTCCATAATGAGTGAATTCACAAGATCTGATTGTTAAAAAGAGCCTGGCACCTCCTTTGCTCTCTGTTGCTCCCTCTCTCACCATGTGCCACATCTGCTTCCCCTTTGTTTTGTGCCATGAATAAAAGCTTCCTGAGGCCTCACCAGAAGCTGAACAGATGCTGGTGCCATACTTGTACAGCCTGCAGAATCATGAGCCAAATAAAACTTTTCTTCATAAATTACCCAGTCTCAGGTATTCCTTTATAGCAATGCAAAATGAATGAATACAGCGGTATATACTTAGGTCTTGCCTTTTCATCCAGTCTGCAAAACTTTGCCTTTTAATTGTGTTGACACGATTTAAATTTAGTGTAATTATTGATATGGATGGGTTTACATCTATCATTCTGCTCATTGTTTTCTTTGCTGCTCATGTTCTTTGTTCTGAGTTTCCTCTTTTTTTGGCTTCTTTTGGATTATTTTTATTATTCCATTTTCATTAAACCATTTTGATGGTTTAGAAAAATGAAGACCTCTCTAATAAGGTGATACTTGAACAGAGACCTGCAAGAAGTGAAGCAGCAAGCCCTTTGGTTTTCTCAAGGAAAAGCTTTATAGATAGAAGGAAGAGCAAGTGCAAGGTCCTGAAGCAGAAGTATATTTGACATTATGGAATAATAACAGGTGACTGGTGTGCCCAGAATGGAGTAGAGAGGTAGGAATAAACATAGGGAGGAGACAGTAGAGAGGGATTGGGAGTTTGTGGGTGAGTTAGAAGCTCATTTCTGGGCACGTAGAAGTCTTTGGAAGAATAGAGTTTTCTGAACTTCCATTGCTTCAAGCAAAGGTGCCTGCCGCCATCCCCCTACTCCCACAAAGTAAAATGAAGCTTTTTTCGAATCACCACCACGATCTGCCTAATATAACCTCTGGACTAATCTGTTTATGCCTATTTGCCCATTTTATAATGGTCTGCACAAAAGTCCAGTACCCAGGTCATCACTCATTCATCATTCTCTTTCCTTCCCCAAAACATGAGCTTTCCAATGTGCCCTTTGAAATTCATGATTCATTATCACAAAAATCCCCTTTATCCTCATACTCTTTTTCTGAATGTTGCGGGTACAGAGTGGAAGCCGGCACTTCCCTGTGGATGCTAATTCTTTACTTCTCTCTCAAATGTTTTCTTTCCAATGAGCTTTATAACATTGTCCTGGAAGATAGATAGCACACTGGCCTTTCACTGTTACTTCCAAATAATTGTCTTTCCCACCTGTCCCAAATCCACACCTTTTGGTGACTGTGTTATCAGACTAGAAATGTATATTCATATGTTTAGGTTTGATAGACGAGATCCAGCAAACTTTCTAGTCTTCTTCCTATTTGCCAACGTCTGCCTTTAAATATTGACAGTTCTGTGGCAGAAAGTTTTCCCTATTTTTGTTCCCAATCTCAAGCCTGTGGTTTTAAGGGCTCTTTTGCAGAGTATATCATTAGAGTCATACCCAAAATAGGCTGGGGGTGGTGGCTCACGCCTGTAATCCTAGCACTTTGGGAGGCCGAGGTGGATGGATCACTTGAGGTCAGGAGTTCAAGACCAGCCTGGCCAATATGGTGAAATCCCATCTCTACTAAAAATACAAAAGTTAGCCAGGCGTGGTGGCAGGCACCTGTAATCCCAGCTACTCGGGAGGCTGAGGCAGGAGAATTTCTTGAACCCAGGGGACAGAGGTTGTAGTGAGCCGAGATCATACCACTGCACTCCAGCCTGGGCAACAGAGTGAGACGCTGTCTCAAAATAATAATAATAATAATAATAATAATAATAACAATAATAAGTATATGTAAATATAGAGTGGGTTAGAAGATAACAATAATAGCAGCAACAACGAACACTGGGCAAATTACTGATCCTCCTTGTGGCTCAGTTTCTTTATCTTTACTTGATGCCTAGATATCTTCCTCATTTAGTCAAAGATGTTACTCTAATAATTATCTTCTGCCTCTCTTGAATGGTCAGATTTTTGCTACCTACTGATTGCTTTTCATCAACGTGGTTATTTTTTTTTTAAAACATCTTTACAAAACATTCTCTTGGCCTTACTTCCTTAGCTTGCTACTGTCTGTTTCTTAGCTCTTCTTTATAGCAAAACCCCACCAATTATGCTTTTTCTCCCACTTCTGCACTAGAACTGCCCTTACTTCCACCACACTATTTTTCTTCATGTCACTAAATCCAAAGTCAATTCTTAGTTCTTATCTTACTTGTCCTGTGATCTCATAGGACCCCATGCTCCCTTGGTTTTCCTCCCATCTGGCTGAAACTCCTTTCTAGTTTCCTTCACTGGAACTCCTCCCCAGTCTCTTAATATTGGATAGTCAAGGGCTCCATTCTGATTTCTATTTTTGTCTCATTCTACACTCACCTCCTTATGATTTTAGGCAGTCTCATGGCTCTAACAGCCATCTATATACTACTCATTCCCAAAGTTTTATTTCAGTAAAAATAAGAGAATTTTTAGCTTAGTTCTCTTTCTGAAACTTCTAGGTCCTTTATACAACAGCTTACTCAACACCTTACTTGGATATCTAATACAACGCTACTTTAAGTGTGGTTACTACTTTTAGTGTACTACTTTTAGTATAACCACACTTCAAGTAAATGCTACTTTAAGTGTGCTACTTAAGTGATAATAAACGCTACTTTAAGTGTGGCCACTTAAGTGTGGTTCATGAATTGATGCCCATCCACAAACTGTGAATAGTCTGCAATTAAATAAGCACAAAAATGAGACTAAGAGGTTGGAAACTTTTTTTTTTTTTTTTTTCTGAGATGGACTCTCGCCTTGTCACCCAGGCTGGAGTGCAGTGCTGCAATCCCAGCTCACTGCAACCTCCATCTCCCAGGCTCAAGTGATTCTCCTGCCTCAGCCTCCCGAGTACTTGGGATTACAGGAGCGTGCCATCACGCCTGGCTAATTTTTGTGTTTTTAGTAGAGACAAGGTTTCACCATGTGGCTAGGCTGGTCTCGAACTCCTGACCTCAGGTGATCCGCACACTTCGGCATCCCAAGTGCTGGGATTATAGGTGTGAGCCACAGTGCCCGCCCGAGCTTTATATATATAAAGGGGAGTTTACCCATCACAGAACTAATGGAATATACATATATATATGGAATATATATAATATATATTTATAAATACATATATTATAAAACATATATATATTCCATTAGTTCTGTCCCTCTAGAGAGTCCTGACTAAATCACCCCATAAATTGGAAATTGAACTAGTTCTTACCTGAGATAGTTTGACAAGGACTGGTCGAGTAGACATCACAAATTCAATATAGTCACTAAAGAAGGTAATATTATTTAAATAATGTTTTATTTACTTTGTATTGCCTAAGTATTAAAATAACATAAACTTTAAAAAGCTGTCATGGGGACAACCTTGAATGTATCTACTCTATTTATTTACACATTCATACATACATACAGGTAGTACATGAAAGAAAACTCACTGTAAACAATTAAACAATATGAAAGACCATAGGGGTAAAAGGTTTTATCCGTTCACCACTGCTACCTTCTCCTCACTGATTCTAATGATCTGTCTAGAGGTTATGTTTCTTCATAGTTTAATATGTATTTTTTATATAGAAATATAAGTGGATATACACATGATTTTAGTTTTTCCATTATTTAAATGAATGAGATTGTACTCATAATGTATTATTCTGTAATCTGATTATTTTCCCCACTAAATCATATACTTGGAGATCATTTCTGGTCAGTTCACATGAATTTGCCCCCAAAATAGTAATAGCTTCCAACATAATTTTAAAAATTATTCCCTTATTGTTGAACATTCTGATTCTATGTTTTTGCTATTATAACACTACTACCATGAATATGCACTTACTTCTTTGCATGTACCTTTGCCAATTGAGCAAAATGTGTGTAGGATATACTCTTAGAAGAAAAGTGCTGGGTCTAGGGTATTTACATTTAAAATGCTGATATTCTTGAGGTGCCCTCCAGAAACTCTGTACCCATTCACAATTTAATCAGCAATGCATGAGTATGATCATTTCACACTCTCACTGTCCTTGAATTTTATCAAACCTCTCTTAATTTTTGCTAATCTCATGAGTAAAAATACATTTTTTTCTGTTTTATTCATTTATTTATGTATTTATGTATTTATTTTGAGATGGAGTCTCGTTCTGTCGTCCCAGCTGGAGTGCAGTGGTGCGATCTCAGCTCACTGCAACCTCCGCCTCCCAGATTCAAGCGATTCTCCTGCCTCAGCCTCCCCAGTAGCTGGGACTACAGGCGCGCACCACCACGCCTGGCTAATTTTTGTATTTTTAGCAGAGACGGGGTTTCACCATATTGGCCAGGCTGCTCGCGAACCCCTGACCTCGTGATCCACCCACTTCGGCCTCCCGAAGTGCTGGGATTACAGGTGTGAGCCACTACACCCAGCTTTCTGTTGTTTTAATAAGCATTTTAGTGTTTTTATCAATTGGCTGTTGATATTCTTTCCATATTTTTCATTACTTTTCTCAATTTATTTGTAGAATAATATATACATATATGATCAGATATTATATATTTTCAATCATTTGATATATGTTGCAAATATCTTTTCTCATTCTGCTATTTGTTTTTGTTAATGGTGTTCCAATTTATTCTTAAAAATTAAGTCACACCCTAACTTTAAGTTTTATGAGCAAGAAATGCCTCAGATATCTCTATATTGTTCTGGACATATCAAGAAGTCATGACCATTTGCCTTATAAAATACTGAGAACTTTTCCTTCTCTTGAAGAGATGTTCTCCTAATTTTTAAGTACAGTATAATAAAATGAACACGGTTTCATTTATTTCAGGAAAAATAGGAAGCCTTTCACAAATATATATATTTTTAAATTTATAAGGCCTTATTCTAACTCCAACTTGCCTTTTGGATTCAAAAGCTGTTAGCAACTATTCTTTCATATTCTTCCAAGGTTTGGACCTAAGGAAAATTAAATGGCCCTTTTACCACTTAAATCTCCGCTGCAAATTTTAAAGCAAAGTTTCAGATCCTGATAGAACCAGATATTATGTGTTAGGGCAAAGGCAGTTAACATTGTTTAAAGCAAGCTTGTCCAACCCGCAGCCCCATGGGTCGCATGCAGCCCAGGAAAGCTTTGAATGTGGCCCAACACAAATTCATAAACTTTCTTTCTTTCTTTCTTTCTTTTTTTCAGCTCATCAGTTATCGTTAGTGTTAGTGTATTTTATGGGTGGCCAAAGACAATTCATCTTCCAATGTGGCCCAGGAAAGCCAAAAGATTGGACACCCTGGTTTAGATTCCTAGTTGCTGCTGCTTTAATCTGAACTGTTACTCATCTTCCCTGTCTAAAGTGAAGATAATGAGGTACAATACAGTGGTAAGGATGGTGAACAGTGGCCTTGAATTCAAGCTGCTTGCCTTGAAATTCCTGCCATCCCACTTGCTACCTATGTAATTTTGAGCAAGTTTTCTGATCATTTTCATTCCCAAATTTCCTTTTTTAAAAATAATTATAACATTAGTTGTGACGAAGAAAGATGACAAAATATCTAAACCACCGGGTATATGATAAATACAAATTAGCTATTATTAATCTTATCATCAACTGGGAGAAATAATACTTATCTTACATCCATATGTACTATTAACATCTTTCAAGTTGAATCTAGATAGAGCATATCACAACATTGGTATGCTTGCCAGAGGCTATTTTTTATTTTTTGGTAAAAATTATGACAATGAGAATAAAAACTTAACATCAGATACATTATCAGTTTGAATTATTATGGTACAACTATGACAAAACAATTCATGTTAAGAATTTAGTACCACAAACTAATGACCTCTGAAACATAACGCACTATCTTTGTTAGTCTTTGTTAGCAGGGCATCAGGTATTATAGTATTCCGATTTAAAAAATATTTTAATAGCCACTGAGGTTTTGGGTTTGAATAGATACCGTTTAAAGCAAAAACAAATAAGCGCATAAAATTGTGTGTTTTCTGTGTGTGTCTAACATTAGTTGAGTGCTTACTATATTCCAGAAACAGGTTGCTGGGCATTACACAGTCTAGGGGTTTTTGTCCTTTGGTTTCCTTCCTGCTTAACAAACAAAAACAAAAAACAAAACAAAAAAACTGCTTGGGAGATTGGGGATTAAATTGAAGAGGGTAAAGTAAGCAGTTTTCTGGGGTAAACGCTGTAAGGTTTTAAAATCTCCAAATGTTCCCTGCATTTGCACTGTCTACATTTAGGCATCAACTTTTACCACCTCTAGGATTAGTTTTTCCTTTCCCAATCCATGTTGACAAAGTGGGTCATAAAGATCCGTAGATCGTTTGCCCAGATCTGCCCTCAATCTGCGAATCAGCTTCCTCGTTTTAGAAAATCTGAAATGTAAAAGGGAAAGGGGCTGGGATCGCGTGGGGAGGAGGAAAGAAATGGAATCCCGCGTGGGCAGGCGGCTGGCCAGGAGCACATTCCCCTAGCCTCCCTATGCGCCAGCCCCGCGGCGTTGGGAAGCTCCTCCCTGACCTTTTTCCTTCCTCCTCCTCCTCCTTCTAGGCGGCAGTGGCGGGCGAAGCGTGAGCGCTGCGGTATTTTGTCCCGAACGGTGACCCCTCCTCCCAGGCAGGCTGCGGCGGCGTCGGTGGCAGCGGAGCACGGAGAAGAGGCCCGGGCGGCCCGGCGGCCTGGAGGCCGCGAAAGGTGGAGGCCGGGCCGCCCTTGTGCACCGCAGGATTGACCCGGGAAGGGGCAGAAGCTAGCGAGCCCCGCCCGGCCGCCGGGAAGGTGGGGGAAGCCCCGTGCACCCCCCGCCCTCCGGCCGCCGCCGCCCCCCCACTGGCCCTGCAGCCGTCGCCGCCGCCTCGGGCTACGGCCCCGGGCTCGGCGGTCCCGGCTGGGGAAGGAGGGCGGCGAGCGCGTCCGGAGCCGCCGGAGATGGCGGGAGGGCACTGCGGCAGCTTCCCCGCGGCGGCGGCCGGCAGCGGCGAGATCGTCCAACTGAACGTAGGGGGGACCAGGTGAGTCGGCGGGTAGCGGGCTTGCAGCGGGGATGCCGTGGCGGCCTCCTCCTCCTTTGGTGTCGACGGGGACCGAGAGTCGCAGGAACGAGGGCGAGCGTGGGAGGCCAAGCCTGGAGGGGGGAACGTGGGGGCCTCCAGGCGGCAAGAACGTCGGGCGGATTTTGGAGCTGGTGAAGCATCTGCTCTGGGAAGGGAGAGGCAGAAGGGACGCTTGGAATTACCGAGGACCAGGCCCATGTGGCAGAGTAGCTGCTGTCCTAGAATGCCAACCTTTGCCCCTCCCAACAGGCAAGGAGAACCATTACACAGCCTTCCTTACCTCATCTCAGATTAGAGTGTATTTGAGGACTTTATTTAGTAGAAACCTGGCTTTGTGGTTTGGATGTTGGAGATGAACTTGCCTTCCTTTCTCTTTGGTCAACGAGGTGTCGGTTTTCTTAGGGAAGAGTGCGGTGTTCTTTTCCGCGCCTAATTAGGGGATTTGTAATTTGAAAGATTTCTGTGATGGGAGTGCAGTAGGTTTGCAGTACCTAGTTATTTATTTTCAGAATTTCTTGGTGCATGGGCCTGAAGGATCTGTTCAACTTTTAGGACAGTGTGTCCAGAAACTGCAGTTTGAACATTTGCTTTTAGGAAGCTCTGGATATTGGCACGGTCTGACGCCCTTGGAGTAAACAGACTGAATGCTCTTCTCTGTCTGTTCTCTTTCTGGCCTTCCGCCCCCCCCCCCCGCCCCTTCTGTGCCTGTTATTAAGTTTGTTGGGGGAAAAAATCGTAGTTTTTGTGGATTTCCTATAACTTATGAGTCACTCCTCTCAGAAAAGGGAGTTTGCCAGCTGTTTGAAAGAAGGATTAGTTGAGTTTTAGGCTTGGTAGGAGATAAACAAGGAAATGCTCTGGAATACAGTTAATTTTTCTGTGCTTGAGAATATGATTTTCAACCAGCATTTTAAAAGTATTTTAGTGTCTTAGAACCATAGTGATAAAAAATGTCTACTGTAGAGCTTTAATCCTAAACATTTGATAGCTTTCTAGAATTTAACACAGAAAACCATGGTACTTCGTTCTTAGGGTTTTTCCTCTTCCCCCAAATCAAAACTTAGATAATTTACAACGTTATTGCAGTTGTATAGAAACCAGTCTTATGGAGATTTATGTCTCCTAATGTAAGAAATGGAGTTTTTCCTAAAATCACGTTAAAATATTGGAAGTTTGGTAACTTGTGGAATACCCCTAAAGAGGAGGCCTGCAATGTGTATTGATTATACTGAAGAGTAGCAGTATAATCATTTACAATCCCTACACTGGTTTCTACTTGCTATTGATAGTTAATGTATTTCTTTTCTTTAATTTTCTTTTTTTTTTTTTTTTTTTTTTGAGACGGAGTCTTGCTCTGTCGCCTGGCTGGAATGCAGTGGCGCGATCTCGGCTCACTGCAGCCTCTGCCTCCCGGTTTCAAGCGATTCTCCTGCCTCAGCATCCCGAGTAGCTGGGTCACAGGCGCGCGCCACCACGCCCGGGTAATTTTTGCATTTTTAGTAGAGACGAGGTTTAACTACGTTGACCAGGATGGTCTTGATCTCCTGACCTCGTGATGCTCCCGCCTCGGCTTCCCAAAGTGCTGGAATTACAGGCGTGAGCCACCGCGCCTGGCCGATAGTTAATATATTTCTATTCAGACATTCACAAGGACATACAGTATTATTGTAAAAATTAAGCAGTATTGTTATTTACTATGTGGATGGCTTAATACTGAGTGAACTCTTATTAGAGACTGCAGAATTCATTTAAAAGTTTTAACTCATAAGGCGGTTATCTTGGCACTGTAACTTTTTTTTTTTTTTTTTTTTTTTTTTGAGACAGAGTCTCGCTCTGTCATCCAGGCTGGAGTGCAGTGGTGCGATCTCGGCTCACTGCAAGCTCCGCCTCCCAGGTTCGCGCCATTCTCCTGTCTCAGCCTGGCACTGTGACATTTTATCTTGTGTTTACATTATTTATGGAACTTGAGCTTATCAGGTTCTAATTTTTTCTAAGTGATATTAGCAAAGATACAAAATAGTACATATATTACTGGTTTGAACGGTTTACAAGACATGAAATTGTTAGTGGGAATGGAAACATTAAAAAAACTTCAGAAAATTGTTAAGATAAAATGGCTTATAAAATAAGTAGTAATGGTATGGCCCGTAGAAAACAACATCCGACTCCATATTCTAAGAATATTTTCTAGATTTGCTTTGAATCATACACTCGTGCAGCATTTTAGAGCTAGATGAGATCTAGAAGTCACCTGTATCTTGTACAAAACACAGTGTAACATAGTCACTTAAGCCACTGTGAGAGAAAAATCCTGATATGATTGCCACTGAAGTTCAGGAACTGCTGTGGCATAGAATTGAAGTTCTGAAGTGATGGAGTAAAACTCAAAAGGAGAGTTTGTTGGGAGCAGAGAAGCATATGCTATCGGTAAGGTCTTTTTTTTTTTTTTCCTCAGGAGAATAGACATGAAAATGGATATACTCAAAGGAATTATAGAAATGACTAATTTTTATGGTTTAATACTTTGTGGGTGATTCAGAAAGTAGAGTAGATGAAGTTTCATTTAGAATTGTTAGTATTCGTTATTTACAAAAAGTAATGAAGTGAATTCACTATGACTGAATTTATGATTAATTCTGTTATGGGCAAGTGTGATTTTGGGCCTCATGCAAGAGGGCTGGGACTAGCCATTGAGGACTCCCGGACAAAGAGCTTTTGAATCAGGTATATGTTTTCAGTTCCCAGGCTTTATCTCTAACTAGCCCAGCAACCTTGGACAAATATTTTGATGCTTAGTCTATTAAAATGTAAAGTGACAGACGGTAGTACCAACCTTATCAGATTGTTATAGGAATTTGAAGTAATAAATGTGAAATGCAAGGGTTAGTGGCATTATCAGTACTTACAGTGCAGAATAAATAACTAGATTGCTTCCAAGTTAATTTAGTAGGAGGCAAGTTACATGAAGTATAACTGTGGGTATGCAAATTTCTTTAGTAACTCCTTTGCTGAAACCAGATTGTACATGACTCTATTCTTGGGACACTATGGGTATGGGATAAAAAACAAATCAAAACAGAAAAGGCTTTCAAATGATTATGCTCACCATGTGTAATTATACGTGTGTTAGTTTTCATGAAGTTATATTTGAGACTAGTTTTGGGGCCAGAAGTTTAAAAAAAAATTGGTGGGGATGAGGGTCTAATTCCTTTGCCCAGAAATTCCAGGTTACTAACCTTTCCCCAAAATGCTGGTTAAAATTGAAACTGATAATATGATTTTAAGCAGACCTTTGTGATTTTCTAAGTAGCACATAATTTTAATTATTTGGAATACAATTGGTGAATAAGTGGTGAATATAAAAGATTGCAAGTTATAAGCTGTCCCCATTTGGAATGAATTTGATAGCCTCCAAAACAGTGAATCTGCAATGTATGAATCCTTGGATCCTTCAATTTACCATTGAGTGGATTTGCTTTGATTTTGGACCGAGTCAGTTTTCTGTGACTGGGGTAATCTGTGTATTTTTTATTTTTCTTAAGAGTCTATTAAGAAACGCATTTAGGAGTATTTGCAGTGTTTTCTTAAAGTGACTCATTTGTTAATCAGATAAATGGGTGTAGGAACTGCTTATAAACACCTAGACTGTCCATAACCTGTGAAATTAGTTAGTAGTCAACTTCTATGTGTTCCCTAAAGTACCCGTTACTGTAGTTTACATTTAAATGTCTTTAATAAATGAATTGTTTTACTGTCTTTCCTTCAGTTAGCCAATGAAAGAATACTTTTCCTTACAAATTGTAAAGTTGTAAGTGGGAAGAAGTGGAGATAAACTTTTTTTTTTTTTTCCGAGACGGAGTCTCGCTTTGTCGCCCATGCTGGAGTGCAGTGGCGCGATCTCGGCTCACTGCCAGCTCCACCTCCTGAGTTCACGCCATTGTCCTGCCTCAGCCTCCTGAGTAAGCTGGGACTACAGGTGCCCGCCACCACGCCTGGCTAATTTTTCGTAGTTTTAGTAGAGACGGGGTTTCACCGTGTTAGCCAGGATGGTCTCCATCTGCTGACCTCGTGATCTGCCCGCCTCGGCCTCCCAAAGTGCTGGGATTATAGGCGTGAGCCACCGCGCCCAGCCGAGATAAACTTTTAATTGTGATTGGAAAGCATGTTTTGATAATGATAGAAAATTTATTTTGGAGACTAAGGCACTTTTTATGGAACAGTGCATACACGGCTTCTGCTGTTACTGACACTGAGACTGATACTGCTAAATGATTTAAGTGGGCAGTTTAGTGACATCTGTGTGTCAACACCAGTGTATTCTGAAAGTGCTCTGTTGTAACCATAAAATGCCTGCAGATCGTACAGAAGAATCAAGTCTCCGTTTTGTACAGAACATTTAACTGAGTTTTAGAGTGTGATTCTGTTTATCACACATAAGTTTCAATAAACATTTACTGGGTGTGTGCTAGGTGCTAAGAACAATGCTTTTAGGTGGTCCTCTCTGGCTTTAAGAAAAAACATCTACTTTTTTAATACAAAATCCATTTCTGAAACTGAGTTTGAAAAGTGAATTTACAGATAATCCATTTATCAAGATATGTAAAATATTATGAGCCATTGTTGCCTCAGGTGCCTGGATGGACTTGCAAAGTTGAGAGATCTGTGAGACTTCTGACACTACTCTGTATAAGCCTTGGTAGTCACAGTCACCCTGGCCTGCAATCCAGTGCTATTTAATAGCCCACTTAGAAGATGGGAATGGGAAGTAGGATGTATTTTGAGGTTTGTTATGCTGCAGTGAGCATAATAAAAAAAAGTAAGCAACTTCCACGTTTTTGATAATTCCAGGCTGCTAATTTAGGTAATGGCAGACAATAGATGGGTGATACAGTGTATACATGCACAACCTGGGAAACATCCCTTAGCCATTTTGGCTGGGGTTTGGCCTGTGTTGCCTGGTGATAGTGCATGGTAACTAGTGCCACTATTCAGTCACCTTGTTTAGTTTAAGTATGAAAGGTAAAAATAAATTTAGGGATTTCATATAATGCCAGAAAATAAATGTGGAGTGAAAGTAGAGGTTTGCTAGGCTGGGTGAGATAACATTGTAGTTCAAGGTGATATCTTAAAATGAAAATACTCAGAGAAGGGCTGGACTGAACAAGTACTATATTGCTTTGTTTGCCATATCAGTTTACATAAATTATTGGTTTGTTGTCCCAGTCTATTATACTGTACTTTGGTAAAGATCCTCCCTTGGTAATATACAAGCTTGATCAAATGACAACCTCAAAACAGTGATGTATTTGGCTGAATGATTTTTGAATGAACGAAGTCAGCAGTTGCAGATAGCCCAAGACTGCATATAAAGAAGGTGTTAAATGAGTAATTTACAGTGAAATTACTATGAGCTTAAAAAGAGATAATACAGGATTGGATATTTAGAAAAACTATTACAGGGAAGGTAAAACCTGAGTGGTATCAAGAAAGATGGACGGATCTTGAATTATTGGACATGAAGAGGGTGATCTAGCTGAATAAAGATACCAAAATGGTAGTAAGCATGAATTTTTTGGGGATATGAAGAAGTTTTGTCCTATTAGAGGGGAAAACCAGCATTTGTACTGGAGAGATGAGATGGAACCTGAAGGTAATTTTGAATGTTATACTGAGAAGTTGAGACTTGGTGTGATGGGCTAATTGTTGATTCTTCAGCAGAGATTAGCTTATTGGAAAGTAGTGTTTTAAGATGCATTATATGGCGGATAACAAGTTGTTTATTGTTATTGAGAGCTGCTTGTATAATCTTAACTCTGAATTGAAAGTAGCAACATTTAAAAATATTAACTCTAATAAATATATTGGTACAGCTGTAACTATAAAACATCTTGTAAATCATTAGCCAGTGTATTAAAACAAGTTAACTAATACTGAAATTTCAAATCATGTTCTCACTTATAATACCAGATGATTTTTAATTGCAGATTTAGTACCTCAAGACAAACTCTTATGTGGATTCCAGATTCTTTTTTTTCCAGGTATGTCTTATAATTCTTTAGTGTATATTTTAATACATTTATTTACCAAAATATAATAATGTTTGTCAGTTAAATTTTTTTTTAATAAAAAAGGTTAACTCTTAAAATATATATATTTTTGAACTTGGAAGATAGATAACTTACTTTTAGTGGTCTTTAACATTTGGTAAAGAATTAGCACATTTGTTTATACTCAGATTTTAAAAACTAACTTTAGATTATTAATGACTTCCAGTTTGCTGAGTGGGAGAATTTCAACACTTCGAGATGAAACTGGTGCTGTGAGTA
The DNA here is from genome assembly GCF_029289425.2 of Pan paniscus. Classification (NCBI taxonomy): domain Eukaryota; kingdom Metazoa; phylum Chordata; class Mammalia; order Primates; family Hominidae; genus Pan; species Pan paniscus. The sequence goes on along the minus strand of NC_073249.2, from coordinate 33,830,480 downwards.
TAATAATAATTGATACATATTCCTAAATTAATGCTTATAGTGCTTGGTCCTAACATATAGTTACTCTAAGAATATAGGAGAACTGATATTTTAATAATCACTGAATGAAAGTGGCATAATTTTATTTCTTGTCATATGTAGTTTTTTATAATCAGAGAAGATCCCTAAGTAGGGAATACTATATATGGCAATTTAAGTATTCATGATTAGAGAGATTGTAGGATATGAGCTTACATTGGCATTAGAAGAAATTTTTTTAGATCAATAATTGAAACTTTAACAGTAAGTGGATAAATGTAAATATTCTAATATTTTTATATTAGAATATAAGAGGTTAAATTAGTAAACTCCTACAGTTTTTTATTTTATTTTGGAGAATAACCTTGCGAATTTGTTTATACAGCATTGGTACAGTGAGGGAAGGAAAGAATTGTAAAGTTTCAGTGCAAAAAAATTGGTTTATCCATTTGGAGGCAACAAAGTGACCAATGGTATTTATTTGCTGTGGTGAGATTTGCAGATGAAATAAGGCAACAAATGCAGATATGTCCATGTGAAATTATAAAAAGTTATCAGTAATAAGATCTCCACAAATCTGTGATGTCTTCAATTTTTGTTGTGCTCTAATGAAAACAAAAGAAAATTTATAAAGCTTAGAAGAATCTCATCGATTGTATATATATAGTTGATCATAGTAGGAAGAGTTTTATTACTGGCTACCATTTCCCTTTCTAATTGATTTACATAAGCTTTAAAAGATGTTCAGTTTTTATGGCCAGATCTTTTGTAAATGATTCAAAATAGGTGTTGGTATAAATTTCCATAAAAAGTTATCAATTATGGGCTGGGTGGGGTGGCTTTATGCCTGTAATTCCAGCACTTTAGGAGGTCGAGGCAAGTGGATTACCTGAGGTCAGAAGTTCAAGACCAGCATGGCCAACATGGTGAAACCCCCTCTCTACTAAAAACAGAAAAATTAGCCAGGCATAGTGGCAGGTGCCTCTAATCCCAGCTACTCAGGAGGCTGAGGCAGGAGAATTGCTTGAACTTAGGAGGTGGAGGTTGCAGTGAGCCCAGATCGTGCCACTGCACTCCAGCCTAGATGACAGAGCAGGATGCTGTCTCAAAACAAACAAACAAACAAAAGTTACCAATTATGTATTTTACATTTTTAAGCAATTTGTTTTCCTCTTATGTATTCTGTGGTGCTTTAGTTTAAAAAAAAAAAAATAGTCATTACCTTTCCCCAGCTCTGAAGGAAATTGAGATTAGTAAAAGTATTATGAGAATAGTATTCTTTTCCACTTTTGACAGCAGTGTGCAGTATTTACTTTTCTCAAGTACCCCTGTGTGCATTATTAAAGTACATTGTAGTTTTAATGATTGAACAGTATAAGAAAGTATTATTTATTCATGTTTTCAAAGTATTAATTGAATTCTAGACTGTTTCAGATAAAAATGTTTCCTCAGGTGTCACTTTTACCAAAGGTATCAATACAAGTGATTTTATTAGACAAGATTTTTTCTATGTATTAAAATATCAGTTTAATAATAACTATTCAGAGGAAGAAAAAGACACCATCTCAAGAAAAAGACACCATCTCATGAAATGCACACAGACTACATTCCAATTTTAGAAACATTAAAGTTTAAGAGTGGAAACAAGGAAATGTAGTATTTAAATAATTAAGACTTCATTCCCTATTAGTGTTACAGATATTAAAGTTAAAAGATTAATTTGTAATTTGAAAATAAAACTGTTCTCTTTTTTACAGATATTTATTGATAGAGATCCAGCAGCATTTGCACCCATTTTAAATTTTCTTCGGACAAAAGAACTAGACTTAAGGTAAGAAATGCACTCTTTTTAAAGTAAATTCTTACTGATAAATATGTGTTTTTAATATGTTTTATGAAATAAAAGGTTTTTTTTGTTTGTTTGTTTGTTTTCCTTGAGTTGCAGTCTTGCTCTGTTGCCCAGGCTGGAGTGCAGGAGTGCAGTGGCATGATCTCTGCTCACTGCAACCTCCGCCTTTCAGGTTCAAACAATTCTCCTGCCTCAGCCTCCCGAGTAGCTGGGACTGTAGGCACATGCCACCATGCCCGGCTGATTTTTTGTATTTTAGTAGAGAAGGGGTTTCACTGTGTTGCCCAGGCTGATCGCAAGCGCCTGAGCTCAGGCAGTCTCCCCGCCTTAGCCTCCCAAAGTGCAGGGATTACAGGAATGAGCCACTACGCCCAGCCGGAAAAGGTTTTTTTTTTTTTTTACTAAGACTTTGATTAAAAGTTTCCTCACACTGAAACTGGATGTGGTGGTACATGCCTATAATCCCAGCTACTCTAGAGAAGAAGCTGAGGCAGGAGGATCCCTTGAGGCCGGGAGTTTGAGGCTGCAGTGAGTTATGATCATGCCTCTGGCCAGTACTGCTGTACTGTTAACACAAATAGTTTCGAAATAGAATAAGAAAGTTTGAAGCTTTTTTTTTTTTTGAGACTGAGTCTTACTCTGTCACCCAGACTCACTGCAATCTCCACCTCCCGGGTTCACGCCATTCTCCTGCCTTAGCCTCCCAAGTAGCTGGGACTACAGGCACCCGCCACCACACCCGGCCAATTTTTTTGTATTTTTAGTAGAGATGGGGTTTCACCATTTTAGTCATGATGGTCTCCATCTCCTCACCTCGTAATCCACCCGTCTTGGCCTCCCAAAGTGCTGGGATTACAGGTGTGAGCCACTGCCCCCAGACACAAAGTTTTAAGCATTTTTAATGTTAAACTAGTCATAACCAGTTTCACAAATAAAAACAATTTAACATAGTAATTGTATATATTTATCAAGGCTGGGGAATATTTTTAAAATAAGGACAAATTACAACTGAAACCTAAGATGAATTATTAGTATTATAAATTCTGAATCTTCCATTTTTTAAAAATTTTATTTCATGTTACTTAGCTTTACTACTATGAAGTAGCATCATTTCATCTGGATAACATAGCCCTTCCCAAGGCTAGTCCTTTTTTTTTTCTATTTTATTTGTTCAACAAATATTTATTACATAACTATTTTATACAAGCACTATGCTAGGCACTGTGAGGTATACAAACATAGATCAGAAATAGATCATGCTCGCAGGGAATTTATAGTGTAATTGGGGAGATTAAGATAGATATGTATAGAAATAATTGCGATAAAAAGTTAAAAGCAACTAATGCCATAAAAGAATGGTTTCCATTCTATCGTTTGCCTTCTAGACAATTTATTTGTGCTAGCCTGATAGAGCCCTAATCTCTCCTTTAGTGACCCAATTCATATATATGTATATATATGAATGGTTTTTAAGTAGATAACAGAATATTTTTGTTCACATGCAGTTTTTATTTACACTTTGTAATGATTAAGGATAATAGAAATAAAGAGTATTAGGAGGAAAATAATTTTTAAAGCCTTATGACTATATACATGAAGAACCTAGAATTTTTTCCTTTCACGTCAGATGATAATACAGGTTTCCAGTGTTAGAGAATTTACATCATTTGTTTCTTTGTAGGGGAGTGAGTATTAATGTTCTCAGGCATGAAGCAGAATTTTACGGGATCACTCCATTAGGTATGTGCTCTTTTAGTATTTGGTGTTTATGATTTGACTCATGTATGAAAGTTGCCCTAAATGAAATGTGTTTATATCAGGTCCTAATTTTTGATGGACTTGTTCAGTGCTTAGTTTTTGTGGATTTTCATAGTAAAAAGATGTTGTCAACTCTGACTTAATTAAAATTTTCCTTTTCTTTCCTTATCCTCTTGAACTAGAGAAAATAAAAATGGAGTACTGTTTTTCTGTTTGCATGTACTCTTGACAAGTTTGCTTTGAAATGTTTTTAGTAAGAAGGCTTCTCTTATGTGAAGAATTGGAGCGTTCCTCTTGTGGCAGTGTCCTTTTTCATGGTTACTTGCCCCCACCAGGTATTTTCACTTTATTAAATCTTTTAAAAAATTCCTTGTATCATTAAGCAAGTACAAGCATATGAATAGGAAAAACTGTTCCTTGATTATTGAGATTTTTGTCTATAAATCTATTAGAAATGGTAAGAACTTTTGATTTTTATAGAAATTAAGTCACATTATATATTGGAGCAGGGGTTTGGCAAACTTTTTCTGTAAAGAGCCAGATAGATTTTGGGAGCCAGAGGATCTCTGTGACAGCTACTTAACTCTGCTGTGTATACTACATGAAGACTAGGTTTAACTGTAACCACTACAACTTTATTTACATAAATAGCATTGATTGGGTTGGATTTTCCATGGCCCATAGTTTGCTGACCCATATGTTAGAGCACTGGTTGTCAAACTGCTTTTTCGTAAAATTAAGGAATTCTGCAGAGATAAGTCAGTGTCACCTCAGCCCCACTTTAGTTAGAAGAGCCTGCTTTTACCTGTGTTATAATGGACTTCTGAGCAAGATTTCATTTTAAAAAATGTTCCCCTGTCAAATAAAAAAATGTTTGAAAATATGGGGAAATTCAGTTCTAAAGCAGTTAAATTATTACATAGTACCTAACACATAATACCTGTACCATAATTGTAAAGAGTGGCTGACAGACTGAATTAATTACCCATTAATTCAGTAACCTAAAGCTTATTTATTGTAAACAGTATGACAATACCAGAAATCTGTTGACAGAATTTTGTCTTTGTCTTTGTTTTTTTCATTTTCATTTTATTTTTTAATTGTAATTAAATTATTTGCAATAATTTGCTATATTGGAAGATGTATTTTGGCTTTAATGAAATTCACATTTTTGTTTCTTTGTTACAATGTGATATTTTTAATTTTTGAAAGGTGAACTTAGGAATGTATTTGTTTTCTTCTTCTCTTTATAGGTATTCCTAGTCGTAAAATAAACAACACAGTCAGATCTGCTGATTCTAGGAATGGTCTAAATTCTACAGAAGGTGAAGCCCGGGGAAATGGTACACAGCCTGTTCTCTCTGGAACGGGAGAAGAAACTGTTAGGCTAGGTAAGCAAAGATTACAGAAATAGAAAAAGAAAAATACGTATGTTTTTAGTGCTGGGCGATATTGAGTAATTACTTTTAAAGATTTTTGCCTCATCTCCTTTTTTATCCAGATTTATCATTTATATCTTGGAAAGGTCTCATTTAACACTTAATTTTTATTTAAAATGTTGTGTAATCTTCTATCTTCTCTGAATCTTTAGAACAGGGTTGCCAAAATTTATCTGGTAAGAGCCGGAGATTAAATATTTTAGGCTTTGTGGGCCACGTGTTCTCTGTCAGACCTACTCAACTTTGCCATTGTAGCATGAACACATAATGGACAATATGTAACAAGTAAGCATGGCTGGGTTCTAACAAAACTATTTTTTTTTTTTTTTTTTTTTTTTTTTTTGAGATCTCGCTCTGTCGCTCAGGCTGGAGTGCAGTGGTGCCATCTTGGCTCACTGCAAGCTCTGCCTCCTGGGTTTACGCCATTCTCCTGCCTCAGCCTCCGGAGTAGCTGGGACTACAGGCGGCCGCCACCATGCCAGACTAATTTTTTGTATTTTTAATAGAGATGAGGTTTCACCGTGTTAGCCAGTATGGTCTCGATCCCCTGACCTCATGATCCACCCGCCTCGGCCTCCCAAAGTGCTGGGATTACAGGTGTGAGCCACCGCACCCGGCTCTTAACAAAACTATTAACCAAAACAGGCAGAAGGCTGAAATTGGCCTGGGGGCTGTAATTTGCCAACCCCCAGTTTAGAATGTAAAATATTTCTTTTTCCAAAATCAACAGGATTTCCTGTGGATCCACGAAAGGTGCTAATAGTAGCTGGCCATCACAACTGGATTGTAGCTGCATATGCCCATTTTGCTGTGTGTTACAGGTAGTGTATAATTAATAATGCTTTGCTTTTACAGGTGGTAGTTTTAAAATTAATTGTGATTTTATATTTTTAGATTGAAAAGCTATTTTTTTTAGTCATCAAGTTTTTTCCCTGCATATTTTACCCATGTCTGTATCATCTGATTAAGATTTAGTGTACTTTTATTTTCACAGCTAATTTGGTAAATATTTCTGATAGCCTTTATCTGTTGTAAACATTTCGCAGACAAGTGTGAATTGTCATGTAACTGAGATATCTTGATGTATTATTTATTGCTTATACCTAGCTTCTGAGACTGTAGTATATAATGATGTTAGACAGGATTATTAATATGAGCTCCCTGATGGTCTATCTCTAATGATTCAGTGTTTTGTATTCTATAGCAAGGGAGGGTACATTGGTCATAAATACCACATTTTGGGAAGTGAGGTAGTAAAGCAGGACAGTTGTTGCACAAGTGGTATAGTTTAATATCTAATATGTGAAACTTACAAAGAAGTAGTTTGGTTTTACTAATGCTTACATTCTCAGAGCCTGAGAAGCAATGAAGAATAGTGTAGACCGGTGATTTTTTTTTTTTAATTGGGAAAGTGATAGGACTCTTAGTTCAAAATCACTGTACTCATTGAGAAATGTTGATGACAGAGAATGGTGTAGAAGCACAAAAGTGGTTGGAATATACTAGCTTAGATTATTATTTCATTTAATTGCAGAAAAATCAAAGATATATAAACTATTTGTTTATCACTGTTGAGTTCGGTTAAGAAAAATAGTCACAATAAGTTGAAAAATATCTAAAATGTCTTCTAAAGTTTACAGATATAGTTTAAAGAATCCCAGATGTATTTTTTTAAAAAAAAATCTGAATTTATGAAAGGTTTGGCATGTCTGGTAAGTGCTGTTTATATCAGTAATCTCAGGTTTATATTTCCCTTGTAGTAATGATTAAGTGCAGACTTTATGTTTTAAGAGTGTTTTGGCTGGGCATGGTGGGTCACGCCTGTAATCCCAGCACTTTAGGAGGCCGAGATGGGTGGAGTTCAAGATCAGCCCGACCAACATGGTGAAACCCCATCTCTACTGAAGATACAAAAATTAGCCAGGTGTGGTGATGCATGCCTGTAATCCCAGCTACTCGGGAGGCTGAGGCAGGAGAATCACTTGAACCCAGGAGGTGGGGGTTGCAGGGAGCTGATAGCTCACCACTGTACTCCAACCTGCGCAACAGAGCAAGACTGTCTCAATAAATAAATAAACAAATTTTTTAAAAAAGTGTTTTGTGGATTTGTAATTTTAATTATGAAATAGCATGGAAATTATTTTTTGCATAATTTCTTTGGGGATGGTTTTGTATGAGGCAAGACTAATTTGGTAAAGGAATTTTTGTTTAGGAAGCATTGTTTTGAATTTATCATCTTATATATTTGAATTGAGATGACTTGTAGACTCTTGTTTACATATTATGTACATATTTTTGTCAGTAAGGAATTCCAGAAGAATTGTGAAATGATAAGTGATCCAAGTGTAACAGCCTAACTTTCTTTTTGTCACTGTACACAATACTAAAGATTGCTCTTTTCCAGAAACACCACATTATTACGCAAAATTTAACTCACTGGGTAATAATTGTAAGGAGGATGATGCTATTACATTTTCCAGTCTTTGCGTTTGCATTGATCACGATCTTTCTGTGCTTTCACCAAGTGTCTGACATTTCAGTGCAATATACTCATATAAAGTGACGAAGGAAGACAATTGAGGACGTATTTGGATTTCCTCACATATAGTTAAATCATTCAACACAATGGCAATAAAAAGATTTCAAAAGAAAGAAAAATATTTAAACTGTTTAAAAGTATAATCTTTTTTACAAGTTATTTTTCCTCAAGTTTTTGTATCAGTAAGTTACAAAACCTTTAAAAAAAGAGTAGTACAGTGAAGACCTGTATGATGTTCTCCTGGCTTCACTAATTTTCTACATGGTTAGGTTTTATGTTTATGTCCCTTTTTCTTGCTGAGTTTATGACAGTGTTACTTCTATTAACGAAGAGTAGTTGTGTGAATTGCTGCCCCCTTGGGGCTTATATTCCACTTTAGATCTTTAATCCTTGTGGAGTTTACTTTTTTGTATGTGGTATGAGATTTAAGGATTTATTTTCTTCTCAGTGGGTAGGTAATTATGTTCTGACAATTTATTACGTAAATCATTCTTTGTCAGTGAATCTGATAGCCCATTTTATCTTGCTTTATGTGTGTGTATATACTTGGATCTGTTTTTCAGTTCTCTCATGTCCTTAAGACATATGTCTATTCTCATACAACTTGAGGTGAAGTATGTTCATAATAAGTTTCAAAATCTCACAGGGCATGTCCTCTCTACTGTATTTTATTGAGGTCTTCATGTAGGAAATAACTAGACGTAACTCTATTCTTTGCATAGCTGTCTTAACCAGAGGGTTGGTTCACTAGGCAGCAGTAAGATGATGGAGAGGTGAAATAACAGAGCATATTCTTGTTTTATATTTTGTTTTATTTATTATTATATATTTTTTGTTTTGTTTTGTTTTTGAGATTTTGAGACAGAGTCTTGCACTGTCACCCAGGCTAGAGTGCAGTGGCGTGATCTCGGGTCACTGCAACACCTGCCTCCTGGGTTTAAGCAATTCTCCCACCTCAGCCTCCTGAGTAGCTGGGACTACAGGTGTGCACCACCACACCTGGCCAATTTTTGTATTTTTAGTAGAGACGGGGTTTCACCATGTTGGCCAGACTGTTTTCAAACTCCTGATCTCAGGTGATTCACCCGCCTCAGCCTTCCAAAGTGCTGGGATTCCAGGCGTGAGCCATTGTGCCTGGCCTTGTTCTACATATTTTAAATGTATTACTTGTATGGAAAGTTATAGAGCAAATATGTACCTTCTTTGTAATTTTTTAAAAAACAGGTAAATTCACATATCTTATTAAGAGTTAAATTCTGTAGTTGTTATAGTTATTTTTAAATACGCTGTCCTGATTCTTTTATCCTTTTTTGACATCTCTTTATTGTGTAATACCCTAATTACTATAGAGAAAAACAACTTAGAAGTAATATGTCTGTAAAAGATGAGATTATATAGTTTTTTTTTTAAGTGAATCCAAGTTTATTAAGAAAGTAAAGGAATAAAAGAATGGCTACTCCATAGCCAGAGCAGCCCTGAGGGCTGCTTGACTGAGTATACTTACAGTTATTTCTTGATTATATACTAAATAAGGGGTGGATTATTCATGAGTGTTTCAGAAAGGAGCAGGCAATTCCCAGAACTGAATGTTCCTCCCCTTTTTAGACCATATAGGGTAACTTCCAGACATTAGATGTCATTTGTAAACTATCATGGGGCTGGTGAGAGTGTCTTTTAGCATGATAATGCATTATAATTAGCGTATAATGAGCAGTGAGGACGACCAGAGGTCACTTTTGTTGCCATCTTGGTTTCAGTTTTGGCTGGCTTCTTTACTCCGTCCTGTTTTGTCAGTGGGATCTTTGTGACCTTTACCTTGTGCTGACCTCCCTTGTTACGCTGTGACTAAGAATGCCTAACCTCCTGGGAATGCAGCCCAGCAGGTCTCAGCCTTATTTTACTCAGTCCCCATTCAACTCTGGTTTGAACACCTCTGACATGTTTTCCCCTTCCCTTTTACAAGGGTACTCTTAATCCTAAGGGTTTCAGAGGGAGGAAGATTCATCTTCTGTAACTTCTGCAGTCTGAATAGGGATGATGATATTTCTGCCTATTAGGGTCTTCTGCATTCAGAGTAGAGGAGAGCTCGGTTAGAAACTGTCAGTATGGTGAGAACTCTGATTTCTGACAAAAAGTGTTGACTGAAAAATTAATAAGTGTTTGATTTAAGAAAGCACTGAGTAAGCTTATCTTGCATTCCTACACAAAGAGAACAACAGCAGTATATTCTACAATAACAAGGCAAAATAAGTAAAATTATCCCAAGTAAACTAAATAAGAAGGCTTTTCATGAACTGGGAAATTGTTGTAACCAAGCTGATATGGAGTTGGAACCAAGCTGATGTGCTAGCCAATTCCAATACATGCCCACAATTAGAATACTGATCCAGATTTCTGTGTTACCCATGCCTCTTGTTTCTTCTGAACAGCAGCCACAGATCACTGGTTGGTCCACAAGGATAAGCAGGATGAGTCCAAATTGCAGAAAAAACTCAAAAACTACTGATGAGACAAATCTAATAAAAAGCATACCATAGTTTTTGAAACAATTTTCCTATTTTCAGTCTTTCATTTTTACTAAAGAAATCATGGTAGGACTGATTTGTTTGCAAAATAAGCTTTAGTCTTATTATACTTGGCCTGATTATTTGTATAAAGTGCAGCAAGAATAATTAGTTCCTATATAGGCTCTTTTTAAATTGACTTTGATAGAACTTTGATCCATAAAGAATCTCAAATTAGACTTCCTAAAGCCTTGAGCCTTGACATGGGTTTATCATTGCCTGCAAATACCTGTATGAGTTGGGTAAGTTTCTTTCCTCTTGAGGTTTCATGATAACTTGGGGCTTTTGGGCCTGTCAGAAAGTGACTTTCTTTACTTACCCCAGACAGGTCAGAAACCTTGTACAGGGACCGTGTAGACAAGATATGTGGCCAGTTTTTCCCAGGGGCTTTTATCAGCTCTATAAGTCAAATTTGATTCCTTAAACAAGTCCATATCTGAAAGCATGCTATTCCAGTCAAAGTCTTGGTAAAATAACCAGTTTCTCCAATTGTGTCCTGTTACAAAAGAAAACAGATTCTTATTGTAGTTACATATTGCTGTAAGTTAAGAATACTCACAAATAGTTTCCAAATTCTGGAGAAATCAGGTAGAGAGAAAGAAATATGCTCCAAATTTTGTTTATAAGAGTATACTTTACTCAGTTGTTAAAAGCTGCAAAATCTCCAAAGAAAAGTGTTCTTGACTCCAAAGTCAGCTAATTGGTGCTGCAGTCTATTTCCTTTGGGTCGGGGGTCTCTCCACTATCTCATTTCATGGTTTCCCAGGAAGATGTTACTGGAAAGGGGTCCTCATCCAGACCCCAAAAAAAGAGTTCTTGAATCTCTCACAAGAAAGAATTCAGGGTGAGTCCTTAGAGTAAAGTGAAAGCAAGTTCATTAAGAAAGTAAAAGAATAAGAGAATGTCAGCGAATTTAGTGTTTATTAGGTAAGTATTTAAGTATTTTCATTTGTTTATCTTAACAAATGAATCCCATCTGGTGGCTGAAGAGGGTGGTTACAAATTACACAATGCTTAGGAAAAATTGATACATTTTTCTCTATTGCTTTGAAGTTTAGGGAAATCATTAGTTCTTCAAATTAATATGCTCAATTGTATATTCTTATGAATTACAGTTGTATTACTTGGCATACATATTTAAGGGAAAATGAAGTTGATGTGTTTTTATTTAGGCCCTTAGGTGACCATCATTTATGAATACCTAAGTTTGCTTTTTGCAGTGAATGTCAGGTAGTTTGCAAAAGAACGCTTCTTTTCCTTCATCTTCTATATTCTCTTTAGGTAAGCCAAAAGAGAAATTTTATAGTTATGTTTACATTATTTGTTTAGTTTAAAAATAGATACTTCATAGTTCAACTCATTCATTATTATGATTACGTAACTGCTAAAGCTCTAAATGTATGAAGGCTGCTATACATATAATCTCATAGAAAACATTTCTTTAAAACCTAAATTCAGATAGGGCAGAAAGAATTATTAAAAACTGACAGGATATTTATTAGAGAAATTCGGTATTAAAGAATACATTAGCTTTTACATATGGGTAGTCATATGGAACTGTAGTTCCATACACTTTTGCATTTAGACCTTTAAAAACTAGTCTTCAGAGGATATCCTGCACCCTATCCTTTTTTATATAATAGTGCTAAGGTATCGGAATGCATGTGATACACTCAGTGTTTCTGGATAGACTGTCCATCTGAAGTACAAAAAGCAAGAGATTCAGTATGTGTCATTTCAGTTAATAAACCCTGAAAAGCTGATTAATAACTGAAAGGAATAATAATTCTGAAATTCAGATTTTTGCTGATTGTTCGTACTCACAGAAGATGACAGTATCATTTGTGTGTGTGTGCGTGTGTGTAGAGAAACATGAAAGATAAAACTATCTTTTTTTAAAGTTTCTGAAATTTTTTAAAATTTGGAGGACTTTACTAAATTATTCTTTGGGGAAATATAGAACTGTAGTCTCTTTCAAGTCGTTATATGTGCTATGTATGCAAGTATACAATATGTGCTATGTATGCAAAGTATATCCCCAAGGATAATATTGTGGCTTCATAGGCAATATAGATCAACAAAATTTTATTTGTAATAGGAAGGTGGATGGGTAACTGTTTAGTTTTTTTTTGTTTTTTGTTGTTGTTTTTTGTTTTTGGTGCATTGATGTGTATTCCGTTTGCTTCATTGCTGCTGAGTCTACCTTATGTGCCTGTTCTTCCTTAACAGAATCAAAGAATCTTCAGGATGGCAGCAAGTGTTTACGAGCCCATATTTGGACTGGACTATCGAACGAGTAGCTTTAAATGCAAAGGTGGTTGGAGGGCCACATGGAGACAAAGACAAAATGGTTGCTGTTGCCTCAGAGAGTAGCATCATCTTGTGGAGTGTTCAGGATGGGGGAAGTGGAAGTGAAATTGGTAGGAAGAATCTTGTTTATGTTGCAATTTGATGATATTAATATTTTGAAGTTTATAAAAGAGATTGACACTGAATATGAAAATTAACCTGGACTGTCAGTTAGCTAGAGCTGTCACAGTATTTAATGTGGGAGGAATGATCTGATAATGAAGGAAAAATGATGTTTTAGAAAAGACATGGGGAACATCTTTTCACCACTTTAAGTGAAACCTGGCTGCTCTATGAAAATATTGCTTTTCCTGAATCCCACTTAGTGGTGGATGTTTTCACTGTTTTCTCTCCACCCCTCTCAAACCACTGAACCTGAATGTGGGGTAAGTCACTTTCTTGCTCCTCATTGTTGTTGCTTCTAGACCAGACATTCCCAAACTTTTTGGTTTCAGAACCCCTTAATCCTCTTAAAAAGTTACTCAGGACCTGAAAGAGTGTAGGTTATTTTCTTTTTTTTCCTTTTTTTTTTTTTTTGAGACTGAGTCTCGCTCTGTCGCCCAGGCTGTAGTGCAGTGGCACGATCTCAGCTCACTGCAACCTCTGCCTCCTGGGTTCAAGCAATTCTCCTGCCTCAGCCTCCCAAGTAGCTGGGACTACAGGCACATGCCACCACGCCCAGCTAATTTTTTTGTGTTTTTAATAGAGATGGGGTTTCACCATGTTAGCCAGGATGGTCTTGATCTCCTGATCTTGTGATCCGCCCACCTCGGCCTCCCAAAGTGCTGGAATTACAGGCGTGAGCCACCATGCCCGGCCTTTCTGTAGGTTATTTTCTATCAGTATTTACTATATTAGAAATTAAAATGGAAATTTTTATAAATGTTAATATAGTTATAATAATCCATTGCATAACTTAAGTAACATTTTTAATGAGAACCTCATTTTCCAAAAATGTGTGAGAAGAATGGCATTGGTTTACAGTTTTGTAAATCTCTTTTTGAACTGTGATATCTATTTCTGCATTCAATCTGCTGTGATACATTGTTTTGATTGAAGTATATGAAGAAAACTTGATCTTACACAGATATGTAGTTGGAAAAAACTTTTTTTAGTCTTTTCAGAAAATTGTGCATATACTTCTTTGATTCTTTGTCAAAACTCTAAAATCATATCAGTGAACTTTTCATATTCTGTTAAATTAAAATCCATCAGACTATTTTGTACTTTGAGTGGATCTTTTATCATACATGCTTTTATAAGATGTTGGGCATTTGGAAATTGTTGGTTTGCTGAGTTATGTAGATCTACCAAATGTTGATACCTTTCATTGTATAATATGAAAAAAAATTGCATTCATTGGTATCCCTGCTGACTACGTGTGAGGGAGTTGTCACACTCACTGTGGCAGATAAAAGTTTTCCAAACTGCAGATTTTCACTTGAAACGTTGAATTTTTATCATTGGCAACAAATAACATCAGTGGTTTTCCTTTAGATAACAGGCTTACTTTGTTTATTTTTTGAGGATAGTTCTGCCAAACACCCAATTCTGAATAACCATAGTCATCTCAAATTAAAATGGTACTTAATGAACAGAGCAGCTCCTGTAGCTCTTTGCTCCAGCATTTGTGAAGGTGCTTTTCCTTGACATAGCCATAGTACTTAGTCATACAGAATATTAAGATATATAGTTGAAATTAAGTTTTTATCAGTACAAATTTTTACTGCTTCATCAAGGACATTCTTTAGTTACTAAGACCATTACATTCTCTGCCACAGACTTTCGGGAACATAAAAGGCCAAATCTTTAATTTAATCATTAAATCTTTGATTTGGCCTTTTATGTTCTTGAAAGTCTATGGCAGAGAAGAATGCAATGGTTACTAGTAAAGTTTAGTGCCACTGTCCTGGTTTGTGCTAAGTAAGGTACCTGCTGTTTTTACCAAACGTTGCTTTGCATCATCAGTGTAAATGTCAACACAGATGTTCTAGAATAAGCCATGAAATTCATATAAGTTTTCAACACTTTGACTATTTCAGCACTTCCTGTGTTTGTAGCTATGCATTCACATAAAGGATTTTTAATGACCAGTTGGAGCTAATACCAGATGGGTACAAGTAAAACACCAGGTCTAGCTAATACCAGCTGGATACAAGTAAAATACCAGGTCCAGCCACATCTATATATTCATCTGTTTGCAAGACAAAAATACAATTCTACAGACAAGAGATTGACTCTCTGCCAAATCTTTAGATTGAAGAGTTACTGTATTATTGAAAAGTTACCATGTTATTTCTTCATGGACTTTTCATCTAGCAGGCATTCAGCATTGTCATCTGTTCAAGGCTTTATTAGTCTCTCAGCAATTGGGTATACTTTTCTAGCCACTGTGATGTCGTAACTTACCTTTGAGATGCTTCATTAGATTTTTCATTTCTAGTTTGAAGGTCTATACCAAACAATTTCTGGATTAAATGTTTTTTACGTCTTTATTTAAAATACTTAATTTCTTTTTCTTCTTTTCTTTCCTTTTTTTTCTGAGACAGGGTCTTGCTCTGTCACACAGGCTGGAGTGCAGTGATGTGATCCTAGCTCACTGCATCCTCAACCTCCTGGGCCCAGGCACTCAAGCAGTCCCCCCACCTCAGCCTCCTTAGTAGCTAGAACTACAGGCAGGCACCACCACGCCTGGCTATTATTTTTTAATCACTGTATAGATAGGGTCTCACTATGTTGCCCAGGTCTTGAATTCCTAAGCTTTAGTGATCCTGCTACCTTGGCTTTCCAAAGTGCTGGGATTACAGGCATGAGTCGCTGTGCCTGGCCAATTTCTTTTTGTTTAAACTCTTGGGTATTCAGTCTCAGTGAACCTACAACCGATAGATACTATGCAAAAATGTTTTGCTACATAAAGCACAATAAGGTTAAGTTATTAAGATCTATAAAGTTGAGGGAAGATTCCAGATTCCCAGAAGGAAAGAAGGTGTCCAACATAAACTGCATTGTTTATGCAGTTAGGCTTTTTGTCACCATAGATTAGGTTTCCTTTATCTAGAATTTCATGAGTAGAATTATATAGTATTTATTCTTTTGTGCCTGGCTTTTTATTAAGCATAACGCTTTTGAAATTCATCCATGTTGTTGCATGTATCAGTTGTCTGTTCCTTTTTATTGCTGAGTAGTATTCCATTGAAATAATACGGCAGAATTTGTTTATCCATTCACCCGTTGATAGACATTTGGCTTATTTCCAATTTGGAGATATTATGAATAAAGCTGCAGTTAAC
The DNA here is from genome assembly GCF_029289425.2 of Pan paniscus. Classification (NCBI taxonomy): domain Eukaryota; kingdom Metazoa; phylum Chordata; class Mammalia; order Primates; family Hominidae; genus Pan; species Pan paniscus. The sequence goes on along the minus strand of NC_073249.2, from coordinate 33,814,674 downwards.
ATTCAAGTAGAAGTCTTTCTGTGGACATTTACTTTCTTAAGGTAAATATATAGGAGTGGAATTTCTTAGTCATATGGAAAGTGTATGTTTAAGGTTAAGAAAAACTGCCAAACTGGTTTCCAAAAGTGCCTTTTTACATTTTTACTTGCAGTGTGTGAGAGTCCCAGGTTCTCCACATCCTAATCAACACTTTGTATTGTCAGTCTTTTTAATTTGAGCCATTATTGTGGATTTTAATGGTTCAGTGATTTTAATTGTGGCTTTAACTGCATTTTTCTGATGATTAATAATATTAAGCATCGTTTCCTGTACTTAATGACCGTTTGTATATTTTCTTTTGAGAAGTGTCTCTGTAAATCATTTGCCCTTTTTAATGAGGTTGTCGTCCTGTTACTTATTTGTAAATGTTTTTTACATATTCTAGATTTATGTTTCACAACCAAGGAAATCTTATCCACCAAAGGATATTTGAAAATGTCTAGAGACATTTTTGGTTGACACAGTTGAGGGAGGCCTGTACCTGTCTCCCTTCCTCTTTTGTCCATCTCTCCCTTGCTCGCTCCCTCTTCCTCCTTTTGAGCTTTCTAGATCACTTTATATTAACCTGGGGTTGTGGGAGCCCTGATTTTTTATTTCATTTTTTTCTCCATTCTTCAGTTTAGATATCTTTTATTGATCTACCTTTAATGTCTTTTATACTTCTACAGTATTCAATCTGCAGTTAAGTTCATCTAGTGAATTTTCATCTGAAATGTTGGACTTTTTAGCTCTAGTATTACTTTTTGATTCCATTTTCTAGTTTGTTTCTTCTGCTAAGATTTCTTGTCTTTTTGTTCATTATGTTCAGCTGTTTAATTTGTTAAAGTATTTGTCTGCTAATATCAATATCTGGTTACCATGTTTTTATTTTCGGTCACATTTTCCTGTTTCACATGTCTAGAGAGTTTTGATTATGTGCTGTACTTGTGTGTGATACATTTTGTAGGGTTATGAATTATGTTGCCTTTCTTTAAAAGTTATGAGCTTTGTTCTGGCAGGCAATTAAATTACTAAAGGATCTTGAACCTGTTAGGCTTGTTTCAGTACTTTGTTAGGGGTAGGTATCCTCTTCTAGCTTTTTAGGGCAGGGCTCCTTTTCAAGGGTGTAGTCCTTATTTTTAAGATGTTGCTTTTCTGGAATCTTATTTAACTGAATGCCAGAGGGGCTCAGCAAGAACTCTCTACTTTTATTGAGTTGGAACTACTCCATCTACCCACATATGACCTCTGATATCTGATATCTCCAGTTACCTTAGTCCTAAAGCAGCTATCTCCAGTTACCTCTTAGTCCTAAAGCAGCCTTTCTTTCTTTTCTTTCTCTCTCCTTCCTTCCTTCCTTCCTTCCTTCTCTCTTTCTCTCTTTCTTCTCTTTCTTTCTTAGACAAAATCTCACTCTGTCTCCAGGCTGGAGTGCAGTGGCGTGATCATGGCTGACTGCAACCTCCGCCTCCCAGGTTCAAGGGATTCTCCTGCCTCAGCCTCTCAAGTAGCTGGGACTACAGGCACATGCCACCACGCCCAGCTAATTTCTGTATTTTTAGTAGAGACAGGTTTCACCATCTTGACCAGGATAGTCTCGATCTCTTGACCTCGTAATCCGCCCGCCTCAGCCTCCGAAGTGCTGGGATTACAGGCGTGAGCCACCGCGCCCGGCCAGCAGCTTTTCTTTCCTTGAGGATTCTTGCCCTGCCCAGGTGCAGTTAGGCCTTAGCCAAGGTCTTAGGGAAACGCTTATGCAACTTTTATGCCACCCCTCTGGCACAGTTCCCTTCCTTCTTGTACTGTACCTACTAACTCTAGCCTCAAGTTCTTCGCCTCCTCAGTTCAGGGAAATCATCTGTCTTTATTTGATATATTAGTCTGTTTTCACACTGCTGATAAAGACATACTCAAAACTGGGAAATTCACAAAAGAAAGAGGTTTAATTGGACTTACAGTTCCACATGGCTGGGGAGGCCTCACAGTCATGGCAGAAGGCAAGGAGGAGCAAGTCACATCTTATGTGGATGGCAGCAGGCAAAGAGAGCTTGTGCAGAGAAACTCCTGTTTTTAAAACCAGATCTTGTGAGACAATCCATTCCCTATCACAAGAACGACAAAGGAAAGACCTGTCCCCATGATTCAGTCATTTCCCATGGGGTTCCTCTCACAACACCTGGAAACTACAGGAGCTACAAGATGAGATTTGGGTGGGGCACAGAACCAAACTGTATCACTTAGGTCTCACCTTTCTATGCTGTGATAGAAAGTACTCTTATGCAGCAAGCCAGGGGGAATGTGGGGCTTGTCAGTGTGTTTCTGTCTCTCAGGTCCTCTGCTGCCTGTTGTCCAATACCTAAAAACAGTTGTTTCATATATTTTGTCCATTTTTTTGTTGTTGTTACTGCTGTTTTAAAGTGGAGAATAATCGGGTGCCATTTATTCTATCGTGATCGACAGCTTAAGTCCTCCCAAACAACTTTAAGAAAAGAAAATTTAACATAAAAAATTTTGAAATTATAATACACTGGTAATTAAACAGAAGGTAAACCAGTTGTGGTTTCTTTTTTCTTTTTCAAGTAGCTATTTGTAACATACCAATAAGTGAAAGAAATTTTATTACTTGCTTGGTGTTCAAAGGCTAATTTGATAGGTAGCTATGTTATGAGCTGGTACAATAGTAATTTGTTCATGCCCTGTAAAAGGAGCCATTTGTTGTTAACAAATGTTCTTCAGAACATGACAACACTATCCAAAGAAAATTGTTAGGGCTGGTATATCCATGATAAAGCTGGACTCCCTTCATTATAACTTAGATAAGACGAGAGTTACTGGGTTTCTGCTATAAGCAATATTTTACCAAGAGGGCCCCTTAAGACAGGAACTGGTCATTACTTCTGTTGTCTTCCCTGTCGCTGGTGCTCAGGATTGTTTAGCCTAAGCAGGAGTGACACTTTAAATTTCGTGAGACCATTCAGAGTGTCTTTCTTGATTTCTAGAACCTCATCCTCCTCTGGAGTAATCGATGTTAGTTGGTTTTCCTGTTTTCATTTCTGCCTTTCACATAGCCCATAATACTGAATATAGTTGGCTTCACATGTTCTAAAAAGACATGTTCACATTGTTTGTTATCATCATTAAAGTACTATTATGTAGAATCCCCAAAATTGTATACAACGTAAAATAATGACTTTATGCTTTGAAGTGGCAGGTTCATTTCTTAACCAATTCTGGGCAAAGGACTTAGCTTTGTGTGTGTGTGTTGTACTTTATTTTGTTCTAGTTTTTTGGGCTGAGATAATGTGTTTCATGCACATGCTTGTATAAATATGGATTTTATACATATAATTAAAAATGTTTATATAGAAGATACTTCTAGCAATACTTAGCAGGTTTTTTGTTTTGGTTTCTTTTTGTCATGTATCGTCTTCTTGCTAGATGCCTTGCTTTTACAAGACTGATTAAAAGTTTTCAAGGTGTTGTTTGTCGCTGGTCTTGTGTATAGTACAGTTCTGAACAAAAAGAGAATACCTAGCACCAGTATAAGATTCAAAAGAAGTCAGTAATCTTTCTGGCTTATGCTTTTAAAGCATGTTATAATTGCATTTAGTTGCTTTGTTTTTCGCATGAGTTCTTCAAGGTTTCATGCATTTTTTTTCTCAGCTAAATGCTGACGAAGTTGTCTGTATTGGCACAGGTACTTTTTAAAAATAAACTGATACTTGAAGCAGCCAACGATCTATATAAAACAGTATTGTAGAGGTGAGACTTATTTCCCAGCATTATTAGATAAAAATATATTTCCCATAAAGTGTTTTTCAAATGATTAAGATAATGCTATTTAAGTGCTAGAATTGGAATACAACTTTTTTTTTTTTTTTTTTTTTTTTTTTTTTTTTTTTTTGAGACAGTGTCTTGCTCTGTCACCCAGGCTGGAGTACAGTGGTGTGGTCTCGGCTCACTGTAACCTCTGCCTGTGGGTTTAAGCAATTCTCTTGCCACAGCCTCCCCAGTAGCTGGGATTACCGGCGTGTGCTACCATACCCAGCTAATTTTTGTATTTTTAGTAGAGATGGGGTTTCAGTGTGTTGCCCAGGCTGGTCTTGAACTCCTGACCTCAAGTGATCCACCCGCCCTGGCCTCCCAAAGTGCTGGGATTGCAGGCATGAGCCATCATGCCCGGCCGATTATAACATTTTTAAGCTCAAGTGATCATTGAAACATTTAGCTTAGACCCTATTTCGTAGTTGAGATAAGAACCAAAAAAGTGGCAAACAAAGGTACTCTGAGAGCCAGGATCCCAACCCCGGTTCTCCTGACTCCTAGTGCAGTACTCTGCTAAAGAGAGACAAATGTATAAGGCCAATATGCTGCACCAAGGTGAGCCTAGAATTCTCTGCTTAGGCATTGCTGGGTCTTTTGCTACTGATGTGTGATAGGTGCTGCTTACAACCTCTCTCACCTACACTTACTCTTCTGTTTGCTCTGATTCCCTGAGCTTGCCCATATTCAATCTCCCAATTTGATGGACTCCTATTAACCTTTAAAAACTCCAACTCAGATGGCTTCTTTTCTAAGATATATTTTCAACCCCCTTTACATACCCTTTTTACCCCATAGATACTATTATACCCTGTGCATCCTTCTGTTATTATTGTATCAAATTATAATTGGTTGCAGTTTTTTCTCTACTAAAGGGTAAGTTCTTAGTAATGTCTTGTCTTCTCGTGTTTTTTAATCCTAAAGCCTGATGTAGTGTCTTTTGAATTAATTAAATGGAGATTGCAGTGCTGGAAAACATGAGGTTTAAAAATAAGCTCTGAGTAAAAGGCCCGAATGTTTGTTTTTAGTATCATGTGACTTCTTGCTGCTTTTTTCTCCTTTTTGCTTATTTCCAGAATTTAGACACATTCTAGATAGTTAAGGCTGCCAAGTCTGTGTGTTCAGATCACTAGTTCTTAAATATCGGGTCCATGAGCAAGCTGCATATAACTCACCTATGGATTTTGTAACAATACAGTGGGTTTTCTGATTTAGTGAGTCTGGCATGGATCCCAGGATCCTTTTTGTTTTGTTTTGTTTATTTTAAATCTATCAATCAGGTTATTTTGATGATCAGCTGAGGTTAGGAACCAAGCTTCAGGATAAGGTGTTACAGCAGTATGAGATGGCTTGGAGCAGACTCTTCCTTGCTTTAGTAGTTCTGTAAGCTGCTTAAGAGCTTGTGAGTTTCTTATTTCTAGTCCCCAACACGTATAGCACATAGTTTATAGTAATGAGAATATAAATTAGTCACCTTTAAGATGTTTTTAATCCAGGTTTTGATTAATTCTAAAAATGGTGACTGATTAACCTTTTTATTTTTTATTGTCATTTAAGGAGTGTTCAGCCTGGGTGTTCCTGTAGATGCTCTCTTCTTTATTGGTAACCAGTTGGTGGCCACGAGTCATACAGGGAAAGTGGGAGTGTGGAATGCTGTCACTCAGCACTGGCAGGTTAGTTTAAAGCATATTGCAGAAGTGAAAATATTTCTGAAATGTATGCTGATTATGTATTTTTTTTCCTTGTAGAATTCATACTGTTTCTGGTTTTGGTTATACAAATATTGAATAAATGTAGTGGTAAATTTTTTTGCTAGATGCATATTTGAGCATATTTTCAAGAGTTTAAGTTACTTTGGAAAATAAGTGAGTTTTTTAAACTGTGGTTTTGCATTTCTCCATTTATTTTAAATGTTCGAAGTTCTATGCCTTGAGCATGGTAGTCCAGGCAAATTTTATTTCCAGAATAGGAGCACAGATCTGTGTGAAAACCCATAATCTGTTCAGAGATGATAGCATGCTAAATACTCTCAAGTACTTGAGAGGAATAAGAAAGAGATAAGACTTTAAAAAGGTTAATACCTGATTCTTAAAGGAAAGAGGAAAAAATTAAGGACTTTAAGCAGGGAGTGACATAATCAGATCCATGTTTTAGAAAGATAACAGTGGTTGCTAAAATGAAAAGTGGACTGGAGGTCAGGAGGGAATCTACTACAGCAATCCAGCAATCAAGAAGCAGAGCGCCTCAACTAATGGCAGTGGTGGTTGAGGTGGCAAAGATGAGTACATTTGAAGAATATTTCATAGACCTTCCTAAAATGACAGGTCTGCTGTCTGATTGATGTGAGAAATTAAAGGAAGAGAAATGTATTTCTAATTTTGGGTTTCTAGTTTGACAGTCCAGTAGCTAGTAGTATTTTGAATTGATAGGAAACATAGGAAGAGAAGCAGGCTGGTGGGTAGGGTGAAGAATTATTAGATTGATTAATATCTTTACTTTGAGATCCCTATGGTTGTTCAAGTGTAGATGTTAAGTATATAGTTGGAAGTACTCCTTTGGAATTTGGGAAAGAAGAAAGGGTGAGAAATATTTGGAGTCCATAATATTTATGTGATAAAAAATTAATAAGATTTTCCATTGAGTGGGTATATAGAAGAAATAAAAGTCAAAATTAGAACTCTGGGGGAACATTAGCATTTAAGGGGATAGGATAGACAACCAAGAGCCAAAGGGACACATTATATGATGGAGAAATGACATTAATTTTGGCAGTAGATATCATTTGCAAATATATATTAGTTAGGTGTTGGTGGAAGAAAGCTAGGTTGCAGGAAATGAGGAAGTAAAAGATCAGAGAAAAGAGACAGCAAATTCAAATACCTTTCAAGAAGTTTGGCGGTGAAGGAAAGCAGAGAATCCAAGTGATAGCTTAAGGATCAAGGCTGGTTTGAAAAAAAAGATAATTGGTGCTTTATTTTTCCTCTAGGTTAGGACAGGCTTGAGCACACTTGTAGCTAGAGAGGAGAGTTGCCAGAAGGACCTGAAGACTGAAAGAATGGAGATTATTTCCGGTCCCATAAAAGTCAAGAGTGTATATGGGATCTACAGCACAGCTAGAAAGGTTTGACCCAACAGGGAGTAGAGACATTTCTTTCTCTGTGACAGAAGGGTAAGGAAGGAGTAAAGAGAAAGACATTGAAGAATATTATCAAGTACTGCAAAGATTAATCGTACATTTGCAGTAGACCTGGGATCCCATGTAGTTCTTTAGTTACATAATCAAGGTAGATTTTAAGTATTTGAGTCAAATGAACCAGGTTTGTATGTAATCTTAAAAGTTTTTTGCAAAATCATCAGGACAGTTTCAATAAAATATTAATGAAAATGTTATAAAAGCGTTGACTCTGATTTGAGTAAGAAAAGTAAAAAAAAAAAAGAAATGTTTCAGTTTCTTGTTTCCCTTTTTTTGTTTAATTCCACCCCCTCGCCCACACACACAGAATTACGTTACAAAAGAAGATTAATAAGGAATTAATTGGTATTGTCAAATAGGTAGCCTAGGCTGTTACATAGCCTAATAGCAATTTTTAGGCACTGTTTCCCAAGTTGATATTTTAAATTTAGATTTATATTGGAAACATAGGTTATACATGTTTCATTCTCATATCAAAGTAGACAGCTTTGGAAGTTAGCTCTAGAAAGGCATTATGTACTTTACTTCCTAAAGAATCAGATAACTCTGTGTGTATTCTGAGAAATAGAGATCTTCAGCCATAGTACCATCTGAGTGATAGCCTAGCCTCTAAATACACAGTGGAGGCTGAGTTTGGGGAGGAAATATTGGTTCTGGGAACAAGAATTCAAAGTGAATTTCTGTGGTCTGATGGGCTAGGCTGGACAAGAATTTGGGAGACTTGTTTGATTTAGCTTCTCTCTTTCCTGTTGTGAGGCACCTGTAGCACTGATGTTTGAAGCAAACTTTTTTTGTGTTTGTGATAGGTTTACAGACCTCTGCATATTAGGAATAGGAATAAGGCAGGCATCCTAGGAATCCTAGGCCCACATTTTGTTGGGGAGAGAGGGGATTGACTTTTCAGTATTATGTCTTGACAGCTGTCTTAACTGTGGTCTGTTTGCTTACTTACAGAATTTATGGTAAGAAATATGAGATACTTACTTAGATTTAGACTTTCTAAATTTATATATAGAAATACTAGATACAAATATTGAAACAATGTATATTATTTATACTAAGTATTAAATTAAGTTAATTGACTAGTTTGTTTATACACACTTGCATACCACATACCAAACTAAAGGCTCTGGGATCTGGGATTTTAGCAAAAGTAGGAGGCATGATTTCATGGGACAGTAGAAATTGAGCCTCTTACAAAAATCTGAAGTTTTAAGTTTCTCAGTCCCTGAGAAGACTGGGAAAAGTTTGCCCAATAATCTTGGAACAAGAAAGTTTGATGTGTGTTTGGTGTCTTGGAATGGGAAAAGGAGATGCAAGAGGAAACCATTAGAAATTGAAACCAACATATTCAAATTAGGAGTGAATTGAAGCACAAAAACTTGCCTTTGTTCTATGAGAACTCCAATTTGAGAAACTGATCTAGGACTATTGACATTTCTAGATACAGATATGACACCAGTTAGAACACTTTCTCAGAAGAGAGCACACAAGAATCCTGTAGAAGGAGTAATTTCTACTAAAATAACCTCCCAAAACTTATAAACTTCATATGGAAACAAATAATGAAAAGTCATTAAACAAGAAAAAATTTGCAATCCCCAAATTGGAAATAATGGAACAATTAGAAAGCTGCTGTGTTGAAGGATTAGGACAAATCAGAAAATGGAGGGAAATAAAATACTGAAAATTAAAAGGTCATTGAAAAAAAATTTTTTAAATTTATTTAATGGTTAAATAGAAGCGCAGCTAAAAGAAAATTAGTAAATTGACAGACACATCTGAGAAAATCATTTCCAGTTGAGCCAAGAGTGAGATAGAAAATATGAAAAAGAAGGAAAAAGTGAGAAAGCATTTCAGATAGGAACAGACTAGAGGAGCCATATTGGAAAAGATAACAACTGCTAACATTTTGGAGAAATGAAAATGGGCATGAATTTATTGATTAAAGAAATGTACCAAGTTTTCGCAGCCTGAATGTTTAAATGTGCTATAATAAAAGATAAATTACGATAAAAAGTATTCACAGAATAGTGACAGTTTGCCTGTCATTAGACTTTGATCAGATTTCTCATCACCAGTGGTAGACACCAGAAGACGACAACGGGCATTCTCCAAATGGTAGAGAAAGTAACTTTCAGCCTAGGTTTTCATACACAGCAAAGCTATCATTCAAACCTGAATGAGAAGGGTTTTTTTTTCAGAGAGAATTTTTGAAAGGACTACTAAAGAAAAATGCTTTTTGAGAAGAACGTTATATTTGAAGGGGAAGAAATGGAATGCATTAAGCAGTGATTAGGAAAGATTTGGTAAATACGATGGTAAATTTAGATAAGTGATTATTTAAAAAGTAATGGACGAAGGTTAAAACATCCTGTAAAAAATAATGATAAGTTTACAGGTATAGAGATTGTAGTTAAAAGATTCTAGGGGCCCTATATGGGAAGATAGACTGGTATTTTAAAACTGTAAATTTAAATTTACATGTAGAAATTAGTGGTAATCACTGTGTGCTACCTTATAAGAGAAAAATCCACCTCCATTTTATATTTGTGACCACATGACTGAACCATGCATACTAATCAGTATGGTTTCTTGGATTCTTGCCATGAAGTTGTTAGGACGAAGAAGAGGAGGCCACACAGTGGCTGCTTCCTTGCTTGTGCTGGGAGAGAAGAACTCAGCAGTTGTAACTCACTGTAACTCTGCTTATCCTCTGCTTTCTCTGTTTTCCCATATGGAGGGGTAGACATGGAAAGAAAAGCAGGTCATGATTAAAGGTTACAGAAGAAGAAGTAGCAAGGCTTTAATCCTAGAGCCCATCCTCCCAGAGAATAAATGGTAAAAATGTTTGCCTTTGTGCCTTGGGAAGCGCTAGGCTTCTGCTGCTCTTTCATTGAAAAAAAAAAAAAAAAAAAAGTATCCAAAGGGAGAAGAATCTCATGGCCTTATCTGTCCCCATTTTCCTGCCATGAAGAATCTGGGGTAGGAGTTGAAGCCCTTTCCTTTAGTGCTAGAGCTAAAATGATTTAGCTAACTTGAGTAAGAAAATTAGTTAGTAGTGTGTAAAGCAGTCTCCCCTCCATCCTTTAGACATCTTTACTGATATCACTGAAAAGTACTCAATGTTTTCCTGGTGTAAAATGTTTTGGCATTGGCTTTAATTAAAAGCCTGACCTCAGGATAGGGCATGACGATTGAGTTCTTTGAGATATTTCTTGTGTAACTCATAACTGCATGACATTGAGAGGGTACAGAAATTAGGGTTATATACAGGAAGAGCTTAGAGGAATGATTATTTCCAAGTTTTAGTTATTTCTGTTTTTAATTAGAATGAACCTAGATTCTGTGCTTTTTTTACTTGCTCCTCAGATATTCCCTTTCCCCTTGCCCTACCTAACTCATAGTTGACTTCAGTCTTCAAGCTTCACTTCCTCTGTGAACCTTCCTTGATCTTTGCTCTTCACCCACCAGCATTGAGATGGCAATTCTTCCCCTCTCTCCTGTGATTGTATTGTAGTCTATTCTAGTGCCTGTCACACTATAATTGTCTTATTTTTCTTTCTCACAAGTTACCAGCTCCTAGAGAGCAAGGGGATACCTCACATCCCTTATCTCTAGTTCATTGTTTGTTTTCTTGGATAATAAGTGGTACATAAAGAGTACTTAAATGTTAAGCAGATAATGTTTAGATTTTTACTTTTCAAATGAAAGCCAGGTATAGTATATGAAAAGTAAAGGTCCCTTAACATTTTTAACTTTTAAATTATTGGAAATCTTTTAGACTTGTATGCAAAACTTGGTGTCTTAGTAATTCATTTAAATGTCATCTGTGAAGAAGCTTAACAGGCTTGTCTGGCCTGGCTGTAAACAGGGAAGATTCATTTTGATGAATAGTAGAATATCACTCTACTAAAATAGTATTGCAACTATCCTAGCAAACACATTTTTTTTTTTTTTTTTTTGGAGACCGAGTCTCACTCTGTTGCCCAGGCTGGAGTGCAGTGGCACAATACCCGCTCACCGCAACCTCTGCCTCCCAGGTTCAAGCAATTCTCCTGCCTCAGCCTCCCGAGCAGCTGGAATTACCGGCATGCGCCACTACGCCCAGCTAATTTTGTATATTTAGTAGAGACAGGGTTTCACCATGTTAGCTAGGCTGATCGAACTCCTGACCTCTGGTGATCCGCCTGCCTCGGCCTCCTGAAGTGCTGGGATTATAGGCATGAGCCACTGTGCCCACACTTTTTATGTTTTTTGTTTGTTTGCTTTTTGTTTTATTATGTGGTAAAACTCAAGCCCTTTGCTGTTTCTTTTAGCACAAATATGGGAAGGTATTAATTTGTAAACTAGATTGATTTTCCTAGAAAAACTAATTTTTTTATTCCTGTACTTTAAAAAAATAAATACAAATGAGACTTTGTTTGCCTTGCCATTTCCTAGAAAACAAGTAACCTTTAGCAAGGAGAATGAAAAATAGAGAATACCACCTTTTCAGAGAAATAATAAATTGTCAAGGGAGCAAGTACTTTCTGGAAATCAGTTGCTTTGTTTACTAGTTCTGATTCTGTCACTTGCTTACTGTGTAACTTTGGACAGGTCATTTAATCTCTTGTGTGAGAAAGGGAAAAGAGAGGGACCTGGTCAGACTTGGCCTTCCAGTTCTAGTGGGCTGCGATCTAGTGATCACATGCAAAAAAAGAGGAGACAACCCATCGAAATTGAGAAAGGAAAGTACTGCTGTGGGAAATATAATTTAAAAAAATATTTTGAAGGAAGCATATTGATGGTTTTCCTCTGTAGCATGTTTGTGTATATGTGTGTGCACGTGTGCACCTGAAGAAAGTTTATTCCCTAAGCCCTACTAAAATTGGATATTGGTTGCCTCTTTACCAGAAGAATCAAAGTTTTGAGGAAATTGACCAGAAAATAGAAATTATAATTACTATCTAACATCTGATAATACTCTCACTACATCAGGTTCAAGATGTTGTTCCTATTACTAGTTATGACACTGCTGGATCATTCCTTCTGCTTGGATGTAACAATGGATCAATATATTACATAGGTAAGTGTTCAGTCACTTAAAATGCTCCTGCTTAATGTAACTTTTTAAATGAGAACAAGAAAACATTACCTTTCAGTTTTAAATAGATATGCTATTTATTTTAATGCTGTTTAAAATTTTTATGTTTTAGATATGCAGAAGTTCCCCTTGCGAATGAAAGATAATGATCTTCTTGTAACTGAACTGTATCATGATCCTTCAAATGATGCTATTACTGCTCTGAGTGTTTACCTCACACCCAAAACAAGTTAGTACATGGCCAATTATATACATTCTTGACTTTTTATCTTTTTATTCATTAGTTTATTATGTGACTAGGTCAAATTAAACTGGTTTATTTCTTTTTGAGAACTGCAGTGCCTAAGGATTTCATCTCTACTAAGTCTAAAATTTGTATTCAGTTTTATACTGAAGTCAAACATGACCAGTAAACAAACATAATTTGAGGTGGAAAATTGGAACTTCCCTTACGCTGAATTGCATTTGTTGAGCCATATTATTATAATATTAGCTGAAATTTCAAAAAAAAAAAATTCTGCACATTTGTCTTCTATTAAAATAACTAATTTTTCACTTAAAAATTAGGAGCTTTTTAAAAAATAAAAAGTTCTTAGACTACTACTGGAAACTAAGCTTATTTTCTTGGGAATTTAAAAATTTAAGCTGTAGAAAAAAGGCATTTTATAACTTTCAGTGCATTTTAGAGGCCATTGCAATAAAAGTAACAGACTAGTTCTGTAAAGTAGTAAGAATTTTTGTATTCTGGAGTAAAAGATAAGCACAAATGGGAAATTTAAAATTTATCTGTAATGAAAGGGGTTCTAAGAAACAATATGTATTCAGTAATACTAATAGGTTTGGACGTGCTACTTATATAAGTCATCATTTCATTTAAGTTATTAAAAGAAACCATAATTTTTAGTATGAAAGAAATATTCAAGAGTATACCTATGAATTTGACTGAAACCATAGTAGGACTTAAATTGTATTGCTCTAGAAATAGGGTTTAGTAAACCATGGATTTCTAGCCAAGCTGGCTCTTTTTGATACCACTGTCTTTGGCTGTTTTTATGCCACAATGACAGAATTGAGAGGTTGTGACAGAGACAGTGTGGCATGCAGAGTTTAAAATGTTTACTACTTGGCCCCTTACGGAAAGTGTACCAACCCCTGCTCTAGAATGAGCTGTGGATTTTTTTTTAAATCTAGTTAAAAGGCAGGCATAAAACTGGGAAAGTTTTACAAATCAAAGCACTTCTTTTGTAGTGGCAGGGGGATTTTAAGGCATGAAAAATGGAGTCATCTTTCTGGTTCTAGGAAGTGTTTTTCATGACATGCTTTTTTTCCTTTGATTCAAGTATTTTCAGATGAATCAGTTAGTAAAACTAGAACAGCCAGTAAAGCTAAGATGTTCTCTATCCATGAAGCTTTTAAGAGTATAGGTCACTGAATTTTTTCCTATCTAAATTTGCAATGGGGTCTGGGCACTTTTTGAAAAAAAGAAAACAAAAGACACAGCTGAACCTTAGATGATTAGAAGAAACAACATATTTTAAGTATGATGTAAGCAATGTAATGGGTATGTTTATTCCCTAGCACAGTGTTTTGAAACTTAAATAGTATATTTAATGCTTGATTATTTGAGAATGATTTAGTATTGTAGTTTAAGTAAAGCAGATGGTAATTCTAGGCTAGACATAATAAGGAATATTGCTTTTGGAATACTATGCTGTTTCAGTAGTGTTCTTGGCATGGCAGATTTATGAATTCTTTAAACTATGTTGAGTACCTACGGTGTCTCAGGCACTCTGTGAGGTGACAGATAAAAAGATGGTTATGATTCAGTCTTTGTCAATAAGGAATAGAAGTAGCTAGACATAGAAATAAGTACAGAATTAGTGTGTTATAATTACTGTGATAGAACCTAATAGTGCAAGGCAGGAGGTGAATAGTTACATCTTGGAGTGAGGGTTAGGAAAAGATTTATCAAGGAAATAATGATTTTAAGATGACCGGAGAAGTCTTAAGATTTTTTTTTTTTACTGAACTGGATTTGGGGCTGATATAAACAGTGAATCCAGCTCTGCCTGTTTTATCATAGGGAAGCTTTGCGAGGGTAGCTTTTTTATTATCGTTCCATATTGTATCACCTGTCAACTCTTGACTTTATATAGGTGTCAGTGGTAACTGGATCGAGATCGCCTATGGTACGAGCTCTGGAGCAGTACGAGTGATTGTACAACACCCAGAGACAGTTGGGTCAGGTCCTCAGCTTTTTCAGACTTTCACAGTTCACCGAAGTCCCGTAACAAAAATCATGCTATCAGAGAAGCATCTTGTATCAGGTAAAATGATTTCATTATACTGGTAAGGAACTTGGCTCTGTGTGTTATTTTCATTAAAAGAATGAAAACGCAGTGTTTATGTGAGAAAAATATACTAAAAGAAGTACTAGAAAAGTTTAATGACTGAAGAAATTATGATTGTCTTGTAAAGATTTCTTTGAGCTGGTCGTGGTGGCTCATGCCTATAAATCCTAGCAGTTTAGGAGTCCAAGGCAGGTGGATTGGTTTAGCCCAGGAGTTGAAGACTAGCCTGGGCAACATGGTGAAACCCCACCTCTACCAAAAAAGAGGAAAACAAAAAAAAGATGTTTTTTATTTTACCTGGTTTTAATATACTTAAATTTAGGAGATGTGATTTTTTTTTTTTTTTTTTTGCTCTCTTGGCATATCTTATTGCAAAATATTTATTATGACCCTGCTAAGAGGAATTTTTATTAAATTTTTCAAGTTGTACTTTTAATATAAATTGGGTTGATTATATTATGGTTTAATGCTAAAACTGTAGATTTAAATGTGTATTTTGATATTTTGTCATCTCAAAAATAATAAAAATTACAATTGTAGAGATTATTTGAAGAAAATAAGCTTTTCTTGGGTTTGTAGTTCTTCATAATCATATAAAATTTTTAAATACTAATTGGATACATAAAAAATTAAATACTAATTTTCAAGTTTAACGAATAGTACTTTCTGATTACAAAGTAAAATTCTATTGAAGAAATTCATTGTGTATGGAAGATGATTTCTAAAAGACTTTGTGAAAATTGCATTGTGAGTTGGGTATGTCAGTAAAGCTTGCTTTCTAGAGGAGTCTTACATTAACTCCTTTTGTAGAGCAGTTCTTGCCCAACTTAAAATTTTTACAAACATGGTTTTCATGTATCAGATTTGTTTTTGTGAAGGCTGGCTAGAAGATAATGCATCTTTTGTGAAAGATGTAGTGAAAGTTTCTCAATCTAATTAAACACCATGTGGAGCTGAAATTCAGTCCATAGCTGAATGATTATGCTTTTATTGAATGTGTAATTGTTTGTGGTATAAGTATGCCTTGCTAAAACAGTCTCTGTTAGGTTTTCATAAAACATTACTCCCCTGCCCCACTGAGGAGTTTCTAACTCTTGCTGGTTCCTCATCTTTTGCACAATTGCTGAGTGTTGGATTGCCCTTGAGCTCTTTCTTGGACTCTGTATTCTTTATCTGCACTTTCCCAGTTATTTGAATAGTAATTATATGTCAGTGGTTCCCAAACTTTCCTCCACCTATGACCATCCAAAGAGTTCCAAACCCTGTATATCCAGTGTCTGGATCTCTGGTTGTATGTTTAATAGGCATCTCAAATTTAAGTAGGACAAAATAGAACTTAATGATTTCTCCCTCAAAAGCCATCTTAGTATACAGTATCACCATCTACTTATCTACTCAAGCTGAAAATCTAGGAATCACCCTTGATTTCTCCCTTTCTTTCACCTCCTACATAGTACAATTCATCAGTAAGTCCTGTTGGTTTTGCTGCTACATTATGTCACAAATCCAGTCACTTTTCATTGCTGTCAGTCTAGTGTCTCACGTCATCATCCTTTCTCCCCTAGATGACTGTAGTAACTTCTCAACTTTTCCCTCTCTATGGTACATGTTCCACACAGCAGCCAGAAGCATCTTTTAGAAACGCAAACGAAGTTTGATTCCTGATGGCTTCTAATTGTATTTAGAATAAATTTAAATTTCTACCATAGCCTGTATGGCTTTTCTTGTTCTAGATTCTACCTACCTTTAAAATTTCTTCCCAATCCCATGTCACTTTTCTCATTGCTGATAACACTCTAACCTGTTGGCTTTTCTGTTTCTTAAAAATGCCTTCGAACTTTTGTGTTTGTTCTTTTTATTTGAAATGGTTTGCCCATAGGTATTTGTTTGACTGCATTCTTGTCATTCTGGTGCCGTTTCAAAGCCCTTCTCAATGAGTGCCCCTTGGCCACCTGCTTTAAATTAAATTAGCCAAACCTCTGTCCAACAATAACTTTCTCTAACGGTACCTTGCTTTGTTTTCTTCATAGCTTTATCACTTATTCATTTATTTGCTTGTTTATTATCTCTATCTCTTCTAGAAAATTCTCCAATAGCAGAAACTTTGTTGTGTTCTCAGCACTTAGCATAATTCTGACACGTAAAAGATGCTGAATAAATGTTATGAAATAAGGCAACTCAATTCTCTGAGAAAATGGGCCGTTTTGAAGGGTTATTGTGATGTTTAGATGATAATGTATAGAGATACTCTGTAATAATTGCTATTATTTTGGTGGTTATAATGTTATTGTGGGATGTGATACCAAGGAACTACTTTGTAAAACTTGTATTTCAACATCAGATATTTCATGTAGGTTTGAAACTTTTGTAAGTTTGTCAAGAGAAATATCCTTTTTAACAAAAAATCTGGAGTATTTTGTGTATACTCAGTTATGTTATTCTGCCACCTGGTGGATATTAACACATATGTAATGACATTGTTTTCCCTATAGTGCATTTTAATCCCTTAAAGAAAAACTTTGGATAATGACTAATATTAGCAAAATTGACGTAATTGTCCAATTGAATCAACTAAAAATATTTAAATTATTTTTCTGAATCCTAGTAAGCTTAGTAGTGAAATCAGGAAATGATTTCCCGTGAAACTAAATAGCCTAGAACAAAATGTCCCCTTTTCACCAGAAAACTGACAGTCTAATAATTGAGAATTTTGTTATATAAGAATAGAAAGTACACAGATGTTACTTATTGCTGTTTGCCAAAATTAAATTTCTTTCTAAAGTTTTGTTTAAAATATGTGTAACTGTAGAATATGTAACACATTTTTACCCAGTAGTAAATATTATGTATGTGTGTATATAAGAAATTTTAGATACTTTCCTAATATTTACTGATGAGTTCATAGTTCATTGCTAATAATAACAGATTTTCTAAAATCATAAATGGCAAAATCAGTATATTTTTTATTAAAGCATGCCAAAAAAAGTAGTTTTTGCATTAGTGATACACTTTATGGTGTATATTTTCAAATAGAGTATCTACTCAGACAAAAAAAAGTAGAGCTAGACGAGGAGACATTTCAGTATATGCTCAGTTAATATTCTATTCACAAAATAAATAAAACTAATTGGAGTATGTTTTTTAAATACAGACTTTATATAAAAATAATGCTCAGCTTTAGTACAGAATCTTAATTTTCCTTAATGTAACTATGAGTTGGCAATAAATAGCTGATTGCTCAAGATGTTTGACAAATGTCATTTGTGCCAATAATTTTTCGGTAAGTTCTGATCTAGGTTAATAGTTGAGTAGCATAAGCAGAAACAGTTTCTATAGTTAGGAAAAATAAACTAGGAAACTGTTTACTATGTAGTTTGGCCACAGAACAGGATAATATTCAGCATCTTTTTTCTTACACCACATTATTTTTAACCTTTACTACATTTATAACCTACAAGCTATTTTTATGAGGATCTGTAGGTTTACTTAATGTACCTTATATTTTGCAGCAAGGTAAAACATTCAGTTTTCTCACTTTTGTTAAGTAGTCACAAATCAAGTATAGTTTTAAGATAAATATGTCATTTGCCACTTATACTCTGATCTGTGTAATATAGATGATAGTGAAAAAAGTTCAAATGAGTTTTTAAAAGTAATTTTGTATTCTTTTGTGTTCTCTTTCTCTGCTAGTCTGTGCAGATAATAATCATGTCCGGACGTGGACAGTAACACGATTCAGAGGAATGATCTCTACTCAGCCAGGTTCTACTCCTTTAGCGTCATTCAAGATACTATCCCTGGAGGAGACAGAAAGTCATGGTAGCTATTCCTCTGGAAATGACATAGGTGGGTTAGGTTATTTTAGGGCATTTTTAGGTACTATATTAACTGTTCAGAAGAAGCATATCAACTAATAAAACCACAAAAATGAGTTTTAAATACAAATTTTCCATTTTAATTTTGAAATTCTAAACAGAATTTTAGTGTATTTTTCTGATTAAATTCTATAAATTCACAAAATTATTTTATTGCAGCGTTTTTCATTAAAATGTTAGAGCAAATTTTTCCTCTTATTAATGTTTCATCATTTAAAGAATGTCATCTTCACATGTTAACTACTTTTATTTATTATTAAAACTATGATAACTGTGTACATTTGACATTTGAAATTTTTTTTGTTAATCTACTGAAAATAAAATTTGAAGCTAGAAAAACGTTGGTCCCTATAAATGAGAGTCATTTTGATGACATCGTAATATTCATTAGGAAACAATGTAGTATGTCTCCATTGATATTCTCTGATTTCAGCAAAAGGTGTATAAGTTTAGTTTAGGTTTTCTCTCTATACACCATACATACGTGTGCACATGGGCACTCACACATCCACACATGTGTGCATACACATATACAGTCTTCATAGAGATAGATCATTCCACCCCCGGCCCCATTTGAAAGAATCTCACTGTCCTTATAAGCTACTTAAGAGAATTCTACTACCACAGCCTTACTATTTTTAGAAAGAGAAATATGCAGTGTTACCAGTTTTAACAGTTGTTATATAATCCCAGTTCTCTGCATGATTCTAGGCACTGGAAGTTTATATTGTTATTTATTCAACAAATATTTATCGAGTACTTGTGTTCTAGATATTAGAAATTTTAAAAAGTGCGGTGAACATCAACTTACAATGTAGTGAGCAGTGGGAATTAAAATAAAACAGTTGCATTTTGCAACTTTGCTTAAAGGCATAGGTCAAAAAGAACCCGGAGGAGATAGTGCCAGGATCTATGTTAGAGGTTGTAATATACGCTCTCGTTTAATCTTGACAATTTAGGAGGTAGATACCCCACTTAATGTTGACAGAAGCTGACATTCAGACAGAGAACACACAGAGGTTTTAATGTTTGAACTGATACATGAAGGATAGACATTTCTTGGGTGTGGAAGGTTCTAAGGTTGGAACATTCCTGGCAGAGAAAACAGCAAGTTAAAAGGGTAGAGACCAAGGGAACTTGACAAGTTTAGAAAATGTCAAGAAGGTCATTAATTGTTGGATTATAGGATATGTGGGTAAGAATAGTAAGACATACTGAGTGAATAGGCCAGTGCCGGATCGTGGAAGGCATCTATACATCAAACTAAGAAATTTAGATTTTATCTTATAAGTAATGGAGACCTTTTGAAGAATTTTGAGAATGATACTAGATTTGTGATATATATAATTCATCTTTCAAGAGCATGCAAGAAGACTTGACAGTGAAGACATGAGAGAGTGAAGCAAGGAAACCAGAGAGGAGGAATTTATTAACCAAAGTGCATGGTGGTCATTGACTAGATGTGGCAGGCATGAGAGAGGAGGGAGTCTAAAGTGACCCTAAGGATTCTTGAGAAATGGAGTTGCTGAGTATTATTTACTAAATAAAGAAATATAGAAAGAAGAACTTATTTTGAAAACAAAGATGAATTCAGACTTGTATATTTTGAGTGATGATGCATATGGATACTATTCTGTGGTATGAAGATATACCTGGTTCTGTGGTATGAAGATATACCTGGTTTCTGGAGAAAGAACTTAACTAGAAGTTATGTTTATGAGTATTCAGCATATAAGAAGCACCTGAAAGCCCCAGGAGTAGATGTATTGTTCAGGGAGAGCATGTGTATTGTGAATAAAAAGATATTTATAAACAGCCCTGTAAATTAATTATAAAACCCAGTAAGATAAAGGGGACAGGGAGGCTTTTCATTCCTCTTTATAGTGGTATTTAAAATATATATATCTTCAGAGACAAATGGACATATAGATTAGTGGAACAGAGTAGAGTCCAGATTCAGTAGAGTGGTAAAGGTGAAATCTACATTGTAATGGGTAATGGGGTAATAGATATTGGAGGTGACCATGAAATAAAGAAGTAATGGAGCTAGTTGGAAGGCAGGGAAGTTCAAAGGTCATATTTTTGCACATGATCTTAGCCAAAAGGCCAAGAAGCGATCAAAGGTCATTTTTTTTATTCCTCCAACTTTCTCCCTCATTAAAGTTAAGAAAGATCTAGGAATATTTTGTATTCCAAGGAAAGGAGCCAGTTTGGGAAGGGAAACTATAAATGGGAGGTGGGGGAAGCGAGGGCAAAGAAGGTATGAAGAATAGGTTATGGGTCAGTCTCATGTCAACATGAAGTTCAAAGGGAGAGAAGATACAGTTCTATAGTCTTCTCATTCCTAGTTATTTTATTCTGAGTTATTCATTGTCACTATTTTGACTTTGTTGATGAGTTATTGAATGAGGACTGTCATTTCATTTTAATAAAATTAGAGATCAGAAGGTTCCAGTAATTGAGCAACTGCATAATATACTGAAGAGCCAGGCAGGTTTGTTTGAATTCCACTTCCATCCTATAGGACCTATGAGAACTTTGGTTAACTAATCTCTTGGTGCCTTATTTTTTTCATCTGTAAAATGGAGATGGTAAATAATAGTACCTCCCTTATGTGGTTATTATGGTGATTAAAATGAGTATATATTTGGAAAGCATTTACGGTGGCACATAGTAAGTACAGTATAAGTATTAGCTAATAATAAAGATGACATTGGTTCATTTAATAAGTACATGTATGATTCATGTAACATAACGGGATATATTGTCTTTAAAATTTTTATTGTAAATCTTTTTACAATACTTTTTATGAATTGTAAGTTGATATTATTTTAGCTACTAAGTGTAATGGGAAAAGAGAATTATTAAAATTTTATGTTTAAGTTTTAAACAAAAACTTTTTTTCTTTACATTGTTGTTCAGGATCTTTCTAAAATATAATGGGCTATTTATCTGTCTTGCCAAATACAATAAAGTGAAAATAATTGAATCTTTCCTTTTAGATTGAAAAGCATCAGGGTGCAACTCAGTAGTACATTTTATACTGTACTTTAATCTTCATACTGTGTTTTTCTCTTGGTTTACCAATTACCTTATATAAAATTGTGTGTGTGTTTTTTTTAATTCGCATCTTTAAAAAGAAGAAATGTGGTTAACAGAAGCTTCAACTAATTACATTCCATCTGATGAAGTTTCACTTTATATTTTAAGATTTTGTGTGTTGTCCTCTAAAAAGTAAAATCACTACATGAAATGACTTAATGTATACGTCTCTTTTAAGTTATAAGAATCTAAGCACATCCCCAAAGATAGTAAATATCTTAACAGGTCTCCTGCTAGTACTGTTAATGTGGCACCTTAGGAAATTTTTTCTTTTAGCTTTTACAGCCTTAGTTATATATAAAATATAATTTAGAAATAATTGTGTATTTCTTTAAAAATGTTTTAATGCAAATTGAAGTACTTGTATACATTTATTGCATGTCTGATGTTGAGCTGAAATGTGATACCATATTGGTACGTATAAGAAATTCTTTTCTTATATTAATATTAATGTTCTTTTTGTAAAATGAAAAAAAATTTTTTAATTAATTTTTTGACATTTTTGTTTTCTGATCAAGGACCTTTTGGAGAGCGAGACGATCAACAGGTGTTTATCCAGAAAGTTGTTCCCATCACCAACAAACTATTTGTAAGACTCTCATCGACTGGAAAAAGGTAACACTTTATTGTAAAAATATTTGTATTCAGAAGCCACCTTTTGTCTTACAAAACATATGGCATAATTTGACATATTGACCAAAGAGTGCTACTAGAAACAAATTGTTGGGACAGAAGTCTATTATCTCATAATCATAACTCAAAATTAAGACAGTATACTTTATGCTTACTTTCTGGGATTTAAGAGTTTCACTGATGCTGTGGACAGTTAGGAGGGACTAGTGATAGAATAAGAACACAGTGAACTTTTTTTCATGGCCAAATATAAATACTTATTAATTTTGTTATTATAAACAGTTTCTATCTTTAAAAAACCTAGAACTTAAATATTTTCCATCCCATATAAATCTGTATACATTATTGATGTTTCTCAAATAAAACATTACAGATTTCCTGATTCAGTATCCCCTTTTAAAATAAAAATGATATTAATAACACTAATTTGCATAATCTTGGCACAGCTTACAACATAGCACACATTTTTTTTTTCTATTTTAGACCTATTTCCATCTACTTTAACATGGAGAGAAATTGTCTGTCTCCGTGAGAGTAGGATTCCTGTCTTTATGTAGTCTCCTCAGTATTTGTTTGTGAATGCTGCCCTTATGCTTCCATTATATGGCACTGGCAGTATTCCTCTGCTTTTGTCTTCAGAAATGATTTCTATTCAAACTTAAAGAACATAGTGAATTTGCTGGCAGACGGCTGAACTAATTCTGGCACTTCCTGTTACTAGCTATGTAAATACAACTCAAGTTATTTTATTTCCCTTATCCCAGTTTCTTTATAAAATAAGGTTCAACGACTTTGGCAGGATTTCATAGGATAAAATAAATTTCAAAAATGAAATATCTCTCATAGTACCTAACCATAATAGATGTACAGTAGAAGTTAATTTCCTCTTCCTTTTCTATTGACTGAAATTTTACTTCTTTTAAAATTATTATTTATAACCTCAGATTTTGCTTCAACATTCCTCTGCTTTAAACAAATTTTTTTGACGATGAGAACACATGGACACATGGGAGGGAACAACACACAACAAGGAGCCTGTTGGGGGTGAGGGGGGCTGGGGAGAGAGAGAGCATCAGGAAGAATAGCTAATGGATGCTGGGTTTAATACCTAGGTGATGGGTTGATCTATACAGCAAACCACTATGGCACATGTGTAACAGACCTGCACATCCTGCACATGTACCCCAGAACTTAAAAGTTACAGGGAAAAAGTTTTTTGCATGTCAAACAAATGAAAAAAGTAACTTTCCTGTTAATAGTCCATTAGGAAGGTTATTGTTTTCATTTTATTTATTTATGAATGAAACGGAGTCTTGCTCTTTTGCCAGGCTAGAGTGCTGTGGTGTGATCTCGGCTCACTGCAACCTCCAGACATGTGTCTGTTCGTGTCATTTGCCCACTTTCTAATGGAGTCATGTTTTACTTGTTGATTTGAGTTCCTTATAGATGCTGGATATTAGACCTTTGTCAGATGCTTAGTTTGCAGGTATTTTCTCCTATCCTGTAGGTTGTCTGTTTACTCTGTTGATAGTTTCTTTTGTGGCGCAAGTGCTCTTTACTTTAATAAGGTCCCACTTGTCAATTTTTGTTTTTGTTGCAGTTGCTTTTGGAGTCTTTGTCATGAAATCTTTGCCAGGGCTGATGTCCAGGTTGATATTTCCTAGGTTTCCTTCTAGGGTTTTTACAGTTTTAGGTTTTACATTTAAGTCTTTACTGCATCTTCTGTTGATTTTTGTATGTAGTAAGAGGAAGGGGTTGAGTTTGAATCTTCTGCAAATGGCTAGCCAGTAATCCCAGCACCATTTATTGAATAGGGAGTCTTTTCCCCATTGTTTATTATCAACTTTGTTGAGGATCAGGTGGTTTTAAGTATATGGCTTTGTTTTCTGGGTTCTGCATCCTGTTGCTTTGGTCTATGTGTTTGTTTTTGTACCGGTACCATGCTGATTTGGTTATTGTAGCCTTGTAGAATAGTTTAAAGTTGGGTAGTGTGACATCTCTGGCTTTGTTCATTTGCTTAGGATTGCTTTGGCTATTTTATTTGGGCTCTTTTTTGGTTTCATAGGAACTTTAGAATAGTTTTTTTTTTTTTTTTTTTTTAAGAGACAGAGTCTCACTCTATCGCCCAGGCTGGAGTGCAGTGGTGTAATATCAGCTTACTGCAAGCTCTGCCTCCCGGGTTCACACTATTCTCCTGCCTCAGCTTCCTGAGTAGCTGGGATTACAGATGCATGCCACCACGCCTGGCTAATTTTTTGCATCTTTAGTAGAGACGGGGTTTCACTGTGTTAGCCAGGATGGTCTCGATCTCCTGACCTCATGATCCGCTCACCTCCGCCTCCCAAAGTGCTGGGATTACAGGCGTGAGCCACTGCATCCGGCCTAGAAATAGTTTTTTCTAATTCTGTGAAAAATGTCATTGGTAGTTTGATAAGAATAGCATTGATGTAATTACTTTGTGTAGCATGGCCATTTTAACAATATTAATTCTTTCTATCCATGGTCATGGAATGTTGTTCCACTTGTTTGTGTTGTCTGCTTTCTTCGAGCAGTGTTTTTGTAATTCTTGTCTTAAAGATCTTTCACCTCTGTGGTTTGCTGTATTTCTAGGTATTTTATTCTTTTTGTGGCTTTTGTGAATGGGATTGCATTCTTGATTTGGCTCTCAGTTTTAATGTTAATTGGTGTATAGAAATGCTACTGATTTTTGTACATTGATTTTGTTTTTTAAAACTTTGCTGAAGTTGTTTATTAGATCTAGGAGCCTTTGGCAGAGACTGTGGGGTTTTCTAGGTATAGAATCATTTTATTTTCATTTTAATGTTACTAATCCTGTTCATTTTAAAATTTTATGGCTGCATTTTCAACATATCTGTTAATATTTTGATGAATAAATTCTTTGAGATGAATTTTTTACATCAAAGTTCATTATCAAATTGCATAAATTACTGTGATGTAGTGTTCTCTGCATAGTGAAGAAACTGCCAAATGTTATTAAAACTGGTATCATAACATTCTCTAACAATGTAGTATATCATATTTACTTATTCAATTCTAATATCCCCTCTTCTGTTATTTCTGATATCCCCCTTTCTGTTATTTCTAACAGTAATACTGCAATTTCTGCATGATAAAACAAATTTTATAATTTTTAAGTTTATGATTCCAAAGGAAAAGCTATAGTTACAAAAATAACATGCAGAAATTACTCTGTAGAATTGAATAGAAAATTAGCCCTTTATAAAGCTATAGTGAACCAAAGATTTTGTTTAAGGACAGTTCAGGCTCTTAATAGTGAGAAGTGAAATGAAAGGGTTTTATTTAAAGGAAGCAAGAAAAAACCTTGTAGAAAATTTTAAATAAAGGAGTAGTTTTAAGAAATCTATCCCGGCCGGGCGCGGTGGCTCACGGCTGTAATCCCAGCACTTTGGGAGGCCGAGGCGGGCAGATCACAAGGTCGGGAGATTGAGACCATCCTGGCTAACACGGTGAAACCCTGTCTCTACTAAAAATACCAAAAATTAGCCAGGCGTGGTGGCGGGTGCCTGTAGTCCCAGCTACTTGGGAGGCTGAGGCAGGAGAATGGCATGAACCCGGGAGGTGGAGCTTGCAGTGAGCTGAGATCGCGCCACTGCACTCCAGCCTGGGCGACAGAGCAGGCCTCCGTCTCAAGAAAAAAAAAAAAAGAAATCTACATAGGGGGAAAAAAGATCAAAATTATGTTTGTTTTGTGGAAGCAGAAGGGTCACAGCAGATACCCGTTTAACAAAAGATAGGCTAGCAAGAGAAAACATTACAAATTGATTTTATTATACTTTTATATGACACGAGAGCCTTCAGAATGAAGACCCAAAGACACAA
The DNA here is from genome assembly GCF_029289425.2 of Pan paniscus. Lineage (NCBI taxonomy): Eukaryota > Metazoa > Chordata > Mammalia > Primates > Hominidae > Pan > Pan paniscus. The sequence continues at coordinate 33,788,733 of NC_073249.2, read as the reverse complement.
GGAAAAGCGTCCATTTTTATGCTTAGGTTAGAAGAAGCAGGGACAGCCATGTAGAACTGTGACTGGACAAAAAGTTGTAAGTTAACAGAAATAGACTGAGTAGGGAACTCCAGCGGAGACTGTCTCTGTGTGGCATTCCTTTCTCCCAGGGATGGGGCAGAACCCCTCTGTAGTGAGGGCCTTAATTTCTTTATGGCTAGCTGTTCACAGAAAGATAGGGAAATGTTAGGGTAATATTTTTATGCTTCATGGCTAGCTTTGGGGAAAGAGCGTTCTGGTTTCTGTGAGCCACCTTGGGGAAAAAGAAGATTGTCTCTATGGCTTGCCTTGCAGGTCAGAGAGAAACTTTGCTTCTGAGGGTATTTTCTGAGACCCAAGTTTTCATATGCATACAAATGTTGATTTGTTTTATTTGAAACATAAACAGGACTCTGAGGAGGGAGTTGTTGAACATTTTAAATCAATTTACAGATATTATTTAAAAATAAATGTAATTCACTAAATTATGATCATCTTGATAAATACAGGAATAAAATCTGATAATTTGTCACCTATTTATGATTTTAAAAAACCCTAGCAACTAAAAAAAGGGGAAATTTTAAAATCTGATAATGCCCATGAAAATAATTCTTTCAAACTTTATATTGGTGAAATATTAAAAACTTCCAGGCCAGGTGCGGTGGCTCACACCTGTAATCCCAGCACTTTGGGAGGCTGAGGTGGGCGGATCACCTGAGGTCGGGAGTTCAAGATCAGCCTGACCAACATGGAGAAACCCCATCTCTACTAAAAATACAAAATTAGCCAGGCCTGGTGGCACACGCCTGTAATCACAGCTACTCAGGAGGCTGAGGCAGGAGAATCGCTTGAACCCAGGAGGCAGAGGTTGCAGTGAGCCGAGATCACGCCATTGCACTCCAGCCTGGGCAACAAGAGCAAAACTCTGTCTAATGAAAAAAAATAATAATTTCCTTTGTGTGATATTGTGAAATACATATTTGGTCTTTGTCTCTGTTTCCTGGTATATTCCTTCAAAAATTCTTAAAGTCTTCCAAATGATAAGTGTCTTTTTGTATGCCGATGAGTTGACTGATGGCAGGTCACCAGAAAGACCAAGATGGGAGTAGAAGGTTGGCACTTTCAGCCCCACCCAGCAACCTTTGAGAAGGGGAGAGGAGCCGAAGGCTAAGTTGATCAATGGCCAATGATTTAATCAATCATGCCTATGTAATGGAGCCTCCATTAAAATAATAATAATAACTGAGTTCAGAGCGCTTCCAGATAGCTGAAAACCTGGAGGTTCTGAAGGGTGGCGTGCCCAGGGAGGGCATGGAAGCTCTATGCTCCTTCCCACACACCTTACCCTGGGAATCTATTGTTCATCTGTATTCTTTGTAATTAACTCGTAAATGTGAGCTTTCCTCTGAATTCTGTGAGCCACCCTAGCAAATTAGTTGAACCTAAGGAGGAGGCTTTGGGAACCCTGATTTACAGTCAGTCAGTTAGAAGCACAGGCAAAATAACCTGAGGCTTGTGATCAGCCTCTGAAGTGGGGCTCAGCTTTGTGACACCGAGTCTTCTACCCATGTGATATGACAGATAGTGTCAGAATTAAATTGAGTTAGAGGACACTTAGCTGGTGGCTGCTGCAGAATCGACTGCTTGCTTGGTGTTTGGTGAACCCCTCCACCCCATTTGGTCACAGAACCCTTTTTTTTGCCAAGGAGTGAAGGACATTCTGCCCCAAAATAGGCCAAATTGGTATATTGATTATTTTGAGGTGAAAACATTAGAGAGATTGTCATTTCAGAAGGGGATAGCTGACCTCTCTCTTCCTACATGCAGCAAGCCAAAAGATTTTCTCGGAGTTTTATCCTCCCTGTACCAGGACAGGAGAGTGGGAACTGGGGGCTGCAGTGGACCTGAGTGAATATGCTTACCTTCCACTAGTTTTACATTGTCCCACTATATATATATATAATGTATATATAAAATACATATTTAATATATATTAAATATATGTTATATATATTTAGTATATATGTAATATATATTAAATATATAATATATATGTATATCTTCTAGTGACTCCCTTAGAAATTTACTGCCTCTAGTCAGATTTTCTTTATCCTGTCATTTGTTCTACAGTTTATCATTCTTTGTCTGAATTGTATAAAAGCATCTTGCTGTGGCCACTTCTTTGGACCTCACTCTCTTGTGAAGATTCCCATGTACATGTAAAACTAATAAAATGTATATGCTTCTCTCTTGTCAGTCTGTGTGGTGTCAGTTTGGTTTCTAGATCCAGCCAAGAGCCCACATAACTAAAAGGGCATTTGGAGGTAAACTTTCACTTTCCTTAGAGTTGATTGTTGCATGAGAGTACAGGAAAAATACTTTGGTTTGTTTATTCCTGTATTCACAAACCTTGAGATCAAGAATGAGACTAGGATAGTCTTTATCACTACATGTGGGCATGTAGGAATTATCTTTTTCCCTCCTTTTTGTCCGGCCTACTAGGAAGCTCATCTAAGCTTCATATTCTATTCCTGTATGCTTCTCAAATTCATGTGGATTGTATTTTTTTTTGTCTATTTTTTTGACCTTGCGTTTGCCTATACTGATTTTTCTTTTTTAATAAACTCCCTCAACTCTTTTGAAGTAGGCTGGGATAACTAATTCAGTCAAGTACAATTCAGTTAGCCCTTACATGACTTTGGAACAATCATTTGCTGATGTTATCCCATTGTTTCCTCATTCGTCAATGTGGATAAAAATTGTTCTCTCTCAGGTTCTTTTATCTTTTATGAAAATCAACTAAAAAGTCATAAAAATCTTTTTTTGAAGTTAAGAGTATTATCCTAATGATGGATACAATATGGGCCATCTCCATAGAGCTGTATATTTCTTCTGGTTTCAGATTTTAAAGATTTACACATAAATTTTAAATGATTTTTTTAAAGTCTTTTCTAGTATAACATGTTTGCTTTCTTTCTTTCTGTCTTTTTAGTTTCATAGCTTCTTTTTAAATAATTGCTCATTCCCATCAGGGCTCTTTCTGCTTTTCTTTTGCAGAATATGTGAGATCCAGGCTGTTGACTGTACTACAATATCCTCATTTACAGTGAGGGAATGTGAGGGATCCAGTAGGATGGGCTCAAGACCAAGGCGCTACTTGTTCACAGGCCATACAAATGGCAGTATTCAAATGTGGGATCTGACCACTGCTATGGATATGGTTAACAAAAGTGAAGATAAGGGTAGGTTCTCATACAGAAAGATGTTTGTCCCAAGGTTAAGCTTTTCACTTAAGTGAGTTTAATGACTATTTGTTCTCCTAAGATGTAGGTGGTCCAACCGAAGAAGAGCTACTCAAATTACTGGATCAATGTGATTTGAGCACATCTCGCTGTGCTACTCCTAACATCAGTCCAGCAACTTCCGTAGTTCAGCATAGCCACTTACGAGAATCAAATTCTAGGTAGGTTAAAGAGTTGGGTATTATAAACAAAATTTATTTCTTTTGGGGAAATTGACTGAAATATTGTAATCACATAGTTGTTCTAGAAAGCCATACTTTTCAAGGTACATTTTAAATTCAGACATTATGTTAACTTTTTAACAGTTTTACCAAATTTCTTGATAGGCATATCTGGTTCTTTTCATAGAAAAACATTTTTAACTTTTAACTTATTTTGTGAATTGCTGCCAAATTGGAAGCCTATTATGTGATCAAGAATTTATTCAAAGGAAATTAGGAAAATTACATGTCACCTTGGTTAGTATGTGAAGCTTTAATTATTGTCCTGTCTCAGGGACAATATTTATCTGTGGTTCTATTATGTTGTCTAGTCTTATATTTAAGCATTATGTAATTTTAATACAAAGTTCCATAATGTCTTCTTAGTTATCATATTGATAAATTCCAAAGTCTGAAGAACCAAGGGCTAAATACTGAATTATGTTGGTTTCATATTGGTTTCAAGGATTTTTCCTCCCATCTTTTTTTCAGCTGTTCAAAAATTCAGCATGTCTGTGAATATATGATGGTATTATTTGCGTTGGTAATTTTATATACCATCTATATAATAAAGAGTACTTGATAAGTATATTTTTACAAAGAGAAATATGGATATAATACACTTTATGTATGTATATAGTGTGTTTTATTGGTTGTATAATTAATATGTTCCTGAGAAATCACAGAGTGAAATCTGAACTGTCATTTTTAAAAACTGTATTTCAGCCTTCAGCTTCAGCACCATGATACCACCCATGAAGCAGCTACTTACGGTTCCATGAGGCCTTACAGAGAAAGTCCTTTATTAGCAAGGGCAAGAAGGACTGAGAGCTTTCACAGTTATAGGGACTTCCAGACCATTAATTTGAACAGAAATGTAGAAAGAGCTGTCCCTGAAAATGGTAACTTGGGTCCAATACAAGCTGAAGTGAAAGGGGCAACAGGGGAATGTAATATATCTGAGAGAAAGTCTCCTGGAGTAGAAATAAAAAGTTTGAGAGAATTGGATAGCGGATTGGAAGTGCATAAAATAGCTGAAGGTTTTTCAGAATCCAAGAAAAGGTCATCAGAAGATGAAAATGAAAATAAAATAGAGTTTAGGAAGAAAGGAGGATTTGAAGGGGGAGGATTCCTTGGAAGAAAGAAAGTTCCCTATCTGGCGTCATCACCAAGTACTTCCGATGGAGGAACTGACTCACCTGGTACTGCGTCCCCATCTCCTACAAAGACTACTCCATCTCCTCGGCATAAAAAAAGTGATTCTTCAGGTCAGGAGTACAGCTTGTGAAAACTCACCAAAATGAATAGTTGTTTCGTTACATTTAGATGAAAGTTAAACTTTACGGAATTTCAGTACATTAGTTTTTACACTAAAACTTTACAAGATAAAATTGGACTTCATTTAGTATCTTTTTAACAGAATTACTTGGAATAATGAGATACAATAATCATATCTCTTTTGACATTTTGGAAATTTTTTTAATTTTACAAGTACATTTAACAGATCATTTATAAAGCAGGAGTCCATTTTAACACTTACTGACTTTTTTTGGTTTGGAAACATATTACCACGTCTTAATAGGATGGTGCCCATATAGGTGAGCATCCCTTTAGATCTTGGGAACCAGCAGACTGCATTCCTAATCTTCATTATGCCTGAGACTTGTCTTACAATGTTACCTTTAAGTGAATCACATAATTGTCTTTGGAACTTGGTCTCCCAACACTTACTGTGATTGCAAAGTGTTTACCAGATATTTGATGAGGTGCTATGTTTGTGAAAAACATATCATGTAATTCAAAAACACTATTGATATTGAATACCAGATACCACTATGTAGTAAGTCTTTTAGGATGATTTTAATTTAGTCGTGCGTCATTTTCTGATTCTCATCATTGGGAGTTCTTAAATCTTAGCAAGCATTAGCAATATTAAATGCCAAAATTCCATTGAAACTTTCAAGTTGGAGCAATTGTCTGTGTTTGAAAAGATGAAATAAAAATAATAATCAAGGGCAAAGCTTTGAGTGCCCACAAGGGAAAGCCGTACCAGTTGCTAACCTGTCTTGTTTCAGGAGCCACCATGTTTTTTTTTCAGTGTTAACAATCATGATAATTAAATTAAAACACTATTTTGTTCACTTGTAGGACTGCAGTTCTGAATTTTGGGTTAAAGGTTTTGGCTGCTGTAAGAATGTGAATTTGAATGTATTTTGAATTGTAAGAGCAAAAGAACGTTTTTGTACAATTTTTTTTTCATTTAATTGGAATGATCTTCAGGTTTCTACAAATAGGGTAATTGTAAATTTAAAGCATTAGCATTTATTGGTGAATAATGTATATATCCCCATTCCAAGAAATATAAGTGAGTGAAGTTGAAATAAAATCTTTAAAATTTACTATATTGCCAGTGGTTTCACAACAGTTCTCTTGTATTTATCAATTAAATCAAATAAAAATGATTATGTCAATGCGTTTTCAGTTATTTAAGTAACAGTTCTGTTTAAAGTGTGCTATATATGTTTGTTCATTTCTTTGCTTCTTCCCATAATTTAAAAAAAATGGGGGGAGGGAGAACTTAATATATGTGGAAAATAAGTTATATTAGCAATGAAAGAAAATATTAGGCAAAGCATAATTTCAAAATTACTAAGATTGTAATTAATTATCTTACACCCTTCTTCCTCTTTATGACAGTTATGTGAAAGTTGGGTGGGCAAGTAAGAAAATGAAAGAAAAAACTAGACTCTAGTGACCAGGAATAAAAGGCCCTTAAAAAGAAGATAGTAACTATTATGTAATAGAATCGCATAAAAAGGAAACTGACTATACTAGATTGCATTACAGTACAAGTCAAATCTTGTTTCTTTCTTTTGCTTACAGGAGATTGAACCTTGATGCAGTGGTTTATGTCTACTCTGACACTAATTTCTCAGATTGCCCCCATTATGCCTTAATTTTTTCATTATACTTACCTCATTAGGGTTGCTGTGGTGGGAAGAAAAAAAATTGAAATGAGTCTGTGTACTTTGTGTGATTGATGAAAAATGAAAACAATTGTAATTTTCATGGAAAGAAGTATTTTCATACCAATAGGGTAAGTAAGTAAGTAAGTGTTGTTGTTATCCTCATTTCACAGATGGGATCACTGAGACCCACAGGGGTTAAATAACTAACTTAGTGACAAGGCTTATTACCTACTGAGGCAACTTTTGAACCCAAATCTTTCTATATTTCAAGAGTCTATGGTCCTGTTCCTGGCTCTTATGCAGGCTTATGTATCAGAAATGGCTGAGGTTAGACACATGGTTGCCCAGGCCTCACTCCCACTCCAGTCCTGCTGAATTTGAATCTCTGCTGGTTGAGACATAATAGTATTTTGGAAAAAAAATAACAGTTTTCATTCTAATGTACATTGTTGGTTGAGAAATTATCCAGAACATCCTACTTACTTTCTTAAATAGGTATAGCTTTATCATCATTTATGTGTAACTCAGAGCTGTTAAGAGTATTTTTTAATAAATAGATGATTAAGCCAGAATTAGGTCACATTTAAATATTTATTAAGCAAACCATCTTTAGATTAGTTTACATGATATTTATGCATTGGAAACCAACTATTCATTTGTGACATAATTAAGTTCCTTATTAATGAATTCTTCCACTTGGACTATGTTTTATTTACCGGTGTGTTCATGGATGCCAGCATGATTTTTACATCAGTATATGGTACCATAACATTAATATTTGGGTTCCATTTAGTGGAAATTACAGTAGATTATAAACACATTTCTTAGAGTTTATAAAAACAACTGTACTCTTACCAAACAGTTGATATTAAGAATAACAAAACATGGTAGTTCGTAAGCTGAGAATGTGGCATGTACAATTGGTAAAATGTGAGTCAGGAGATTTAAATTTAAAGAGGTTCATCAAGAACTGCTCATTGTTATAAGGGAGAAGGGGTGAGCCAAGGAGCATAGTCCCTGTGCATAGCATATTATTCCTGTACATGATTTCTTCCAGATTGTGGAACATCAGTGGGTCTCAACATTAGAACACCTGGAAGCTTTAAAAAGTACTGATGCCTCAGCCGCACACCCCAGATCAACCAAATCAGAATCTCTAGAGGCAAGTCTGCATGGTTTGTATAATAGAGGCTTGGCACGCAATACCACTTACTTAAAGTAGCAAAGCAACATCTTAGAGTTCTTCTCTGAAATAAATACAAGTAAACTTAGACATGTAGCAGGGGACAGAGTTCTGGGCAGAAGCCATACAGGCTTCTGTCTGCCCTAAGCTATGGAGTCAAAATGTAAATGATTCAGCTAACTGAGTTCATGTCTAATTAGATGATTAAATGGATAATGATCCAAGATAAAAATCCCCTGCAGTTCTGTATTTTTTTGTGCATTGTTAAAATTTTATACTGTGCTTGTAAAAATACACAGTGATAAAGATACCTGGTTAATTTTTCAAACATCAGGATAAACTCAATCTTCTGAACCTAGCAAAGCATATTTGTAGACTATTCTTTGTGACTAGCAAACCGTATTCTTAGAAGAGTCCACCAAGGATTAGGATGCAAGTCTGTGACCACTCCTTTCCTATATACCTTAAGTAGCTCACAGAAGGTGGACACAGCCTTGGTTAATGCTTATCTGTGCCAGCTTTAAACAACTTTATTGTCCCAGAATCGGCATATGGGAATAAAAACCAGTAAACTTGTCAATCCTATGTTTTCATTTCAGAAAGTATAAAAACTTGGCGAGAAATATATATTTCATATATTCTACAGTCACTGCCAGATGTGCACAATTATTTCAGATGCTTTTGTTTATAGCAGTTCTAATAAGGTGGTAGAACTTCTGCTTAATACTGGCCTGTGCTTTTGACACTTATGGTTGGCAAACTTTAGGAGTTGGTCAGTCTGAGGAGCTGCTCTCTCACAGAGCTAGATGAAATCTCAATACCCCAAAAGTCCACAATCTTTTACTGTTGGGCCCTGGGGTAATACATTGTTTTCAGGCAGAATAAGTAAGACTACCCTTACTTTACAAGTTTTTGCCTGTCTCTGGGTGTAGATTCACAAAAAGTATTGTGACTATTGTGTGTTAGAGTCAATGTTTTCCTGGGGTCACAAAGACCTTTAAGGATGAAGGAAGACGAGGTTTTCTTACTCTGTTTTCCATGAAGAACAAATTTAAATATCTGATTTTATGTGGATGATTTGCAAGAAAATTTTTCTTGCCATAGGACTTTCACCAATGACTTTGTAATTCCAACTAGAGCAGGTGACAGACATTTTTGAACCATGATAATTGGTACTGTTGCATATCATCTGTTCTTACTGATTCTGTGGCTAAAATAATGGCTAGTTCTCCAAAAAGAAGGGATATAGTGCAGAGTAATATATACATGATATACATATATATACAGATAGGTATAGTCTTGTCTTTACATGTATATATGTTAATGCTAGAAGGAACAGATACATTTTTCCTTTTAAAATTTCACGCAGCCTAATATTGCAAATAGAACAGTAGTTTCCATTTGAAATGTGCTAGGTTGAAGATGTCAGTATTCTCTGATATTCAGTGAATTGACAGAATTTTATGAGAAACTAGTTTCAAACCTATAAAATATGTGAAATAAAAACATTGGTTCAAGTAGAGGTGTTCCTAGTGAAACACTTTGTTTTCTCCTCAAAATGTATAAATAAGCTGTTTACTCCTTAGATTTTTGGAGAATTCATAAATGCAAGAACAGAGACATTTATGTGTAAGTTATGTGTTGCCTTGTCAAAAAGTTTGGTGAGTAACCCTATGTATTGTAAATAAATAGAACCTTCAGCCTTGTCAAAAAGTTTGGTAAGTAACCCTATGTATGGTAAATAAATAGTAGAACCTTCAGAAAAGTTTGTCGACCTGGTGTAAAGTTTGGGATTCATTTAGCAGCTGTGATCATTAGAATAACTATTCTTGCAGGATTGTGTCAACCCTGACAGAAATGGCAGATAGAAATGAACAGCAGTGGCATCCTTTCAACAGAATCATTTAGTTTTTGAGCCAGTAACTAACTTACTACCTCTAACAACTGTGAGCCATCTTGAAATTGCCACTGATTATTCAGTTAACCAGGAGCATCACTGCCAAACAGAACCAAGTGACAATTACATACTTCTTTGTCTTCTACAAAATAAGAGCAAACCAAGTATTTTCATATGAATATTCTCTCTCATTTCAGACGAGAAAAATATCATTTCTTAGACCTCTATTAGGAAGGAACACTTTCAAAAACAGTCATCATTTCTTTAAAGAATTATAGGATAATAAACAATGGCTTTTCAGCATTTATGATGTGTCAGTGATAACCCAGGAGGAAAGGGGTGCAGACCTTGCATTCCAGGGTTACGTCTTCTGGGTTTCCATCCTTTACAGGTGGGTGTCTGTAAATGTGGTGCGTTCCTTAGTCACTGAGCTGAAACCCTTGATGGCGTTCATCAGGTCCTCTTCATCCACATACTGAAAAATAAGCCAATCATCATTGGCTACATACTTGCTATCAATAGTATTTGCTATCAATTTATAGTTATATCAATTAAGTGTAAAAAGTAATAAGTATTAAAGGCTTAACATTTTATTCAACACCATGGTGGGGTCTAAAACAGACCTTGCCTTAAATTTCTCTTATTGAAAGGATCACATCACATGCACACATGAACTATAGACTAATTCAAAATGTAAATGTGATTTGAGGGTTATATTGTGTCATATTTTAACCTAAGCCTCAGAAGCCTCAGTCTGCTCATCTGTAGAGTGGGATGTGTGTGTGTGTGTACATATATATTTGATAATAAATTAGCTGGGGGTATATATATATATTTTTAGTGTATATATATATACACTATATACACACAATATACACTATATATACACTATATATACACACTGTATACACTATATATACTATATATACACTATACTATATATACACTATATATACTATATATACACTATATACTATATATACACTACACTATATACTATATATACACTATATACTATATATACACTATACTATATATACGCTATATATACACTATATATATACTATATATACACTATATACGCTATATATATACACTATACTATATATACACTATATACTATATATACACTATATATATATACTATATATACACTATATACTATATATACACTATACACTATATATACTATATATACACTATACTATATATACACTATATACTATATATACACTATATATACACTATATGTAGTATATATATACACTATACTATGTATACACTATATATACACTATATATACTATGTATACACTATACACTACACTATATACTATATATATACACTATATATATACACTATATATATATATATATATGTATGTATGTTTGTATATAGTATTTTTAGTAAAGATGGGGTTTCACCATGTTGGCCAGTCTGGTCTTGAACTCCTGACCTCAGGTGATCTGTATATATACATATATATATACACATATATATGGATTTAGTTCAAACAGTAAATGGAAGAGGCAGAATGCTAGCTATTTGTGCTCCATTTCTTCCCACTCTTGTGCTGTATTTTGTATTTATCAAATAGGGTTAGTAATGTCGGTTATAATGTTATATAAAACAGATAACTTGCCAAGTACTGGCACCTTCAAAAGCTTGTTATTGAGTCCCTTTGCACATTGCCCATTATTAGTACCGTAAAAAGCAAGCAAAAATGACAATACAGTATAATAGTTACAAATAGGAGCTTTGTAGTCAGATGATGTTTTTAAGAACCCAAACCCATAAAAATAATTGCTAGCTGTGTAATCTCTCATTAGATCACTCATCTCTCTAAACCTCAGTTCTTTTTGTAAAAAATGAGGATGATAATAGAACCTACTTCCTACAGTTTATGAAGATTAGATGTAATAATTCATCTGAACTTTCAATGTATTATGTTGAATGTATAGCAATTGCTGTTTTGCATGTCAAAAATGATCAGTTAGCAATTCATTGTTTCAACCAAATATAATTATCCCTGCCTTTTAAAAACTTTAGATCTGAAATGGAATCATGTAGTTGAGGTTACAACAACATCAAACAGCCTGTGATTTTAAAATGCATATTATATATATGTATATATTATACAATCATTCTGAACAGGCCAGAAGGATGGTACATTTTTTTATATAGTGTTAGGGAACCTGGGTCCAGCGAACTCCCTTTATTATTTGCTATTAGTCAAGAAAGGTTTCATGGAAGTCATCAACTTTTCAGTGAAGGAAAAGTGAGAACTTGGAGGAGAAAGATGAGAGCAAATCCAAAAACAGAAGCAGATGATTGAAAGAAGTGGAGGTGAATAATTTTACCCCAGAGGAGTAAACACAGGAGCTAACTTCCTAGCTGGTTATGTTTCTTTTCTTTTCTTTTCCCTCCCTCCCTCCCTCCCTCCCTCCCTCCCTTCCTCCCTCCCTTCCTCCCTCCCTTCCTTCCTTCCTTCCTTCCTTCTTTCCTTCCTACCTTCCTTCCTTCTTTCCTTCCTTCCTTCCTTTCTTTTTTTTTTTTTTTTCAGAGTCTTGCTCTGTCACCCAGGCTGGAGTGCAGTGGCGCCATCTCAGCTCACTGCAACTTCCACCTCCCAGGTTCAAGCAATTCTCCTGCCTCAGCCTCCTGAGTAGCTGGGATTACAGGTGCGCACCACCACGCCCAGCTAATTTTTGTATTTTTGGTAGAGACGAGGTTTCACCATGTTGGTCAGGCTGGTCTCTATCTGACTCCGGACCTCGTGATCCGCCCACCTCGGCCTCCCAAAATGCTGGGATTACAGGCGTGAGCCACTGTGCCCGACCTATCTGTTTATTTTCTAACAGGCTCAGTGGAATGGTAGGTATTGCAGCGGGCATTTAGGAAGTTAGCACAATGAAATTTGATGGTTGGCAAAAATTCTAGGATTTTTGTTATTGCAGCTGCTCAGAGACTATTAATAAATATTATATCACGAAGAGGTTACCTTTCAAAGAGCCAATGATTTGTACCCACTGGACTGAAATTATGAAAGATGAAGCTTATAAATAGTAACACCCTCATTTGTCATCATTTCCTAAGGTTTTGGAAAGCAACCATGTTCACCTGTTGATACAAAATATTCTTTTTGCATCTACCCATACACCAATAGGAAAAGGCAAAACAAAATAGTACCTTTTTGTTTTAGTAAAACAAGTGCTTGTATTTTATGCCTTGTTTTAGGCCCATTCCAATGTTTCCTGTCATCTTCTGCTCCAAGTGTATGAAGTATAACCTGTTTGCTGCTTATTTATTTATTTACTTTGAGATGGAGTCTCTGTCACCCAGGCTGGAGTGCAGCGGCGCGGTCTCGGCTCACTGCAACCTCCACCTCCTGGGTTCAAGCAATTCGCCTGCCTCAGCCTCCCTAGTAGCTGGGATTACAGGTGCCCATCACCACACCTGGCTAATTTTTGTATTTTTAGTACAGACAGGGTTTCACCATGTTGGCCAGGCTGGTCTTGAACTCCTGTCCTCAGGTGATCCGCCCACCTCGGCCTCCCCAAGTGCTGGGATTACAGGCATGAGCCACCACGCCTGGCCAATAAGCATTTATTTTAAAGCATCTATTGCATACCAGAAGAACAAGACAAAGTTTCTACCCTGCTTATCAAACAACTGAAGTAACATTAGTAAACCGGTTGTTACTACCTCACTGGGTAAGTGCTCAGAGGCGAGTGCCATGGGGCAGCATTCGGTGAAGTACAGGCAGCTCTGTACCAATATTTTTTCTGGGATATTTAGCAAAGGCCCTGTATGAGGAAACCAACTCACCAGTCCACTGTTGTGGCCCATGACGGCTTCCCACAGTGAGTTGTCCATCAAGACTTTCTTGTCTTGAATGTCCATGAGCTGGCTGACGCTGCGGTGAAGAGAACCCTGGGTGTAGGTTAGGCTGGTTTGGCTTTGACTCGGGATGCGCAGGACACATGCACTCCGGTTGCTGCGGATACTCACAGGTGTCCCAGACCGGGGAATTTTGGTATCGGCTAACCCCTGAGAAGGAAGTTGCTGTGAGTGTCTCACATATAAAAAATATGGGCTTGAAATATGACAGAGAATTGTGTTTCACACATTGTCAGTGAAGGGAATGACTGTCTAGTGACAATTGTCACATTGTCAATGAAGGGAACAACTGTCACCTACAGAATTTAGCAGCTATGAGCACCCACAACACGGTGACCCTGGGTTTCTTGGTAAGAAGGATGAGATGATGAGCTAATACTTAAGTTAGGTGGCCAGTGTTTTTGGCACCTAGAGAGCTCATGCACTGGTGCTCTGGCTGTTGTTCCCTGTGGGGCAAGGGCTTGCTGCATTGCAAAGTGGTGGGGCAAGGCAGACGGATGATGGGTGAACAAGGTATCTTCTTCATACATGTCAGCACAGAGCCTCCCTCTTGAGAACACCCCTCCCCCAAAACAGCCAAAGATAACAATATTATTTCATGGTGGTCCACTATGTGAGCTCTGTTTGTCTTTCACTTTAAAAGTCCTGGATTTGTGTAGGGAAATTGACTCCTCCCTCCCTCATTTCTCACTCCATATTCCTCCTTTTCTTATAGGATTCCAGCCTCCAAATTACATCAGGTCTGATATTAACATCAGAGAGAAAAAGTCACTACATAATTTAGACCTAGAACGCGCCATAAGATAAAATATAGTTGCTCTAAATATCTGAGGGCTCTGATTTAGCTGGTCCAATCAATGAAATGTTTCTGCTTTTTCTTTTCTTTTCTTTTTTTTTTTTTTTTGAGACAGAGTTTTGCTCTTTCGCCCAGGCTGGAGTGCAGTGGTGCAATCTCGGCTCACTGCAAGCTCCGCCTCCCGGGTTCATGCCATTCTCCTGCCTCAGCCTCCCGAGTAGCTGGGACTACAGGCGCCCGCCACCACGCCCGGCTAATTTTTGGTATTTTTAGTAGAGACGGGGTTTCACCGTGTTAGCCAGGATGGTCTCGATCTCCTGACCTTGTGATCCGCCCGCCTCGGCCTCCCATTTCTTTTCTTTTTTCAGTAGAGTTTTCACTCATGTTGTTCAGCTTTCCAAGGAATGGATATATGGAAGTCATCAATGATCTGTTCCTGCTTTTCACTGTGCAGTCAACACACCATGCAAAAGATCATGCATTCATGCAGCACACAGAGGTACCTCAAAGTGCATGGTGTAACTTTTTAGGGTGACATTGCTTGACACATCAGATATATCAGCCACAGAGTCAAACTGAGAACAAATGGCAGCATCAGTCCATGTTTGGAACAGTTTTAAACACATTCCTTGCATTTCTCCAATGACAGCATTATCATACCCATATTTAATACTGCTCTGATGTACATATATATCCTAGGATACATACCTGCATATGTATATATGTGTGTGTATATATATATGCATGTGTGTATATATACATATATATGTGAATATATATGTATGTGTGTGTGTGTGTGTATATATATATATATATAATGTATATGTAGAGAGAGAGAAAGTTGGGTTTTGCAACTAAAACTTCATAGTGAGGCCGGGTGTGGTGGCTCATGCCTGTAATCCCAGCAATTTGGGAGGCCAAGACGGGTGGATCATTTGAGGTCAGGAGTTCGAGACCAACCTGGCCAACATGGTGAAACCCCGTCTCTACTAAAAATACAAAAATTAGCCAGGCATGGTGGCGGGCACCTGTAGTCCCAGTTACTCAGGAGGCTGAGGCAGGAGAATCGCTTGAACCCAGGAGGTGGAGGTTGCAGTGAGTCGAGATCATGCCACTGCACTCCAGTCTGGATGACAGAAGACTCTGTCTCAAAAACAAACAAATTTAAAAAAAAAAACCCTTGGTGAGTGGAAATTAATTGATTAGTGTCTAAGGTAAGTACCACTGCCAGTATTTGTTTAGTATTGCAGGGAATGAAAGGATCTTCAAACCAGTAATTAAATAACAAGCAAAACTTAAACTTAGCTATACTGTATACTGTATGGTCTTGAAAAATGTTGATGAAATACAAAAGACACTCTCATTCCTTGGCACCTCTGCCTATTTCTCTCCATTCAGAGTATAGCCTAAAATCCTTTTGCCAGTTTGGGTCTGATGTTCAAAGGGTATCTTACCTGTTCACAGGACAGGGGTGCTTGGAAGAGGGTCACAGCAGCACTGAAACCAGAGCTTGTCAAATGAGGGGGAGAAGTGTGTGTGTGTGTGTGTGTGTGTGTGTGGGTGTGTGGGTGTTGCAGGGGCATAGCTCATTGACCTGCTCAAGTGAAAAGACAGTCAATCTGGAAAACTGAGCAGGTGAATCTGGCTTGTTTCTATTCAGATTCTTCCCCTTGACTGGGGATTCTTTCCCACCTGAGTAGATGAGGAGCCCACAGTCACCAACAAGGACTTCATTTTGCTCTACTAATACAAATTGTACTCTCTTTAGTTTGGCTAATTTTTGACAATGTCTCTCATGGTCTCCAACTTTGTGAGAGCAGTTTGGTTTAAAAATATTTGTAAAAAGCAACAGAAGAAGACTTGCAAATACAATGTCAACTGGATAGGATTAAATTATGATTCAACAGGTTCAGGGGAATTCCACCCGGTGCCCTGGTGTATCCCAGATTTCACTTCTGCTGAGACCTGCCTGCAATGAATGGCCTCCCTGCTGAGGATGAGCCAGTTCCCTGGGCCCAGAGCCCCTGGCAGCCAGCCAGTCCCTCTATGCCTTCCCATCCTCACACCTGACTCAGTCTTGGCCACTCAGTGAAAGAATCAGTTGGGTGCCACTGTGCATTTCCCTGATGGTAAAGGGTGTGTAGGAACAGGGTGTTTACATTCTTTTGTCCGCTTTTCTCAGCTGAAGCCTAAGTCTGTCCCCAGAGGCGGCTTAGCCTGTGTGGTGTCAGGACAGCAAGGTCTAACCAGCACCCTCCCACCACCTGTTTCTACTGGTTATCAAACAGTACACTGCATACAGGATTTGTATCATATTATTATTTCATTTTCAGCTGTTCTCAAATCTTGCTGTGCATCAGACTTCTTTTTTTTTTTTTTTTTTTTTTTTTTGTGACAGAGTCTCGCTCTGTTGTCCAGGCTGGAGTACAATGACGTGATCTCAGTTCACTGCAAGCTCTGCCTCCTGGGTTCACACCATTCTCCTGCCTCAGCCTCCCAAAGTGCTGGGATTACAGGTGTGAGCCACCGAGCCTGGCCCAGACTTCTTGAGGTTCTGGTTAAAATGGCAGATTATTGAGTTTCTCCCTCAGAACTTCAGGTCCTGCTCCTCCTATGTGATGCTGATGCAGATAGTTCATGGTCCTCACTTTGAAAAAACGAAGCTTAACACGACTCATTAAAACCCTGAGCAATGGGGTTATATCCAGAGTAACATAACATCTCCACAAGAGTGATGGGAGTGTCTTCTGGTCACTAAGTTAACCAAGTAAGGAAGACAGTGTTCCTCCTCATGGAGGATTCTGACACAGAGGTGCCTGCCTGTAGGGACTGGGTCAAAGGACAGGAGAAAGTATCACTGAAATGAGTTCTGGACATTGCTGGTATGTGGGTACGCTTTCCTGTAACCGCACCTCACACTATACAGTAGATGTGCCTAGCAGTGCTTGGGAACCTCCCTTTCACCACTCCATGCACTCCATAGACCCTAGTTTCAATTTAGCTCATCTCCCAGGCTAAACAGATCTCTCCTGCCTTCTTTTCTCTCTTCCACTGCCTTCCTCCAGCAGCAGTGCACCTTCTAGGAACATGGGCTCCTTAAAGAAAGTTATTCTTTAACAAGGAAAAATTTTGAAATATCTGCTCTTCAGTGAGAATCTCCTAATGACTATTCACTGAACAGGAGCAAACAGCCCATGGTTCGAAGTGATCACTCGACATTCATTCATTCAACATTCGTGGAGTGCCTGTGATATGCCAGGCACCATTCTGGGTCCCGGGGCACATACAACAGGAAGAGGCCCACAAGATCATTGATCCTGGGAGCTTACCTTCTATTTCAGGAGTCAGACAAACATATCTGACTTAGTGTTATGTGATAAATGCTATAGAAAAGAAAAGAAGTGGGTTAGGGGGCTAGGAAATTTTACATAGAATGGGAGGTGACATTTGTGCAGAGATGTGAATGAAACAAGAGTGTGAGCCACCCAAGGAGCAGCAGCAGTAATGGCCCTGTGGTTAGAGCTTGTCTGATGGGCTCAGAGAGGAAGGAGGCTCCGAGGAGAATGAGTGAGAAGAGGAGTGGGACAGATGTGACTAGAGAGCCAAGGCCCTGATGGTGTTGGGCAGTGCCTTCTTTGCTTCTCCACCACCACATCATTGTCCCATTGCTACTTCCCACAAAAACCACAAACCGTGGACCTCAGAGGGCCCACTGCCCTTTTGTGCTCCCAACACTCCTGCTACTTAGGTCTGATCCAGCTATGTTGGGGCTTAACCAGTGGTCATTCATTGCTGAGTGCTGGAAAAGTGAAGAGATCTGGAAGGCAGATGGTGCTGCTGTGTTCACTCACTGCTATTTTTTTAAATGTTGAAGTGTAAGCAGCTTGACCAGGCTTCTGTGCTTAATTTTAGTACTGCCTAGGGTAGCCACTAGCTAATATAGAACCTTAGTGCAAACTGGAAAAAAGGCACCTCCTCAGGGAGATGTAGCCCTGTGGGTGCCCAGCTTTGGTGAAGAGATGGGTACCTGGTGAGGATTAGAAAACGCAGCCTTTCCTCCTCCAGGTAGACATAGCCCCACACCAGACTGCACCATGGAATTAAATCACCTTTTACCCTTCAATGAGTGCTCTGGGCAATGACTGTCCTGCAATACCAAGTGATGGGGCCCTCTCCCACTAGACCTTTACTGGACCTCCGATTTTGGGAGTGAGTGGTCTATAGCTAAGAGGAGCCATCCATCCTCTGTGGCACAGGGTGTCAGGACCAGAGGACAGACCGAGCACCACTAGCACTGTAGCTCTTCCTCCCCATGTCCGCCTTTTAATGTTCATTCCCTGCCACCAAATTACACAGTAATACAACCTATAATTTCCCCAGGTAATCTCAACATACAACTCTTCTCCACCAGGCCCTGGCTTACAATTACAGGGCAGAGATACTCATCCCTAGTTACACATTAAAATCAGTTTTGGAGTGAAAAAAAGAATACCAATCTTCAGGCCCTACTCAAGACCAAGGATATGAGAATTTCTCGGATGAAGTCCAGGCAGTGATACTTTTTAAAGCTTTCCAGGTGATTCTAATGTGCAGCCAAAGTTGAGAAAGCTGTTCTAGGGTTAGCCTCTCTTGGTCCCCACACTTAGTGAAACATAACTTACATCTAATTCCTTGTTACCATGGCTATGACACATTTTTCTCAGAAGGAAAACAAGTATTCTAGTCCAGTGATAGGGAAATGGGGCCACACCTCTACAAACATACCATATGGTTTTCCCCCGGTGGGTAAACATTCAATGGAGACATCCTCTTCTGAAGAGGTACCAAGGGAGGTCTTTCTCTGATATATGGCTCTTTGTGGATTTTTCTTTGTAGTATCAGGGACACAAAAATGGCCAACAAGATCAAGCCCAGCATCGCCATTAACACTATGAACCACAGCTCGCTGTAGAACTCTGTGCTTTTGCTCCGCGATCCCTTCTTTTCCCCAGGCGTTGTTAGGACCAAGCCTGCAAAACCCAGAGAAAGAAAGGGGAAATGTTATTTCAGAAAGCATTTTTGTCATCTCTGGCCCTGCTATTTGATAGTAAATTAGAGAGGAGTTGAAAGCAGTTTGTCTCTTACTGCTTGTTTGCACTTGTGTGCAGCCTGGGGTAATGGTTCAGCAGGTTGCTGGGTTATAATGAGATGCTTACAGCCCTTGAGAGGCCTTGCTGACACTTCTGGTGCTGCTGCTCAGGTTGGAAATCACCACTGTCTTGACAAATCCCTGGGAAAGATGGGAGTGTGGGGAGCAATTTTTAAAAGAGGTTACCAAAGTAACCTTGAGGGTCACCTGTTTCATAGCTGTGTGTCTTGGGAGCAAAGTCCTTGCTTGGGTTCTCATGAGGGACTGGGACCCTTACTATTATTGCTGCAGAGTCACAAACAAAATCACTCCTTGGAGATCTGAGGTGTACTTGCTTCATGCAACAGTCCAATTCCTGATACTTCGTGCAAACTGGATTTTGAAGCATCAGATTCCATTTTCCATTATGATATTAACAGCCTGTGTTTGCTACCATGTTGTCTTTACATGGCCTCTCTGTTAAAGAGCAAAGCTCTGCAAACCGTCACCCAAATGCACTGGGAAAGCTTCCTATGGAAAGAAATCTTTTAGCACTGGAGCCACTTACCTTTGCTTGGCATTCACACATTGAGAGTTCAGTTGGTGTGAGTCTCTGCACATGAGGTTAGTATTAATAAAAGTAACTCACATTTAACAAGAATGTACCTGGTGCCAGGTCCTATGCTTAGAGCTTTACAGGGATGAAGGGTGGGTAGGGTTATTTTTATTTATTTATTTATTTATTTATTGAGATGGAGTCTTGCTCTGTCACCCAGGTTGGAGTGCAGTGGTGTGATCTCCGCTCACTGCAACCTCTGCCTCTTGGGTTCAAGTGATTCTCCTGCCTCAGCCTCCCAAGTAGCTGGGATTACAGGTGTGCGCCACTACGCCCGGCTAATTTTTGTATTTTTAGTAGAGATGGGGTTTCACCATGTTGGCCAGGATGGTCTCAATCTCACGACCTCGTGATCCGCCTGCCTCGGCCTTCCAACATGCTGGGATTACAGGCATGAGCCACCGCACCCAGCCAGGCAGGTTTATTAAGTCTTGTGGGGAAGATAGGAGAGAGGCTGACAAGAATCATGCAGGATAGGCGAAGGCAGTGAAATTATGTTGTCAGCTTGGCAAGCTAAGCAGGGGTGCGGCAGGGGTGGGGGTGGGGTGACCAGAGATCTGCTCCCATCCAGCCACTGCTGGGGCCAGCACAGAAACCTGTGGATCTGATGCAGCGGCCACACAGGCTGGTGTGGAGATGTGAGCCAGAGAGCTGCTCATCTAAATCTAATACCTACAGCCAGGTCAGAAGAACAAGCAGACACAACTGCAAAGCCCACTCACTCACTGGACAAATCTCCCCCTTTTCAGCACCTCTAGAACTCCATGGGCCTGCGTGGTACTTCACACTCACACTAGCAGGGAAAGACTTAAAGGAAAAAAGTTCAGAACTGGGGTGAAACTATTAAAGGCAGGAACAGATGGTGACTAAAACTAAACTTTGAACTCCGTAAGAGGAGGGATATTACTTTGCCAACCCTAACTCTGCTGCCGATCAGCTCTGTGATTAAATGTTGGACTCTGACCTTTGCTTCTCATCTCTAAAATAAAGGGTTGAGTCAACACTCCAATCAAGCTCCAGCAGGTCGAAATTCCCCTAATTAGGAACCAATGTGTGTTGTTTGATTAAAAACAAACCAGCCTAGGTTGCACACTAAAAGAGTTGTTTCCTCTGTGTGTGGCACAGAGAGAAAATAACTTGTTGGCTGTAACTCCAGAAACTGATCTGATGGGCCCAGTGGGCCCCTTGCTCCACAGCACGCAGGGGAAGGGAGGGCAGCCTGCCCGAGGGAAGCCTCAAAAGGGAAATAGCCCTTAGAACAGTCAGAGGAAAATGAGGTCTCTGCCACTCTCCTGCTTGGAGGCTGCCTTCAGGCAAGGGAACAGGAATGTTTTTAAAAGTTACATCATGAAAATTAGAACTGACGATGGATATTAGTTGGGCAGCACATCTTGGAATCTGCCAGCGCATTGCACAATCCTCAGAGTTCTCTCCCTCTGCTCTACCCAAAGCCCGGCCTCCAGACACAGTGGAAACCTCAATTCGTATTCATGAGCCAACGGGGGATTTCTCCTTTTTATGAAGACCTCGAGATCAGGATGGTGTCCCTTTATCCCTTCCCTTCTGTCTTTTTGAAGTACTCCTTCACCTTAAGGGACTCTACCTGTGCATCACATGGGAGGTTCACTGTCAGGGGTTGAAACTCTGGTGGCTGGGCCTCAGATCCAAAGAAAACTGAAACCACAGCCAGTGTCAGAGTAAATCCGTCTCTGTTGATGGCCTGCCTCCAGGAACAACACACTTCCCATTCACCAAGGAAACTAGACTGGCAGGGCTTAGAAGGCGAGCAACCTTGGTTTTCCGGCATCACTCAACACGTGGTTCTGAGCCCTGTGTCAGAATCACTGGACAGGACTTATTTAAAGAGCAGATTCTGAGCCTCCTTGAGTCTGAATCTCTGCCAGAGGCCCGAGAAACTATAATAAACAAGCACACTGAGGTGATTCCTATGCGTACTTAACATGGCAAACCATTGCAAAGAAAAAGTCCCAGGCCAGAAGTCAATAGAAAATCTGTGTTGGTGTTCTCATCCCAGTAACAAGCTAGCAGAGCATTCCTGGATAAATTCCTGCGTCCCTTATACCTCCACTTGTCCACTTGGGGAAATATTGGAGTTGCTAACAGAATACTAAATGAGATCTGTTCTATCCTACCACTGCTATTAAATGAAATAAGCCATATGAGAAGAATTAAGTGTTGTAGGAAATTTTATATGACATCCAGACATGTAAAGTTTGGAAACATAGAATAATACGTTATTTTTACAAATTGAAACTATCCTTGACAATAATATATATGTTTTATCATGTATGAGACTCTGTCTCAAAAAAATTAAAAAAAAAATTTTTTTTAAACTGTGTTTCAGAAATTTTGGACATGTTTATTTTTCAAAAAAACCTCTATATATGCAAATTTGATATATCATTAATTACTGGAATTTAAAATAGGATATCAATCCCAAATCTGTTTTAGTGGAAAAGATTTGGCATTTCTCTAATTTGCTTTTATAAAGTATCACAAATTTAGATTCAGAGACTATGAGTAAAACTCAGTTTAAAAGATGCTCCTTAAAAATTAAAATTGTACCCGTTGAGCTAAATTACTTGATGTCAACAGTCAATCATAATCTTTCATGGAGAATATAGGACACTTTCCAAATTATTTATCATTCTAGGCTTTGAATCCAGAATATTAACATTATGATCAACATGAATTGGCTGAATATTTTCTTTCTTCTTCTGATCTCTCCTCTAACTTCCTCTGTAAATCACCTTTATGCACACGAAGTCATACAATTCTTTATTGACAGGGTTTGTGGTTAGGAGAAAAATTTAGTTTGAGCTCTCTGGTCTTCTCCATATTTACAATTCAATATTTGGCATTTTAAGAGTACATTCTGGCCAGGTGCAGTGGCTCACGCCTGTAATTCCAACACTTTGGGAGGCCAAGGCGGGTGGATCACCTGTGGTCAGGAGTTCGAGACCTCCCTGGCCAACAAAGTGAAACCCCATCTCTACTGTAAATACAAGAAACAGCCAGGCATGGTGACATACACCTGTAGTCCCAGCTACTCAGGAGGTTGAGGCAGGAGAATCGCTTGAACCTGGAGCTAGAGGCTGCAGTGAGCTGAGATTGCACCACTGCACTCCAGCCTGGGCAACAGAGTAAGACTCTGTCTCAAGAAAAAAAAAAAAAAAAAGAGTGTATTGTAACTCCTTACCTGATATAAGTTCCATGAGGACTTTTTAAAAAATTTCTGGCTGGGCACAGTGGCTCTTGCCTGTAATCCTAGCACTTTGGGAGGCCAAGGCAGGCAGATCACGAGGTCAGGAGATCCAGACCAGCCTGGCTAACAAGGTGAAACCATGTCTCTACTAAAAATACAAAAAGTTAGCCAGGTGTGGTGGCCCGTGCCTGTAATCCCAGCTACTCGGGAGGCTGAGGCAGGAGAATCGCTTGAACCCAGGAGGTGGAGGTTTCAGTGAGCCAAGATTGCACCACTGCACTCCAGCCTGAGTGACAGAGCAAGACTCCGTCTCAAAACAAAACAAAACAAAACAAAACAAAACAAAACTCTGACAACACTTGGCACAATTTCTTCTGTATAGTCTATGCTAATACATTAGGACTCCAAGTATGTATAAACAAACATATGTGTGTTTCTTGAGGAAAATGAATAGGTGCTACACCAAGTATAATATGAGTTGTTTACCAAGTCCAGTAGAGGTATCATATTGGATCAACGGCGTCTTAACACTTCCTTCGTCAGTCGTGCAGATGACCTGGAAAAAGAAGGCTAGACAAAAGGAAGAACTGGTAAATGACTTGTTCATTCAACACCTACAAATAGGGCACATGCTTTTAAAAGAGCAATGCATCATAGCATGAAAAATAGGATTCCAGAGCAAGTTATGACGTTTTATATAATATTCAAAATTATTTCTAATTTTAAAATGTTTAAGAAAAAAAGCTATCATTAGTGCAATAATAGCCTATCCATAAGTAATAGAGCTAAGGAAAATTAGAGCTTATACAGCAAAGGAAAAGAATATCAGACGAGTAAAGGATAATACACAAAGCGCATCTTGTTCTGCACATGGTTTAAATCCTTCCTTTAAAATTTACAGGTGTACTTTCCACTAAATGACCTAGAGTTTCTTACTGAACAGGAGAGCTCAAAAGGGATCCTAGAAATCACATGGTCTAAATTGCTTTTCCAATGGCCAGGAACCTGAGGGAAGTGACCCTTGCAAGGTCACACAGATGGTTATAGGCCTGGCCAGGTAGAACCTGTGTCTCCCAACCATCAGGCCACCTTCCCTTCCCAAAGAGCTGCCCAGGTGACCATGAACTGTAACAATGAACATGCGTAGCTGAATCTTTGTAAAAATGTTATTAAGTTTCTATTACTATACATGCAATGCTGGAGCTCACTGTTTACCTCTACCTTACAGCCAAAATAAAATACTCATTAATCAATTCATTATATAGTGAACATTGGTCCTGTGAGCATGCTGATCCCTATAAAATACTTAGCACCTTGTAAAGCATTTTCTCATTTCAATTTAAAAACAAGGCAAGGAGAAAAGGGACGTGTAAGTAAACAGGAAGAAGGAACTCCATTTTAGAGGGTCAAGATTGTTCTTTCAGGGGCTGATATCAAGGAAGGTTAAGGAAACCCCTTATTCAGGTTCTCATGAGTTGGAGATAGTTATTTCCTGATAGGGCTCTGTTTGGAGACTGGAGATACAGCAAGAAAATCTATGAAGTTGCTAGAAGTGTATTATTTTAGGGTAGTCATTGACTATGTATGGGTGCTATTTCTTTTGTGAACCCAACTGGCCCTTGGGTCTTATCCCTTCCTGGGGACCCTCCAGTCCTGTGGAGGCAGCACTGTCCCCTTGAACTGCATTATAACTGCAGTGCTGCCAAGCTGCAAATGGGAAGGAAAGAAAACCTTATTTATCCTGAGCAGTATCTTTTCCACAAGAAGGGGGCACTTAAACCAAGACATTTTAATGGTGAGCATCTGCTGGTCAGCTTTCAGATTTAGCATCCCGTAAAGCTGGGGAACAGAGCGCCTTCCACACTGAGAAACAGGAGTCAGAAACTAACTTTTGTCCGCCGTTCTCGGTATGTAGAGGGTGGTGTCGAAGCCGCTGTACACGCGTCGCCCTCCATCGGTTAACACGTACTCCTTCAGTTGGCCGTTCAGGAGGAAGGTGTCACTCCAGTTCACACACACCACAGACAAATTGCTGTCCACCGAAAATGGGGCTCGGTACTGAGGCACTGTGGGGAGAAAGTTGTATGTTCTAAAAAGGGTAACCTCTTTGAAGGGGTGAAGGTGTGCGCTTTAAAAAAAATATATGAGCAAAATCAAACCGAACCAATCCAAATAAAAAAAAAAAAAGAAAAAAAAAGAAAACCAACATTGCTAGAATCCTTCACTTTTTCCTCAGTATTACGAAACAACCAGTATCAGGGGTGAAAAGAAAACCAATGGGAACATGTGTGAAATGCTTTCTCAGCAACTTTATGCCTGCTTTAAAAAAAATCGATAGAGAGTGGTGTTTTATAAATAAAACTATTAACATACAATGGATCTGCTCACCAGCATAACCCTGGAGCTCATATTTTGTTGCATTTTCCCTCTTTTTAACAGGTAAAGTATCCTTAATACTATTAAGTACAGTAGATAGCTATTTTTCATATCAAATCAATATTTATTGCCACAAAGCCCCAAGGACTAGATGAAGTTAATATATTTTTTTCTCCAAACCAAACTGCTTAGATGGTGAATTATGTCCTTTTGGCACCCATTTATTGTTAAAGCTTTTTCTCAAACCGTTAGTTTGTTTTCTAAGATAGTTAAAAAGCCTTGCAAACAGCAATTCAAGTATAATAATTCATGGCCCTGACTAATTAATCAATAGCATAGTACATTAGTATATAATCAAGCTCAGGTCTCCTAAGTATTATATCACATATAGAAGCAACTTCGTGTGCATTTCACAGGCACATTCTCTTTTGATTTTTCAGTTCCCTACTAAAACAAAAAGAAAATCCTTAACTGGGGCTCACCTTTTAAATGAATAATTTTTGTGGAAACAAATGAAGGGATACCATATCATCTTGTCAAGTCAGAAGAGATTTATTTCATGAGATCTTATTTTCTACAAAATAATCAATATATTTGTAAAAACATTAAGATTCACCTATATACCAAATTGGCTTTTAAGAAAAGAAAGGAGTGAGTAGTGAGACTAAATTGAATCTGATTCTTTTTCTTTAAAAAACAATCCATCTGTTTCTGATGTTAGGAAATATAACAAAATAAGGAATAATTATGCTTTTGTAATTGTAACATTCAACCATAAAGACACAGTTGATTGTTATCTTTCAAAATAAGATATTTTCATAAAGCCATAAGAAAAATTTTCTGCAAACACCAAAACAAGAGTTATTAAGCCCTCTTTAAATCTCAATGCTTTTCCAACATTGATTCTGTCTGATATCACAAGGAATGCTCTATTGTTATTTGTCTATGACTTCTCTGCATCACCTTAGTTCAGTAGATTTTCACTTTTTCCCTATATCATAACAGCACAGATAAAGAAACAGCTTGTAGCTAGCAAGAAAATAGAAAGATAGGAGTCTTATTTGTCCTGTAGGGTTTGGAGACCTTCCTGAGGAAAAAGAGTAAGCAATTAAAATAATCGAGAATAATGAGTTTACAAATCCTCCCCAAGGAAGACTGAAAAAGCTGTAAGAACCACTACGCTCCTAGCTTTTGACATACTTTATCTCATTTAATCCTCAAAATAATCCTGTAAAGATTGATTCCTAATTTTTGGGGTGAGAAAACTCAGGTTCAGGGAGGTCAAATATCTTGCTCTATGTCAGTGGCTGGTAGGAGACCAAGGAGCTGAACCTAGGCTTGCTTAAATAAGGCCCATGCTACTTTGTTATAATCGGTACACATTCGTTGAAAAGAACAGAATTTACCAATTCACCCTATGAGTGCTCTCCAGTGGTGTGCTGAAGTTGGCTCACCCCAACTGTTAAATATTCAGGAATTTTGTGAGTCATTGTTAAATCCGGCCACTACTAAAAATTAAATTATATAAACTTAAATAAATTATATTAAAACAAAGCTTATAAATACTCCAAATTCATAACTTTTTATTTGTTTCACTACATTTTACTACCGTCTGTGTGCTCGAGGTCATTTACATCCACTCTATCTGGCTGGTGGAAATATTATATAATGATACGCTACAACTCATCCCTTCCTAACTCTGTTCAGTGCTGTCATGTTGGTCACTTGAAAGCAGTAATGGGGGTATTCACACCATGGAAACTGATAAGCACTTCAAATCAGGCCATTTTTCCCTCAAGCAGGCCAGCTGTTAAACATTTACACCTCACCTCTCTCTCCACTGAAGGGGGATTCAAGCAGAGGGAACTAAATGTGTTATTAGGCTGCTTCTCCAGACCCATTGCTGAGTGTACATGTGATCACATCTATATAAAACTGCATATTCTATTTTTAAATTATTATGGTTACTATTTTGAGTTGGACTCTTGCTCTGTCGCCCAGGCTAGAGTGCAGTGGCGCTATCTTGGCTCACTGCAACCTCCGCCTCCCAGGTTCAAGTGATTCTCACTACTCGGCCTCCCAAGTAGCTGAGATTACAGGTGTGTGCCACCACACTCAGCTAATTTTTTTGGATTTTTAGTAGAGATGGGGTTTCACCATGCTGGCCAGGCTCGTCTCAAACTCCTGACGTCAAGTGATCTGCCCACCTCTGCCTCCCAAAGTGCTGAGATTACAGGCGTGAGACACCACACCAGGCCCCAAATTATTTTCTGGTTTGTATTCTCTGGTGCATGTTTTCATGCTCCCAGTATT
Organism: Pan paniscus; assembly: GCF_029289425.2. Lineage (NCBI taxonomy): Eukaryota > Metazoa > Chordata > Mammalia > Primates > Hominidae > Pan > Pan paniscus. Next base: position 33,760,830 of record NC_073249.2, on the reverse strand, counting down.
TATAATGAGTTAAAAGTAGCATAAGTGGTATTTTAGAACCCGTATCATAGTCATTTCTTGTATTTTTCCGTAACTATTGACCCAGTAGTGGATTAAGGGAACCTCTTCTCCTATGGTGCTAGTCCAGGTTTAAGCTGCTTCTCCAATATAAAAAAAACACAAATAGATAAAATCCTTTTTTTTTTCTTAAAGACCAAGTCTTGCTCTGTTGCCAAGGTTGGAGTGCAGTGACATGATCACAGCTCACTGCAGCCTTGACTTCCAGGACTCAAGCAATCCTCCTGCCTCAGTCTTCTGAGTAGCTGGGACTACAGGTGCATGTCACCATACCTGGCTACTTAAAAAAAATTTTTTGTAGAGATGGGTGTCTTGATATGTTGCCCAGGCTGGTCTTGAACTCTTAGCCTCAAGCAATCCTCCCCCATTGGCCTCCCAAAGCGCTGGGATTACAAGTGTGAGCCAGCGTGCCTGGCCACAGGAAGAAAATCTTAAATCAGTTCACTTTGTTCTTCCAAGCATAAGAAAAAAAAAATTCTGGCAAAAGCTAAGCTTCATGACTCAAAAGGGAATTGGTTATAAATTACAAAGCTCACCTAGCTGTTCTCTGGCTTTCTGGCCACATCAACCAAAAAACTGCAACATTTAGCAAAATTGGCTTCTGGATGTAGTGCGAAGGAGATTACAAAATCAGACAGCACACATTAAGAATCATTACAGTTTGCTTTGAATATAGTATGGGTGACAAAAAATGCTGATTGAGCAGTGTCAACAATAAACATGCAGTGTTAGGTGCACTCGCTTATTCATTAAACAACATTTATTGGAATCTAAGATACTGTGCCCAGTGCTGGAGATGAAAATGGAGAAAGTGAGGACTAAAGGAAGCATAGCTTGAAGGGGAAAGTTGCAAGCTCTGTCTGGGGCCTGTCCAATGTAAGCTGGTTATGAGAAATTCAGAGGGAGATGTCTGTGAGGAAGCTGGGTGGAGGGGTATACACTTCAAAACAGAGCACTTGGCTAGGAGGTGACCACTGGAGTTTGGCTTTTGGAACCAAAGCCTTGGAGCAGATGAACTCACCTGATGAGGAAGGAGGAAAGGAGGGAGGAGAGAAAGGGCAAGGGGACAAAGTTAAAATGTTTAGGACTAAGATTTGGGCAGTGGAAGAAGATCAACCAACAAAGTTGACTAAAAATGAAAATCCAAAGAAGTAGAGGAGAAACCAGGAGAGGGTTGTAATGAAAATGGGGGTAAACCACTTTTTAAAAAAGGATTGAACATTGAAAGTTCAGTTGCGTTGAATGCTACTGGAAAGTCAGTGAAGGTGACTCCTGGAGATACATGCCTTCTGGATATATCAGTATGGAGGCCAAGGGCAAACTTAGAAAGGGATTTTCATCCAGTGCTGAGGAAGTTAAAGAGTAAGTGGAAGAGAGGATATGGGCAAAGCATCTGCAGACCGTTCCTCAGGAAAGTTTTGCTGTCAGAGAGAGTAGAGTCCACATCACTGCAGGGGAAGAGGAGCTTGTTTGCTTTAACGTTAGAAGGGTAGAAGGAACTTTGAATCAAAGTGAGATACACAGAAAGATTAAGGAGAGAGAAGGGATGGTGAGTAATGAAGTGGATGAAATTCACTACACAGGAGGCAGGTTTATTTCAGACGGAAGAAGGACCACCCTTTCCTTGTCACTGACAGCAATGGGGTATATGCAGGTAGCTTTGTCTGCAGTGGGAAGTGGAGCAAATTACTGACTGAAGACATCTCTTTTCCTGGAAAATTACAAGACAAGGAGTTCTGCAGAGAATAAAGGGAGAAATGGGTGAGCCGGGTTGTGGGCATGAAGGGAGAAAGGGTGAGCGGCAGAGGGAGGTTTGGCAAAGGTGGAGATGGTTTGAAGTCTTGATTACAGAGAGTAGGAAATGAATTGATCAGGGAAAGAGTAGTACTGAGACAGCAGCTGAGCTCAGTGACCATGAGTTCAGAGTAATTACTGCACTTACTAGATGTGGAAACTGGCCAGGTTACTTAAGCTCTGGCCTTAGTTTAGGGCCACGTCATTGTCTAACTCCAAGAGCCTCAGTTCAGATCATAGTCTATATGAATGGCATCCTGGAATCGCAGTACACAGTTTATAGTTCTGCCTCAGTTTTCTCATCTGTAAATTTGGATAATAATAGGTCTGTTGTAAGAATTATTTGTAAAATGCTAAAATACTGCCAGGAACAAACAAGTCCTCTGTAAACATGATCTGTTACTAACATCCTGCCATGTTGTTGCTCAGACACATTAAGCTCCTTGTGTGAGACACTGGTCTTTATGAATGCGTAATTCTTGCTTTTAAAATTGGCATCATATTCAATGCCAGATAGAGTATTTTAGGTAAGATTTATAATCTGACATAATCTTCCTTGAAAGCAAACATGAAACTAGTATCCAAAGCCTTAAAATATTAAAATACTTGATGTATTAATAGCAAATTCTATTTGTCAAAATTTAATTTAAGAAGATAACCATTCAAAGATCTGTTCACAAAGATTTTTTCATCATATTAATGGGAAATTAAAAAAAAAACAAAATGTCCCAATTAATTTATATATGGAATATTGTATAGCCATTAAAATTGGTGGCTAAAGAGTTTTTTTAATGCCATGGGAAATGCAAATACAATAACGTCAAGTATAAAAAGCTGACTATGAAATTTTAGTTATAGTATCTCAGCCATAGAGTAAAAATTACCCATAGAAAGGAGATTAAAGGAATTGATTATGCCAAAATATTGGTAGTGGTTGCCTCTGGGTTGGGGTATAATAAGCTGGACCAGCTTCCTTGGCATGTGACCTGTGCTGTTGCACGGGCCTGTGACATAGAAGAGTCTTGGACTTGGCCTGATGCTCTACTGTTACTGTCTTGGAATTCTTAATGATTTTTCAGCAAAGGATTCCATATTTTCATTTTCCACTGGACTCCATAAATTATGCAGTCGGTTCTGATAAGCCCTTATTATTCTTAATAGTTTTTGTGTTTGCCATTATTAAACAATGAAAGCATATACCTTATAAAATCTAAGTTATAGTCATATATCTCATAATGACATTTTGAGCAAGACTGCAGAAATGATGGTGGTTCCATAAGATTATAATGGAGCTGCCCTGTACCATCTCTTACATTTTTTGATTTTTTTTGAGAAGGAGTCTTGCTCTGTTGCCCAGGCTGGAGTACAGTGGCGTGATCTCGGCTCACTACAACCTCTGCCTCCTGGGTTAAAGTGATTCTCCTGCTTAAGCCTCCTGAGTAGCTGGGATTACAGGTATGTGTCACCATGCCTGGCTAATTTTTGTATTTTTAGTAGAGATGGGGTTTCACCATGTTGGTCAGGCTGGTCTGAGGTGATTCACCCGCCTTGGCCTCCCAAAGTGCTGGGATTACAGGCGTGAGCCACTGTGCCTGGCCCTCTTATCTTTTATATCAGATTTTTTCTGTACCTTTTCTATGTTTCGATACACAAATAACCATTGTGTTACAATTGCCTGCAGTATTCAGCACAGTCACATGCCTATGGGGCGGAGTAGGTTATAACATGTAGGTCTGTGCAAGTACATTCTATGATATTTTCACGACACTCGCCTAACGATGCATTTCTCAGAACATATTTCCATCATTAAGCGATGTGTGACTGTATTATATAAAAATGTAAGGAAGCCCCCAGTTAATTAGTTGATTGCTCTTTCCTTCACTCACTTGCCCTTTTGCTTTTCCTAATAGTGCTATGTCTCAATGCTCTCTGGACATACTAGAGATTATGCCATGTAATTTACAAAGAAAAGGAGTAGCAAAACTTCTTATAAAAATGGTCTACCAGTGTTTGTGCATTTTCTTTCTTCCCATTGATCGTTTAACTTCCCCTAAATTTGTTTTTACCCTATCCCCACATGAAAATCCTTCTTAAATTTTCCCTTGACTTCCATATTATTAAATCCAGTAGGCATTTTTCCTCAGTAGTCATCCTCATCAATGCTTCAGTAACATTCAGTGTTATTGAGCCCACTCAATCTGTTTTTAAAAGTGGCTTCCCCGAGTTTCAGGGCAAGCTTCTCCTGACCACATTCCAATCTCTCTGGCTGATGGTAGCAGCCACTTATACTCACATTCTTTTTGGGTGGTGAAACTGATCCACTCGGAAGCCGTACTGCCCACCTCGTTGTGTGCCACCACTCTCAGCTTGTATGTGGTGTAGGGCTGGAGACCCCCGAGGCTGGCTTTCTGCCCCAGCCCCGTGTACTTTGTTTCTATTTGGCTGGGAGTACAGGGGAGGGCTGAGTCAGGAGGGCAAGCCACGTGGAGTTGGAGTTCATAGCTAAAATGAGAATGGATACGTAGAGTCAAGACGGGTAATGGAATTAGTTTAACTCTCTCTTTTAAAACCAGTTCTATTTTGTGAGGAGACATTTTGTTTTCACAGAGCTACAGGCTCTTTAAAATTTCCATTTGCATGAAACTGCTCTCAGAAACACTTTATGTAATGCTATTGGAAACGAGCAGCAGATGTAACCAGAGAAATGATAAGAGAAGTCACCATCTACACACACATTGCTGTTTACCCAGCAACTAGTGATCCTTGTTGGTAGAGATAAGACATTTCCCTCTTTTAAGAGGAGAGACATAAATGGTTCTTCTCTTTTTAGAATAAAGAATTTTTTTCTAAATGATTTTGAGTCAAGTGTCTTCTTTTTTTTTCAAACAGTGGTTTATGACAATATTTTAAATTAGATCAGGGCAATTCTGACTTAACTGTGGAGGTGTCTTATGTTCCAGTGAAGGCTTGTAGAAGGAATGCTTCCAGATAACCATTAGGAACAGCATATTGAATATGAACACATTGCATTGTCTTTTTAATGTAAAACTTATTTTGTTGTTCTCCTTTCTATCATTAGTTGCTTTTATGATTTAAATACATCGCAGGTAACATTACCACTCAAATCAATTTGTTTGTCTACTTTGCTATAGATATCTGTTCAATAAGCAAGTCCTCCCTGGGGAGTGCCAGGTAGCTATACAGGTTTGTAGCCTAGGTGCAGAGTAGGCTATACCATGAGTTCATATGTCTGTACACATGCCCTGTTAGTTTCTTCATCCTTCTGCCTGACCCATTACCTGTGAATGACACCATTGGGGAACATGGGGGGACTCCACCGGAAGGAGGCCGTCCTTGAGGCCAGCGTCTCGATTTGTGGAGAGGACAGTCCTGAGGGTGGAGCAGGATGGGTTCTCAGTTCAGCTGTCGGTCCTTTGCTGCAACAGTTGAAGCAGGTGCAGGCCTCTACTCCAATAGAGTAGTTAGTGAAGGCTTGAAGGCCATGGAGAGTCTGCTGGGTGGCCATGCCTTCGGATAGCTGTGGAAGGAAGGAAGGCTAGATAAAGGCAGTGTCAAACATTAAAGGTGTTTGATGAATGTATCCAAGATCCCACCTCCTACAAATGGAGTACCATGCCAGGCACTCTGGGAGACACAACATGGCATTTAGCATGACATTTATCCTCAAAAATTTACCAACTCAGTTAGAGAGGTATGACAAATAGGTGAAAAATCTGATAATGTAACCGTTAAATAGACGTTTGAGGTAGCAGGATGGAAATCACAAGGCATAATATTATCAATTATCTATTACCTTAGAAAGGTATTAGAAAATGGCACGGAACACACAAAGTGTTGATCAAAGTCTATGACCCTCAGAGTGATGTATTTTCAAAAAACAAAATCTGCCTTCCAATTATATGTCTAGTCAGCATTCACCAAGGTCCATATTCTGCCATGGTTACTTGCATGCAATTTCTCAGTCAAAAAATCTTTTCAGATCTACATTAAAATCAGGTATAAATATTGGAGGGCTTGAAAGTCTATCTCTTCCTCTCAGGGTGTTGGTTTTTACAAAATATCATAGTCTTCTCTCAATCATCTTTGTAGGATTATAAAGTTTTGGTTTATTTTGAGCAAATTTTTAACCTCATTGTGGTTTTAATAAGTACTCTTTGGAACAAGAGTTCAGAAACTGAAATTTATGTTCATGTTTACATAAAGAACATATGATTAAGAAGAGCTGTTAAAAAATGCATACAATGCACTCCAAATATAAATTATTTTAGTTTATTATCATTTTATAAGCATGGATAATCAAGGGTTGATTGTATTTACATCATCTATATTTATTGAGTACAAAGCCCTATAGAAAATATGCTAATATTCCTTTAACATTCAATCCAAGCCTCCCTGTATGTAAGTTATCTGTTGAAATTGTGTTTCAATACCTGACACTCTGGTCTCAGAGGAATTCTCCACACTTGCCCAAATTGTTCCCTAAATTGGCCTAAATAATGCATAGTGTAATACCAGGATCTGCACAATCTCTATACAATGTTTGTATGAACAAAGTATTATAATCTCCACTTATTCATGAGAAACTTGAGAGTGACACAAGCTATACCACAGAGACAAGAGTCTTCATCGTGCTGACTGCTGGTATCTTCATTTAAATAATGCAGGAACTGGTCTAGTTGATTCTTAGCATCGCTTCTGGGAAGTGGCTTGGCTAACGCACAATGTGAAAGATGATTTCCCTGAGCAATCTCTCCTGTCTCCCAGTGTGCCTCAAACGTGTTAACGAACAAACAGTGGAGCTAGGGCTATGCTGATGGAGCTGCTCTGCTCTCTCTTCTAAAGGGTTAGAACTTTCTTGAAATCACCAGAGGAATGAGAGTTTTCCATGTATTATTAGAGATTTGTGCATGTCAAAATAGAGATTCCAAGGATATTCTTTGCTCTATTTTGTTTTCATACTAACATTTACACCACCAATAATCACCATTTGCCAACTTCTTACTATGTGCCACCACTCTAAGTGGTTGATCTGTTTTCTAATTAAATTAAATTAAATTAAATTAGTATGATTGCCTTTAAAGTCTTAGTTTCTTACGTTTGTGGAGTCTTTAATACCACCTTTAGCATCCCTCTCCCTAAGAGTTTACATACTTTCTGTATGTTTCCTCAGGGTTCACTTTTTCTTCTCTGAGGGATATTTGTGCTACTAAGTTCACCGTAGAGCAACTGAGAACAGAAGGATAAGAAAGATGGAGGGAAAAACAAAAACATAAAAACAAAGGTTTCATAGTAATGATTTTTAAAAGTCAACCAGTCCTGGATTTTTAGCTCTGCTGCTCACCACTGTCTCAGCCCCATGGGCGCTGCTGGAGAACAGCCTGTAGAGACTGATGATCCCGTTGGGCTTCCCAGGGGCACTGATGTTGACCACTGCTTGGGTAGAAGAGATCGCATGGAACGTGGGGGCTCTGAGACCTTCTGGTGGGGCTGGCCCGGTTCTGCACCATGTCCAGCTACTGGGGGCTTTTCCTGCAGAATTCACTGCCCAGACCTCCAAAGAGAAAGCAACAAGACTGTCAAAAGCAAGATACCCTAAGGCTGGAAAAAAAAAAAAAAAAAAAAAAAAAGAAAGGAAAAAAAACGAAATTGGCAACCAAAAGCAACTAAACACAACAGGAAGAGATAAACTTTGATTTTGCAACTTTGTAATCACACAGGAGAGCAAGGAGAGCAGGCTGTTCCTTTTTTATTTTTATTTTTTGCCTTTTGCCTTTGACCATGTGAACACAAAGGGGGCCGTTTAGGATTTCAGAATGCAGCAGGTTGATTTAAGCCTAATGAAAAAACTGCTCATCTCTGTGTGGGAAGTGGAGTGATTTTGTCAGCTTCTGCAGACTGGATGGATCTGCAGACTACATAAAACTCAGCAATTCTTAAACATTGTCCCCACCAAATCTGCATGAAAATTAAATTTCCTTTCATCAAGGAGGGAATAAACATATGGAACGATGTATAATCTTATTTATCAAGAACGATTTGTATAATTAAACACGAATATCCTAAAAGGTTGCCTTAGGTCGTCATTTGCATGAGTAAGTAATTTGTAGGATGTCAGGTACAATAGACAGAGTAGATGGATGTGTGAGTGTATAGGGTTAAATTAGGCCCAATAATAGCCAACTACACAGTGATCAATCAGAATGATAGATCTAAATGGCAATACAAGAAGACTGTCTGCGTGTTTAGGAGTAGTAGTATTCCTTAGTAAGCTTTCATGTGAAAGCCTAACTTCAGGAAATTTTTTTCTCATTGTGTTTCTTCTACATTATATATTTTCTAAAAATTTGCCTCTGAGCTTTTAAAGACAAATCTGAAAAACTTGTTTGATTCTACAGTACACACATTCCAGGCATGCAGTATTGAAAAAAAAAAAAAAAGCATGCAGAATGTTCAAAATAGGAGATATTTGTGGGGGAAAAAAAGAAAAAACCTATCAGAATATTTTGCAGTGAGAGTTTAGTTTGATTTTTGTTTACTTTGCTTTTGCATCAATAATATCTTCAAGAGAAGAAACATTAGACAGATTTTTAGTAGTTAGGTCAACTCCTATCAGTGGTTTTCATACTTTTCTTTTTTTCCGGATTCCTTTGTGAAAGTAAATTTTCTGATGTTGAATTGTTTTCAGGTTGCTGTCAAATGCAAATCTCCAGCCCCTTGCTGATAGGATTGCCAGGAGCCTCATTTTTTAAAAGAGACAACTAACCTACTTACATAGATACACCTGCTCTTTTTAGAGCTCGGATACATCCTCTCATCATTTGCATAATAATCACTCACATTTGTATAAACTCTACATTTCACAAAGTACTTTAACTTATGTCAGCTTATTTAGTCCTTCCAATGGAAACCTTGTAAGGTGAGCCGAGACTGTATTACTAGTCCCCTTTTAAAGGTGAGGAAATTGAGCCTCAGAAAATTTCACTATCTTGTTCAAGGTGACAAAAGTTACAAGTGCTGAAACAAGAATTCTGCTCTCCAGTGCCTGTTTCAATGAGCAGGGTTTTTGATTCTGTATGCCATCCATATGCAGAAATAAAATAGTCAGAATCATGAAAATTAAACGACTTGTCCATAGACGAATACCTGCAATTCTAGATTAGGTTAAGGTGTCTTAGCTTGCAAGGATGGATAGACATGTACAAGTTGTCTTAGGTGAGGGAGGTTTGTTTTGGTAAGCATAGGGAAGTAAGGAGCTAGCAATTGGAGAGCCAGATTTCATGGAAGTTAGAGTCCATCCATCAGAATACAACTGCAGCTGCTCTCAGAGTCCCCTCAGAAATAGGTGAGGTCAGACTTACACTAGGGAGGGGAGGTGGAGGTTATTCATGAAGAAGTCAGACTTCAGGGCTGATGAGGAGGGTTCCTGTCTCCTCACTCTGCCCCAGAACAACCTCTTTTACTGCAAATATCTTTCTGGGAAGTGGTGGGGGGGACACCTATTATTACACAATGAATGACAAGATTTAAAACAATATTCTTGACAAAGGAATGCAAAGTAAGGTGCAAATATTGATATGACATTTTTTGCCAAGAGCAGAAATTTGGTTGGTGATTTAAGGGCAGGCAGAATTTAAATTCAGGCTACAATGGATGGGGAAGAAAATGAGGAAGAAAGTGCAACTAGGTATAATAAAAGAAAAATTCAACAACTTGCCAATTAATTACTGTGCAGCAATAGGAGATGGAAGTAGTGCAGGCATAGGGTGTTGAAAGAAAATGAGATGAAATAAGCATAATTCATAGCAAGTGCTCAGCACAGTTCTGGCTCTGGCTTATGAACATTAACTTTTCTTTCATTTTCAATGTAGATATAGAATCATAAATACTATTAAGGCTTTTTAATGGTAGTGTTGTAGATTGTACTAAATCTCAGCCTTCCTGTGTTACGTGAATTTCTACTAGGTGGAGTTCTAGTTCCAAAATGTGATTTAATCCGTGGATTTTAAAAACACTTGGGCCTCAGTATTATAGTGTTTTGCTATATTTCCTTGGAAATATTCTCTTCGAAAACCAGGCAATTTAAAATTCCCCATCACTAATAGGGAGTGTATGTAGGCTATTTTGTCTTTGGCAGGAGTCCTTCATAATACATTACTCTTTTTCCTAGACTTTCTTTTTAGTATTCAATCAATTTGAGATCAAAATAGCATTCATATAAATCAACATGCTTATGCAAAGCAGGATCAACCTATTTACATGAGCTACTGTGAAAATGAAAACAGTTAGAATGAAGAGAAAGCTGACTGAGATAATGAAGCATTATGAATTTCACAAAACTTGTACCACGAGGCAGTGTCTCTGTTATATCAAACCACTAGGAGAAAAGGAAAAAAGAACCTGTGAATCATATTATTTTTTCTGTCTCCTTCTGTCTCTCTGTCTTTGTCTCTGTCTCTGCTGAGGTAAAAACGTTCTTTGTCTAAAATATCACTGTGGATTTTTGTCTATGCCCGGCTAAGCAAGAGATAAAAGTATTGAAGTGTAGTTCAGGGTTCAGGGTAAAAATACTAACAGGTTATGCTTATGATTCCCACTGAGAAACAATGCCCCAATATTTGATTCTGTCTTTATAGGGTAGAGAAAGAAGCAGCAGAGATCCCACATAGAAAACTTTTTAGCAATATGTCCCAATCTTTTAGTTGCAATGAACCCATATAAAAATCAATAAATAAAATATCTTGTGAACAAACAGTTGTGTATTCTCTCTTTCTTTAGTGTGTGGGCTTCCCCTAGAAAAATGAAAGAGTTATTATTGGGGAAGAAAAGCAAGTAAGGCTTATAAATTCTATGGCCAAGACAAAAAAAAGCCAAGATGTTCTTCATCTTTGATTTATTCAGGATATTTTTGTTCCTACAGTGTTTAGACTGAACATATATATATTTTTTTATTATTGTACTTTAAGTTCTAGTGTACACGTGAACAACGTGCAGGTTTGTTACATAGGTATACATGTGCCATGTTGGTTTGCTGCACCCATGAACTCATCATTTACATTAGGTATGTCTCCTAATGCTATCCCTCCCCCAGCCCCCACCCTCTTATAGGCCCTGGTGTGTGATGTTCCCCTCCCTGTGTCCGATGTTCCCCTCCCTGTGTCCATGTGTTCTCATAGACTGAACATATTTATTCTTTTATAATAAAAGATTAAAGATGATTAAAGTTGCTGCTGAAATACATTATTATTTGGGTTTGGTGAACACTTTCACATGTGAATGAGTGGGTGCACACACAGTTATGATTGTAGAGTCAGAAACTTCCCTTGTCGTTAATAATGAAAATTAGGACTGACTGACTTGTTGGTTTATTTCTCTAAGGTTTCTGCTGTAACCATGAAAAAAGTTACAGTGTAAAATGTCATAGAAAACATAGATTAACTACTTTTAATAAGCATAAAAACTAAAATTGTTTAGCCACAAATTCTGTAATTAACTAGCAAAATGATAGATTAATATGTCAGTTTTCAGTGGAATTTCTGTTTTTAATGTAATATATTTTTAAATCTAACTAGAGACTATTACCACATTTATGCTTGTTGTTCATTAAAAAAATGAAATTGTTCTTTTATTTACTCTTTCCTACCCCAAAGGGCTAATTATTGTATTTTGCCTTAAAAATTTTTAATTACATGGAGTGTCAACATCTGCCACTAAGCTGCCATAATCACATTGCTGTGAAAACAATGAATTTAATCATTTGTTCTCTCTTGAAAATTGCCTCTTAATAATCTTCTTTGAGAGAAGTCTTTGTCACAATATATTCCTTAGCCATGGTCATCAAAATGATTTTGGGTACCTGTATCAGAATTTCTGGTGAGAAGACCTTGGACTCTGCCCTTTCAACATATTTCCAAGTGCTTTTTACACCCAATATTATTTGAAAAATACAAAGGCCTATTCTTTATAGAGCCAGGTACAGAATATAGGCACTGTACATTTTCGATTTCTATTTATGTTATGTCTCTTTAGAGTTATACTTCACATTAATTTTTGTCATTCAAATAAACACAATAAATGTATCTTGGAATATGTCACAATTCAATAATCATCATAGAGTTAATTACTGTGTTTTTTCACAGTTCCAAACAGAACTAGAGTTTACTGACTTTGTAGAATCACTTCTTGCCTCCTAATTTTCACTTGAGGAGTAATTTCTTGAAACCTTGATATTTCTAGAAATTGCTGAGTCTATTTTTCTCTTAGTGCAGAGGAACATTATTCTAAATGCTCCCAATTTCTCTCAACCCAACATTTCTCCTCCTGATTTTATTCTAGGAGAAAAGCAAACATTCATGAACAGAAGCATTGTAATAATTTTTGTGAATGGGAAAGAGAAGGGACCACCAGTCTGCAGAGGATGGGAGAAGGGGAAATGTATCAGAAATCTCCCAGAATGGTGACCCTTTGGATGCTTCTGTTACTGTGCTAGTTATTCTTTTTTTTTTTTTTTTTTTTTTTTGAGACAGAGTCTCGCTCTGTCACCAACACTGGAATGGAGTGGCGCGATCTCGACTCACTGCGATCTCCACCTCCTGGGTTCAAGTGATTCCCCTGCCTCAGCCTCCTGAGTAGCTGGGACTACAGGTGCCTGCCACCACACCTGGCTAATTTTTTGTAGTTTAGTAGAGATGGGGTTTCACCATGTTGTCCAGGCTGGTCTCAAACTCCTGACCTAGTGATCTGCCCACCTCCGCCTCACAAAGTGCTGGGATTATAGGCGTAAGCCACTGCGCCCGGCCTGTGCTAGTTATTTTTTAGCACAATTTCCACACTTAACTTGTTAAGATTGTTATCACATTCCCATAAGGGGGACAAGTAGATATTAAAAAGGTCTTTCTAATGCCTGTATTGGCTAAACAAAGTAGTTTTCACCTTAATGCTTTGCCTCGCTCAATGTCTCATATCTTTCTGAAATAACCTTCCTTAGGACTGATGTTTTCCAAGTATTGTCTTAGAGCAAAGCTAAGTTATTAATGTACATTTCAAGGGGGTTCCTGATGCATTTTTCCTTTATGGTATCATAAGAAAAACCCCTAAATTGTGAAAATATTTTATGATTCTTTTGGCCAAGGCAATGCTACAAGTCTTGTTCAAATCAAGGGAACATACTTCATAATATATGGTTTATGGATGGTTTGTATACGGGTCAGCACCAAGCTGATGTTTATTTGGTCTTACATTTGCTATTATTCTCCTCATAAAATTGTAATACAGGAGTAACCAAATTCAGCCGATTAATCTTTTACAAAAGATCTCTAATCTGTTAACTCCTAATGTAAGTAATGATGACTGTCTTTACGCTTGGAGCAATTTGAGATTTTTGTTCTTTATCCAGGCTGCTTATTACAAGAGTTGTATTAGTAAAAGTGTTAACTCTCAGAGATTAAGAGAGGGAAGAATATCTGAGCTCTCTGCAACTTCTGTGAAACTCTGTAACATACTTCCTTGTGGGATAATGATAATATTTGTTTAAAAAAAGCATTTCAACAATTCTGAGGACAAATTTATATCAAGAAGCTCTAAGGAGACATAATTGTTTATAAAAACTAAGGAATGTGAACATAATTTTGTAACAATTCACATCAGAAATAAACAAAAAATCTAGCATGAACAGCTCTGCCAGTAATTAATAAGTAAACAGGTTGTATGTTAACGGGCAAACAATTAAATTATTTGTTTCCTAGGGGCATGTAATGAGATTGTTATCACATTCCCATGAGGGGGACAAATAGATATTAAAAAGGTCTTTCCAATACCTGTATTGGCTAAGGCCAACAGCTAATTCAATAGATTCGATCAAAATCACTACTTCTTTCACTGCTGCTGATTTATGACTTTGGTTGTTGTTAGTCATCACTCATTGCAGTTTGCTTTCCAGTGCTCATAAATTATGCCTCATAAATAAAAAGATACAATCAAGGAAATCATATCAATTCATCTACAACCTTGGAGTACATTTTCCCATGGCACTCACGCTAATGTCTTCTTAAAGGGTAGCTTGTCATAGGTTTTGAATATGTTTGAATAGCAATATGCTGAAATCTTCTTTGCCGGAATCGCGGTTAAAGAATGTTGGCGAAAAAGACAATGCAATGAATTTGAAATTACATGATTACAAGATTGTTTTATTTCATGAGTAGCCCTGCAGGCTCCAGTTATGAAGGAATAATGTGCTGAAAAGCTCTAGGAGCTATTTATTTAACTGTCTATCTATCTGATTTTCTTTCACCATCAAATGGATGTTTTCCAGCATCTCTATCTGCATAGAACCTTGCTGGATACAATACAGTCACACTTTTACAGATATAGTCCCGTTTTCCAGGTTCCCTTCATCTAAAACACTTTGGATTAGGCAAGATAGAACGTTATTTTAATTGAATTCTGGGACCCAGGGGAAGAGGGTACAGCAGGACATTGTCTTGCTTTCCATGAGCACTTTTGAAGTTCAGAGACGTGAAGCTACTGGAAAAATAACAAGACATTTCCCATGCTAGAATTGGGTGTCTTGTCGCTACTGCTTCTCATACCGCCTTGCTCTTTGGAGCCATTTAATACTTGTGAATATGGTTCTCCTCTAATACCTGAAGAAGGAAAAACTGACCTAACACTGTGAAATACTGAAATTTGCCCTGATTTTTTTTTTTTTTTTTTTTGAGACAGAGTCTCTCTCTCTGTTGCCCAGGCTGGAGTGCAGTGGCGTGATCTCGGCTGACTGCAAGCTCCGCCTCCCAGGTTCACACTATTCTCCTGCCTCAGCCTCCCGAGTAGCCTGGGACTACGGGCGCACGCCACCCCACCCGGCTAATTTTTTTGTATTTTTAGTAGAGACGGTGTTTCACCATCTTAGCCAGGATGGTCTCGATCTCCTGACCTCGTGATCCGCCCGCCTTGGCCTCCCAACCCTGATTCACTTTTAACAATAAAACTAAATAATCAAAATTTGGAGTTATCACATACTTTTTTTTTTTTTTTTTTTTTTGCTTATATCTGCTCTCCCTAAGAGGAAACAGGAACCCACCCCCATCCGACTCTCATGGAGGATATGTAAAAGTAGTTTTGGGGTTTATTGAGCACTTACACTTTTGTAAGTGTATTCTATGTACTAATTTTGCATTTTTCCTCTCGACAATCCTATATGGTTGGTATTATTATCCCCACTTTACACATGAGAAAACTGAGGAACACAGAAATTTATGCAACTTGGTAAGTGGTAAGGCTGGCCTTCCAATACAGATATGTGACATAAAAACCCAAACTCTTTACATCTTCCTACATAAGGCCATTAAAAGAAGGCCTGTACACATCTTCCACATGGGTGGGTTGCTGTCCTGGGCTTTTCATAGAGCCCTGCATGGACTGGCTTTTTCTGTGGAGGGTAGCCTAAAAGTGAGACAGGGGAAACTATCACAAACAATGTGACATCCATCTCTCGTGCCACTTATCATGCTTTCAGCAATATTGCATATTACACAGAAGCAAGTACTACTCATATATTTCATCCTGTTCAAACATGTGTAAATGCATTGAAATTCCATTATGTTCTCTGCAATAATAACTATACCCTAATGGATATAGCATTAAAATATATACTTTATCCACAATAAGTTGCTAGAAGAAGCTAAGATCACAATCACCAATTGTGATTAACATCTCCATGAAGGATAGTAAATTAGGTAAGACCATTTATCATCCATGAATTCAACACATATTGATTGAGCCATTTCTATATGCCAGATGCTGTTCTATGAGCTGGGGATACAACAGTGAACAAGGCTGGCATTAACATCCTGGTGAGAAGAGGCAATCAATAAAAACACAAATAAAATAAACAGGTTAGGATATATGCTAGAAAGGAAATGAAGATATTGTAGGGTGATATACATAAGGTGATAGAGCAGAAAATGGTTGGCTTATCCAGGAGGTTCTCTCACCAGATGACCATCAAGCTGGGAAACAATTGGCAGAAAGTACCAGATGAAGATCTGAGGGAAGAGCATTCTATGGAAAAGAAAAGCATGTGCAAAGGCCTTAGGGCTAGATCCTCAAGAAGGCCAGTGTGGCTGACCTTAGTGAGTAAGGGCCAGAAAGCAATGGGATGAGGACAGAATTGGACAAAAGTGAGACCACAAAAGTCCTCATGGAACTAGAGAGGAGTTTGCATCTTATGGAATGGGGGAAGTAGGGTTTGCAGTAGGAGAGTGACTTTATTTGATTTTCATTTTACAGGAATGCTGGATACTGAACACCTTCTATGTATTTATATATTAAATCTTACTTTTTTTTGTAAGTGACAATACCCTAGCCTTAAAGTCAACTTATTTAAAGTTCACAGCAACTTTCCTGGGGTAAGTTTTTTTTGTTGTTGTTGTTTGTTTTTTTATCTCAATTTTACAGATAAGAAAACTGAGGTTTAGTGAGTTTAAATTAATAGCTGAGGATCCAGAATTGGTAATTCATGTAGCCCAGACTGCAACCCTAATCAGTCTGTCTTCACAGGGTCAGGAATTTGTGCTCCTGATGGAGGTGACTTGAAGAAGCTGCAGTTCAGCAGAGCCACCTTGAACTTGGAGTCAGAAAGTCAGGACTTGAGTTCTGACTCTGTTGCTTTTTGACTAGGTAACTTGCTAAATCATTCAGGTTCTTGACTATGCTAAGAAATAACAACATCTATCCCACAGGACTATTTTAAGATTTACATGCAATATTGTTTCTAGAAATTTCTGAGGAATGGGGTAGGGGATGAATACATTTATAAATATTTCATTGATTTTTGAAAGTCCCAAAGCTGCATACAAATGCAATTTGGAGGTAACTGTTGGGGTAGAATTTAAGAAACCAGTCTTTGAAACTTAATCTTAAGGTTCGAATTTGAGTCCTTCAACTTATCAACTCTATATCCTTGGGCATGGTATCTAATTTTTCAATGCTTCATGTTTCTCACCTGTAAAATAGTGTCAGTAATAACACCTATTTCAAATGGTTGTTTGAGATTAAATTAGTTAATATACATGCAGTTCTTAACACAGCCCTTAGCACACAGCAAACCCTAAATAAATAATAGTGATTACTATCACATTATTTGTGTGAAAAGACAGGAGAGAGTGACTTAACAGTTTGGGGGATCTAGTGGGGCTAGATAGCAATTCTGCAACTCACTCCTGGATTCTAGTTAGTCGTTACACATTAATAAGATTGGAAAACTCCCCACAGCATTTGGAATTTAGCCCACACCTCCCTCTGTATCTTTCTTCCAGGTACTTCTGTACTCTAGAGCTTTGAGGGTTAGAGTAAATAAAAGCCTGGCTTTTCAAAAATATTGCTCCACAATGAAATTTGTTAATTGGATGGCTTCTCTACTTTGTTTTATAATTAGTTAAAATTTCTCAAAAAGTCCTCAAACATGAACAAAAGAAAAAATTAGAGCAATTCAATGGATTCTTTAGAGAAAAGAATTTTATTACTGGTTTCCATTAGAAATATGCCTATAGGAATCAAAGAGAGAACCGTACAGTTTTCTAGATGCTTATAGGCATATTAGTAATGATCAGATCCATCAACAGATAGATAAATCAATTAACAAGAAGAAGTCTCAACTATGTTCTTACAAATTACCATTTAAGGCATCTGACTTATTTGAATGTGTTAACATTTTTGTTTCCACCTGCAGATTAGGTTGCTTCATATATCCTGAGATGTTTATTTACAATTTAAAGGTAATAAGCTGTTGGTTCAAGTACTTAAGTACAATCCTCCTTAAGTCTTCAGATTTACTTAGTGGTTTATCAATAATCATAGATTGACAAGCCAAAGCTGGCCAGGTGATCCTCTAGCCCAGAAAGGATTCTACTGGTGAAGGCATTATTATATACTGGTTGAGAAGCAGCTTCAATCTGAGTGTGGGGGACGAGCTGGTTTTTCCCCAGATCCATCCTCTGCCCTTCTCTGGCTTGGTCTGTACCCTGGAATGCTGACTTCATCAGACTGCCTCACCTGGAATCTTTTCTCCTCTGGCTCCTTTCCATTAGCGTTTGATCAAAGGGAAGAGAGAGTTCAGGTTCTTTGTTTCTCCTGCTCCTCTCTTTGGCACTGCATGTTGACAAGGCTGAATTTCCTCTCAATGACCCACTTTCTTCCATTGTCCCTGCAGGCCTAGAAGGTAACAGCTTCTGGCTCTTCCTACTCCCTGGGTACTTCAACATCCCTTATTGATTCTCTTAATTCTACCCACACCTCCATAAATAGCCTCTTCATTAAATTTTCTTCAAATACCCTTTGAATGTGCCATATGTTTCCTGCTGAGATCCCGATTGATACAGTGGAGAACATTTTGAAACATTACATGGGTACCAATAATAGTAGGTGGGCTAAGAGAGGCTTCTAAACATAAGGATGGAGATTTAGAAAGGGATTTCTTTTTGTAAGACTGAAGGAACAGAGAAATGGTGCCCCTTCATGTCTCTGTGGAATGATTTTAGTCAAGTACCTCTTTAATATCAAGGTGCCACCTGTCCTGCACAAAACCATCTGGCCAGAGAGTAGAATAAGAGTGGCCTTTAGAGTTTGGTGTGGAAATCGTGCTGTCCCTGAAGATAAAGAAGCTGCTTCTTCCTCCCTGGGTCTGTTTTGCCATCACTCAGATCCTGCAAACATCAACGTTCCTAGCCATATTTTTATGGATACATTATTCATGGGCATCTTTATTTGACTTATCAACTATAATTTAAGTCCCTGAAGGGGAGAGTGCATGGATTTTAGCCTCCTGCCTCAATCCTAGTAACTAGGTATACACTTTGAACATTGCAGGTGCTTAATAAGGACAGTTTATTAAATACTCAATTTACAGGATAAAGGAAAATAAGTAAAACACATCTTATCCTTTCCTAGATGTTTTTACAGGACCTAAGTTTCAGGTGACTTTGGGAGCCTTTGTTTTCATGGCCATCTGAAGAGCCATGAGGGCAGGCTGGAATTACATATTATCTACATTCAGTTGAAGAGCATCTGTTGTGTTTAACATATTATTTTCAGCAAACAAGCTTCCAACACAGAGACAGGAAGATCAATATCACCTTAAGTGAAATATAAATCTGAGTTGCATCTGCAAGAGGGTGAGAACCAACCCATCTTCACATGGATAACTTGTCCCAAAGGCGCCATGAAGATTGCCAACAACAGAAGCTTCAGAATAAAGTCCTAAGGGTTGCCATGAGAGATGGAACAAGAACAAAAAGAATTAGAGCATGCTCCTGAATATGCTCACACTGACAGGTAGAAATGATCTCCCGTGGGAACAAAAGGCTTGATGCGAAAAATGATCAGGCCCTGGGCCTAGTGGCGAACTTTAGTTTTCTATACATGGAAATGTCCCAGTGGCCTTCAGTCTAACCTGTGCACTCAGGCCCTAAAGTTTTAGAATAAATACACTGCCTGAGTCAGACAATATCAATAAATCATTTAAAACCTTGAGCTGTGGGAGTTGGGGTTGGTGTGGGGAGCTTAGTTCTTGTGGGAGAAATTAACCAGACAAAAACCTCCATGCTGGTCGGAAATACATTAGTGAGATTAATACCTAATTAAATGCAAGTCCAAAACTAAACAGAAAACGTGTTCAATATGTTTTCTCTAAATGTGATATAGAAAAGGGATGGGGTAAGGGTGACAGCAATAGAAAACAGGCAATACAAAGCAAGTAGCTAATTGCATAAAAGTAGAGTCAGACTATCAGAGTTTGGAATTTTAGTCATGGGTATGTGGGTAAATTACTCTTTTTCTGAGAAGAGAAATGGCAAGGACGAGGAGGGTTGAACTTCCTAGCAGAAGGAGTATCACACCTTTAGAGGCAACTGTACTCCTGATTGAGATTTTTACACTCTAACATTTTATTAATGACTTGTTGATATAGACAAAAGAAATGTCTTAACCTGGCTTTTTTACAGTCTTGAATGAAAGTTTCTCCTTCTTTTAACTAGTGAGATCCTGGGGGGATCGGATGGGGGCATGGACCTACTAAGTAGCAGACATCCTACTAGACACACAGATTTCTTAGTTCTCATAACACACCCATTTTTTTAAATGAGAAAAGTGAAGTTATCAGAAGTTAAGCATCTTTCTTGCACAAGCTATGTGATCTTAACTCAGCTTCTTCATTTGGAAAACAGGAAGGGTGTGAGCATCCAATGTGAAAGAGTGCAAGGATTGTCAATATCTCACAGGTGTGGAGTATTTGTTCCCGTGGTTGGTGTGTGTAGTGTGCTAGGGCAGTTCTTGCTTCTGGCTGGAAGCATTTCCCACATACCTCATGCAGCCCTGTCTGTAGGAGGTGGGCCCTGCGACCACACCTGCTCAATCATAGTCCTCTGTTCTCTTGGTTCACAGGAAGGCAGGTAGTGCAAAAGGATCAGTCAGAGTCCTGCACTTGGTTGACTTATAGTCCTCTTTCCACTCTAAGGTGGATGGGTAATAATAATAATCATTATTTTATATGGGTGAAGTGGTTTCTATGTATGAGGTGCTGTTCCAAGCACATTCACATATTAACTCATTTAACCTCAGAGCAAGCCTATGAGTCCAATGCTATATCTATTCACATTTTAAAGACAAGAAAACTGATGCACAGAAAGGGCTTGAATCTGGGAGTGATTTCCTCAGATGCCTGGTGAAAGTGTGCAGAATGAAGCCAAACAGAGACAAGCTGAGATGGGGCAAGGAGGGACAGAATGAATGAATCCTACATCATCCGAGTCCTGCATCCCAGGTTTCCAGGGCCTGGTGTTCATATCTTTTCTTTGGTTTCAAGGGATTCCTTCAATGCCCTTCCCAGATGCGAGAGCAGAAACAATTCCCTTCTGTTTAACTTAGTTTACATTGGCTTTCTGTTACTTGTAGTGAAATAGTCATGACAACTTTTTGATAGTGTGGGTTTTCTCAGGAACATAAATGAGACTCATTTGTAGCTAACTAAATAAGTTTATTATTTATTTACATTCATATGTTATAATATAGCTATACTTTTAAAAATATATTAGTGAATAAATATGTTAGGTTTCAATGAGAGACACAACTAATTATATTTCCATGTGTCCATCTTGGTGATGAATAACCATATATCCATTTATTATCTGAAGCTGATTTCATACATTCACTTGCATCAACACAACTTAAAGCTAAATACCATTAGAAAATTCTGTTGCTTTGGGTGAGAATTTATTTTGTAGGGTTTTACAAACTGTAGATTACAAAAACCTATCAAGAGAAGATAAAGTTTGATTAGAATTTCTAAAAATTATATACCTGTAGCTTACCACTACTCTGCCCATAGAATACAGAGCTGGAGGGTGCTTCCTTTTATAGATGAGTGCTATGAACTGACTGTTTTTGTCCCCTTCAAATACATATGTTGAAGGCTAATCTTGAATATGATGGTATGGAGGCCTTTGGGAGGTTATTAGGTTGCATAGGGTGGAGCCCTCATGAATGGGACTAGTGTTCTTCTACCTGGTATATGTGGATATAAGGAGAAGACCATTATCTGTAAGCCAGAAGGTGGCCCTCACCAGACACTGAATCTGCAGGTGCCTTGACCTTGTACTTCCTCGCCTCTAGAATTGTGGGAAATAAATATTTGTTATTGAAAGCCACCCAGTCTATGATATGCCATCATAGCAGGCCTAATTTATATTATGAGGAAAGGCCCAAAGAGGTTAATGTGCTCAAATATCCAGAAGTAGTGAAAGAAGGAGTAGAAGATGTTGGCCTTTCTCCCTCCCACTTCTAACTCATCGCCAACCATTTGGTAGCCTATGGTGGGGGCTGGTGCAGGGAAGGCCTCCACAGTACCTCTGGCAGTCTTCAGGCAGCTGCCACCGGCAGCAACAGTGAGGATCCCCTTCTGTGTCTCCTCCACAGCCCTTCTTTCCATCCTCTTGTTTGGGGGCAGTGTTGGTCTGTTAGAAAGCAGCAGACTGCCATTCTGCATGGGCTCCTGCAGCACTAGCCCTAAGTTCAGACCCCATGCCATGAGTCACAGAGTTTCCTCTAAGACTGACCTACTGCTTCTCAGTCACCCAGTCATGAGGCACCAGAAGGCTTCAGAGACCCTGAGTGTGCGTGGGTGCTTACCGCAAAAATCTGTCAAAGTGAGATAGTTTCAGGAAAACTAATTAAGTCACTGACAGCATGATTCAGTGAAAGGGGGAGTGGTGGCGGGCCCTATCAAATCCGTGGTGAGTCATTGCCTTAAGCAAGAGTATGAATATGAATGCACAATTACTGAGAGCTATTCATTAGCCTCAGCTCACTCCCCAAAGGTAAAAACCAAAATGTCTTAACAGAGTAGACTCACACCCAGGTCCCTCTCAAAGCCTGTGGGAAAAATATTGTCTTAATTTGCTGCTAAACAGTTAAGAACTGCTCCATATAGAATTTGGAGGTTCACACTGCATGTATTAGAATAGCCCAATTTTGAAAGGGTTGAAGATAGAAATGATTATTGTCTTTAAAAAAATCTTCTTGGATTTGTAAATATTCTGTAGCACAAGCAAGACTGTGATCTCTGTTTAAGGAAGAGGTCTGTGCAATGGAAGAATTTTATTTAGTACAGATGCATCGCATTTATGCATGGAACATACATTCACGGGGTTGTTTGAGAATTAGGTTTTGGTAAACTAAGTTGCATTCGAAATTCACAGAGAATGTTTGCTTTCTAATGGGACCCTGCAGTGCACTCTGTAAAGCCACCAACCCATTCTTGTGGAAAACAAGAAAAAGTAATATTCCTAATTTTTTGATTCATATTTTAGATCTCACTGGCTTTATTAAAGCTAATCCTCCAGAGTGTTATCCTTCAGAATCCCAGAATTCTGCAAGCTATGCTGAAATGACTCAAACTAGAAAAATCCCCTGTTTTAAATGATGGTGAACTTTACTCTTACCACCAAAGACCGGACCTCCCAAGTAAGAAACAAAAGAAAATAAAACAACAATAACAAAATCCAAATGAAATCCATGAGGAAGATTAAAATAAATTATATGAGTAGCTGAGACATGGACTTTGTAGATAATATATTCTGTTCTCCTTTCTAGTTTCACATCAAAACAATAGGACCCTTCTTTAGGAAATCCAGGATAGACCAACGTCAATAGGCTATTATCAATGATCATCATGTAAATTAGGCATTTGTGGGGAGCTGGCTTCACTTATTTGGGCTATTTATGACAGTTTAGGCTAGTGATTCTCAACTCTTGGCTGCACATGAGAATCACCTGGGAACCTTTTGAATCGCAGGGATTCCGGAACCCATCCCAGAATCAGAACTACAGGGGAATGGGGACTGGGTATCAGCACCCAGAATGTTGTGAAATTTCCCCAGGTGATTCTAATGCGCAAAGCTGAGAACCACTGATTCAGAAAATCACCGCTTGAAAATAAGGCTTAAGTAGCATAGCAGCAATGTCTCACCCTCTGAGGCAGTATTTCCAAAAAAAGTGGGTTGTGGACTATCCAGGCTGCCTGTTAAAAGTACAAGTTGCTAGGCCGGGCGCGGTGGCTCACGCCTGTAATCCCAGCACTTTGGGAGGCTGAGGCAGGTGGATCATGAGGTCAGGAGATTGAGACCATCCTGGCCAACATGGTGAAACCCCATCTCTACTAAAAATACAAAAAACTAGCTGGGCGTGGTGGTGTGTGCCTGTAATCCCAGCTACTTGGGAGGGTGAGGCAGGAGAATTGACTGAACCAGGGAGTCGGAGGTTGCAGTGAGCCGAGATCGCGCCATTGCACTCCAGCATGGCCACAGAGTGACATGCCATCTCAAAAAAAGAAAAAAAATACTGGTTGCTGGGGTCCCTTCCCATTCCACCCAGGAGTCTGCCCTTTGAACAAGCTCTTAGGTCCTCCACTTGTACTGTAAACAGTGGGGATGCTACCTTTAGGGCATTCCATATTGAAGTATTAGTGAACACTTAGAAGGTGCTTGTGATATCACATGGATTTTGCTCACCTTCAAAGGAGCTAGTTATCAAGCTGGTTATAGGAATTGTGGTGAGGTGAGTGACATTTGCTGCTCATTTAATTTCCCTCTTTGGTTTTCTGCAGTGAGTAGCTCCTCCCTCTCTATAAGTATCCATTTCTCCAGATATTTCCTGACCCTCCTGCCCGTTAGAACTCATCCACCACTTTAGGAGGCCGAGGTGGGTGGATCACGAAGTTAGGAGTTCAAGACTAGCCTGGCCAAGATGATGAAACCCCGTCTCTACTAAAAATACAAAAAAAATTCGCCACGCATGGTGGCGGGCACCTGTAATCCCAGCTACCAGGAGGCTGAGGCAGAGAATTGCTTAAACCCGGGAGGCGGAGGTTACAGTGAGCCAAGATGGTGCCATTGCACTCCAGCCTGGGTGACAGAGCGAGACTGTGTCTCAGAAAAAGAAGAAGGAGGAAAAAAAAAAAAAGAAGAAGGAAAAACAAAAGAACTTATCCATGCGATACCCTCTTCTATCACTGGCCAACTGATGGAATGAGTTGATTTAGACTAGTGAAAACTGTCTTGTTCTTTTCACATAACTAAATTTTAACAACTGCCTTCAATGATTTAACTCAAAACCAGAAATGAGTACAATGACGTAATGTAGTGTAGGAAGGTGGCGGGGAGCCCCAGCTGACACTTGCAAGGCACACCATGTGGGTGGCAACCTCCCCAACTATACATCCTCACGATCTTCTGATTAATCCTTCCCCACTGCTAGGAAGTCTCTCAGGTCTTTGTTTTTATTCCCTACAATCTACAATTACCTCAAAAACACACTCCTCTGCAGAAGGGTGAAATCACTGTCAGTTGTTGGGTGAGCAGATTTATATAGGACAATGAAGGTGTTTTCAAAGCAACTTGCAGATGAAGTAACCCTCAAGTGGTTTTGAGAGCAATGCAAATTCATCACAAATACAAAAATGCTCTTTTGTTAAAGAAAAATAAATTGTTTTAGTATATAACTTCCTAAATGACTTCTGTAGGATTACTCAGGGTCCACATAGACTCAATACTTACACAGGCTAAATGAAACTAATATTTTCTGATCATTTATTTTAGCATTTAATCTATGCTTTTCAAAATATTATTTTCCATAAGAACTGGGCCTTTGGGCTAAGCTAGATTTTGATTTTCTTTGTTTTCTATCCTTATGTTGTAACTACACGGGATTAGCTAATAAATAAAAACTGGAGATCAAAAACCAAATTAAATACTTTCATTTGAGTGAGATGAGTATGGAGGAGGAGTGTAACACAGAGCCGATAGTAACAGTTACAAAAGAAACCACACAGCCTAAGGTTCTTAACTTGCCTCTCCTCTGAAATGTGGGTCCCTTTGTTCTTAGTCATCCTTAGTGCCTGATGAAAAATCTGACTAGAGACAGGACACATGCTTGGAGCTTTCCATTCCATAGAAAACTGGGATGGGGCCTGGCACGGTGGCTCATGCCTGTAATCCCAGCATTTTGGGAGGTCAAGGCAGGCTGATCACTTGAGGTCAGGGGTTCAACATCAGCCTGGCCAATATGGCAAAACCCCGTCTCTACTAAAAATACAAAAAAAATTAGCCTGGTGTGGTGGTGCACGCCTGTAATCTCAGCTACACTGGAGGCTAAGGCAGGAGAATCGTTTGAACCTGGCAGACAGAGGTTGCAGTGAGTTGAGATCTTGAGATCTCACCACTGCACTCCAGCCTGGGTGACAGAGCGAGACTCTGTCTCGAACAAAGAAACAAACAAACAAACAAAAACTGGAATGAGACTTCCACAGATCATGTGACCAGAATTTAACCCAATGACACAACACAATACCAGAGAAAGTTTGTGTTTCTTATATATGGGTCATTAAGTTGCGTTTAATTAGCGGCTGAAGATTTTATGCTGATTTCATCCAGCTCTCTCACGAAGGTACCATTTTTATTTGTAAGGGAGACTAGATAACTGACAGCTTTGATAACGTGACACTTCTCAATAAAGGTAATGAGAAAAGAACAAAAGGGCAGGCACGTAGGTTCTGGCTGTTTCTAACAGTGTTACGTTTCCGATGGTGGCATCGGTAAGTATTTTGTTCCTTTATGACATAAACCACAATTCTTATCCTAAACCCTTGGGGGCCTGATGTGTTTTAAAATAATTTTGTTTTTAGATTTTGAAATAGGATAAAATGTATATACTGTATATTTTGTAATATCCATACCATGATCTGATTAGCCATCTTATAATAAAGCAATATTTTTGTAGCAAAACATATAAATATTCATATTAAATGGGATAAATACTGTAAATAGTCTCAAGTCTGTTTAGATTGGGTTTTGTTGCCAAATGACTTGTGGCAAAGCAAGAAAATACTTTTAAGAGATTTTTAGACTTGGAATTGCAAACAAGGGATTATGGATTTATATCTGTGTATTTTTCCAAACCATTCGAGAATTTATTTATATTTTTAAATCTTATTAATTCAGTAATTTGTCCCATACATTATTGTCCTAAAATATTCTTTTCATGCTTAAAATGTTCCCTGTATTCACTGTACTCATTGATTTGGTCACTATCTTTTTGGTGACTTATTATTTTTAGTATTTCATGTTATAATAAGCTTTTTAAGGCTCAGTTTCCTCTTTTAGAAAATTTCTGTTGGCATTGTTCCTGGCACTTAAGTGCTTACATCAGTCAGTAAGCTTTCTTTGACTGCAAGCAAGAGGCACTGATTCTGACTTAAGCAAATGAGAATTTACTGTGAGTTTATGGAATTAAAAGAACGGTTGAAGAACCATGCTTGGAAATAGCAGGGAAAAGAAAAACTTTTAGATTGAGGTTAGGGATATTTTATCACGACTTCTCACCTCCACCTTTTAAAATTCTGAGTCACTCTGCTGAAGATCAAGCCCCAGGCAAATCTGAGGGGCTGAGCAGCTCATGTGCCCACCACTTGGCTAGAAGACAGCCTGACACATTGATTGACACTCCCACCACGCCTGAGCAAAGGGTGGGGGAAGCACATTCTCCCACAGGAAATGAGGTTGTTATCACAAGAAGAATGCAAATGGACTCTGATGGCAAAACAAAACAAACCTAACAGAAGTCCTCCACAGAATTCACCATATTTTCTGAATATTATTCTTAATTCTTGGCTTTTTAAGAATGCACAGTCTTATTTTTTTAGGCCATCCTCAGAGAAAACTTAACTCATCGCCATGGGCAGGTGAGTTGTATTCCTCTAGACTTTTTTCAACATTCTGTATCTTTCTTGAGCACCGAGGCTAGAGATGTTTGCTATTTGATTTTATTTTGGTATGAGTAATGAGTTATTTTCAAAGTGATCTTTAAATAAGGAGTATCTCCTACCAAGGCAACACTGACAGAGGGAATCTTAATGGCAGAAACCACTTTACTAATAAGAAATGCAAATTCACCTGGAATCTACTTAAGAAAAACAACGTATATAATATGGCTCAAAAACCAAGAAAATGAAAAAGGCAATGAACATGGTTTTTCCTCATTTACCACTTAAAAATTTTTAAGGGATATTATTATTCTCCTTAAGTCCTACATTTCTTTAAGTGCCTTTTCAAATTGCGCACCATTTTTACAGGCAGGTGCTGACGGGTGGAAACAATCAGCTCGAATTGTTTATAATATACATTTCTTACCTGATACTCATACTCTGTGAAAGGCAATAGTTCGGAATCTATAAAAGAGGTTGAGCTTCCATTATAGATTAGGACTGGATTGGATTTTCCAGGCTGAGTTGCTGTTTGTCTTCTGTATAATTCGTAATACAAAACTTTTCCATTTGGCTGCAGCGGTCCTGTCCACAAAAGGGAAACAGTTGGCTGGAATCCTCCTGGAGCCATTTGTACCTCCAGATGTGGAGGGGGTTGCATCAAAGGTGCAATCTCAGGGGTCTGTATGAATGTCCAGTCACTTGATGCACATCCCAGGGTGGTGCACGCTTGAATTCGTATTTCATACCTTCAGGACATAAGGCAGAAATTAGTGATTTTCAGCAAAATAGATTTTCATGGGAAGAATCTTTAAAACACCAGGCCTTAAAAAAAAAGAGACAAGCTTACATGTATTCTTATTCACAGCTAATTCTTAAGAATAACAAAGTTGAGAATGGCTTGAACCTGGGAGGCAGAGCTTGCAGTGAGCCGAGATTGCGCCACTGCACTCCAGCCTGGGTGACAGAGCAAGACTCTGTCTCAAAAAATAAATTATATTTCCATGGAAATTTTTGAACAATCAAAATCCCCCTGGCTTTCTAAACTAAAGTTCCTGATCTGTTCGAAAGGGGTGAGTGCAATTCTTCCCCCAAACAAGGATGTATGGAATAAATAACTCTCAAGATTCTTTCTGGCATGAAAATTCTGGTACTCTTCAGAATTACTTAACATAGCAATGAAGAATGCAGACCTTAGAAAGTATGAAGCAGTTCTCAGCAGTCCTGGACTCCTACCTTTGCAGCTAGAGCTAAATGATCCCCCAGGAATGTTTCCGGGTCATGAAGGAACATCATGGAATTAAGGTCTCATTGGTAATAAATCCCCTCACCTGATACCTAACAGCTTAAAACAGCCTCCCTTACATGATACAAAGACCTTGCGGGGCCAAAGTTAACCCAACTACACACCAGATTATCAATCATGAAGACACCTTATCACCATCCAGTTAAATTCAACTAATCAATTATGTTTTGCCTCATAGCTGGTCTCTGCTACTTGAAAAGGTCTATTTACATAGCAGGGACTTCTCCTTTCCAACAAAATGAATTTTTGTGAGTATTTAGTGCCTATGGCTGTAAATGAGCACTTTTTTCTCTATTCCCAACCACCATTGATTTTATGACACCTTCAATTTTCCCGCAGGCACCCAGCTATCTTCTTTCTACCTTTATTCCTTTTAGTTCTAGCCTTTTCCTCTTCTATTTTCTACCTCCCCTCTTTGCTCTTTGAATCACTGCTTTCTGTTCTTGTACTTGTTCTGTCTCTTCCACCTTTTTGCTTTCTTAATTACACCTTTTTCCCTTTGTGACTTATTTTATTCCCACTTTCTTCTCCTCCTCCCCTGGTTCTCCTCTCATGCCGATCTCCACCATGACAGGGCTACCAGTTTATTGGTGATCGAATCCATAGCTGTGTATGGTAGATCTGACTTCTAAGCAATTCTGTGAAGTCAATTTTGATTTCCCACAAAAAGATTATTCATTTTCTGGGTTATCTGTGGTAGTTTTTAAATTTCGGGCTGGATTCCTTCTGCTACTTAGGACATTCCCAGGCTATTTCTTCTTACTGACCAGCTGGGGGTGCTGAAACGAGGACACACTCATTTGCAATATTCAGTGAACATTAATCCACTAAAAACAAAAACAAAAAACCACGCATGAACTCCAACTTCATATAGAAGTGATACTCTGTTTTATGTCAATGCCACTTACAGATTCAGTTAGAGTGGATAATGAAGAGATTTCTCTCACATTCTTAAATATCCTTGCAATTTATCAGATAAATTAAACTTTTTTTTCCAGCCTGGAAAAAGCATTCCTTTCATGCCTGGACAAACTCTTTCACCTCTAGAAGACTTTTTGAATAAGAGTTTCAAAAGGGAGCAAATTGATATGGTTTTTGAAAGTTGGAGGTACAGTCAGGTAAAGAGGAAGCCAGTGTAGAATATACAGCTCTGCAGCTACAGTGGGCCTTTTTAATGCCCTGAATCAGTGTAAGGTAATATAAAAGCCAACTCACATAGCATGTGGATTAGCTGCGGAGGATACCTGAGGAAGTTTTAATTACTGTTTAATATTTAATAGACCCTAAATAATTGTCATGAGTAGATGCATAAGACCATGAATGTTTCATTTAAACAGCACTATATATCAGAGGTAATTATAGGAGGATCTAATCTACACATCACTAGATTACAATAATAGCTGAATTTTACCTGTGGTAGTTGGAAATCAACACTCTTTCAGCCTTTAATTTTTTTAAGTGATTCTGTTCATTTTACTAAATTTTAAGCATAAAATGTCTCTTATTACCCTTCTCTCTGGGGATGTAAGTTACTTAAAATGTGATGGGGAAAACTGCCAAACAATTATTTAAGCAATGGGCAAGATTCTTTTGTGTGGAGAACAACACACTTCCATGCATGTCACAGAGCCCAGATGGGACCGCTAGGAAAACATGAGCTAGCAAAGTGGCACTGTCCTGAGAAACCATAAGAAAGTAGAGTCAGAGAAGCCTTGTTATTCCTGGAAGAAGTGCTGGATTTGATAAGAAGGCTCTTCACGAAACAAATTTTGTTTTAGTCTAACTCTGGCTGGTAATTGCGCTCATTGATTGGCACTTTTTAACCTTAAAATAATACATCATTTTCTTCACAGTCTGGCCAGATGACCCTATCGGGGCTGTCAGAACTGTCCAGGGGCCTGCGTATTTCCAGGGGGACTAGCCTCATCTCTGTCCTACTTATTTCAGATACCAGGATGCATTGCAAACCTTTCTGAAACACTGACTCTCAAAACATCACCTGAAAGAATTCTGCTCTCTGGAGGTTATGCAAGCAGGCTTTGCTTGGGTGAGGATGTGTTTTGTCTACTATGCACGTTTAGGTGGATGGAGGTTGGGGACACCTTGCATCCCATTTTTAGAGTCTTCATTAGAACTGACCAAGGGCTCAGGCAATAGAAAGGTCAGCAGTGGCTTACTCTCAGAAAACCGAGACATGGCTACCTACCTGTGAAATGGCTTCAGCTGGTTTACTATATATGACTGCGTACCAAAAGAATTATGAGTTGTGTTTATGTGTATGATTTTAGTTTCTCTTTCAAATAGTTCACGGATGAAGAGGGTATAATTGATGATATCACCATTTGTTCTCACTGGAGGGTCCCAGTTCACTAAGATCTCCTGAGGACCCCTGGCCTGCAATTTTGGAGGTTCAATCCCTGAGGGTGCTGAGGGGCTGGTTCGATCTTTGACAAGACGACTCAAAATACCCCCTTGGCTGTTGCTGGCAGTTACTGTGTAGCCATACTCCACACCTGGGGTGAGAGTAAAATCATGATAGCGTGTTTCCAAGCCTGTATATACAATGGTTCCATCCCTCCTAAGTTCATAACTTCTGATCTGGCCATTTGGGTTTCTTGGAGGTTTCCAGGTGATTTCTATTGATTCTGAGCCTGTGACTTGCAATGTTGGAGAGTCCATGTTCTCTGGCAGGGCCTCCATTGTCCAGGCAGATTTTGACACACTAGCTGTGCAACCTCCATTCGTGCAGGCTACAAGGGAGAAGTTATACTGAGTGTAAGGCTGCAGGTGGGAAACCAGCAGGCACAGGCCCTGGCCAGCAAGGGACTCTTTATTATCATATCTAACTAAATATTTAGTAATCTTTCCATTTTGCACTGTGGGCGGTGACCAACATACATTCATTTGAGTGGCACTGATGGCCCAAAGATCTGGAGGGCTGACTTCTGATGGAGCAGCCTCCAGAGTTGTGATGCTGGTGGGTTTGCTGGTGGAGCATCCTCCACTCGTGCAGGCTTGGAGTGCATAGCTATAGGTGGAAAAAGGAAGAAGCTCTTCATCAGTGTAATTGAAAGTCACAGGATCAAAGCTAAAAGGATAGAGCATTTCATTCCTTTGAAGCCTATAGGACTGGATAATACCATTAGACTGTTCTGGTGGGATCCAGGAAATCAGCAGTTTTTGGGGATTCATAGAAACATAGGATATCACAGGTGGAGAGAGACCTTCTGGAGGTGCTTGCAATGTCCTCACCACATTCCAAGAGCTACAGGTATGCCCAGCTGAATTCCAAGTGTAGATTTTATATTCACACTGCGTCCATGGTTGCAAACCTGTGTCATTATACATAAATGTATTCCTTTCAGTGTTATATTCTGTGAAAACAATTTTCTCGTCGGCCTGGATTGTCTGATTTCCCCAAGCTTTTCCCTCGAAGCATCTGCGAATCACTTCATAGCGAATTATTTTTCCATTTGGGTTAACAGGCTCAGACCAGCTCAGCTCAACACTGGTGGACTTCACAGAGTGGACAGTAGGAGCCAGCTGAGAGTCTGGAGGGGCTTCATCTGTCCACAGAGGCTGAGGCGCCGAGTGTGCACAACCTGCTCTGGTGCAGGCCTCCAGGGTCAGTGTGTAGAGAGTGAAAGGATCCAGGCGGCGGAAGAGAAACTGACGATTCAAACCAGAGTACTCCAGGAACCCGTCACTGAAGATGTTGTATGTCTACAGAAGGACAGAAGCAAAAGGGATAACTTGCAGCATACAATTTCTTTGTGTAGTTACTTAGCCCCTTTTTAACCTTCACCCCCTTGTTCCTTATTTTGGTGACCCTAATTTAGAAGAAGTATTCTGATATTAATTGGGGATATGTGATTTTTTTCTGTTAACATAAGGCCCACAGAGAGACAAACAATGTTTTTCTTTGCCTTTTTCTTTTCTTTTTTTTCAGTTTGGGAACTACATAAACATTTATCTCAAAACTAAGGGCTATTGAATCTGATTCTTTGACTTAAATGGTATTCACAAGGTTTCTCCTATTTGTATTTTTTTAAAGTAGAGAATAGTATTAAATTCTCCTGTTTTATGGATATGAACTGCTTCTGATCTCATACTGACTAAAGTAGGGTCTACCTTCCACGGCATTTGCTAGGAAATAGAATTACAATGCTTAATCATTTGTTGTTACAGAGTGCCAGGGCTGAAAGAGTATGCTTGTGTGTGTGTGTTTAGGCACACAGACACCTATATTTTATACATAAGTACAAATATCCATACATATATATGCATGTACATATATACATGTATATAAATCTTTATGACTAGGAGATGGAAAAAAACACCCTGTTTTTTCTTGCAGGCCATGGAAGAACTGATTGCTCCTTGGGGGCAAAGTAGTCTTTTGTTCTGGAAAAAAACATCTGAATGCTTATTATACTGTACGAATGTAGAGCAAGTTTTCATTTTTTATGAAAGATGGGAAGTAAGTTAATCTGAATGCAGGTGTTTTTGAACAGTGATTTTCCAACCTTTTCCTGCTCCAACAAACCTGAGAGAGATGACACACTCCTTTTGATGACTCCCTATCATGGTGACTCTCAAGAGGGGACAGGACACATTTTACAGCCCTTGGAAGGCACACCCTTGAAACATTCCCAGGAGTGGTTCTTGGGCAAGCTTAATTTAGACTAAATTGTTAATATACTCCATTTTTTCCCTAAGATTACATAGCCTAGAAGTTTGGAAACCTCTTTATGTTGGAATGTTGTATGTTGCTGTGATTTTCTTGTTGAGGACCCAGGGCAAGGCCACCCCCATGTGGGAAGGGGACTGCCATATCTTCTGAAGGGAGCGTAGGTTCCATAACTAGCTTGCAGCCTCTGTGACCCCCCAGCACCCCTTGCTGCCCCTGATATTCACCCGGCAAATCTCTAATTAGTGTAAAATTTAGCTGTCCCGCTATACTCAAGCTCTGAAATGGGTTTGTAGAAAAACACCCAAACATTGTTATTGGTCTCACTTTAAACTTCTATCCATACATTTTAAACAGGCGATTACCAATTTGTAATCCTATTTTATTCCCTCATGCTTTTGCTCTGTCATTTTCCCAGGTGATTATTTCACATTTCCTCCTTTCCCCTAACCACCAACACCCTCTTCCCTCCCTCACCGTTGATTGATTGTTGACATAACCACATCGTTCACTGAAAATAGAAGCAGTTAGAGAAGAATGCCTCCATGTTATATATTCTGACCTCTGTATCCATGTGAATCTAGACTTACATGATTTGCTTTTCCTCCTTTTGCTATGAATGAAATATCTCTGTCCCTATTGAAGGCCACCTAAGCGCTCTATCCCATCCCTTCCTCCTTCCCCAAGACTTCACTACTGCCGTTATTCTCATTATCTCCTACGTCACCAGTTTATCTCCCTCTACTGGTTATTTCTATTCATGTTTAAATGTACTCTAGTATTTTTCAATGATTTTAAATAAAACTTCCCCATCCCACAGTCTCCACCTATTGCTCCATTTCTCTGCTTTTCTTTTCATCTAAATGGCTTTAATGAGTTGATGTCCTATTTCCTCCCTTGCCATTCTCTCCTCAACCAGCCATGCCAACCAGGTTTCCCATTCTACTGCATACTCTCCTTGTCAAGATCACAGTGACCTCCTCATTTCTATACTCGGGGTGGCTTCTCTGCCTTCATTTTACTTCTGCTCTCAGCAACATTTTGGCATATTTTCTCTTCTCTTTTTGGACACTCCGCTCATGCACTTTTCCTTCTAGCCTAGTTCCCTCTTATTAGTCTTTGCTGGCTCTCTTTCCTCCTCTTGACCCCCACATTTATGCCTCAGGGCTTGATCCCAGACTCTCAATAGGTTGAGTTACATTCCCTCCATAGCTGATCTCCTCTGGCACCATGGGTTTATATAACATCCACCTGCTAACGGATTCTGAACATTTATCCCAGCAAAGAACTCTCTCAGGAGTTTTAGACTTGTACCTCACACTATCTACTTGCTCCTTCTAACTTGTTCATCTTCCAGTCTCCCCTTCCTCATCAATAGCCCAAAGCCTAAACCCAAAAGTCATCTCAAAGTGCTCCCTTTCCTTCATGTCTCTCATTCAGCTCATTAACACATTTTGTCATCTCTATCTTCTGAATGTATCTTCAATTCACCTATAGTGCATGATTTCACAACTGCTACTCTAATTTGACCCACCTTCAATTCTACCTTGAAATCTTTAATAGTTCTCAAACTCCATTGGTCCTTATATAGTCCATTTTCCACAGGGTAGCCAGAGTGATTTTTAAAAACATAAATTTGATCATGCTATTCCTTTGCTTAAAGCCTTCAGTAATTTTTCATTGCACTTGGAACAAATTCTAAACTTTACCACAGCCTACAAGGTTGGGCACAATCTGTCTCCTACCAGTCCTTCCAACCTCTTCTAGTGCTATCTTTCTTTCCCCCAAATACTTCATACACACTAGCTTTCTTCTCTTTCCTTGAATACACCAAGTTCATTCCTGGCTTCAGGCCTTGCATTTGCTGTTCATTTTGTCTGGAACATTTTGCCCCCATATCCTCACATGACTAACTCTGTCTTGTCATTCAGGACTCAGCTCAAATGTCAACTTGATTCAAATGATATTCCATTCTAAAATAGCTTGAGCAGGCATAATTACATTATTCTATTTAATTTTCTTTATAGCATTCATCGCTCTCTGTAATTCCCTTGCTTATTTATTTACTAGCTTATTGTTTGCTTTTCTGTACCCCCACCATTCATATACTCTGCCACATTTATTCACACAGACACACACACACACACACACGCACGTGCACTCACACATGGTCTGTAACATCAGGGAACCTGACTGTCTTGTTCACTCTTGAATAAGTATATGGCACTTAGTAGAAGTATTTCACCAAATATTTGCTTAATATTTGGTGAAATGTAAATAAAGGTCCAAGGAGTCAATATTCTTATTGTCAATTATGCCAGGAAGAAGCAGATGCTCTCATGGCTCCAAATAACCACAAGAAGAAGTGCTTTGAGGGAAAAGGAGCTTTCTTTTCTGATGGGTGCCTTAGGGCCGTGATTTGGATTTTAAGGTCATGAATCCTAAGGCTCAAGCCTCTTGCCCCAGGGGGGAGAAGTCTGGCTTCTGTCCACATGTAGGCAGGCTGGTGGGAAGCAGCTTGCTACTGCTACTTGCAGCAGGCCTTGAAGCTAGGCAGAGAGGCAGCCCACAGAGAGGCCCACAGGATGGACCTGGGCCTGTGAGCTCTAGTTACAGTTCTTAGTTATTGCTGTACGTAATTTCCTGCTGTCGTCCCTCTCTTAGGGTTTTCAGGGAGGCTTTATTAAAAGTAACAGCTTAGTCTCAACCCTGTGATGTGGAATTGATGTGGGAGTCTGCCTCTTGGAGAAGGAGTGGCAAAGAAAAGGGAAGTGTGTCTATAGCAGCTGCAGGCTGGGGGACTCTGCAGTCCCAGCCTGCAGAAGGTAGTTGATGAGGGTCTAAGAGATGGACCATGGCCAGGAGAGACTGGAGGTAAAGGCAGTAGTATGAACTAACAGGTATGTCTGCCACCATCCTTGGGGAGGAACATCAGAGAGGTAGATAAAGGCTGGTTTTTGTGTGGCTGAAGGTTCAAAACATCAAAATGCAGGCTATTCATGAAAATACAATCTCCCCTGTACTCATGGGCTGGCAGAGCTTGAGATACGTATACAACATTTATAACATTGTTTCTCACGGCTACATACAGAAGTTGGGAAGTTAGCAGACACCTGTGGCTTGCTTAATGAGCTCTTTTTGAAGCATAAATTAGGCAAGTCTTAAGCAAATAACTGGGTAGGGTAATTCAGGAGGCAGTAAGAACACAGTCTTTTAGAGTTCAGTTCTGATGTGAGTTCCTGGCTTCAAATCCCAACTCAATTACTTACAATGTAGGCTTGGGCAGTTACTTAGCCTGCATATGCCTCATGAGGTTTGGTGGTACCCACCTAGTAGGGTTGATGTGGGGATTAAATGAGATAATCCATGGAGAGCATTTAGCTCAGTGTTGGGTTATAGGAAGCATCACACATCTAAGCTAGGTTTCTATGATCTATGATTAAGTGCCTGGAGGAGCTATCAAGGAGAATTAAACAGGCTGCGAAGGGAGTTTTCCCACAGTGACCTGATGGCATGTCAGGGCTCATCTATTTATCTGGAGAATACCAAACATAATTTCTTACGCAGGGTAGACATTACCTTAATCACACCATTGGTTCTCATAGGCTCTGACCACTGTAGTAGCAATGCCCGGCCATTCTCTTTCTGTTCTACTATAAAGTTTCTCAGTCCACTTGGGGAAGATTCTAAGGTTTGAATCAGAGTCCAAGGGCTTAAAATTTCTCCTGCATGGTTTGCAGCCACAACACCAATGCGATATGTTGTGAATGGTTCTAACCCGTATAGGTGGGCTTGATGGCTTGTTCCCTGTAAGAAAATTAACGGGTTAAGTTGTTTTTTTTTTTTTTTTTTTGAAACTGACAATATTGCTGGAAAGTCATTCTCTGAACCTCATGGCCAAAGCATGTAGGCAACAGCAGTGCAAACACTACAGCAGAGTTTTGAATTATCATTAAGAAAACAATGCATTTTTTCTTATTCTTGTTGACACCCTGAATATATTACCCAATGTTGTATGATTTCAGACACTCAGAAAG
Source organism: Pan paniscus (assembly GCF_029289425.2). Classification (NCBI taxonomy): domain Eukaryota; kingdom Metazoa; phylum Chordata; class Mammalia; order Primates; family Hominidae; genus Pan; species Pan paniscus. The sequence continues at coordinate 33,723,622 of NC_073249.2, read as the reverse complement.
TGGACCAGATAGCATCCTTGACTTTTCAGTGCTTGCAGCCCAAAGCGTGTGATATATAAACATTAAAAAAAAAATGATGCTTCAGATCAGTGCTGCATCCAGCTCAAAATGGAAATCAGTGGTGCCAAGCTGCATGTCTGAGACTGGGATAATTGCCTGCCAGGTTAATATTAAGGGTTTGGAGAGTTAACCTGAACACCCCTAACTTCCAAATCCCCAACACTATCTGTTTGTACACAAGACTCTCCATCTTCCCAGTCTCCCTCTCTCATTCTCTTGGCATGTATATATATCTTACGAATTCAATAAAACAAATAAACACAAGAAAACAGTAACAAGCCAATTCAACTATACATGTACAAACACCCTTAGAGAAGTCTATTATTAATATAGATATAAAAATATTTTCATTTGTTAAAAGCACCATAAGTAAAACTACGAAACCTACCAAAAGTAATTGTTAGCTATGCTTGGAGAATTTGGTCTTTGTTGCTTTAAAAGAAAAGAAAAAAAGGGATAGCCAAATTAGGATTTTTAAAATTTGTTTGTTTTTCTGCTTGGAGAGCAGCATTAACATATTTGGCATAACTAAACTGGAGCTAAGAATCCTAATGTTTCTAAAGGCCCTGGGGTGCTCTTTCCACATCTGGACTGAAAGGATATGTCTTTTTAAAGTAGGAATTATGTGTGCAAGTGGGGTAGTAATGTGTTCATAGGTAAACACACACACACACACTGGCATTTTCTGTTGCGTACCATCCCCATTGGATATAAGAAATCATGAGAAAGTTTTGACTGGGTTAGTAGGATATTTACATTCAATGATCTGCTTTGGTTTATTAGATGTTTGAATGTGATACATGGTCTTCAATTGTCTTCTTTCCTTGATGAACAAGGGAGGAAGCATATAAAGTGGAGTAGTGAAAGTTATTTCTGAAAGTAGGCACCCAAGAACATCAGAAAAAATTATGTGTGGGGGCATCCAAATATCATTTTGGATAAAATCTAAAACAAGATGACAAAATCAAACAGAATTGTTTTCTAAACAAACTGGTTAGACAAAAACAAAACAATGTAGAAATAGGTTTTGGTGCTGTTTTCTGACATTATTGGCTGTATATTTTAACTGTGTTATTTCTTGTTATGTGTTAAACATAGGCAGAGAAAATACAATTTCCTTCACATATCAAAAACTTGTAAAGTCAATTTTCCTATTTCAATAAGTCCCATTATGATATTACATGCTAACCTCTTGAAATCTTTTAATATTTAAACATTTGCTGAGCAATCAGACTCTGAAACAAATTTTACAGAAATACTAATTTCTCTTTAAAATATTAAAAGTTAGATCATAAATATTTAAAAACTTATTTCTCCACAACATTGGATTGGCCTTTTAGATAAATATAGCACAGAACTAGAATGACCATAATGAATATTAAATCTGAAGATGCTACAAGTCTCGATTACAAACACTCTTTTCTGATAAATGATTCCTTTTCTGTGGAAATAGGGCAAACATGGGCAAGATTAATAATGCAAAAAAGAATAATTCTTTGTTCAGAATATTCAGTAATAGATGCCAAAAAAGCATACGCTCCAAAGCAAATAGTAATCGCCTCTAACAGATTATATATAAAAAAGGTGGGCTGCTGGGGGACATTTTTTCATAAGCTTTTGTCATAAGAAACATGAAAAGCATGTGGGCTATAAAGCAAAAACATATGTATATTGTCAGTAGCTGCACCTGCTCAATTATAGTTTATTTCAGAGCTGAGAATTCCATTCAGCCCCTAGATGGCAATACTATCAAACACTTTTGGTAACATGAGTACTTAATGATTAACAACTGGCATTCAGTCATCCAACACACTCCAGGCAACCATTAAAAAAATAACAAAACTGATTTCATTATAGATTCTTTTAATAAACATTTATGGCTCAGATCCTTGAAAGCAGAAGTATTCAAAATGCCCTAGCTTCCAAACCTCCACCATCTAATATGGAAATATGGCCTGTAGGTTGCAAGCTGAAGTTCATGCATGCCTGGCACAGAAAATTTTTAGGGGTATACTCCTACAAAGGGTCATTACAACAGTTGTTTTGCTTAACCTGGTCTACATGTATCTTAAAAAAAAAGAGAGAGAGAGAAATAGCCACATGTTGGGATGTAAAAGTAATTTCTGTATCATGAAATTATACTGAGGACAAGTTCTCATATTACATTATTTATTTATTTATTTAATTTATTATTATTATTCTTATTTTTTGGCTCTTTTGCCTAGGCTGGAGTGTGGCATGATCATGGCTCGGTGCAGCCTTGAACTCCTGGGCTCAAGTGATTCTCCTGCCTCAGCTTCTGGAGTAGCCAGGACTACAGTCATGTACCACCATGTGTGGCTAATTAAAACAAAATGTTTCTTTTCTTTCTTTCTTCTTTTTGTAGGGATTGGGTATCACTATGTTGCCCAGGTTGGTCTCCAACTCTAGAGCTCAAGTCACTCTTCTGCCTTGGCTGTGCAAAAGTGCTGGGATTACAGGTGCAAGCCACTGCTGCATCTGGCTACTTTGTTATTCCTGAATAGTTTTATACACACACACATACACACACATACACACACACACAAACCACATATAGACTCCTTAAATAGATCTAAACAATAGCCATAGTTTTTGTCAATGTTTAGTAAAAGCTATATTAAAAAATGAAGAAAACATAAAAATGACAAGATAATCCTTGCCAATTTATTCTTTGACGTTTTGGGAAATAATTTATATTATTCTCTCCTGAATGAATTTCCAACATCAAAGTTCACTATTTTAGAATCCTGCTGCAAAATTTGGATGCAGTTCACTCTGTGGATTGGGTTGGCTCTCATTTACGTACTAAGTTGCTTGTTATTTTTCTTAAATTTAGGATATTTGCTTGAGCACTGTGGATCTTAGATGTTTTGGATTCAGTTCCTTCCTTTGGAGATGTAGCGTTCTGTCTCACTAACTAGGAAAAGTCATCACTAAAGATGATTTTCCTTCCTTTTACTCCTTTGCTTCACTTTTCTTCCATTCCTTCCTTTCTCTTTCCTCTTATTCACCCTTTCCTTCTTCTCTCACTCCTTTTCCTCTATAGAGATTATCTTAATTCAATACTCTTACTTCTTCCCCTTTATTGCCATTATTTTGCTCTTTCCTTCCTTTCACTCTTCCTAATGATTTTTTTGACTACATTTTTTGTTGTCCCTGACTTCTGGCCTGCCACCTTGCACTTGCTTCTGTTTTGTCTTTGTTCATCCTATGTCCATGTCCATATTGTATGTAATTCTACAAGCATGTCAGCTACTTTTGTTAGGCAGCAGATGAAGAAGATGACTCAACAAAGAAAAACAGGAAGAAATATTTTACTAGGAATAATCCATTATTTGCAATCTAATATCTTCAATGGGATTCAGCCTCTTTTTTCCTTCTTTAACTTTATATGCATGAAGGTCAGAGTTTGGATACAAATCAGTGCCTCATTTTATGAGACATAAAGACAAGACTCTCTGGAACACTCTGTCAGTTGAGGTTCTTCTGGCAATTTGAACTATATTTTAACCTCTCGACTCAGCTCCTGGGGACATATGAAACTACTTGGAGTCTTCAGCAGTCTGACAATTTTACACCATCTCCTCTGATTATTTTTGATGACTTGAAGTGCCCCAAAGGTGGCCATGGGGTCAATAGGTTTATGTAAGTTGAAAATGATCAAAAATTACCATTGATCTGTAGCTGTCAATAAAAGGCTGTGTGGGGATACTCCCTGCACAAATGTTTAAACTGCATAAAGCTTCCCAACTTAGTCATCTTTGAGTCTATTGATCTGAGGATCCAGCAGTTTCCAGAGCTTTCCCTCTGGTCTTTGGGGTGCATTTTCACTAAGCTCACTTACTGTAGACCTTAGGAATCTTTTTACCCTGCTCCCAGTAATGAACCAAAACAATGATGTATAGGCACTGTTGTGTTCATCAACAGAGTATTACGTGTGCATATTATATTTTGGAAAGGGTTAATCTTCCGGGTCACCATCAACTTCATTCTAAGCCAGTGGGATTTCTTCTGGCTTTGTATTTCATTTATGATTCTCCCTTATCCTGGGCTCTTTATCCTGAAATGGATGAGTTTTGGCTTCTGCATCCTAACCAAGTCACAGGGTTCCCTTGCCTCCTTAGTTATCACGAATACCAAGAACCAGAGAATAAGTCACATCAAAAATTCACCTTTTTGTGCAAAGAGAACTTCAGAAGAATCTAGATTTAAGTATATTAACCTCTGTATTCTTAAGTTGAACTGCCCAGATCCTTTATCATTAATTACATTTTATCTTGTCTTAATGATAAGGAATGATTATACCTGAGACCTAGAGTTTCTGATTTAGATTACAAATAAAATGTAGAAGCAGTTCGAGCTCCCATTAACTGTTATCTAAAAGCCATGACTTTGGATAGAGTACATCCAGGCAATTGGATGACTTTTATATGTCGTAATGTAGACAAATCAACACAATATATTTTTCTAGATTTTTGAAAGCCAGATAATTTGAGGTGTGGATTCTGCAGGACTATTTTTCCTCTCCATTTATAAAGTTAACCTTTAAGTTCCCCAAAAGTTGATCAACATATTTATATCTAATACTATTTTGCAAAATTCAAATCAGTTTTTTTTTTTTTTTTTTTTTTTTTTTGAGATGGAGTTTCACTCTTGTCGCCCAGGCTGGAATGCAAGGAGTACAATGGCGCAATCTCAGCTCACTGCAACCTCCGCCTCCTAGGTTCAAGTGATTCTCATGCCTCAGTCTCCCGAGTAGCTGGGATTACAGGCACCCGCCACCACGCCCAGGTAATTTTTGTATTTTAAGTAGAGACGGGGTTTCGCCATCTTAGCCAGGTTGGTCTTGAACTTCGGACTTCAGGTGATCCACCCGCCATGGCCTCCCAAAGTGCTGGGATTACAGGCATGAGCCACAGCGCCTGGCCATCAAATCAGTCTTGATACAGAAATTATTATTATTATTTTTTTACCACGCATTAGGCAAATATCAAACTTGAATACTTATCCATGGTTCACTTGGCATGAGACTTCCAAGCCTGCAAAATATAAACATTGTCAGAACATTTTCACCGACTTCACCTGCACACTTCCTTTACCAGTGCCATCTTCACCTAAATGTATCTCAGCTGGTGAGACAAAAAAGACATTTATTTTGACAGCACACATGTACATGCAGAGTTGCTCCAGAATCAAAGATCAACTCACAATACAAGAAAGGTAGAACAAAATACCCTTTAGGACCATGGCCTATTGTTTAGTGTTCAGGCCTATTGTTTTAGTGTGTATGTGCTAGGCAGCATCACCAAGTGGGATGACACAGCTGCCAAAATGCTCAGTGCAAACATTTAGCAGTTTCTCAGCAGCTGGTTTACTTCTTTAAACATTTTTGAGCATCTTTTATGCAAAAGACTCTAAAAATTGCAATGGAAGATACAAGATGGGTAACACAGACTCTTGACTCTGAGGAACTTATAATCTAATAGAGCAAATCAATAATGTATATACATACACACAATTCAGTGTGGCAGTGCTATAATAAGCACCAGAGAAATACTAAGGAGATACTTGTTATTCAGAAGAAAGGGGGTGAGGACTTGGGGAAGACTTAATTGAGATGTGGCATTTGATCCAGGCCAGGAAAGATGTAGAATTTGAGTAGATAAAAATAGATGAAGGATTAGAAGAAGGAACAGAAGAAAGTTCTGGAGATACCTGGGTGGCAGTTCAACAAAGCAGAAGTGTGACGGTTGCAGGGGAATAGTAGGAATTGTGGCTGGAAAGGGGATTGTGATGACTGAAGAGGGCTGTGAATGTCACCCTAAAGTTTTTGAACTGCATTTGTTAGGAAACAATAAGTAACATTAGGCAAAAAATTTAAGACCTAATTATGTGTGAAGAGCTCTGCAATGCAATTTGAAGGAATAATGGAAGAACTTTTAAATTTCACCCTATCGTGGTATAGATCATGGTCAGTGACTAATGAAATAATAAATCTGCCAGGAATTAATTAATTAACTCAATTATTATTCAGCCAATAAGTATAGATTGCCATTTGCACAAGGTAATAGGAGAAGTATTTTCTTAGAAAAAAGATTTAAAATTTTCTTTATGGAACATTCACTCTATTTCAAAATTTGTAATTATTCTTTAGACACAAGGATTTTTCTTTTGATTTCAATTGAGGCAGGAAGTATAATAACTGAATGGTGTTAAAACCAATTTTCCTATTTTCTTTCCTGACCCACTATCAGAACCACGCCTTCCTGAAGTGTGTTTTCTCCTGATACTGGGGACATGTTTGAGTGGAACCCTCTACACCCTTTTCCCAGCCCCTTGTACATATCAAACAGTGATGAGACAGCTGGAAATGTTAAGGACACTATTGACGACTGGGTAACAATGAGGCCAACTCAAATGTACTCATAAGTGTTAAAGCATTCCTAGCTCTGGGTTCTAGCTAATGCTGTCGCCTAATGGATTAGGCAGGGGCCAATTGTTATAACAATTGTAAATTTCAAACTTAAAATGTTCAGCTTGGAGGATCCACATATTAACACTGGGATCACTTTAATGCTTTTACTCCAACAACTCTCTACACTCAGAAAAGAAGAATGATACGTGAAAAGGGAGAAGGTTTTTTTTTTTCTCTCTTTAGAATACATCATTCATTTTGTAATGGAGGGGTCAATTCAAAAAGAAGACTCAATTCACAGACATTTTCTTTATAGACAAATTGGCTGTATCAATTTAACCTATAAAGCAAAAGCTAGAGTTATTGCAAAATGAACAATGATGCTTCAGTTACCATAAAAACATTGGGGGAAAAATGGTTTTGAAATGCCTCATTTTTCAAAGGAGAAGAGGAAAAAAATTAAATTTGTGATAATTAAATTTTAAAGTGGCAAATCAGTCACACTAAATATTAAAAAGCAGTACTTCTGATCTATCAAAATTAAAAATGTGCATACGCTGTGACCCAGCAATTTCACTCTGATAATCTATTCTATGGAAATAGTAGCAAAACTGTACTAAAACTCATATAAAAATTTTCATTTGGGCCATAGCTTTATATTTATTTAAGCCTTGATTAAACACACATGTATTGAGAGCTTCTTATACACTAGGCATGCTCCTAATCTCTGAGGATACAATAGAAAGCAAGGGAGGCAAGGTCATTACCTTCCTGAATTTTACATTATAAACGAGGACAAATGGGCAATATATAAACAGAGAGAGATAGAGAGATCAAGACATAGAGAGAGAATTGGAAATTTTGGTAAATTATGAAGGGAATAAGTAGGGTGGTGCACTAATTAGTGTTTGGGCTTAGGTAGTGGGGAAGAGTGAATGAAATTCTTGATTTTACAAGGGCGGGTAAGAAAGGTCCTTGAGGAAGTTACATTTAGGCAAGAGTGCAGAAAAACACCATCTGTGTGAAGAATCAGGGGACAAAGTTTTGGGCAAAAGCAAGAGCAGAACAGAAACTCTAAGATGGGAACAGACTTGGTGTTTTTGTGGACAGAAAGGAGCTAGTGCGACCAAGCCGGGTGATGGAGAGAAGAATGGCCCAAGAGAAGGTCAAAAGGATGAGCAGGAGCTAGATGGTATCAATCCTGGAGGCCAAGGTAAAGAGTTCAAGTCTGATTCAATTTCAGTGGAAAACCATCGAAGGCCTGTAAACAAGGGTGTGACACAATTTAATCTAGGTTTTGAAGAAATCATTCTGGCTGATGTGTGAACAATATATGGAGGCCATTGCATTTGTCTACTCGGGCTGCTATAGCAAAGAACCATGGACTGAGTTGCCTTAAACACAGAAGTTCATTTTCTTGCAATTCTTGAGGTTAGAAATCTAAGATCAAGGTGTCTTCATGGTTGGCTTCTGGTGAAGCCTCTCTTCTGGCTTATAGACAGCTGTCTTCTGGATGTGTTTCCATGTCATCTTTGTGTGCATGCAGAGAGATATCTCTGGTGTCTCTTCTTCTTATAAGAACATTAATCCTATAGGATGAAGGTCCCATCTTTATGACCTCACTTAAGCTTAATTACCTTCTTAAAGGCCCTATCTCCAAATACAGTCACCTTGGGGGTTAGGGCTCCAGTGTATGCATTTTGGGAGGAACACAATCCATTTCATAACATGGGTCAAGAGAGGGAGGGGAGACATTCAAAGGCTTTTGCTGAAGGCCAGGAAGGGGTAATAGTGGCTTGGACTAGGGTGGTAATGGTAGACATAGAATTAAGGGGATGGATTTATATTTTGAATGTAGAACCAATAGAATTATGATGGATTGAACGTAGAAGGCAAGGGAAAGAGAGGAATGAAGGACGACTCTTAGGTTTTTTTTTCTTGAGAGAAAGGGTAGGTGAGGGTACCATTTAATGAGATGTAGAAGTCTGAGCAGTAACAGATTTGGGAAGGGAAGGAACAACTTTGGTCTTGTTAAGTTCAAGATGTCAAGTAGACAGACCAATGAAACTATAGTTTTGGGAAGAGACTGAATTAGGAATACACATTTGAGGGTCCTTGGACATATCTCCCAAAATCCAGTTTTATATCCAATTGCCTTGTTAACCTCTTCATTTGGATGTCTAATACATCTGAAACTTAACAAGTCTCCATATGATCTCTTGATTTTCCCTTTTTTGAAGTTTGTATTATGTCAAATTGGTTAAGGTGAAACTGCATATCTCAGAATTCCTTCTGTGGGAGACACACCTTAAGGTGACCCCTGCAAAGAATCATGCCCTTGTGTGATTCTCCCTCCCCCTGAGTGCAGTCAGGGCCTATGCCTTGTTGCTAACTAATAGAAAATGGCAAAGCTCTGGGATGTCACTGCCATAAATATGGCAGACACCATCTCAGCAGACTGAAAGTGAAATCCTTCAGCTGGTCTTTAAGAAGTAAACTGCCATGCTATGAGAGGGCCTGTGAAGGACACCTGTGGAGGGGAACTAGGTGGTCTCTAGGACATGAGGGCCAACAGCCAACAGGAAGCCAGGGCCTCCCTCTCATTCCCACACAAGAGAAATGAACTCTGCTAACAACTTGAATGAGATTGGAAGTAAATGTTTCTCCATTCAAACCTCCAGATGAGAACACAGCCCAACAGACACCCTAATTGTAGCCTTATGAGACTTGAACAAAAGGCCTGAGACTCTTGACAAAGGGGAACTGTGAGATAACAAGTAGAAATTGTTTTTAAGCTACTAAGTTTGTTGTACTTTGTTATATATAGCAGTAATATATCTTCTCTATCTAGTTCTGGATTAAAGATACATTTACGTACAATTTGGAGAATGAAAGTAAATCAGTGGCCATTACTCTTCGAAGTTGGTTGAAGTTAGATGTGAAGACGAATCGACACAGAGGTGCAAGTGGGTTCCAGATTGTCCTCATTCTCCACTGCTCCAATCTGACTCTTCTTTCCAGCTGCTGACTCTTTAACCAATAGTGGCCCAGGTCTACCACCTGACACTTAGTGCTGGCCCCACAGAGATGGTAGCTAAACAGAGGAGTTGCTTTCCATAGACCTCTCCATAGGCATCTGTGGTAGGGACACTAAGGTGGCTCGCCATCCTTGGCTTCTTGAATGGGCATGGTGGCAACTCCCTTACCCATCTTCTTACTCCCCTCCCCAAATCTTCACTTTCCCAGCTATTCCCACAATTGCGTAAGGTCTAATTCCTAGAGAAATCGCTCATCTTTAGCTGGGTGTGGTGATGCAAACCTGCAGTCCCAGCTATTTGGAAGGCTAAGGTGGAAGAATTGCTTGAGCCCAGAAGCTTGAGTGTAGCCTGGGCAACATAAGAAGACCCTGTCTGTAATGAACAATAATAATAAACTTTCTATCTCAAAACCCATAGTGTTCAGTCTCCCTGACTGAAATGATTCTGATGTACCTAGAAAAGCTGCTTCACCTGCCGTCTTCCCTTTTTTTCAGTTGATGATGACTTCATTCTTCCAGTTGTTTAGGCCAAAAACTTTGGATTCATTTTCTCTTTTTTTCACATCTACTCTACTCATTAGGAAATAGGACTAGATTTATTTAACTTCAAGATACATCCAGAATCCCACCAGTTCACACCACATCTACTACTACCACTCTGATCCAAGCCATACTTTCCTACTGTCAGCACTGCAGTAGCCTCAGTTTGCCTTTTTTTCTCTTTTTTTAGATGGAATCTCGCTCTGTCACTGAGGCTGGAGTGCAGCCTCTTGGCTCACTGCAACCTCCATCTCCCAGGTTCAAGCGATTCTTCTGCCTCATCCTCCCGAGTAGCTGGGACTACAGGCAAGGACCAACAGGCCAGGCTAATTTATGTATTTTTAATAGAGATGGGGTTTCATCATACTGGCCAGGCTGGTCTCGAACTCCTGACCTTGTGATGTGCCCTCCTCAGCCTCCCAAAGTGCTGGGATTACAGGTGTGAGCCACCGTGCCCAGCCAGTTAGCCTATTTTTAACCTTAAATCCTCATTGTCCACATAGCAAAAGTGTATTTTGGGCACAAGTCAGATCATGTCACTCCTCTGCTCAAAACCCTGTTCTAGTTCCTCAAGTTATTCATAATCAAAGCCTGTTCTTTCTGCCCACCCTTCCACTTCCTTTCTGACATTGTCTCCTATCATTTTCCCCTGGGAAAACTGCACTGCAGCCACACTAGTCTTGTTGAAATTTTTAAAACATACTAAACAAGCTCGTGCCTTGAGGCCTCTGTACTGGCTGTTTTCTCTGCCTGCAACCCACTTTATGCATAGGTTTGCATGAGTAACTTCAGCTCATCTTCTCAATGAGCCACTCTTATTTAAAACTGCAACTGACCCACTCTCCTCCCTGTCTCCTCCCAATTTTGATTCTTTTTATCCTGATTTATTTTCTTAAGCACTCATCACCTTCTAACATACCATATTTTTTTATGATTATTGCTTGTTGTCTGTCTTTCCTTGCCAGAACGTAAACTTCACAGAGTTAAAGGCCTGCATCTACTTCATTCTCTCTAAACCCCAAATGCCTCTAATTGTGGCTGGGCTAGAGTAAGTGTTCAAAAGTATTTGTATTATCAGTGAATATGGACAGAATTTAAGCTGAAGGGCTGGGGTGAAGAAGCGAATGTAGAGTGAAGTCTAAGAAGTAGACTTGAATGAGTCTAGGAATAGTCTAAGGAGAGAGTGTAGGTCAAGTAGAAGAGAGAGCTCAGGACCAAACTCAGTGGCAGATGCAGGATGAGGCTGACTGGGACAGCAGCAGAAAGGAAATCAGTAATAGAAGCTGAGACCAGGACAATAAAGGGAAGAAAACCAATACAGTGTGTTCTCGTTGAAACTGAGAGAAGAGGGTATTTTTTAAAGGACGTGTGGTAAGCAGTGTCAAATGCTGCTGAAATGTTAAGGAAGCTGTGCATAGGAAGAGCTCTTGATTTCGTGGCAAATCGTCTTGATATGAGCCTTTTAATGGAGTGATAAGGACAGAAACCTGGTTGGAGTGGGTGGTTGGAGAACAGATGTATAGAGGTAGAAACAGGGAATAGTAACATATTCTTTTGAGAAGTTTGGCTGTAAAGGGGAACAGGAACAAGAGATGGTAGCTGGAGGGGCCCATGGAGTCACATATTTAAAAAATGGGAGATACCAGGAGTATATTTTTATATTGATGGCAATTTTTCAATAATGAGGTAGAGATTGATGACTCAGGAGAGAAAGATATTTTACATATATATATATAAATTAGAACTTTCTTCTCACTTTGCATATGGAAATCAAATTAACCAGAAATCTGTATATGGCAAACTGATATGGGTGTGCTCAGCCCTCAGCCAATTAACTGTGAGTTAGCTACAGTATCCTTAGCAAAGCAGTATTTCATAACCACAGCAACAATCATTGCATGCTTAGCTCTTTGCATAGATAAATTTGCAACAACAATACTTCATAGAAAATGAAGTGGTATGTAAACTACCAGGCTATATCTATGAGGAGCAGGGAAATTCTTTAAAAATCATTTTTGAAGGTTTTAACTAAATTATTACTTTTCATAAACTGGACCTTCTAAGTGAAGGGTGCAGCATCAATGAAAAGTTCCCCATCTCCTCCCCACGCCCCAGTTGTTTAGTTCTCCTCCCTTATGGTAACAAAAGTTATTCGTTTACCATTTTCTTTTCATTTTTAATTTTTTTTGAGACAGAGTCTCACTCTGTTGCCCAGGTTAGAGTATTGTGGCATGATCTTGGCTCATTGCAACCTCTGTCTCCAAGACTCAAACAATCCTCCCACCTCAGCCTCCTGAGTCACCACAGGTGTGTGCCACCATGCCCAGCTAATTTTTGTGTATATATATATATATATATGTGTGTGTGTGTATACACACACACACACACACACACATATGTACTTTTTTTTGTGTGTGGAGACAAGATCTCACTAAGTTGCCCAGGCTGGTCTTGAACTCCTGGGCTGAAGCAATCCGCCTGCCTCGGCCTCCCAAATTGTTGGGATTACAGGTGTGAGCCACTGCACCCAACCAGTTTACCATTTTCTTGTCTATCCTTCCTAAGGTAGATTATTTGTGAGCAAAGTTTTTGCTCCTACTATGTCAGACTTGGTGTATCCCATTTCATCTTCACATGAAGCTAGGAGATTTGTATTGTTATACATAAGGAAATTGAGGCTTAGATAAGTTAAATGTCTTACCTAGAGTCATACTGCTGACAAAGAGACAGGGTTATGATTTTATTTCTGTGCTATGTGGAGGTAAAATGTACTTGTGAAATGTATTAGTAGTTCCAGTGTTTTGGTTTCAAGACCGCTGTTTCTTAAAAACAACTGAAGATACCAAAGAACTTTTGTTTCTGATCTTTATATCGATCAATAGTACCATATTGAAAATTAAAGTAGAGAAGTGTTTAAAGGAAAAGAATACTGAGACATGTATACGACTAGCCAGCAGAGTGACTACATCCTCATACATCATGGAGCCTCTGGAAAACTCCACTGTACCCTCATGAAGGGGATGAAGGTGAAAAAGACATGTAAGTTCTTACTGTTAGTATGAACATAGTTTTTCCCTGGCAGAGCCCCTGAAAGAGTGTTTGGGACCCTAAGAGATTAGTGGCCTACATGTTGAGTACTGCTTAACTTACTATATCCCACTTTAATTGGCAGCTCCAAATAAAGATGAATCAGATTTGTTTGAACTTTTATTCAGTAAAGAAAGGGCTGCTATGCTTGTAACTCTTGATAAACACAGACAAAATACTTGTGGTTAACTATAAAATGTTCTCATATAAATAAGGCCTATTAGAAAGACATTTAGGGTTAAACAGTCTAAAAATTGTGACTGGCACTGTACTCCAACTGTCTGATTTTGTTGTTGAGCCTAAAGTCCATAGGGCCCAAATGACCTGTACAAGATAAGACAATCCATCAATACCAGAATTGCAAATGAATTACAAATTCGCAACTCATATCTACACACTCTTTTCGATTTAAATTAAAATTATTTGTTGAAAACAAGACATTCAAAATTTCTGGCCAGGCATGGTGGCTCACACCTGTAATCCCAGCACTTTGGGAGGCCGAGGCGGGTGTTTCAGGAGGTCAGGAGATCAAGACCATCCTGGCTAACACTGTGAAACCCCGTTTCTACTAAAAATACCAAAAATTAGCCGGGCGTGGTTGCAGGCACCTGTAGTCCCAGCTACTCGGGAGGCTGAGGCAGGAGAATGGCGTGAACCCGGGAGGTGGAGCTTACGGTTAGCTGAGATCACGCCACTGCACTCCAGCCTGGGTGACAGAGAGAGACTTCATCTCAAAACAAACAAACAAACAACCTACAAGGCATTCAAAATTTCTTTGTCATAAGCATGGCTACTCAAGAGAGAAAAATGGTTTGAATTTACTCACAGGTCCACGTTTATTACTTGATAGATCTTATACTCTAGTGTATCTGTCTCTTCCCTTGTTTGTCCCCTTACCACTTCCTAATAACATCACATTGAGGGTTAGGATTTCATTGTACAGATTTGGAAAGGGAGTGGGCAACTGCATTCAGTCCAGAGCAATGACCATATAGGATTTAGCCCTTAGAAAAGTTGTTTTACATTTAATCATCTCAAGAGACAAAATTCAGCACTCATATAGCAAAATCATACTTAATGATAAAACTTTAGCAGTCTTCCTGTTAATATAACAAATAAGACAGATGCATTCTATTTATTATTGTAGTGGTAATCCTAGGCAATGTAAGATAAGGAAATAAAAAGAGCTATGCAGCAGAGATTATTATAATTTACCAAATATTCATTTATTTTACTTTTTTCACAGTTGCTAGTTTCCCTGCCCCTAAATAGAGAGGTTATGAGACATTCTTATCAATGGGATGTGAGAAGAAGGAATGTCAGCTATTTCCAGGTCTGGACCTTAAAAGCTTCTTGCAGAACTCTGCAGCATGCTCTTCCCCTATCATGATCTGACACTGATATAAGATGGAGAAGGGCAGCCAAATCCACCTTTGACTTTCCCACTTTTATTGCATTAGGTAGTGAGATTTGGAATTTTATTTGTTACCAGAGCCTATCATATCCTATCTTATTCTAACACAAGGTACACGGGTTTTGAAGCATGAGATATGATTATTAACTACCTAAAAGGTCCACAGAATCTAAAAATAAACGATTATAGAGTTCAGCAATTTTAGGATCATACGAAAATCAATTGTATTTCCCAATAAAAAAATATAACAACCAGATTCTAAAACTTACAACTTACAGGAAAGGTGGGAATTGGCAGTAATCAATATTCTAGTCAAGGAAATTTAGTTACAGGGAAAAGAAACTCATTTTGATTGGTTTTATAAGGAAGAGAAAAGGCAAGTATAGAACCCAAGCCTGTACAGAAGCTACAGCTGACCTCTGAGCAATGCAAGGGTTAGGGGAACCAATGTCCTACATAGGCAAACGTCTACATATCACATAACTTTCTGTTTTTATTTGTTTGTTTGTTTGTTTTTTGAGACAGAGTCTCACTCTATTGCCCAGGCTGGAGTACAGTGGAACGATCTTGGCCACTGCAACCTCTGCCTCCTGGGTTCAAGGGATTCTCCTGCCTCAGCCTCCTAGTAGCTGGAATTACAGGTGTGTGCCACCACACCCAAATTTTTGTATTTTTTTTTAGAGACAGGGTTTCCCCATGTTGGCCAGGCTGGTCTTGAATTTCTGACCACAGGTGATCCGCCTGTCTCATCCTCCCAAAGTGCTGGGATTACAGGCATGACCCCCTGTGCCTGGCCTACACATAGCTTTTGACTCCCC
The DNA here is from genome assembly GCF_029289425.2 of Pan paniscus. Lineage (NCBI taxonomy): Eukaryota > Metazoa > Chordata > Mammalia > Primates > Hominidae > Pan > Pan paniscus. Next base: position 33,708,230 of record NC_073249.2, on the reverse strand, counting down.
TGGAACTTAACTACTAACAGGATACTAATAACAGAAGCCTTACCAACAACATAAGCTGTCAACAAACACATATTTTGTTTGTTATATGTATCATATACTGCATTCTTACAGTAAAGCAAGCTAGAGAAAAAGTTATTAAGAAAATCATAAGGAAGAGAAAGGTCATAAAGGTCTTCATCCTTGCCATTTTCTTGTTGAATAGGTCAAGGAGGAGAAGGAAGAGGAGGAATTGGTCTTGCTGTCTTAGGAGTGGCAGAGGCAGAAGAAAAGCTATGGGTAAGTGGACCTGTTCAAACCTGTGTTGTTCAAGGGTCAACTTTACAGGTTTGGGTTTTGAAACTGGAAAACTGTCAGAACTGAGTTTCTCTCTCTGTCACTCAGGGGCTGCATGGCACTTCTCTCTCTTTTCCCTTTCTCTTAATTTTCTTTCTTTCCCTTTTGCCCAGCATGGCTACCAATTGTCAGTCTAAACAACCTTACAGCCTTATTAGTCATAACCATCTGACTACTGTCTCTGTGTGTCTTCAGAAAGACAGGATCTGGTTGGTTGTTGGCTATGCAATGGGTTTGCTGGCCTTGGGTCAGCTGTTGCTGAAGAGTTAGCGGATACAGACTTGTGCCCCTGCTCTCGTTTATCAGCTTAAATTACAAATGGAGGCATGGTGGCTCACACCTCTAATTCCAGCATTTTGGGAGGCCAAGGTGGGAGGATCGCTTGAGCCCAGGTCAAGCTTACAGTGAGCTATGATGGAGCCACTGCACTCCAGCCTGGGTGACATAGTGAGACCTGTCTCTAAACAAACAAAATAAAATAAATGGTAGCAGATCTCAGTGAGAGGATGCCATGGTCATATTAAAACACTTCCATTACACCCTCTGTTTTTTTTGTTTGTTTGTTTTTTGAGACAGAGTCTTACTTTGACACTCAGGCTGGGGTGCAGTGGCATGATCTCTGTTCACTGCAGCCTTGACCTCCTGGGCTCAAGCGATTCTCCCACCTCAGTCCCACAAGTAGCTGGGACTACAGGCATGTGTCACCAGGCCCAGCTAATTTTTTTTTTTTGTATTTTTTGTAGAGATGTAGTTTTACCATGTTGCCCAGGCTGGTCTTGAACTCCTAAGCTCAAGAGATCTGCCTGCCTCGGCCTCCCACAGTGTTAGGATTACAGGTGTGAGTCACCTCACCTGGCCTGCCCCCTATTTTTGATATTAGACGATAACATGGCTAAAGATTACTCTCTATGGTTGTCTCTGGAAAGACCCCTCCTCTTGGCAAAGGCTGGTTAGGGAGCGGAGTGCCACCCTGTAGCTTGGTTTCCAGGTATTCCTGAAGCTTTACTTCAAATGAAGCCTGCAATATCAAATACTTTATTGCTGTGTTTGTCAGTGAACATTCAAATCTTTTGGGCTTCTCTGCTTTCTGTAATCCTACTTCTGCTTTTAAAAAATTTTTTATTTATATTTTTTTTGTTGAGATGGAGTTTCGTTCTTGTTGACCTGGCTGGAGTGCAATGGCACGATCTCGGCTCACCGCAATCTCCGCCTCCCGGGTTCAAGCAATTCTCCTGCCTCAGCCTCCCGAGTATCTGGGATTACAGGCATGTGCCATTACACCCAGCTAATTTTGTATTTTTAGTAGAGATGGCATTTCTCCATGTTGGTACGGCTGGTCTTGAACTCCCAACCTCAGGTGATCTGCCCACTTCGGACTCCCAAAGTGCTGGGATTACAGGCATGATCCACCACACCCGGGCTTTTATTTATTTATTTTTTAATTACACTTTAAGTTCTGGGATACATGTGCAGAACATGCAGGTTTGTTACATAGGTATACATGTGCCATGCTGGTTTGCTGCACCCATCAACCCGTCATCTACATTAGGTATTTCTCCTAATGTTACCCCTCCTCTTTCTCCCCAGCCCCTGACAGGCCCCAGTGTGTGATGTTCCCCTCCCTGTGCCCATATGTTCTCATTGTTCAACTCCCACTTATGAGTGAGAACATGTAGTGTTTGGTTTTCTGTTCCTGTGTTAGTTTGCTGAGAATGATGGTTTCCAGCTTCATCCATGTCCCTGCAGAGGACATGAACTCATTCTTTTTTATGGCTGCATAGTATTCCATGGTGTATATGTACCATATTTTCTTTATCCAGTCTATCACTGATGGGCATTTGGGTTGGTTCCAAGTCTTGGATATTGTGAATAGTGCCACAATAAACGTGTGCATGTGTCTTTATACTAGAATGATTTATAATGCCTTGGGTATATACCCAGTAATGGGATTGCTGGGTCAAATGGTATTTCTGGGTCTAGATCCTTGAGGAATCACCACACTGTCTTCCACAATGGTTAAACTAATTTACACTCCCACCAACAGTGTAAAAGCATTCCTATTTTTCATATGTTTGTTGGCTGCATAAATGTCTTCTTTTGAAAAGTGTCTGTTCATATCCTTTGCCCACTTTTTGATGAGGTTATTTGTTTTTTTCTTGTAAATTTGTTTAAGTTCCTTGTAGATTCTGGATATTAGCCTTTTGTCAGATGGATAGATTGCAAAAATTTTCTCCCATTCTGTAGGTTGCCTTTTCACTCTGATGATAGTTTCTTTTGCTGTGCAGAAGCTCTTTAGTTTAATCAGATCCCATTTGTCAATTTTAGCTTTTGTTGCCATTGCTTTTGGTGTTTTAGTCATAAGGTCTTTGCCCATGCCTATGTCCTGAATGGTATTGCCTAGGTTTTCTTCTAGGGTTTTTATGGTTTTAGGTCTTATGTTTAAATCTTTAATCCATCTTGAGTTAATTTTTGTATAAGGTCTAAGAAAGGGGTCCAGTTTCAGTTTTCTGCATATAGGTAGCCAGTTTTCCCAGCACTGTTTATTAAATAGGGAATCCTTTCCCCATTGCTTGTTTTTGTCAGGTTTGTCAAAGATCAGATGGTTGTAGATGTATGTTGTTACTTCTGAGGCCTCTGTTCTGTTTCATTGGTCTATATATCTGTTTTGGTACCAGTGCTATGCTGTTTTGGTTACTGTAGCCTTGTAGTATAGTTTGAAGTTAGGTAGCATGATGCCTCCAGCTTTGTTCTTTTTGCTTAGGATTGTCTTGGTTATATGGGCTCTTTTTTGGTTCCATATGAAATTTAAAGTAATTTTTACTAATTTCGTGAAGAAAGTCAATGGTAGCTTGATGGGGTAGCATTGAATCTATAAATTACTTTGGGCAGTATGGCCATTTTCAGGATATTGATTCTTCCTATCCATGAGCATGGAATATTTTTCCATTTTTTTGTGTCCTCTCTTAACTTCCTTGTGCAGTGGTTTGTAGTTCTCCTTGGGGAGGTCCTTCACAACCCTTGTAAGTTGTATTCCTAGGTATTTTATTTTCTTTGTAGCAATTGTGAATGGAAGTTGACTCATGATTTGGCTCTCTTTCTATTATTGGTGTATAGGAATGCTTGTTATTTTTGCACATTGATTTTGTATCCTGAGAATTTGCTTATCAGCTTAAGGCATTTTTGGGCTAAGATGATGGGTTTTTCTAAATGTACAATCATGTCATCTGCAAACAGAGATAATTTGACTTCCTCTCTTCCTATTTGAATATGCTTTATTTCTTTATCTTGCCTGATTGCCCTGGCCAGAAGTTTCAATGCCATGTTGAATAGGAATGGTGAGAGAGGGCATCCTTGTCTTGTGCTGGTTTTCCAAGGGAATGCTTCCAGCTTTTGCCCATTCAGTATGATATTGGCTGTGGGTTTGTCATAAATAGCTCTTATTATTTTGAGATACATTCCATCAATGCCTAATTTATTGAGTGGTTTTAGCATGAAGGGGTGCTGAATTTTATTGAAGGCCTTTTCTGCATCTATTGAGATAATCATGTGGTTTTTGTCATTGTTTCTGTTTTTGTGATAGATTATGTTTATTGACTGAGGTATATTGAACCAGCCTTGCATCCCAGGGATGAAGCTGACCCGATCGTGGTGGATAAGCTTTATAATGTGTTGCTGGATTTGATTTCCCAGTATTTTATTGAGAATATCTGTATCAATGTTCATCATGGATATTGGTGTGAAATTTTCTTTTTTTGTCGTGTCTCTGCCAGGTTTTGGTATCAGGATGATGCTGGCCTTATAAAATGAGTTAGGGAGGAGTTCTTCTTTTTCTGTTGTTTGGAACAGTTTTAGAAGAAATCGTACCAGCTCCTCTTTGTACCTCTGGTAGAATTCGGCTGTGAATCCGTCTGGTCCTGGGCTTTTTTTGGTTGGCAGTCTATTAATTACTGCCTCAATTTCAGAACTTGTTATTGGTCTATTCAGAGATTCAACTTCTTCCTGGTTTAGTCTTGGGAGGGTGTATGTGTCCAGGAATTTATCCATTTCTTCTAGATTTTCTAGTTTATTTATGTAAAGGTGTTTATAGTATCCTCTGATGGTAGTTTGTATTTCTGTGGGATCAGTAGCGATATTCCCTTTGTCATTTTTCACTGTGTCTATTTGATTCTTCTCTCTTTTCTTCTTTATTAGTCTAGCTAGCAGTCTATTTATTTTGTTAATCTTTTCAAAAATCCAGCTCCTGGATTTATCGATTTTTTGAAGGGTTTTTCGTGTCTCTATCTTCTTCAGTTCTGCTCTCGTCTTAATTATTTCTTGTCTTCTGGTAGCTTTTGAACTTGTTTGCTCTTGCTTCTCTAGTTCTTTTAATTGTGATGTTAGGGTGTTGATTTTAGATCTTTCCTGCTTTCTCTTGTGGGCACTTATTGCTATAAATTTCCCTCTAAACACTGCTTTAGCTGTGTCCCAGAGATTCCGGTATGTTGTATCTTTGTTCTCATTGGTTTCAATGAACGTATGTATTTTTGCTTTAATTTCATTCTACACCCAGTAGTCATTCAGGAGCAGGTTGTTCAATTTCCATGTAGTTGTGTGGTTTTGAGTGAGTTTCTTAAGCCTGAGTTCTAGTTTGATTGCACTGTGTTCTGAGAGACTGTTATGATTTCCATTCTTTTGCATTTGCTGAGGAGTGTTTTACTTCCAATTATGTGGTCAGTTTTAGAATAAGTGTGATGTGGTGCTGAGAAGAAAGTATATTCTGTTGATTTGGGGTGGAGAATTCTGTAGATGTCTATTAGGTCTGTTAGATGTCTATTAGATCTGCTAGAGCTGAGTTCAAGTCCTGAATATCCATGTTAATTTTCTGTCTCGTTGATCTGTCTAATATTGACAGTGGGGTGTTAAAGTCTCTCACTATTATTCTGTGGGAGTTTAAGTCTCTTTGCAGGTCTCTAAGAACTTGCTTTATGAATCTGGGTGCTCCTGTATTGGGTGCATATAGATTTAGGATAGTTAGCTCTTCTTGTTCCATTGATCCCTTTACCACTATGTAATTCCCTTCTATGTCTTTTTTGATCTTTGTTGGTTTAAAGTCTGTTTTATCAAAGACTAGGATTGCAACCCCTGCTTTTTTTGCTTTCCATTTGCTTGGTAAATATTCCTCCATCCCTTCGTTTTGAGCCTATGTGTGTCTTTGCACGTGAGGTTGGTCTCCTGAATACAGTACACTGATGGGTCTTGTCTCTTTATCCAATTTGCCAGTCTGTGTCTTTTATTGGGGCATTTAGCCTATTTACATTTAAGGTTAATATTGTTATGTGTGAATTTGATTCTGTCATGATGATGCTAGCTGGTTATTTTACCCACTAGTTGATACAGTTTCTTGATAGTGTTGATCGTCTTTACATTTTGGTATGTTTCTGCAGTGGCTGGTACAAGTTTTTCCTTTCCATACTCAGTGCTTCCTTCAGAAGCTCTTGTAATGCAGGCCTGGTGGTGTGACAAAATCTCTCAGCATTTGCTTATCTGTAAAATATTTCATTTCTCCTTCACTTTTGAAGCTTAGTTTGGCTGGATATGAAATTCTGGGTTGAAAATTCTTTGCGTTAAGAATGTTGAATATTGGCCCCCACTCTCTTCTGGTTTGTAGGTTTTCTGCAGACAGATCCACTGTTAGTCTGATGGGCTTCCCTTTGTAGGTAACCCGACCTTTGTCTCTGGCTGCCCTTAACATTTTTTTCATCATTTCAACTTTGGTGAATCTGATGATTACGTGTCTTGGGGTTGCTCTTCTTGAGGAGTATCTTTGTAGTGTTCTCTGTATTTCCTGACTTTGAATGTTGGCCTGTCTTGCTAGATTGGGGAAGTTCTCCTTGATAATATCCTGAAGTGTGTTTTCCAACTTGGTTCCATTCTCCTTGCCATTTTCAGGTACACCAATTAAATGTAGGTTTGATCTTTTCACATAGCCCCATATTTCTTGGAGCCTTTGTTTGTTCCTTTTCATTCTTTTTTCTCTAATCTTCTTGCACTGGTCCATTAAGTTGATCTTCAATCTCTGATATCCTTTCTTCTGCTTGATTGATTTGGCTATTGATACTTGTGTATGCTTCACAAAGTTCCAGTGCTGTGTTTTTCTGCTCCATCATTTATGTTCTTCTCTAAACTGGTTATTCTAGTTAGCAGTTCCTGTAACCTTTTTTTTCAAGGTTCTTAGCTTCCTTGCATTGGGTTAGAACATGCTCCTTTTGCTCGGAGGAGTTTGTTATTACCTTGCTTCTGAAGCCTCTTTCTGTCAGTTTGTCGAAGTCATTCTCCGTCCAGTTTTGTTCCCTTGCTGGCAAGGAGTTGTGATCCTTTGGAGATGAGGCATTCCAGTTTTTGGAATTTTCAGCCTTTTTGCGCTGGTTTACTCTCGTCTTCATGGATTTATCTACCTTTTTCTTTGATATTGGTGACCTTCAGATGGGGTTGTTTCATGGTCTTCCTTTGTGTTGATGTTGATGCTATTGCTTTCTGTTTGTTAGTTTTCCTTTTAACAGTCAGGGCCCTTTTCTGCAAGTCTGCTGGAGTTTGCTGGAGGTCCACTCCAGACCCTGTTTGCCTGGCTATCACCAGTGGAGGCTGCAGAACATCGAAGACTGCTGCCTGCTCCTTCCTCTGGAAGCTTTGTCCCAGAGGGGCACCTGCCGGATGCCAGCTGGAGCTCTCCTGTATGAGATGTCTGTGAACTCCTTCTCGGATGTGTCTCCCTTTCAGGAGACACAGGGGTCAGGGACCCACTTGAGGAGGCAGTCTGTCCCTTAGCGGAGCTCAAGTGCTGTGCTAGGAAATCTGCTGCTCTCTTCAGAGCCGGCAGGCAGGAACGTTTAAGTCTGCTGAAGTTGCACCCACAGCCAGCCCTTCCCTCAGGTGCTCTGTCCCAGGGAGATGGGAGTTTTTCTCTAAGTTCCTGACTGGGGCTGCTGCCTTTCTTTCAGAGATGCCCTGCCTAGAGAGGAGAAATCTAGAGAGGCAGTCTGGCTACAGCGGCTTTGCGGTGCTGTGGTGGGATCTGCCCAGTCCAAACTTCCTGGTGGCTTTGTTCACACTGTGAGGGGAAAACCACCTACTCAAGCCTCCATAATGGCGGACATCCCTCCCCGAACCAAGGTCAAGCATCCTAGGTCGACTTCAGACTGCTGTACTGGCAGCAAGAATGTCAAGCCAGTAGGTCTTAGCTTGCTAGGCTCCGTGGGGGTGGGATCCACTGAGCAAGACCACTCGGCTCCCTGGCTTCAGCCCCCTTTTCAGGGGAGTGGACAGTTCTGTCTTGCTGGGGTTCCAGGTGCCACTGGGGTATGGAAAAAAAACTCCTGCAGCTACCTCAGTGTCTGCCCAAACAGCTGCCTGGTTTTGTGCTTGAAACCCAAGGCCCTGGTGGTGTAGGCACCTGAGGGAATCTCCTGGTCTGTGGGTTGTGACGACTGTAGGAAAAGTGTAGTATCTGGGCCAGATAGCACAGTCCTTCATGGCACAGTCCCTCAAGGCTTCCTTTGGCTAGGGGAGGGAGTTCCCCGACCCCTTGCACTTCCCAGGTGAGGCGACGCCCCACCCTGCTTCTGCGCCTTCCATGGGCTGCACCCACTGTCCAACCAGTCCCAGTGGGATGAACCGGGTATCTCAGTTGGAAATGCAGAAATCACCCACCTTCTGTGTTGGTCTCACTGGGAGCTGCAGACTGGAGCTGTTTCTATTTGGCCATCTTGCCTGGGAATCCCCTACTTCTGCTTTTACATGAGAGGCCCATGTTCTGCCTTCAGTTCATTTTTACCCATCGCTGTTCACTTAGTTTCAGGAGAGGAAATCATGGCATCCTTGGATGGAAATAGCTAATTGCTTATGAACTTTGGACTGCTTTCCAACATCACTTACCATCTCTCCTAGATCCTAATGCATTGACAGAGTCAAGTGCAAGAATAAAGCTCTAACTTTCCTAATTTAAAAGTCAGAGTGATGCCAGAGCCTAGACCTGGTTAGGAAGCAGGGTGATTCTGATTGCCAGCCCTTACCAGCAAAATCTCCTGCAGCCTGTCTCTTTGGGCACATCCTTAGCCTCTCCCTGGTCTGCCTCTTTCATTCACACCCTGTCCCTAGACTCATGACTCAGACCCAGTTACAACACACTCTTCAATGAGGCTGCGCTTTTGTTCATGATTTCCTCCTTTCTTAGAATGCCCTTCTATGCCTGGAAAGGATGTATTTCCATCCTTGAAAATACAAATTTAATGTCATCTCCATTTGGAAGAGTGTCTTGACTCCCCAGACTGAGTTACTTGTCTCTCTTCTCTGTTCTTTCTGCTGTTTACGGCATTTTTTATATTAGATTGATCTATTTACCTGCCTTTTCTCCCCACTAGACCTTGAACTCTTAGAGGACAGGGACTAGGGATACAAAATATGTTTGGCACCATATGGGTGCTCTATAGATGTCTGCGGAATGAATAAATTATCTTTTATTTAAATACATTATCTTATTGGCAATATGCTAGCTGTTTTAAAAATATTTATTATAAAACACACCTATTTTTGGGGTCCAGGATTTCATCTATTTAAACACACTGTTATTTTTTTTAAAACTATTTTATGTATCCCTAAGAAAGAGAAAAATATGCTGCTAATTCAACAATAACACAGTGATTCCTTTATCACTTAGATGTGTATTTTATACTTATTGAAAGACTTCTTTAGACTTGCATGGGCATAGTTTGTTTTTTCTTTTTAAGTTTTCTATGAAGTAACTGTTTCTGTGCCTTTTGTGTATACTTTTTATTTTAATGCCAAATCATAGTATGATTTTTTGAAGCCATTTTAAGTGGCAATTAAACTCAATGTGTGTCGTACCAACGGTGCACAGAACTCAAGTGAAGTGACGAGAGTTTGTGCAGGCACAGGAAATGACAAGTATGTAACAACTGCCATCTACAGTGATTGTAAGATTGTTAGATGCATGCAATTTCAGAGACGGAGAAATATGAAAAAATGTTCATCATAAAAATCAATGAGATTTCTGTTCTGTTTTCTAAGTTCTCTTTCAGAATAGAAAAGGGTCCCCTATGGTAAAAGGTCAGTGCATAACTTGTAGCCCATTTACTTGAGCAAAGGGCACTAACTTGTTCTTGGTCACAACACTAATGGGACCAGAAAACTAAAGATGGTAGGGGGCAGCCAAAACACTGCCACCCTGACTGCAGTCGACCAGCAATGACACAAAGCAAAAACCAGTTACGAATTCACAAATGATATTTTAAGGATGGTAACAAATGGAATATTTAGGACTTTGGCCGTGCACACATAACTCTTCTGAAAGACATATCTGACTACTATATTCAGTGACTGATGCTGCTGTTCTCAAAATTATTCTTAGCATAAGTTCCTTATGCCTCAAGAGTATCTCAAAGGATGATAACAATGAGTGCTTTTCAAGTACTTTATGTATATTAAATTGTGTAAGCCTTAAAACAACCTTATGAGATAGACACTATTATGACCCTTATTTTTCAGATAAGGAAATGGATGAAAAGAGAGTTGAAGCACATTGTCCATGGTCATATAATTGTAAGGGGAAGAACCAGGATTTGCCTGGGGGGATCCTGTCTTTTGAGTCTGTGCTCATAACCTTGAAGGTATGCTGGATATTGCCTCACATCCCTCTCACTACCTCTACCAGTCCTACCAGACTTTGCATGATGGATGCCATCTAATGCTATTTCTTCATACAGATAGCTTCTTACATCTTCCTTTCAGGGAACTAAGAAAGGCTTTCTTCTGTTCTTTGACCTAGGCCTGCCTACTGTTCTGCTTTTTAGGAGGTCAGGCTGGATGGTAATCTCAAGAGACAAGGAGAGATTGCTTTTCAAATAAAAACAACTCCAATAATTTGGCCGTAAGTCAGGAAAAGTAGACATTATGAGATGAAAATATGATGATTGTTGAGGCTAAGATAAAAGCTACTGCATGAATGGACCACTGAGAAACTTCCACAATTCACTTGTACCAGGCTCCAAACGGGTTAACTGGTTATCACCAATCAGAAACCAGGTGATTAAGCAGACATTTGGTGGCACACTTAAGCAGTTGTGGCAGGATATTGAGTTGTTGCTTTGAACATATTTCAGTATAATAGGATTTAAATTTTCCCCTTTTCTTTGGACTTTTCAGTTAATATTGGAATTAAATTAAAGCATTAAGTCAACCAGCTTAGTGCAAAGCAAATTATGTCAGGTTCAGCATTGAAAGCTTTGTTATGGAATATCTATTGAGTCAAGCTTATTAACTTGTAAATCCTCTAGTTTTAGATTATGATCTATTGATTATCTGCTTTTATTTGTGTTTTAAATGAATAAACAAAAAGAAATCATCATGGTTTAGTAATTACACCTTAAGAGAAAATGTACTTAAGCTTAGCATACTTAATTAAAAATAAAAACAACTTTGATTTGTTCTGAGAGCTAGAAGTTGTGGTTCTTATTTTCATTTAGGCAGATCAAAGATTGTTTTTATTTTTCCACAATCATTTTTACTAGACATTTGGACAAAATGGGAACAAAATTTTTCACAAAGGATAGAAAGTGTGCTGAGTTTGGCATTTTGAATGCATTATTAATTGTTCTACAATCTATTATTTTGCTTGGCTTATCTTAGCAGAGAGGCAGAAATGATCTGCTGTCTCATATGTAGGAGAAAAATTCTGAGAAGCCCTCGTGACTAACACCCAGGAAGAGTCAACTTCTGAGAGGCCAGGCGCTTTAATCAAAACAGCAGTCAACTTAGAAGAATTGAGTTCAAGTTCTGATTGTCACTCACACTAGACGTACCTCAGGTAAATCATCTACTTTTTCTGAGCTAGATTTCTAACAGTTAGTATCTTTCTCTTGGGCTTTTGTGACAATTAAAACAGATGACCTCTGTGAAGTACCTGGCACATCACTGTCACTCAAGAAGAGTGCTCTGAATGTGATCCTTGGGAATAGGAACAGCTAAGGAAAGCTAAGGAAATGTGGGGTTCTGTTGATTCCAAAGGATAATTGTTTAAATTTGACTTTATAGTTTATTTAAAACTCTCAGCAAAAAAATAAAGCTCTGAGATTAGTTTGTGATCTGAGGGTTAAATCCACAGTCAAATTATGTCTTTTTCTGGCATGGTTCTAGGCACTAAATGGAAAGGAATAAAAGTAGAAAGTATGAACGTACTGTATTTTAGGAACTGTAATCCATTAGGAATGTAAAACTCACCTTTCTGAAACCACTAAAGAAATACATGGGAACTAAGCACTGAAGGTATATACACAAGAAATCATCATGGGTTTAGGTGGTCACAAAATACTCCATAAAAGGATAGCCTTTAAATATCAATATACAGGAAATTTACTAGCTCTGTGTGCTAGAAGAGTACAATTGCATCATTCAATGCAACATGTGAACAATTAAAACAAATTTAAAACTCATAGAATCTTAGAAGGGAATTTATAATAAGCAATTTGACCATCATATCTGATGCAAAAATCCCAGAAGACAGTGGGAAGAAGGACGTGGAAGGGAAACATCCTTTTAAACTCAATAAGAACTAAAGACCAATTTGCAAAAGTTGTATTTTTTATAATGGAGACTCTGGAATCTGCTTTATTTTCCTCCATTGCCCTTAGCTTATGTATGGTATGTATATATTTTATTTGCTTATCTTGTTTATTGTCTTTGTCTCCCCACTAGAGTAAGAGCTTCAAGAGGGAAGCATTTTTGTCTGGTTTATTCACCGTCATACACCCAGTTGGCATATATTAGACGCATACACATACTGACTGGATGAGTGAATGAATGAATCAATTAAGTTCTGTATCTGTCCTTGGAAAAGGAAGAATGGGAGTTTTACAGCGAGGAGCTAACAATATTCATCTATTTGTTTGCTTTTAGTGCAAAGCAGTGATCCCCAACCTTTTGGGCACCAGGGATCCGTTTCATGGAAGACAATTTTTCCATGGATGGGGGAGGTGGGGATGGTTTTACAATGAAACTGTTCCACCTCAGATCATCAGGTATTAGTTAGATTCTCATAAGGAGCACAACTTAGATCCCTTGCATGCGCAGTTCATAATAGGGTTTGCTATGTGAGAAGCAATTGCCACAGCTGATCTGTGGAGCAGATCTGTGCTCCACTCCTCAGGTGGAGCACAGCAAGAGGTGGAACTCAGGTGGTAAGGCTCACCCTCCACTTACCTCCTGCTGTGTGGCTTGGTTCCCAACAGGCCACAGACCAGTACTGGTCTGAGTCCCCGGGGTTCTGGACCCCTTGTGTCAAGTGACATATTGTAGTTTATGGTTCTATGCTAAGGGGGTTTATGGATTATATCATCTGGTTTTAAGTATACTAACTTTGGAAACATGAATGGCTTTCAAAATTCCTAGAATTCAAATTTATGATTCAAATATAACACTAACAATACAAACATAAATGAAGAACAAATAAATGGCCAGTCTGATTCTACTTCCTTCAAGCTCCTTATCAACCACAGCATGAGGTAAAAACATGAACGGTCAAATTGTATTTGATCAGAAGTGTCAACAAAATTTTGAAATGATCAAGAACACTCAGGAAAGAGATTGACATTCAGCATCATTAATGATTAATTTTTCAGTGTGTATTGTGCCTTGAGGTATTATTGATAGTAGTTGCTCATAATAAAATATTTTCTTGATAATTTTATCAATTTCCACTCCTTTAAAAATGTCTATTTCTATAGTGTAAATGATACTATTTAACTAGTACATATTTTATAATTTACAAATAAGTAAATATACATATTATGCAGATGTGTGCTCCCCAAATTATTGTTTCTACAAGTGAATATTCTAAGAAATTTGGAGATTGCTGACTTGTATTAACGTTCTTCCTTCAGCAAACCTATTATTAAGAAGAAAAACAGAGCAAAATCTTTTTCCTCTTTGAAAATGAAATTGAATTTGATCACAATGATCTGATGAATAAAGTTCTAAAATAAGAGCACAAGTAACTCACTTAGGTTGTTGCCTTGTAATGGACGAAGTCCAGTAATACTTTTTGGAAGATAAATGCTTGAAGATAATTTGTAAAAAAAAAAAATAAAAATCTCATTCCCTTAACTAATTTTCCAGTGGGAAGTGCTGACTATTATTGGTAAAAATGATACCTATGGTCATTGCCCGGATGGCTCTTTGAAGAATGTAGTTGGAGACAAAAGCCCTATAAAATGTGTATGTCACAAAATCATACTAAACCTCTATTGTGCACTGGGGCTATTTTAACCAGTTACACTGTTTCATTTATTTTATTAGTTCTTTTGACTATTTCTCGGGTTGAATGATTTGATTTAAAATCTCTGTTAAGCTTAAAGGCTAGAGTGAAGAAGACCGATGCACATACAAGTGATTGGGGCAAGGTATAAAATATTTACACTGCCTCTCACTGCTGTGTTACTTACAAGATTGCAAGTGATCAGTTACACTAAAAAAGGTGCTGTATTGGGAAGGAATCAAGAAGCTATGGGTACACAGGGAACTCCCCATCCCAGGGAAGTGATGTTCAGTTATCACAGTGACTGTCATTTTAACAATTGTGCAAGTGCATCATTCACTGTGGGTGACTAGAAACAGATGAAGAGGAGCTGAAAAATGGAAGAATTTTCCTTGTCTCATGTCTCTCTGATAACGAGGCAGACTACAGAGCATGAAAGATGCGGGCTGCCCAATTCAAACCAAAGCACGTAGCCACCATCCGGGCATTTTAAAAGTAGGACACATGAAATGCTCAGATGTATCCCCCAACAGGGTGCAATAATACAGCAGTAAAAAGAAAACTACAGTGAACTATGGCTACTTCCACACTTGCAATCATTCTAGTACAAGAAGGGGCAAAGATTTTCCAAAAACTCTTTCTTATGTACATCTCAACTGCTCATACGTTTAGCTTAGGGTCTTAGCAGTCATGCGTGGTAAGTAAACATACCCAGTAGAGGGCGCTCTCCTCATGGAAAGGAAAGGGTCCTACGGCTCTAGGTGGAGCACTCAATTTGAGGGTTCAAAAATAAAACTACTCCTTAGACTACAGACACTAAAAGCATCATTTCCTTTCAGAAACATTCACAGCTGAAACAAATATTGACTTTTAAAGTGATATATTTGACATTCAAGTGTGTACTCAATTGAGCCATTTATTTCAGTTGCTGCCAGATGTAGATCCTTAATTTTCTGAACGAGAATGACTAAATTACTCAAAAGTTAGAAAAAAAAGAACAATAGCATGTTCTTTTTGGATCTTTGAAGGTAAAAGTTCAGAATTTCTTATTTCTGGAATAAGAAATAAGAAATTTCTTATTTGCTGGCTCCATTTCTTCTATCGGCTTCTAGATCCTCAAGGCAAGCAATCTACTAACACTGCATAGTAAGTCACTGCTGCTTCAGTGTAACATCCCTCAAGCCCTCGCTTTCTTCCAACTTCTTCTGATGTACGTTTTGCAATAAGAGAGATAATGTTATTTACAGGAATCAATGGCGGACATATAGAAGCATATAATCTTTGAATGCCCGCAAAATGAAATGCATGAATGAAAATGTTGAATTCATATATTTCAATTGAATTTTAATTATATAGATAAAGAGTATTTTATAATCCCTTCTTAAGTTCTTTCATATTTGCAAAAGTGAGCATTCACAAGATCAAGTCAATTTACAAGGTTTTCATTTCCTGTGTTGCGACTTGGAGTTGAACTGAGAGACAAATAAGGAAGGCAAGCACAGTGCTTGTTGTAAAAATGCAGCATCAAAACACCCTAATGATACTTATAATTGCTAGAAGTAATTTAAAACTGTCTTTCTGCTTTAGGAAGGAATGAAACTCTGAGGAAATACAAATGAGGGAATTGAAGAGAACATATTTTAGGAAGAAAATTTATTCAAAGAGAATCTTTCCATTTTAATTTCCTCATGTCAGTAGAAATTCTAGATACATTTAACAGGAAAACTCCTCAAGACTTTTTTTTCTGGAAATCCCTAAAGTTTTTTGGGGGGTCTCTCCTTATGTATCATTTTTTATTTTACTCCTTGCTAAGAATTCTTATTAGTCATTCTAACTATTCAATTTGTCCTGCCTGTTTTGTAATGAATAAATAGCATATACTGTTAATTGGCCACCTGAGGTTCAAAGAGGGGAAAAATGGAGTTGATGTCTGCACACTGTAATGTGCTGACAACATATTGACCACACTCTATTTCACAAGATTTAAAATCAAGCTTCCTCACTCTATTCACACTTCCCTCCCTTTGCTCCATTCTTGACTGTCTGTGAGACTAATATAATTTTCTTAAAGTGATTTATTTCTAACAGATGCGATCACCCAGCCACAGGGACCTGGATGCACAAATGTCCCCTAACAACTTTAATTTCTGGATATAATAAGCATATATTCCACTAATAAATAATTATTGTTCTGTTAAAAACGAGACACCAAGGCTTGTGGCGTGATGACCAGGTCTTCCTAGTCAGAAAGGACAAAGAGATGGACTCTCTTGAGGCCTTTAGCGACTCCCAACCCAAATATGCTATCATATTTCTAAAATGTGGTAGGCCAGGAAGGAAGAAAATTGGTCACAGTTTAATGTGGCCCAGCAATATTTAGAAAGCTACTTTTAGGTACACATTTAGTTTCTTATAAATCAGATATTAAACATGATTAGGTAAGGAGGATGATAGCATAGGTCCTGGTATAAAGTTTATATGACAATCTCAGAAGAGTGATTTGTTCTTTCCCTCAAGTTCTTTCCTGCCTCTTTTAGCATCTCAAGGGTAGATGCACATGTGTGTCCTCATCACCTTTGCTGTCATCAGCACTGTCGTTTTTGAAGGCTGGTGAGTTGGCCCTCAGCAGTGTCACCAATTCAATGATGAAGCCTGGGCTGTGATTCATTGTCCAGGACTAAGTGAGGCACCACCAGAACACTGTGGATGTTGAGTAACTTTTTCAATGAGTTTAATATCTCAAGTCAACCTTTGGAGGAGCTTGTCCTCTTGGCTGGCCTCTTGGCTGGACTTGTCTTTTCTTTCCCCACTGCTCTACCTGGAGTCTTGGGTCAACTGCCACAAGACCATTCGGCTACTAACATATTTAGTGAAGAAATCCATACTTTTGGGAAAGGGGTATTAGGGAATGCAGGGGAAACAAGAAAATATAACAGCTTTTCCTTCCTTCCTTCCTTCCTTCCTGTCTTTCTTTTCTTTTCTTCTTTCTTTTTTTTTTTTTTTTTTTTTTGGAGTCTTGCTCTGTCGCCCAGGCTGGAGTGCAGTGGCAGATCTCGGCTCACTGCAACCTCCACCACCTGGGTTCAAGCAATTCTCCCTGCCTCAGCCTCCCAAGTTGCTGGGATTACAGGTGCCCACCACCATGCCCGGCTAATTTTTGTATTTTTAGTAGAGATGGGGTTTTGCCATGTTGGCCAGGCTGATCTCAAACTCCCGACCTCAGGTGATCTGCCCACCTCTGCTTCCCAAAGTGCTGGGATTACAGGCGTGAGCCACAGCGCCCGGCCAGAAGAAAACTTTTCCTTTTTTTGAAATTCTGGACTAGTATCTCCAGACAGGACCCTGTCAACACACTATGACACCGTGATATCTTCATGTGCTGATTTCTTCTCTGAAAACCTATTTTGAATCTTACTCACCACTATTTACTGAGTGCCGTCTCAGTTCCTGCGACTCTAAGAGGTGCTGCCTCTCTGAGGGAGGCACTATTAGGCATAACCTCCTGAAGGCACACAATGAGAAAAAAAAGCCAAAGCCAGTCTCTAATCCATGTTTCCTGACCCCAGACCCATGCTGCTAACCACTCACTCAATAGCTTTGCTAGGCATCTCTTGGGAGTATTTTGATTTTTTTAAAAAAAATCAGTTGTTTTAATATCAACCCAATTAATGGGGGCATATTGGAAAAATATTCCCCATGTGACCTCCTGAAGCAGAGACTTGCCATCAGATGTTTCAAAACCAGGCTTCTGTTTCTTTGCCTGAATAAGGTAATGTCTGTTCTACTTTTCTTCTATTTGAATTTCACCCATTGTTCAAAGCACAGACCTCTCCCAAAAGCCTTCTCTGAACTTTTCCAATCCAAGTGATCTTTTAATTCTTTGAAACTTTTATCAATTGTTTTCTATATTTATACTAGGCAATGAATCATATCAAGCTCTGTGTCATCTCTTTGTCCTATTGAACTATAATTTGTGGCTTTCATTGATGTTTAGCTTTTCATAAATAACATCTTGTTCCACTAGGCTGAAACTCAAGAAGCAATACTGGATAATAGAAAGAAAAGGCTTTAGAAGCTGAGAGAGCTGCAATCAAATCCCAACTCTGCAGCTAGCTGTGTGACCTTGGGTATGCTACTTAACCTCTCTGAGTTTCCATTTCCTCATTAATAAATTTAGGTAATAATACTCCACAGATTGGTTATTGAGGTGAAATAAGATGGCATGTGTAAAGTGCCCACAATATGTTTTATGTGGAAGTTGTCAGCTTATAAATTGAAATTGGAACATATAAATGATGCTTTCTCAGTTTGATTTAGCTGTGAACATACAGATTTCCTTTTAGGTGAAATAAGAAGCATAACAAAGCATTTGAAAAACAATTTCTGAAATATGATTACAGGTTAGCAAGAAACCAGAAATAAAAGCTAAATATTAAAGAGAAAAATAAAGAGAGAAGAGGAATAGAAAGTGTGTGTGAGGGAGAGTGGAGTGAAATTGTAGCTGAGTAGGCCAGGTAAGGCTTTAGTGATAGTAACTTTTCACTTAAGACCAGAAGAAAGTGTGGGAGCCAACCATGGGGACACCTGGGGAAGAGCTTTCCAGGCAGAAGATGCTCTAGTCAATAGATTGCTAGCCTTGCCATTTGTGCCATGAAGAAATAATAACTTAATGGGTTCTCATTAATTTTAATGCATGCATGCAAAAAGAATAATTTTTTGGTTTCCTAGGTTTTTTCCCTCTCTTTTTTCTTTTTTAGTTTAAAGGGCAAGTTATATCCTGGTCTTTCTCCCTTTGGGGAAATGGAGAAGAAAAAAGGGCTTAAAGATAAAGCAACTCTCCTCTGGGAATTTAAAGTAGTTTTTCCTTCCAATTTTTCTACAAACGTTTATCTGGACTTTTACTTTAACAAACTGTGTTTATAACATCTTAGAAGACCAAAAAGTTGGAGGATTGTGCAGTTTTAGAGAATAAAACATCGATATGACCTATATGGAATTTTTAAGTGCCAAGGTGTTTTTGGTGTAATAGGTCTAAAAATATTTGAAGGGTTCAAGTCTTACTCAAATATTAATGGTCTTTATTGTAATTCCAAAAGATTTTTGATTATCTTAAGTAAGCTTCCTCTTAATATCATGCCCCAAATAGGGATGACAGAAATTATACTTTTAAAATTTAATTTAAAGTTCCGGGATACACGTGCAGGATGTGTGGGTTTGTTACATAGGTAAACGTGTGCCATGGTGGTTTGCTGCACCTATTAACCCATCACCTAGGTATTAAGCCCCACATGCATTAGCTACTTATCCTGATGCTCTTCCTCCCCTCACCCCCCTAATAGGCCCCAGTGTGGGTTGTTTCCCTCCCTGTGTCCATGTGTTCTCATTGTTCAGCTCCCACTTACAAGTGAGAACATGCGGTATTTGGTTTTCTGTTCCCAGGTTAGCTTGCTGAGGATAGAAATTATACTTTTAATTCTTGATGTCATCATCAAGGAAGATAGTGGAGTCTTAACTGTTTTCCCCAAAAACAAAAATACTTCAAAAGGTCAACTTCTATCATTTTGTTTAGAATTCATTAGCTGTCTCCTCACCTTGTCTGCTTCATTTTTTGTATATGGACAGGGTTGTGGTACCAGATGTGTACTTAGTCTCACTATGGGTTGTGACATTTGATTTAGAAAACACTGCTGTTGGGACACACATGAGAATTAGAATAAAGCACTAGATGGACAGGTCTTTTCTCCCTAGAAAACTTCCAGAGGGGACAGTGGTCTTGACATTTCAGAGATAATGAAGAGAGTTTTCAAGACACTTTCTATTTCCATACGAGTTCCTTTGTATGCTGGGTTGCCTGCCATTATGTTTATGTAATTCTGACAGTGTTCTTAATGACACACTAACAGATTGTAAAACACGCTGCTGGCATTTACTTGTTTTTTATATTTTTAAAACAATGTCCTTCATGTAACAGTAGTTAAGCACGGCAGAAGGACATCATTAGAGCCATGGTTAAACTGTAATTTACACCATTAGGAAGGCAGGAGCAATTTTTATTGCCTGGCAATTTTCTTGCTGAAATATTTGGACCATATGGCTCAATTTGTGTAATAACCTTAATTTCTGCACCCTTCAGGTCTTCCTCCATCTCCTACGGAATGGTAAAATGCGGTTTAGCAGAAAAGGCAACTGTCTATACTTAGAGAGTTGAGATTAATAACATGTCACGTCCTGTTTTTGGTGAAGGAATTCGAACAGCAGCCAGATGGTATCTCTACAAATAACTGTCAGGGGTCTTGATCTAATCAATACAATGTATTAATACATCTCCCTTTGCTGTTTCTCTAGGGGCTGGTGCACAACATCTGGAAAGAGTGGAAGGGGGGCGGGGGGGGGGCCCGCCAAGTAGAAAGCCGATTCTTTTCAGAATCAAACTGAGCCCAATTAATTTTTCATGTATCCTTGATAACTGTTTCATAATGAGCTACGCGTCTTGACGGATTTGGGGTTGGCAGAGCAGGCTGCCCCTGCTTTCTATCCCCATTCAGTCCACTTATAGAAACCAACCCATTAATCAAGCTATCTGGCATAAAACCTGAATCTCAGCTCAGCAAGAGATCAATAACCATCCTAAAAAAACACAGAACCAGCCACTAATGGGCACAGGTATCCAGCCATGACATTAGTAATTGCTTTAGCAAAAATAAAACTCTGTATCATAATCACCCAATAGGAATTTGTACGATAAAATTCATTACTTGTGTCTTGTCAAAAAGTAACATGTACATCCGTTAAAAATATACTGTAATTTTACTATCTAGACATGACCATTATCTTTCAGTGTTAGACAACGCACCCTTTTGAATGGATTAAAACTCTCTGATTTTGTAATGTGAATATTTAGTAATTCAAGTATCATATAAAATGTTTAAAAATGAGTTATTACACTTATTTTAAATTCAGAGTACCTAAGGGGGTCCTTAATACAATCTTTAGCCCGGCTGTATATGACACATGGTGAGCCTGCTGTGCTAAGAACTCTGATGTGCTGTCAGATTGGTCAGATTTTGTTACTCTTTGGTTGGCTTAATGGCAAGATTTACAATTCAATTCATAAATTTTTATCACTTTCCCAAGTGGTATGTTTTTGTCTCAAACATTCACTCTTTTACCAAATTCAAGCCAGTTACATTACTTTCCAGTGGGCAAATGTCTTCTGGCTTGGCAGAGATTTCTACCCTACGGTAATTTCTGAAAGAGAGACCCAAAGACTTTGTCTATGGAGGGGAATTCAGAGCCGAGATGAGGAGATGAAGGAAACCCGTTAACTGCTTGGTAAAACATTCCTTTTTGGCTCTTAGACAACAAGTAGAAACCTGTTTTGTCCCTAGGAGAGTCTGAGATTTTGATTAGAAAAAACTCCTGGGAAGTGCTGCCAAAAAGATAGTCATTCATTGGCTGATCATCTGATCAAATGCTGCCAAGATGATAGAAAGGTCTACGGAATCATCCAGGAACTTTAAGGTGATGTCACATTCATCTTTTCTGACAACATGACTAAGAATCATGATGCCTGTGTTTTTTCTGTCAATGGTTTGTGGTTCCATAGAATGAGTGCTGGGTTTGGAATCAGGAGTATGGGCTAGAGTCCTCCTAGGTTCTTGTAACTATTTATAAGTACAATCAATACCATGCATGACAAAATGATTGCTTATTACATTGTATTTTGTCTCTTTTCTTATTGTTTCTCCAAATACGCGACGAGTTTCAGAGAGAAAAGACTATTTCTCGTTTGTTTGTATCTGTTATAGCTTCTGGACCAAGTAGATTCTCAAAAGAGAAATATGGTGAAAAACTGATTAATGGAAGAGCCCTGTATTTCTTGGTCTTGATCACTGAATTAGATTTGATGTGTCTTGGCCCTCAATTGCAAATAACTTGCAATTTTCATATATTCATGAGACTACAGAGAAGCAATAGCCTAGGTTTTCAACTTTAATTTTGTTTGCTGATGTCCAGTGTAGGTAAACGGAAAATACCCTGACAATGGAGTGTTTGTAGTGGAGTTGCATAACATCAGGTGCGAAAGTTATTTAAACAACTGAATTATGTAACTAGATAATATCTGAAATTTGGGATCCAAAGTACGTGGCATCCAGAAATTCTAATTTATGTGTAGTCATTATCAAAATATTTAATTTATACAAATTTAAACCCTCTGTGACAAAGATACAAGATAGTTGCCATTCTGGAGACTTCCAGTCCATAGATATGATCAAAAATGTCAGCAGTTCTAGCTTAGTATTACCCAGGCACAGCACTAACAAGATGTTTCACCTTAAAAATTATATTGAGATAAAAAGATTCATTTGCAAACCCATCACATATGTATTCACAGGTGGTGGGTGTGGGTCATTGCATTTGGATTAAAAAGCAAATGTCTCTCTCTACATGAGAGGTCACTAGCTTGTGTAAGGCAAAATCTTTTCACTGTTCGGCATAATTAGAATATTCCAACAGTGGTTTCAGTAATTTAAAAATCACAGTATTGTTGTAATATTTTTCTAGGCTTCAGGACCTCACAATTGTTTGGCCCAATCAAATCTGGGAACACTAGAGAAGTTATCACCCATCAAGGTAATTACTTTCAAGTTGAAATAATTACTCTATCAATGTTAATGGTCTTTCAACTTCAATAAAGCACTCACCTGCCGATAATCACAGCTAACCTCTTGCTCTAATGCAATTCCCTCTCTATTTAGTAGGTTATATTACAGCCGTTACAGTGGTCACTTGTCCTGAACAGCTGCTGAATTTCACTTTGATCGGCTGTGAACCATAAAAAAATTGGTCATCTGTGTATGATTTCCCCCTCACCCATAAGCCCTTGCAGAGCTAAGGATATGATCTCTTGGCTGTAATAGGGTACTTCAGGGGCAGCCATCTTGTCTCAGGTAGTGGCTACTTTCCATTTGTGACAAGAGCAGAGTAGTTCAATTAACTTCTGCCCTTCACTGCCATTTACAGCTTGCTGTCTCTGCTAAATGGCATATATTCTGAATTTATGGCCTGGGCCTGTTAGTATGTGGACTAGTTCATTTTACTTTCACAGACATTTTTGACAAGGCTCCACAGGAGTCTTAGGTGTCTAAAGAGGGTTTCCTTGTAAGTTGGTTAAAGGCCAGAAAATAGCAACATACTTGACTCACAGGTCAAACAGTCTCCCCACCAACTGACTGTCCCTCATGTACTGATAAACTACTATTTGGCATAGGGGAAGTAGGTAGATGCCAATTTGGCAGAATCCATTTGTATGATTTGAGAAGTGTGAGAGAGTGTGTGTGTGTGTGTGTGTGTGTGTGTGTGTGTGTGACTAAAATACCTCATCATGTTCTGCTGATATAATCCCAGATCTAAGGGAAAGGGTAGGGTCCTAAGAGTGTCATGTCAGGTAAAGACAACTACATATAGGGTGGAAATCTCCTGAGGAGGGCTCTTAGACTGGCAGGTATGTGATGTTGTTGGGGCAGGGGGGCCAGGGATAAGACCGTAATAAACCTCAGGAGACAAAAAAAAAAAGCATGTTCTTGCTTCAGGCAGTTTAGAAAGGAAATAGAACCTAATCCAGTATTTGGAAAATTACAGGGAAATTAACAATGTGGTATCAGGAAACATGTAAATTTGCAAGCTCAGAATTTTATTGTAAGGTGAGGAACACTTAAAATGTATAAAACATAAGGTTTTTCACTCATGACCAAATTAGTACAGTTGCCTAGACAAACCAGAACCTTATCTACATTTGCTAATTTATTCCAGTCTCTGTTTTTTCAAAAAGAAGGACTGCTAAAGGTTTATAGTCTATTTATATTGCCCTTTACAGTACTTTGCATATACATTAATTTATTAGTCATTGCAGCAGCCCTATGAGATAAGCAACATTTTAGTTCAGACTTGATGAGTAAGAATGAGGACAGATGAATTATAGGAGAATGAGCCATCATTCCAGGAGGAGGGATTAACATGTGTGAAGATCCTAATGTTGTCTTCAAGTGGAAGGATTTAAGATATGGTTTGGAAATAGAATCAATAGCACTTAGTGAAGAATTGATATGGAAGTAAGGAAGAGAGAGGACTCAAAAACGATCTGGCTTGTGCAACTAGAAAGATGATAGGGCCATTTAGTTATATAATAGGATGTGAAACAGAACTGTATTGGAGAATAATGAGTATGATTTAGAAAAATAGGTGGTAAGTAACTCTACTGGAACAGCTAGACATATCACTGCATGACTTAAGGAAAAAACAGACTTCAAGATCCATCTTCCTATGAAGATCCATGTAGACAACCTATATGAGAAGATCCAAGTTCATAAAAAAAAATTAAAGAAGGGGATTCAGTGGAGAAGACAGAGGCTTTGGTTATATCAGGGAGGGAATGGGATTTCTCCACACTCCCCTTTCAAGGCATGCAAGGAATATCCAAGAGAAGCTCTTGAAGAAATTGGGAGTGTTGCCAGAAAAGTGAGATGAACAGTCTGGTCTTGGCAAGAGGCTTCCTTCTGCACTGATGAAATTCATAGGACAATTTTGATGCAATGACTAGAGTCAAAAGGGTCTTCTGAAATCCTTAAGTGATCCCATAGTTTTGGGATAATAGGCTAACACAGAAGCTAATACCTGTGTCTTAGTCAATGAATTCCAAAGTTAGGAGACTGGCTAGGTTTCATCCAGCATGATAGGTCAAGCAGAGAATATAGTACTGGACAAGCTGTACCTTCATTATTTGGTGAAACCAAAGTTTTCTGCAATCCTAGTGGGTGCCAAGAAAGGAATGAGTTTTGTCAACGTGATAGGACTTGATATTGGCTGCCTGCTTGGGAGAAGGGCCCCCAGAGGCAAAAAAGGTTGTAGGGTGGACCTCTTGGACAATAACAAACAGTAAGAAATTAGCCAGAGAGTGTATTGCCTGCATCAGAGGACTATGAGGCATGGAATTTCCTATGGGGACCCCTATATAACCCATAGAGAAAATCCCATGAGGCATCTGCCCCCTCAAAATTAATAGAAGATTAATTAGAGCAATATTATTGAGTAAAGCTCTGTTCCTTTTTGTCTAATTCTTTCTTTTCATGCCATGATCCTGGGGAAATAAATAAGAGAAGAGGGAACTGAAGAAAGAGGAAAATGACCATGCCCTCTTTCCCCACTGCAGATCCTTAAGCACATATCGGGTTTTAATTTAGACTGGAGTTTTTGTTGTTGTTGTTGTTTTTTGAGACAGGTTCTTGCCCTGTCACCCAGGCTGGAATGCAATGGTGCAATCTCGGCTCTCTGCAGCCTCCACCTCCCGGGTCCAAGAAATTCCCCTGCCTCAGCCTCCAGAGTGGCTGGAATTACAGGCACCAGCCACCATGCTTGGCTAATTTTTGTATTTTTACTAAAGACAGGATTTCACCACGTTGGCCAGGCTGGTCTCGAACGCCTGACCTCAGGTAATCCGCCCACCTTGGCCTCCCAAAGTGCTGAGATTACAGGCATGAGCCATCGCCCCCGGTCTAGACTGAAGTTTTTAAAAAACACCTGGAATGAGTCTTAATCACCAGTTGCGTTGATCCTTGTCACTGAAAAGTGACTGGAAAATCATGGGACCTGCCTTAGATATTACTGATGGGTGAGCAAGGGAATCCTGATGGAGCTTGCTGGGATAAAGTGGTTGGAGAAAAATATGGCTCTTTCAAAGATGTAATTACATAAATTTCAAAAGACTTACATGGTTTTCATCCCTAATAATGTTGAGCAAAAGGTAGATTCTTGATATGTATTTATGACTTTCAGAGAAATACATATTTGTCTGAAAGTCTAATTTGTCTAGCCCAAATTAGACAAAAGGGTTAAAGATTATGTAAGGCAAGTAAATGAAAAGTTGATATTAAAACAAAAATATCATCACAACTAAAAAGTTTTGCCATGGTCAGTGGCTCAAGCCTGTAATTCCAACACTTTGGGACGCTGCAGCGGGAGGATCTCTTGAGGCCGGGAATTTGGGACCAGCTGGGGCAATTTAGTGAGACACAATCTCTACAAAAAATTTAAAAAATTAGCTGGGCATGGTGGCATGCACCTGTAGTCCCAGCTACTTGGGAGGCTGAGGAGGGAGGATCACTTGAGTGCAGGACATCAAGGCTGCAGTGAGCTATGATGGTGCCACTGCACTGCAGCCTGTGTGACAGAGCAAGACCCTGTCTCTTTAAAAAAAAAAAAAAAAGGGTTATGCCGACAAATATTCATTGTTTTGTGTGATATTTACTCACCCATGTTTTCTTTTATATAGAAGAATGACACAGTTATTTCTTATTATAAAATGTGAAAATCTCAGTTTATAGAACCGACCCAGGAAATATGATTATTTTTATTACTGAATTTTTCTTCACATTAGAAAGATAGTCACCAAAGGAGTCCTTTTAGAAAGCTACATCTCCCAGAGTATTTCTGTTGTCTAATAAATGTGTCAGGGGAGAAAAGGCTAAGAATCATCAAATTAAAAAGAGTTGAAACTAATTTAAGATGATATGTAAAGAGCAGTAATATTTTATGTTATCTAAGCCAAAATGAAAATGGGATTAAAAATAAATTTATCAATTTACTCACACACTCTTCATAACATGGCAATTGTGAAATATCTATTTTATTATTATTGTTATTATTTTTGCCACATATCTACTTAATGGTAAAGATATAGGAAACAAACCCTTGAGGAAATTTTGACTACCTCCTCCTTGACATTGGGAAAGGAAGCCTGGCAACTAGAATCTAGAAACTAGAGTTAGTAATTCTGGATTTTATTCCCAGATTGGAAGCCAATTTTTAGTGACCCATATAATTTGCTTATTTCTCAGCACCTTATGCTTGATTCTACACAGAGTGAAGTACCATTTATCTTTTAGGATACTGGGCAAATGCATGATCTGGGCTTGACATTTTATAACCCCGTGGAACAAGCAAGGATATAGTTAGGGCACAGATAATAGGTAAACCACCTTTTTCTTTAAAATCCCAAATTCTCAGATTTATTTCTGCCAGCACAATGGCAGATGCCAGTGAGAAAAAGCAAACAAACCCAAATGGTGGTAGCAATATCGCCAACCTTGCCAGGAGTGTTCCCTGTAAATACCACCATGGAACTCCTGCATGCCAAGCAAGGCTAAATACAGTTTCTTTCCTGACACCGCATAATTCATCACAGAGCTAATTGGGAAGGGAGTTTAAGGCCTTCTAATTAAAGCTGTTTTCAATAATGGAAGGTATTGGTCTAAAGAGACCCCAAGAATCTTGATCTCCCTCTTTCTTCCTTAGAAAGACATACATAGAGATGAGTAGGGAGGTGAAACTTTTCACGAGATTGGGAGAGCAGCTAGTGATGCATTAAAACCCACACTCTTTCCATTTCTCTGCTCCTGCTGCCTCTGCTGCTGCTGCCGCTGCTGCTGTTCCTGCCAACACATACGCTTCTCACCCCCATGGAGGGCCCCCACTGCCAGTTCTCCATCCACTGCCACCACAAGCAGAATTCATGCCTCCATTGCACCTGTTTTATGTGGCTGTCTCAGCAACATCCACCTGTCTATAAACAACTCTGGGGGGACCTTGGGGCAAGCTAGTGATGGCACCACAACATGGGCAATTTATTGATGGCCCCTTGGGCAGAGATGAGATCTTAATAAACAAGGGACTAATGCATTAGCAGTACCTCTTGCGAGTCTGTGGACTAAACTGCAATCCTACAGTTGTGGGGATGGACTCTGTGCCTCATTAATGGAGAAGGCTCTGTAGTTCCTTTGCCCTGAAGAATTTTAGCCAGAGTGGCCAATAAACAAAAACTTGAAAAATTTCCTACAGCAGGCACAGAAAGGAAAGAAGACAGTAAAGTTGTTTAGCTGGTGCAGAAATTAGACAAATAGTAAGTAGATCTAGGAAAGTACTTGGGATGCGATTTAAAATGGAGTCTTCTACAACCCCTATAGAGATTTCTCAATATACAACAATATAGAGATTTCTCAAAGAACTAAAAGTAGAATTACTGTTCAATCCAGCAGTCTCACTACTGGGCATCTACCCAAAGGAAAATAAATCATTATATTAAAAAAGATACCTGCATTCGTATGTGTATTACAGCACTATTCACAATAGCAAAGATATTGAATCAACCTAAGTGTTCATCAATGGATGATTGCATAAACAGAATGTGATATCTATATCTATATCATCTATATCTATATCTATATATCTCCTGATTTCCATTTCCACTTTCCATATTTACTAAATAGGAATAATTTTACATACCATAGAATGTAATTATATATATGAATATATATAGAATGTGATACACACACACACACACAAACACACACACTGTAGAGTACTACTCAGCCATAAAAAAGAATGAAATCATGTCTTCTGCAGCAACATGGATGGAACTAGAGGCCATTATCCTCATGAAATAACTCAGACACAGAAAGTCAAATACCGCACGTTCTCACTTATAAGTAGGACTACATAATATATACATGTGGACATAGGGTGTGGAATAATAGACACTGGAGACTCGGAAGGGTGGGAGGGAGGGAGGGAGCGGGGTGAGGGATGAGAAATGACCTGATGGGTACGATGTACATTATTTGTGCGACGGTTACACTAAAAGCCCAGATTTCACCGCTACACAATATATCCAGGTAACAAAACTTCACTTGGACCCATTAAGTTTATACAAAAATAAAAATGAAATGAGGTCTTCTAAACATGGGCAGCAGAAACGCAGCTGCAAGAAGCTTAAAAACCCAAAACCCCCAACAGTAATAGCCTGTGCCTCAGAACGAATCACTCATTTTTCCTCACAGTCTCTGCTCTGCTCAAGGGCCAAGTCTCACAGTAGACTTCAACAACATAGTTAAGTTTGGTATTCAATATTGACATATTGAATATAGTACTCAATGGCTATTTGCCAAATCAGATTGAATTGTCAATAATTTGTTGGACCCTGAAGCCCCTTTGTGCTATTATGGAGAAGTCATGCTGCTCTGAACAATGGGAGATAGACTTAAATTATAGAAGGAAGGATTTGTCTGAGATAAAAGAAACATTCTTCTGTGACAGTGAGGAGTATAGAACCCTGGATAAGTAATAGAACTTCCTTTACTTTTTTTTGAGACGAAGTCTTGCTCTGTTGCCCAGGTTGGAGTGTGGTGGCATGATCTTGGCTCACTGCAACCTTGGCCTCCTGGGTTCAAGCAATTCTCCTGCCTCAGCCTCTCAAATAGTAAAAATACTAAAAATAGTGTTTTTAGTACAGATAAGCTTTCACCATGTTGGCCAGGCTGCTCTCGAACTCCTGACCTTGTGATCTGCCCGCCTCAGCTTCCCAAAGTGCTGGGATCACAGGCATGAACCACTGCGTCTGGCCTAGATATCTTTTAAACAAAAATATTGAACACAATCTCCTACACAGGGACTGTGGGAATAAGTGAAACACAAAAACACTAGTTCATTTTCCTGATGACTTCCTTCAAAGGTGTCAGATCATAAAGAGTCATAGTGGCCCTGATGCCCTGAAAACGTGGTCCAGTGGCCAGAAGGTCTGAACACTTGCCTAGATTGCTTTGTGGAAGATGTCCTTGTTTGCTTGAAAAGATCAGGTGGGACCTTTCTTGGTGTATCTAATGAGGCCTTCTCTTGAAATTCTAGGAGCCAAAGATTTAGGTTTTGGGAGGCCACTTTGAATACACACATACACATTCAAAAATAGGACACAGAAGTATTGTTTTAAAAATTATTCTGGCTATTCTATTCGATATTGTAAGAAAAAAAATCTTTGGAAAAATAGAAAAGCACACCAGTACTGGACTGTCAAAATGAAAGCCACATCAGGGAGGGCCCATGTGCAAAGAGCCCTGTGCCGCTTAAAGCTTGGGGCCATACACTTGCCTCTTTTTCAGAAGCTTTTTAGTGTGATAAAAATAGAGCCTAGAAGATTAAATAAAGAACAGAGTTCATGGATTCATCATATACTTTAAATCTTGTGTTTTAAAATGAAGCTGGTTATGAAGGGATGACTTACAGGGTTATTCCACAAGGGAATTCCAATAGAACTGTTTTGGGAGACCAAATGATTATTAGGCTCATACCCCTGAAAGTTGTATTTTAAAAGATCAGAGGTTTAATCATTGCAATCCTGATGCCTTCAATAAAAGCATATTTAAATTAAGGTGCCTCATTCAGAAAGCTATTAACAAGGGTGTTTCAGTATACTCATAAACGTTTTACTTTAAGGGTGAAAGTTTAGAACATGAGTTTGAAGGATATGGTGGGAAGTAACGAACTTCCTCCTGGATCATATATCCACTAAAAAATATCTTTTACACTTAAGAACACTGCTTCTAATGCTTATCATATAGGAAGTAGAAGATGTAATATAAAAGACTCTAGTACATAATTTACTATCTAATAAAAATATAGTACTAATTCTGAAACAGATAAAAATGAAGATAAAACAATTATCCTTTCATTTACATATTGCTTATTTTTTAGTCATATGAGAAAATTAAACATGAGGACAGTGGGAAAACATTGTACTTTAAACTATTAATTTAAAAGGGCTCTTCTGGAGTTTTATGAAAATATATTTGCTCACTGTAATTTAAATATTTTGATAAATGTTATCCTCCATAAGATAACCTTCATGTAAATTGGCCTTCCAGGATTTAAAGCATAGGAACATAGTTTTTTGTTTTTTTTTAAATGCTTTAGTTTGTCTGTTTATTTGTGCTTATTGAGGGTTTTCCATATTTAATAAGGTCTTGGCACATATTTGTATTTCACTCCCAAGACCACAAAATTTAATCTTATCCATGAAGCATCTTCAGTTTGAGAGTTGATCTCCCAGAGCATTTCTTGCCTAACGCTTGGTATATGATGTTACTCTCTCTTGTACTGTGGTTTAAAGCTAGTAGATAGTGGAGTTCGGGATCTAAGTCTCAGTGTAGTGGACATTATAGGCTGTACTCAATTGCTTCTCATTCTTTTCCCCTTATGTGCAATTCTCATCTCTGCAATATTATAAAACAGAACACTCCCTGTGACAAGGACCATCCTGTTTCTGTATATTCCATAGACCATGAGGTTATGCTGGACATAAAGAAAGCACTCAGGAGCTACTAAGTGCTCAGGTGAACTGAATTAAGTCGTTCTATGGGCCAGAGGAAGCCATCCCTGAAAAAAATCACCAGTAAGCCATAGTGTATGCAACTTTGTGTATGTGTGTGTGTGTATATTTAAATATATACATAAATACATATATACACACACATACATACACACATATATACAAATACATATATACACAAACATGTATACACATACATATATACATATACATATATATATAGCTATATATTATACTAGCTTGTTGGGGAAGTAGAAAATTAAATATTCTGTCTAATTTCATCTGAACCTCATCTCTATGAGGTATGGAGGAAAGCATTACATTATTCCCATTTAGTAGACATGGAAAATGGAAATCAAGACTAAATTATTTCCATTTAGGCCAGGTGCAGTGGCTTACGCCTGTAATCCCAGAACTTTGGGAGGCTGAGGCAGGCAGATCACTTGAGGTCAGGAGTTCGAGACTAGCCTGGCCAACATGGTGAAACCCCCTCTCTATTAAAAATACAAAAATTAGTTGGGCAGTGGTGGGCACCTGTAATCCCAGCTACTCAGGAGGCTGAGGCAGGAGAATTGCTTAAACCTAGGAGGCAGAGGCTGTGGTGAGCTGAGACCACACCACTCCACTCCAGTCTGGGTGACAGAATGAGAGCCTGTCTCAAAAAAAAAATATTCCCACTTAGTAAATATGGAAAATGGAAATCAGGCAATTTTATGAATAAATAAAATTTATTTATTGGTTTTGAGGTAATCAAAATTAGTCGTGGTCTACAAACTGGTCTCCAATACTCCTCATACTCAGTTCAGTATCTTATCCCCGTGACTACATTGCAACTTTTCACAAGTGAAAGATTTTCATATATTTAAGCCCTAAGTGAAGAAAAATGAGAAGTTGGACAAGAAAATTAATTTCAACATATTCACCAGATAATCTGCATGTCTGTTACTTTTTTAAAGGGTCTTACCTTCACTGTGAAAGCATGCACGGTAGGGCTGTTAAATGTAGGATCGTCGGGTCTCTCCTGGTAGACCACACGGTAATGGGAGATAATGCCATTGGGAGATTCTGGCTTTGTCCAATTCAACAGAACTGAATGAGCACTCGTGGCTTGAGCCCAAGGAGCTGGAAAATCTTGAGGTGGAGCTTCCAGAGTTTGTGTTAATGACCACAGACTCTCCACTGAACCCTTGGAGTTACAGGCTCTGACCCGATATTCGTAGAGTGTGAAAGGCCTCAGGGTGTCTCCTTCATCCATAAATTCAAGGGCTCCTTCTGACCAGACAAATAAAACAGACTCCTCTTCAATGCCAGCAGGGCGTCTGAAAGGAAACCAAGCAGGCAACCAGTGACAGCTGCACACTTCAAAACAAAGTTTGTAGATGGAGTAAAAAAATTTTTTTTAGAATTTGTTATCAACTTAACTTTTCAGCTGTTTCTTCCTGGTGTCATAGTAAAGAAAAACCAGATGGAGAAGTACTCCAGTGGCCTAACTCCATATCATTTTTAAAGTGTAGTTGACACACACACACACACACACACACACACACACACGTATTTGACTGATTATAAAAGAGTGCATATGCTTTGTAGAAAACATGGAAAACACAGAAGAAATATAAAAAGCACAAAAGGTGAAACCTCATCCAAAATCACATTTTATTATCTTCCAGATGTTTTTGCTGAATAACAAGATACACATGCAATACAAGAAAACAAACATATTTAAAATCTTTTAAAAATACAGAAGCATATATTAAGCATTATTAATGCATTTTTATATATTTTCTAGATCTGTGTGCATGTGTCTGTGTGTGTGCATGTATGCATGCAGTTATATCGGGGTTTTATTTTTTGTACAACTGGAACCACAGGATATGGAATTAGTAGAAGCTATTATTGGGAATCCTTACCTTTCTATGATAAATGGATTGCAGCTAGGGTCCCAATGTGTTTGTCTCCCTGTATCCAGGCCTTTTGCGAGTATGCTCGTAAACTCACTCTGAGCTTGGCTATACGACTTTTTTGGCTCATGGGACAGTAGCAAATATGATGATTGCAGAGACTTCAAAAGTGTTTGCACATTGAGGATGATCCTTTTGCTGCTCTTAGGACCATAAAATTACTGTGTGAAAAAGCCCAGGTTGGCATACTGGATGATGAAGAACTATGAAGGGAAGTCCACAGTTCCTATTTTCTCTCATGCAGCGCAATGCTCTTTTGCATTTGTTCCCAGGATGTTTACAAAGTATTTTAAATTCACTTCTTAGATGCCACTTAATTTCTCTTCATTTGAATTTTCTCTTCTATAATTTAAACCATAACCTCTCAAAGTATGGACAATCTTTTCTTATACATCAAGACCACTGTTTTTTCTACATTTATTGTTCTTATACATCAACAACTTTATTAAGCACTGTTATATGCCCATCATTGTATTAGAAACAAGGGTAAAAAGATGAACACACCCCTTACCTAAAGGAATAGGTAGCTGAGTAGAGAAGATGGAGCTATGTGCAGATTAATGAAAATAACATGATAAGTAATATAACAGGAAATTGTTTTAGAGTTTTTTTGTTTTATTTATTTATTTTGAGACTGGGTCTCACTCTGTCACTCAGGCTGGAGTGCATTGATGCAATCATTGCTAACTGCAGCCTCAAACTCCTGGACTCAAGAAATCCTCCTGCCTCAGTCTCCTGAGTAGCTAGGACTACAGATGTGTGCTACTAGGCCTGGCTAACTTTTAAAATTTTTTTGAAGAGATGAGGTCTTGCCATGTTGCCCAGGCTGGTCTTCCTCAAGCAAGCCTCTGGCCTTGGCCTTCCAGAGTGCTGGGATTACAGGCATGAGCCACCATGTCTGGCTTGCTTTAGAGATTTTTAAAGGACAAAAGTCAAATTCCTTTTAGATGTCTCCCCCAAAACCTGGTAAAATGCAGAGTATGACCCCAAAATTCTTTCAACCGTCTGAGGATGGGATTGTTTAGGCTCATCTTTAGATTTTGCTGATAGAAAACTAGGGCCACATGCATACTCTTTTGGTACTAAATATATATAACATTAAATATAGAAGTAAGAGAAATGGAATGGTCAGTTGTTGAGACGGCCCTATATATCTGATACTTCATTTGGAACAGTTCTTTTCTCATCCAGATGTAAAAACATGATGCAGGTTTGATGGAAAGCAAAGTTCTGGAGGAACTGTGGTTGGCATATCTCTATATTCCCAGCATCTGAGCCCAGTAAGTGTTCAATAATGTTTTTCAAGTGAAAGGCTAAAAGTTATGTAATCCCATTACTTCCCTGCATCTTTGCCTCTTCTCCATCAGCTCTTATTTCCTATCAGGGCAGTATTCTAGGTTGGGAGAGAATGTAACCAAGACATTGACCCTCCTCTTTCAGCTTTCTCTCTAGTTGAGAAGAGAGTGATGAATACATTAATATTTTCCAGGCTGTTAGAAGTATTTAATTAACACACTCTTCAGATGCTGAAAAATTCACATGCTGCCATATCAGATTAACCAGCTCCATCAAAATGTAAAGGGTTATTAAGACAAAGTGAATGACAGTTACCTTTCACAAAAAGGCAGAATATGTAAAATCTTTGGCTTTGGGAATCTGATGATCCTTAAGTTGATAAATCATGATGACCTAAGTATGAGCAATGACAAGCTTCATGCTGGAAGCTATAGAGGCTTCATAGACACCTCTCAGTGACCTGCAATTATGGTTCGGCAGCCCACCTCATTATTGCTCACTACCATGTGTGAACCAGATTCTGCACTCAGTGAAGGTTTGCAGGGTTTGGCCTTTGTACTTGCTGCAGATATCAGGTACCAGGTGTGTGTCATTGGGAGAGATCCATTCTAATGAGAACCGCAGGGCTCATAGCCAAGGACTCTTCTCAGTGATTTTTAAAAAGTTGTTTGCTAGGAACACAATACAGCAAACAAACCTATGATGGTCTATGGGGAAGTAACATTTTCTATTTTGTCTAGCTTCAGCCTTTCCATGACAATTCAATTAGTTTTTATTAAACTCTCACGAATTCCCAAATTGAGATGTAGTCATGGTTTCTATAAAGCCGACATTCTTAACAAAATTTGCCTAAAAGTGGGGTTTTAAATACATATACTATTTAAAAGATTGAGTATTATGTTGGCCTCAAGTTTATTCACCAAAAGAATTAAAAGGTGCAGCCTGGTTAAGTATTTCTTATCGCTATTGAATCCATGAAAAATTAATATCATGGAGAAGTAAATGTCCCATCTGCACTGCTAAAAAACAGAGTCTCTCTTTATGTCTGAATACATTTTGAGCAGAAGTGGTTGAGTAGACCACAATTATTCCTAATTATTTAAGATTTAAGCATCACCTGTTCATTTAACTGGAAGTGTTTCCTCCTGAGTAGCCTGTGTTTAGAGAAATCACATTTTCAGTTCTCTCTGAATAGCCAAATGGTTATTCTTTGCTCAAGCTCATTTGGGAGATACTTCAGGAATGTATTTTTCCAACTAGAGTTAATTTAATGTTGCCTAACACTAAGAGGAAAACAAAAATAAGTATAAAAACTAGGAACCATATATTTTTAAAGGCAGTCACACTTCTGTGGTCTCAATGTACAATGTTTTTAGGAGCTCCTTACTCCTTCTCTCCCCTCCAGCAATTGTCACTGCTTATTTTCAAAAGCAATTAAAACAAAATCCTAGAACCCAATGCACCATAACAATTTTGAGGTTATGAAACTACCAGCCCCATTCCATGAAGAATATTACAAATATTCTGAGTTTAAATAGATAATCAGAAACATCTGTAGCCAGAGGAGATAGGTTGGAGGTCCTGGCTCTGCCACTTAGTTCAATGACCTTGGGTGAACTTGCCTGTCTGTGTCCTCTAGTTTCTATTTCATTTTGTAAAGTGGAGTTAATAACCTCATAGTGTATAACAAACCTCTGAAAATTCTTATAAAAATTAAAACATAAAAATGATTGGGTAAAATGTAATGCATGATCTGAATGAAGTTATCATGGAGATGAAGTGCATCTGGCATTGAACAAGGAGGTCATCTCAACAGTTTACGTAAGAATAAATGCAGACCCTGAACTAGATTGCTGAGAGGACAAATGGAAACACAGGTGATTTACAAAATGATTTGTGCAGGTTGAATCATCAAGTTTTTGGTGTGAGTAGAGACTCGGCTGTTGAGGGAAGAGACATCACAAACCTTTCAAAAATTTTAAGACAGTCCTTTTAAAAATTCTTTAGAGATTTACCATGTAAAATGGCCTATGCTTATCCTTAATCTGCTGATTCTCAAAAGGACTCACCTTTCTGAAATTTCTAGTCCCATTTTATATTCTAGTCATCATCAAATGCTTGACTATAGTTTCTTATATTCCATTATATTTCACAGTTCCATGGCTTTGGTATCTGCTAATTCTCTGGCAATATCCCTCCCAATCCTCTTTCTTATTCTCTCTCTCTCTCTTTTTTTTTTTTTTTTTTTTTGCTCTGTTGCCTGGGCTGGAGTGTGCAGTGGGGCAATCTCGGCTCACTGCAAGCTCCGCCTCCCAGGTTCATGCCATTCTCCTGCCTCAGCCTCCCAAGTGGCTGGGACTACAGGTGCCTGCCACCATGCCCGGCTAATTTTTTGTATTTTTAATAGAGACGGGGTTTCACTGTGTTAGCCAGGATGGTCTCGATCTCCTGACCTTGTGATCTGCCCTCTTCAGCCTCCCAAAGTGCTGGGATTACAGGTGTGAGCCACCACACCTGGCCTCTCCTTTTTTCTATAGACTAACTACAACTCGTCTTTTAAAATTCTAGCCCCATATCACTTTTTCCAGAAAGTCTTTTCCTTGCTTTTCTCTCAAATAAGAGTTATCATATCCTTCTATGTGCTACCTCTTTTTTCTAATTTGTATTAGGCTCCTTTTGCATTGCTACAAAAATACTTGAGGTAAGCTAATTTATACAGAATAGGGATTTAACTGGCTCACAGTCCTGCAGGGTGTACAGAAAGCATGATGCTGGCATCTGCTTATGAGAGACTCAGGAAGCTTACAATTATGATGGAAGGTGAAGAAAGAGCAAGTGCATCACGTGCAGAGAGCAGGAGCAAGAGAGAGAGGTGGCGGGGGGCGGGGGGCGGGTGGAGTCCTAGACATTTAAACAACCAGATCTCCCATCATGAACAAACTGAGCAAGAACACACTTATCACTAAGGGCATGGTGCTACACCATTCATAAGGGATCTGACCCCATTATGCAATCACCTCCCACTAGGCCCCATCTGCAACTTTGGGAATCTGTTTTTAGCATGAGATTTAGAGAGGACAAACATACAAACTATATTATTCCACCACTGGCCTCCCAAATCTCATCTCTTTCTCACATTTCAAAATGAAATCATGTCCTCCCAATAGTTCCCCAAAGTTTTAACTGATTACAGCATTAACTCAAAAGCCCCAAGTCTCAAGTACCAAGTCTAAAATCTCATCTGGAGACTCATCTCCTCTCACCTATAAGCCTGTAAAATCAAAACAAGTTATTTACTTCCAAGATATGATGTGGATATAGGTATTGGGTAAACATTCTCATTGCAAAAGGGAGAAATTGGCTAAAAGAAAGGGCCTATAGGGCCCACACAAGTCTGAGACCTGGTAGGACAGACATTAAACCTTAAAGCTCCAAAATAGTCTCCATTAACTCCATGTCCCACTCCAGGGCACACTGCTGCAAGCACTGACTCCTAAGGCTTTGGGTAGCTTCAACCCTGTGGTTTTGCAGAGTGCAGACCCTGTGGCTGCTCTCATATATTGGAGTTGAATCCCTATGGCTTTTTTCAGGATACAAGCTGTCCATGGTTTCTGGGACCTAGAGAGAAGTGGCCCCCTTCCCACAGCTCCATCAGACAGTGCCCTGATGGAGACTCTGTATGGTGGCTCCAACACCACACTTGCCTTCTGCACTGCCCTAGTAGAGTTTCTCTGTAAGGGCTTCACCCCTGTGGCAGCCTTCTGCCTGGGCACCCAGGCTTTCTCATACATCCTCTGAAATCTAGGGGGAAGCTGCCAAGCCTCCTTCATGCTTGCATTCTGTGCATCTGCCAACTTAACACTACATAGTAGCTACCAAGGGTTTGGTGTATGCCCCCTGAAGCACCTACCTGTGATGTATCTGAGGCCCTTCGAGCTGCAGCTGCAGCAAGAGTAGTCAGGATGTGGGGAACAGTTCGCAAGCCTGCACAGGGCAGCAGGGCTCTGGGCCTGGCCCTCAAAACCATTCTTTCCTCCTAGGCCTCTGGGCCTGTGTTGAGAGGGGCTGCCTGTAAGATCTCTGAAATGCCTTCTAGGCCTTTTCCCTATTATCTTGTATATTAACACTTGGCTACCTTACAGTGATGCTAGTCTCTCTTGAAAGTGGTCACTCCACAGTCTGCTTGAATTCTTTCTCTACCACAGGGCCCGGCTGCAAATTTTCTGGACTTTTGCTCTCTGCTTCCCTTTTACATAAAAGTTCCAACTTTGAGTCATTCCTTTGCTCCCATATCTGATTGTAGGCTGTTAGAAACAGCCAGGCAAAGTCTTGAATGCTGCTTTGTTGCTTTGAAATTTCTTTCACCAGTACCCTAGGTTTTTACTCTGAAGTTCTCACTTTCACAAATCCCTGGGGCATGGATGTAATGGAACCTAGTTCTTTGCTAGGGCATAACAAGGGTGACCTTTACTCTAGTTCTCAATTATTTGCATCTCTAACTTCATTAGTCTGGTCTTCACTGTCCATATTTCTATCAGCATTTTGGTGAGAACCATTTAACCAGTCTCTAAGAAGTTCCAAATTTTCCCTCACCTTCCTGTCTTCTTCTGAGCCCTCCCAACTCTTTCAACCTCTGCCCGTTACCCATCTCCAAAGTCACTTCCACATTTCCAGGTATCTTTACAGCAACACGCTACTCCTGGTGCCAATTTTCTGTATT
Organism: Pan paniscus; assembly: GCF_029289425.2. Classification (NCBI taxonomy): domain Eukaryota; kingdom Metazoa; phylum Chordata; class Mammalia; order Primates; family Hominidae; genus Pan; species Pan paniscus. Next base: position 33,669,405 of record NC_073249.2, on the reverse strand, counting down.
AGGCTGTTCTTGTGTTGCAATAAAGAAATACCTTGGGAGCAAGTGATTGCAGCATGCAATTTTTCCGACATTTGGAAAACCAACTTAATTTCATGTTTCCTCCTCCATACAACTGCACCAGTGGCAGGTACCCCTCTTCAACTATCTGAGTCCCAGCTTCACAGGCACCCTCCTCTATGCATTTACATTTTAATAATTCTAACAACTCCCCTTTGTTCCCTCAGTTCTAAAGGTGCTAGCTGTTTCCTGTACTTGCCACCTCCATGATATCTTAGAGTTCTCTTTTTATGCTTTTAGTTACCTAGTTAACAAATTTATAACTACTTACTAATTATTTATATTAAATTCCTTCTGTTAAAGTAAGTAGTGTGGTTCCTCTTTCTTGATCAGACTTTGATTATTACAGAAAGTCATGGTGATGTTCACACAAAGAAGGAAATAGGAAAATCGGAGACAGTGATGATAGATTTGCATCTGGGCTCACAAATTTATTATTTTGTCTTTACTAGACCATATGATATATTGACTATAAAAATTAATAAGAAAAGACAGATGAACAAAAGCAGAAGTATTTAAAAGAATCACCGATAGCCTAATATTTGGAGATAAGCACTGCCAGCACTATTTTGGTGTTTAACATTCCAGACATTTTTTTATATACATACATATGTAAAAATATACTATATATTTAAAGGAAAACAGAATCCTACCAGGCATACTGTTATGCAAGCTGCTACTTTTATAACCATGAACCTCTTTCATTGACTTTAAATGTACATCTACAACTGCCAGATAGATTTGTCTTTCTAAAACATGGCTTTGGACAACATATCTAGGATAACTTTCTATTTTTATCATGCTTCACATTTAACAGTAATTCCACACATATTATTTAATTCTTACAGAATTCCAAGAGGTTAATTATCTTTTATATTTACTATCTTCACTTCATGTAAAAATGGAAAATTAGGGAACACAGTGACTTGCCTAAGGTCATTTAACTAGTAAGTGTTAGAGCCAGGCCCTGGAAGCCATATCTTCTGATTACAAATGCCACACTCTTTCCACTTTATTACATTGCTTCTCTATTTACCCCCTAAACCTTCAGCAGCTCACATTGCCTCTGAATATAAAGCCTAAACTCCTTAGATCGAAAATCTATCATTAAGCTGATCTTCTAAATGTCCCCTAATAATAGCAATGACTCCAGATAAACCTCACCATTCCTTGAATCCTATGCTTATGTGTTGGAAATTTTGCTTATTCTATTGATTTTATTCACTTATCATGTCTTCACCATCAGGCTGTACTTGTTAAAATCCCTATTTACCACAAGTGAAACAGAATACAAAGTCCTAAAATGAACCCGATGCACATAGGAATTTTGTATGAGTGACATTTCAAATCAGTGGACTATGAAATATTGTTGATAAACTAGTTAGCATTTTTTAAGAAAATGAATTCTTATCTAATTTCCTATAACAATATTAATTCTATATTTAGAAATAAGGAGTAGAGCCATAAAAGTGCTGGAAGAAATAATTAATGTGTTATTTTTAATATGATCATGAAAGGGAGATTTTCTTTAATGTGGAAAGAATATAGACAATAAGAAATAATCCAGTAGAAAAATAGTCTAAGAATTTATAATATATTATACATACCCCTCCCAAATAGAAGATAAATATTTTAAGTAAATGAACAATCTTACTTATAATCATCAAAACTTGAATTAAAACAACAAAAATGTGCAAATGAAAATATTGAGCTGACAGATTTGGAAGACTGATCCTGTATTAAAAGATTTCAGAATTAGAAATTCTTACATATGTTATTTGGAAGACAACTTAGGAATCCTCAACAATTTTAAATGCATATGGTCTAGTAAAGACAAATCCTCAACAATTTTAATTGACCCAGTACTTCTAGTACTAAGAATAATTCTCTGTATACTTACTGTAAGAATATTTATTAGAGAATTGCTGTGGTAACGAAAACTTGAAAATCACCTATCTTGCCATCATCAGGATACTGGCTAAATAATATATGATACACATCCATATAACAGAATATTGATGAGTCATTAAAAGAAATTAGGTGTGTATATGTGTGTGGGCATATATATAAAATGCCCAAAGAAAATTGCAGAACAATATGGGCAATATAATTCTTTCATGAAGAAGAAAATACAAATAGAAAACATTAATGTTAATATATTAAAATTAATAGTGTTACTTCTATTAGTGAAAATTACAAATGCCATGAGTAAATCATAAGAATGAATAATAACCTTAGTAATCTTCTGTACTGTTAAAACATTTTTTCTAACAAATGTATTTCTCTTACAATTTAAATAGTCATTAAATCTTTATTTTATAAGGCCTAGTCTCAATGACATCAACTTGATGAAGTGTTCCATGAATATTCTAGACACAGAATTATTCTCTAAATTTTCTGGTAAATATTTCTGTTTTTCCACTATATATTTTACTCTTTTCTTTGTTTATTTAGCCTGTCTTATATCTCCCACTGTAGTGAAGATCATTGGTAAAAGGGCTTAGGTCTCATAGATCTTTGTGTCTCTCTCAGTAGATATGTACATGTATGGAGAGGTAGATGGATGTCTGTCTGTCTGTCTTCTGTCTGTATCTATCTATATAAATATTCATATCTATATCCATCTTTCCACCCAATACAAATTGAATTACATCAAAATTCCTTTGCCTTTGATTCAATGCTTGTCTTTTCTTAGTTAATTCAATCAGCTTAATTATCCATTTTATAAAATGTTTTCACTTATCTGCTTTGAAAACCCTTTCATATCATACAGTCTTCAAAACTATTTCAGACTTTATCCTTTAAATCTTGCTAAATACTCAGAAGGAAGTGCCATCATTTGTTTCTATTTTTACAGTGTTTACAGGGTGTTTGTATATAGTTTTGCCTCTCAGTGCACATTGATCAAATCTTTTTATTTATTTAAAGAGAAAGCTCATGAGAATAATAAACCCCATGAAATTTGGTTTCTATTAAAATTAAAGCACCTAGTGGGAGGAGATTATTTTATTACATGTTTTGTAAAGTCTCAATTTAATGTGTTTGATGGATTTTGTAGACGTAAGTGGTGAGATTTTTGCCATTTGCAAGGTTGCAGATATAAAATAAAGGGGGAATACTGAAGAATCATTATCATACCAGCCAAACTCATTGAGAGGAGGAAGCAGATGTCCAAGACAGTCTTGTCTATACTCAGTCAATAAACAGGTTGCAAAACACTAACTTAAATGTTGGTCTCTATTCTTTACAAAACTTTTTGTAGCAAATCTTTTTTTGTGACTTATATATAGTCAACAAAATAGCTTAAACAGATAAACTAAGCAGAGGGAATCATATTAATAGTTTGTTCTTACTAGGTTATTTTGTTTCGTTTTTGAAATTATAAACATTCTTCTATCTCTAATAGGGCAGACGCTTTTTAATAGGATAATATTTAGGTTATTTTGCTTTGTTTTTGAAGTCATAAACATCTTCTGTCTTTATTAGGTCAGATATTTTTTAATAGGATAATATCTAGAGGAAATATTTAAAAAATAAAGGACAGTTACAGAAAAGAAAATGATTCAGGGGCTTGGTGAGAAGAGAGTGGCAAACATTTTCAAATGAGATTTACAAGTGGGCTTCCTGCAAGTTAATAAAAATATCTGCATAGGCCAAACCCTATCTTTGGTTTGAGCTAAATGTACTTCCTTTGGTGCCGATAGAAGAAAGAGAAGGCCAATGATGAAGCTGAAATTACATGCCATAACCTCAGAAATACTGCAGGCTGGTGGCTATAACTATATAAAGGGCTCTATGTAGTCTCAGAATGAAAAAGAACTATGTGTCTCCATTCTATTTCTGTCCTTACAAATTTCTGATTTTTTTTTGCAGCTATCTAAGAAAAATTTGATATTGTTGTTGTCTAAGCACATTTAAACTTCAGTTGAAATAACTGCCAAGTGATTCATGCCTATGTAGGTGAATATAACGATTGTATCTGGAGCCCCAGTGCACCATTTTCATTTCACTTTAAATAAAAAACAAAATGTATCTATGTCAGTCAGTGCCCTTCTGCTGTACTCAGAGGTATCAAACAGGCTACAATTATGATTGTGAAGTGATTGTGTCACATTGGAGGAAGGTTTATTGCTTTTGAGTCTGCTAGGCAGTAACACATTCTGTTTCATATTACTCTTTATATCATTGTTTGGCTGTGACTAGAATAATCAGATGCCATCAAATGCTGTCAAATTCAATTTACAGTATTTTTCATTGAAGCGGGCTTTCTGCATTATATTTCCTGTTTTCCCTCTCTATAGCTGCCATGGAATAGGCACTGTAATCACGAGCTTTATTTACAAAACCAACAGAGTGAAGCCACGTCCTGGTCTATAACAGATACTCTATTTCCCTTTATTCTGAATAGGAATTTGATGTGCTTTTCTCATGCAATTAGCATTAAGTGGATGAAAGAAAACTATTTCAAGAGGGTGGACATTTTAGAGCCTGCACTAATGTGCTTAGCGTACAATGTAAATTCACATTAACCATTTTTACGTGTTCATGTGTTTTTGAATCAGAAATATTATTCTTCAAATTAATGTTTGCTGAGAAGAAATTTGGCTTGTTCATTTTTGGTAATGTCATTTACATAACCAGAAATGCAATAATACTTTCTCCTTTCATAATTTTTTTCTATAAGCCCTTAGCTCATCACTGAAGACTGATGTGAATCAAAGGATTTCAATATCTAAAGTTATAAGAGGAGCCTAAGTAAGTTTCACTAAGTTTCCAGGGCATAGGACCAAATAAGGGAAGGCCTGAGGCTGCTAGAGACACTAACAAAGGATGTTGAAGAGGCGCGAGGTATGAGGATCTGAGAAGAAGGGTGTTCTGCTTTGTACGCTAAAGGAAATACATTGCTTTCAGAATGGGATTGGGTTTTTCAATCTGCAAGTCCTGTATGTCTACCAATGATTGTATTTTCTGTCTTAAGTAGCAAGCCATCAGTTGACAGGTTATTTTCCCCCTTGGCTCTTTGCATTGTACTTTCTACTCACCTCCCCTCACTTTCTCTATTTTTTCTCTTCTTCTCTCCCTCCCTCCATCTCTCCCTCATTCTCTTCCTTTGCCTGCTCCTTCTCCTCCTCATTCATTATTTATTTAAAGAATACATTAATTTAAAGCAACGTTCATGCTGATCTGGTGAAGACTGGATCAGAGAGCAAAATATCCTTCAAACCAAAATGTTCATAGTCTATCTCTCTCTTCCACTATTTTCTCTCTCTCTCTCTCAATCTCTCTTTGTCTCTCTTTTTCCTCAATCTTTCTCTTCCTCTCTTCCCTATTGCCTCTTTTCTTTATTTTAGGTAGGTACACTTAATAAATTCTGCACATGATGGAACAAGTTGCTATAACACCATCTAACCAGTGGAGTGGAGGCTCATTAAAACAGAAGGAAAACTGGAGAGGAGAGCCCCTTTTTCTGCTTATGAAAAGCACCATCTTTGGAGGAGGAGAAAAAACTTTTTAATCTCTACATAATAATTAATGAGAAATATTAGAATTCTTGTCTTGTATCTGGTTTCCTCTCTGGAAAGACTATGTTTTCTTGGTCAGTGAGCTGCTTAAGCAGTGGTCCCCAAACTTTTTGGCACCAGGGACTGGTTTTGTGGAAGACAATTTTTCTACACACTGGGGCAATGCAGTTAGGGTGTACGGTTTCAAGATGAAATTATTCCACCTCAGATCATCAGGCATTAGATTCTGATAAGGAAGGCACAACCTAGATCCCCCACATGCGCAGTTCACAGTAGGGTTTAGACTCCTGTAAGAATCTAATGCCACCACTAATCTGACAGGAGGTGAAGCTTGGGTGGTAATGCTTGCTCACCAGCCACTCACCTGCTATGTGGCCCGGTTCCTAACAGGACTCTGTGGCCTGGGGGTTAGGAACCCCTGCTTTAGAGGACTGTTCTGCCCCATTACTAAATATAAGCCTATGTGGGCTATAAGGTCTCAGTTTTCAAACAGATCTCAATCAAAAATGTTATATGGCAGTTATGGCTTTTTTCCTTGGTTAATTTGTAAAAGTTTGAGCACTAGTCTTAGTCCTCACTGGTAGGTGCTACAAACAAACAAACAAACAAACATACAAAACAAAACAAAAAAAACACAACATGAATTCCCATTCATTCTCTTATGGAAATATAAAATGTACTTGATTCTGCTGTGTTGGAGCAGTACGCATTCTTAAATAACTAAAAATAATAGTAACAGCCAATCTTACCTGTAAATAAAGTAGTTGATGATGATTCCATTTGGTTTTTCAGGTGGCATCCACTTAATCTCTATGCAAGCTGACCCCAGTGCCTTAAGAACAGGAGAATTAAGATCCATTGGGGCTGCTTCAGGTGTTTTGACAAACATCCTACTGCTAACTCCACAACTTCCTTGAAAAAAAAAATTGAGGTCTTTATTATTTTTCAAGCAAGGAAAAGAACTACATATTCATACAGAAGGGTAATGATATCATGAAAATTATTTTAACCTGTCCTTTTGCATATATACTTGTACATGTGTTTTAAATAAATTTTTATGGGATTTGAACATTTAAATAGAAAATTATTTTTGGAAAACCCATTAATTAGTCACATATTTATATAGACATAAACAATAAGGCATATTGTCTGGAAATAAGGAATAATAAGGAAACTTGTCTGAACTCAAGTTTCTCTAGTTTGTTATAGTCATTCTAACCAGAAAGTGATAATGCACTTGAATTTCACAAGTGTATGTGTGACCTGCACATCTTGCATGCTTTTAATATTTTATTTTGCCAATATTTTAAACTCATGAACATTATTCAAACACACAGGAATAAAACAATTTATTTGAAGGATATTGTACCTCCATTGCACGGTTTCAGGGACACGGAGATGCAGATGTTGACTTTGTACTTGAGTCAAGAAAACATTAATTTAAAATTATTTTCACGTTTATCAGGTGAAAACAGATCAGAGAAAGCAATATCCCTCAAACAAAAATGCCATGGTCTATTTTTTAGAGAAAAAAGGACAAACTGACTAGCCATTTCTGATGAGTTCAGCAGAGAAAAATTGCAGACTCATAATTCTAACCAACTCCATGAGAACTAGCACTATTTGGAAACAGAAATTCCTAAGGACATTCAATACAGGAGTTTCCACTACACATTGAGTCTGATAAATTTCTTTAAGGTGAAGCAAAATGTTTTTTATACTAAGGTAAGTTACATGTTTTCTTTATTTAGCAAATGAGTATTATACGTTATATAACATATATGATGAGATCATATATATCATATGTTATATATGAGATACACATATATAACATATCAATACCTGTTAATGTTTATACTTAATTTAAAAGACATAAATAAAATGATGTATAGCTCTCTTGATTCCCTGTTCTCCCTCCTAAATCACAGTTTACATTTAGCTACTTATCCATTTGGAGTGATAAAGGAAATGGGGGAGGCTTTTCCTTAACACAACACAGATACATGAAAATTTCACTGACCACAGCCTAAGCCATGAAACACAAGGTGATAGTTTGTATATATGAATAGGGTTCAAGGAAGCACTATAAAATATATAGGATTCATTTGGGTGTAATTCAACTCTTAAATAACTTCTCACTTCCTCCTCCTGGATAAAATTTAAATAAGGCCAAGGTAAACATGTTTTCTATGAAATATTTGGAATACTCATTTTTGTTTTATATTACCAAAGACTCCTTTATGTGAGCTAGGTGTTTTTCTTTCAAAGGGCCTTATAAAACAAGACTTTGCAAAACCACCATTTTAATATATTTAAATATTTATGATTTAATGTGCAGAAATGCATAATGCTTTACTCGATGCCAGATTGTGATTTTTCTGGGTAAACAGTCCACTACAAATAAGAAGTGAAACGTTAGTCTTTGTATTTGGACTGAGAATGTATTCCTTTTTAATGAAATTTTTTAATGAAATACTTTTTCATAAAAGCCCAGGCCAAGTATCGGAAAGACTTTCACCATTTTGACATGCTTGTATCCTTATCTCATACTGTGTGAATGGAGTCAAATTTTCCAGAAGGGTGGATTGATGATGACCAACGGAGAAGGCCAGAGGTGTTACACTTCCATCATTGAGTAAGAGATTGTACTCCACAGGAATTTCGGGGATGAGGATTCCTTTAAAGAGAGAGAGAGAGAACATTAAAAACATATATATATATATATATGTGTATATATATGTGTGTATATATATATACACATATATATATAAAAATAAAACAGAATGGGCAACAAATGTTTGTCTTTTAAAAATAATGTCTATTCAAAATTTTGTAATTGAGGCCGGGCGTGGTGGCTCATGTCTGTAATCCCAGCACTTTGGGAGGTTGAGGCGGGCTGATCACAAGGTCAGGAGATGGAGACCATCCTGGCCAACATGGTGAAACCCTGTAAAAATACAGAAATTAGCCGGGCATAGTGGTGTGTGCCTGTAATCCCAGCTACTTGGGAGGCTGAGGCAGGAGAATCGCTTGAACCCGGGAGGCAGAGGTTGCAGTGAGCTGAGATCACACCACTGCACTCCAGCCTGGGCGACAGAGTGAGACTCCGCCTCCAAAAAAAAAAAAAAAAGTTGTAATAGAAAAGTAAATTACTTTTTAATATAGCAATTAAAAGCTTCACAAAAGTTAAGTTGGCAAATATTAGACTGTGTATTCCAAAAGTAAGAAATGTGCATAATCTATTTTTAAAAGCATAATATTTCTATTTAAAGATATACTCTATTGGCAAATAAAAATGAAGGCACATTTCACTTAAAACATATAAGGTAATTATGCTGTCATATATTTTTTCTAGGTTTACTTACTTTTAAAGTTCATAGAAAACACCACCAATTTTGCTTGTGACAATAATTTTTCTGTAGAGCATTGTGTATGCCTCCTGTCTGACATGGATCCTTGACATAACAGCCCATGAAATATCCAAATCATGGTCTACCTAGAGAATTCCCAGTGCATTAATTATTGGGCCAGGACAGTTCACTGTCAGTGAGACTTATGGCCCTAAATACAGAGAAAATTTGGTTTCAACAATTGTCATTTTTCACCATTCCTTCCTAAAGAAAGTAGGTCTTGTCAGTTTAGCCTCGTCAAAGTCTATTTATATAATTAAATGCTTGTTAAGTTTTATTTGGTCATGAACAACAGGCATACTTTTTCCAGGAGAGGATATGAGTTTTGAATGAAGAATATAATGGCATTTTCTATTACATTTTCTCCTTGATCTGAGAGTTTTTAACATTTATGAGTTTAGTTATTTACTTCTGTAGTACCCACATAAGTCTATCTTTACTTTAGAAACAGTGGAATCTAGAGATAACATTACTGAGGAAGCACAGGACTCAATGACCTAAGAGAGATGAGGTCTGAAGAATGAAATGTGGTTTTGCTTTTTATAGATGTGGCCTCTGTATTTACAGAGTGGAAGAGCTGCTACAAACCAAAGATGCTCAGGATTTTGTGTAGGATAGATGAAAAAGAGGTGTCTGAAGGAGATATTGATCATCTTCAGAAGTACTGATCAATTGCTTCCTCAGGAAAGGTGCTAGATTGCATTAAATTTGGCAGCTTAGACTGAGAATGTTTATTTTAAATTTAGAGCATCATGGCTAAACTATCTGGTACAATTATTCTAGTAGGTTAAACTACTAACATTCTATCATTGATTCCTAAACTCTTATCTCTAGCTTTCTATCTTTCCTGTATTACAGCTTTGTATTTTCAACAGCCTGCTAGGTATTTCTACATGGATATTCCTCAGAGGCCACAATCTCAACAATTCTAAAACAGAACTAGCTGTATTTTCCTCTCCCAAACCTGTTCTTTTTCCTAGGTTTCCTCTTTCGGTAAGTCATAATACCATCTTCCCATTTTCCTAGGATGGAAATCTTAGAGTAAGACTTTTACAGTGGATCCTGCCTTCTTCACTCCAAAACTCAAGTGACTACTAAATTTTATCAATTATTTCTTTGAGAAATTTGGGCTTCATATATAATCAGCAACAAGGAGACTTTGCAGGTATAAACAAGAAAATGAGAGTCTACCTATATTTTAGAATGATAACACTGTTGGGAAATGAATAGTGGCTTAAAAACATGAGAGACAAGACATAGGGAAACCAGTTTGAAAGTCTTACAATGTTTGCAGAAGTAGTACAAACAAGAGTCATTTCATTGCATCCCTGTGTTATGCCAGGCAACACGCATTATCTCATTTAATACTACTAGAATGTCAACCGTATAAATTAGGACTTTGTTTTCTCCAATGTGGTTCCACTGTCTAGACTTTAGCACAAAGTAGCAGCTCAATAAATGTTAGTTGATTGAATGAATGAATGAACCCTCAAGACAATACTGCATGGTAAATATTACTATTTTCTAAGATGAGAAAACTAAAACTCAGAGAAGTTAAATAACTTGTTCCAGATTGCACACTGATTAATTGGAGAAGCAAGGACTTGAACTTAGGCCCATCTGATACCAACACTTATATCACTATACTTATGCTTTTCCTTGATAATGGAGTCTTAGAGTAGGACAACTTGGGGAAAAATGACAAGATAGGTTTGAGAAAATTTGTGCAGTAAGGCAGAGCCATTCTTGGAGACTATTCCGAAGCAAGGAAACAAATGATGGATAAGTAAAAATCATTACTGATGGAACAAGCATATTATAGGTAGAAATTTAAAGTTCTGCAGACCAAGTATCCCAACCTGAAATACACCTGTTTTGGAGGTTTGCGGGCTCATGTCAAAGTATATTCAAAGACAGGAACAAACATAGTACCGTAGGTCCTCGAATAATGTTGTTTCATTCAACATTGTTTCATTAATATTTATGAGGAAAAAAATTGATTCCCAGCTGCAGCCACTGTCTATGTGAAATTTACACATTCTCCCCATGTCTGCGTGGTTTCTTTATGGGTACTCTGGATTTTTCCCATATCCTAAAGATGTTTCCATTAAATTAATTGGTGTGTCTGAATGGTCCTAGTCTGAGCGAGTGTGGGTGTGTGTGTGTGCCCTGTAACGGAATGGTCTTGAGCTGCCTGGTTAGGCCCTGGCCACCCCAACCCTGAACTGGAAAAGGTGTGTCAGAAAATGAATGAATGAATGAATAATTGTAAAGTAAAGATTCATTAAGTGTGTTACTATCATATAGATGCATAATAATAAATAATGCTATACAAAAGCCTTCTGTGAGCTTGCCCTACTTGCGATTGTTTTCACTAGTGCATGGTGGTAAGAGGAATTTCTTCTAATTTCTGCGCAAATACATTTATTTCTATGGCTGTTGTCACTGGCTGACTTGCCAAAACTTAGGTTAAAAATGATCTTACTTGTTTCTATTAATCTTTCTTAAATGTATGTATAGCTCATATTTATTTCAGTTTAATATTAGAAGTGTTTTGGTCTTTCTTTGATGATATTTAGTTTGGTGATGTTTTTGTGACCAGAAATATTCCTTGCAACTTAAGTCTTGCTTATATCAACTAGCCTAAGGTAAAATTGGTTTCCTTATATATCTTTTGACTCAAAACTGCAGTTTCCAAGAACCTATCATGACATTAAGGACTTACTGTGCCTCTTTTTGGAGTATCACTTTGATGTGGAAAATTTGGGAAACACAGGATTTCCCTGTTTGAGGAAGGGGAACCAGCAGAATCCCCGTTTCTTTGTTCACAAAAATTGGGTGTGAATTTTTCTTTCTAAAAGTTCAAGATTAGAGAATTGTATGTATGGTGAGTGATTAGAATCTTTGCTGGCCAATTGTAGAGTTGAAGACTCTGTAGTCACCACAGAAAGAACCAACTGTAGGACACGAGAAAATGTTTATGCTGATGTGCCAGTGTGCTGAACAAATATAACTGTTCATACTGTAACCAAAGGACAATGTAATGTTAGTCTCTCGCTATTGCTTTAAAGTGAACTCAATGTGGATTTTCTACCCTAGACATGGGATGAAAAGTTGGCCTAACCCATGACACTTCCACTTTGTTTCAGGTAATAAAGAGTTCTATAGTATTTTTCTCCATAAAGAAACAGGAAAAGATGTCATAACAAAAATTAAATGCGTAAAAAATAACTTTATTTTTCTCTTTACTGGTATGGTGAATACACGTAATAGGCCTATTTAAAGGCTATTCTTCGAGGCCTAATTCACCACTCCATGACAAAACTGGCAGTTTTTACTGCTCTCAACAAGACTGCAATAATTAAAATGAAATTTGAGAGTTGGATAAGGAGAATTGATTATAGAGACCATTTGAGACTCAGTTCATTAATGGATGAGAAAAATTTAAGTACTGTGCCAGAGGCAAAATAAAAAGTAATGTAATCAGGTTTCTTCTTCCTCTCCGCAAAAAGTATTTTTTGGAGGGTGTTGCTTGAGGTGGTAAGAGAGATTGAAGAAGGAATCGGGGACCCTCTCAGTTTGCAATTTGACCTTCAGCAGGAAGACATGCTGATAGAAATTTCCATCCAGAGTATCCTGGAACGACAAAGCATTCCATATCACATTTTGGGCATTTCTCCCTATTGTTACCCTGCCATAACAGTAAAGCAGTGAGGAATAAAAGGCTGTTGTTTGAAGCCACAGGTGTTTTTTTGTTTGTTTGTTTGTTTGTTTTTTTGAGACGAAATCTTGCTTTGTCACCAGGCTGGAGTGCAGTGGCATGATCTTGGTTCACTGCAACCTCTGCCTCGCAGTGAACCCACATATTTATGACAAAATGAAGAGGGGAAGAATTGCCAGGACCTTGAACCTGTTATTGGGCTTAGTTTTCTTTAGATCTTCCTAATATCATGAAGATATAACAGCATTATCACTCTTTAGCCAATGACATTAGTAGAAAATGTTTTCCCAAATGACAAGTTGTATAATATATTATTTTTTGGATGAAGACAAACGCTGGAATACAATGGCAAATTTACATGAATTTTTAAGATTAAAAGCAAGACCTTAAAGAAACTGCAAGCTAATGATGATTGCTTCAGGCTCTGTTTTCAGACCTCCTGGGATTGCATATTCATCCTGTCTTCTTTGTTCCTAGGACAGTTCTTGAAGAAAAATTTGACAAACACACATTCACAAAAAACATGCCATCATTCTTGTTGAACTAGACAAACCACAGAGTGGTGTCAGAGAGATCAAATCCTTCTTCTGCCCTTATTTCCCAAGCGACCACTGGCAAATTAACTAACCTCTATGAATGTTGTCTCTTCATGTGTAAAATGATGATACCAATAGCTACCTCGTAGAGAGTTGTGAGGATTAAATTGGAAAATATCTGTAAGCCTTTTAATATATTCCCATAACATAGAAAGTACTTAATAAATGGCTGACATCTCTACAAAACAAAATGGAACAAAATGAAATAAAGAACAAAAAACAACTATGGCACTGTTTTCATGTGCCCTCAAACACTTTTGAATCCATCTTTCATATAAAGTTGCTATTCCAACTACAAATAAATGTTACATTCATTCAAGTTAATGTCTTTGTAACACTATTTTGTTATCTAGTTTTATTTTTTATGTGTACTTGGATATGATCAAATTGCATTCCTATGAAAATACTGTATTATTCATTCTTAGCAGTAATTTGGAGTGGCGTTCCCTCCAATTCATCTGAGGTTGTTTTACTTTATGTCTTCAGTCTGTACCTACTGTTCTGCTTCCAGGCCTTGCATCCTTCAAGAAGTAACTTCTGTTATAAAAAGGACAGGACTCCCAGAGGATGAAGGAACAAAACTGTGCTTCTACCGCATGTCAAATATAAACATAATCTTAATCCAGATTTAAACATGGCTAGCCAAACCATGAGCATAGAAAATGTATTTTTCACCTCTTCATTAATTGGAAATAAATGTCCTTTACATATACCTGTGAGGTGCTGAAACAGAAAATGCTCCTCTAAGCTGTGAACACGTCAAACACTGTCATGCATTTAGGAAAGTGGGCCCCCTCCACTGTCATAATTTACAGGACTGTGACACGAAAGTCTCTGGTGTTCCTACAAACCCTATACCATCTGCAATGAGTCTGAAATGACTGAGCCCCCTGGTATTCTGATGACTAAATGAAATGAAATGGGCATATTTGTTAAAGTCAGCTGGGAAGCCACATGACTTGGTTAGTTCCTGAGTTCATAAATTTATGTCAGAGCAAGAGGAGCAGTGGAAGCTCAAGTGAACCAATTTACCCTAAGTGCAAATGGCAGTTTTGTTATTTGGTGTCAAAGCTACCAGTCGCACAATGACAAGCTGCCATAACACATTTTCTTGTTCACTAAAGAACAAGGATTTCGTTGGTTAATATTCCTTGCAATGCTCCTTTTCATAATTTACAACAACTAGATGCTGATAGGTTATTTAACATTTATGAAGTTAAGATGTAATCAGAAAAACCCTGATTATCTTTACAAATAAAAAAGTTAAATTATTCAACTTTTTTTTCTCCATGGCTTCATTTCACAGCAGGTGCATACTTTACAATGGGACAAGTCAATCAATAATCCTTTTTAAGTCTTTTTTTAGGAGCTGGAACAGGAAAAATTCTAAGAGGAAAAACTATTAATTCGGTTTGATAGAGGCATTTGTTTCAAAACACTTGGTTGCACTTAACATGGTGTTTTTAACAAATCGAGCTAAATTCTCCACTGTATAGGTAGAGGCATCTTGATTAGGCCTTTTTGGGGCAACAGAAGTAAAACGGGACCCTCTTGAACTCATTCATACCAATTGAATGGAAATTTAACATTGGTTGTATAATAGTTATCATTTATGTCTTTTCTACCTTACTAGATGGTAGGGTTCCTGACAAGAGGGACAGTGTCTCATTCCTCTTTGTAACTTTTAGGGTGTCCAGCATCATGTTTTGCCCCTAAGTGGGGCTCAGAAATAATTTCCATGTTAGTTAAATGACTAGAGGAATCAATATACCCAAAGGCAAATGAATTACATCTCATGAAGTTTTGAGCCACAAATAAAATTATTCTATTGGGTTACTGGGTGGACTGATACTGAATTACATTGTCCTCATTCATACTTCCTATATATAAAGCAAGAATCAGTTTTTTAGCTTTTAAATGGGATTACAGTAGAACTCATGAAAAATCATTTGCTTTCCGCACGTTTAGGTGGAAAAATATTGAGAAAATATAGAATAGTAGTTTTGAGTCAGACTTGGACTCACACCCATGAGGGTCAGCCCTGCTCTGACACCTGCTTGAAGAATAACCTAGAGAAAATAGCTTGGAGTGTCTAAATTGACCTTTTTCATTAGTAAAATGAGCAAAACAATAGGACATACTACATTAAGTTATTATGAACACTAAATGAGATATATGTTAATCTCTTAGCAAAATGCCTAGCATATATTAAAACTCAGTAACGAAAGACACATTTTAAAATATCCAAAATAAAACGCAAACCACTGAAGTGAGTTTTACATTTTCTTCTGAAACTCACCACTCCTTGTCATTTGGTTATTGCATGTATAAGTTAAGAAAAGTGAAACAACTGTCAATGTTGAATCATCCCAATTAATGTAATGTGAATCCTTTAGAAAGATTAACGTAATTTTTGCCGGGCGCGGTGGCTCACGCCTGTAATCCCAGCACTTTGGGAGGCCGAGGCGGGCGGATCACGAGGTCAGGAGATCGAGACCATCCTGGCTAACACGGTGAAACCCCGTCTCTACTAAAAATACAAAAAATTAGCCGGGCGTGGTAGCGGGCGCCTGTAGTCCCAGCTACTCAGGAGGCTGAGGCAGGAGAATGGCGTGAACCCGGGAGGCGGAGCTTGCAGTGAGCCGAGATCGCGCCACTGCACTCCAGCCTGGGCGACAGAGCGAGACTCCGTCTCGAAAAAAAAAAAAAAAAAAAAAAAAAAAAGATTTACGTAATTTTTGACTTTAAATGCATAGTATCTGAAATAATACACTGCAGCTGATGAGTTAACTGAATGCCAAGATGTCTAATGTCCATAAATAGACCATATTATGGCCAGCTAACCTTTAATCAAAATGATAAATAAAAAAATTTGTATTTCTAGAGCAATATTAATAAAAATTATTTCTCAGTAGAATTCTTGCTAATTCCCTCTTTAATGGAGTAAGATATTAATGTTAAAGGAAAAGCACCAGTATTTCTATATTGTGCGTTAAACCTAAATGACTCACCATCCTTAGTGAGAAAAAGTATGTGTTTAATGCAATGGCATTGTTAATTAGAACATGATTAAGGGCTAGAACAGTTCAAAATATAGTCATCATCTCGATAAATTAGACTCATTATTACCTTCAGAGTTTAAATAATTTTGAATGTTTAGATTCTTAAACAGCAGGGATATCTATCTCCATTGTTATTCTGAGTAAACCACTTATGTTCCACGAAGCATTTGCTATTTAATTTTCCATAATTTTTCACCTATTAAGGTAACATATATCCTTTGCTCTCTTTAATATAAATGTTCTCTTTAATATGAATACAAAAGTCCTGACCCAATGTTGAGAGCTGGTAAAAGGTGAGAAGGAATGCTTAGGAATAATCTAAGGTGGTTTACATTACCTAAAGGTTCAAACAATAATGGAGTTTTACCATGCCATCTCATTTACTTCATATAACAATATAAGGTAGGCATTTAATTTCCCCCTTGTACAGATGAGAAATCTGAATTTGAGAAACATTGTGCAGCTTGCCCAAGGCCAGAGGACAACTAAATAGTGAAGCCCATTCCATGTTAGAAAACAATACCTCCTTTTCTGAAATGTGAAAAAATTGCACATCCATAAGACAAGATGCAGTCTTTGGAAAATATGTGTATGTGCTCTGTTTGTCATTAAAGAAGAAATGTCTCTCTTTCTCTATCTCTCTGCCTCTCTCTCTCTTTCTGTGTGTGTCTCTGTTTAAGATTAAGTTAATGTAGAGGAAGGATGACTTTAAGAGAAAATCAAATGTTTGAGTAATTTTAAATGGCAGGATATCCACAATTTACATTTGACTGCATAATAAATTGTGGAGGCTCGCTCACCATTGTGTTCCTCTATTAATTCAGCAAAATTTTTATAAGGATATGTTGTTTGTATGTCACCTGATTTAGAGGTTCAAATGATACACAAAAGGCTAGAGATCTTGATTTTCTAGAGCTTAGAGTGTTTTGGTAGTGTTACTACTGACATTTATCAAGAAAGAATAAGGTAAAGTGGATGAGGGTTTACATGGGAGATAGGGGAATATTTACCAAGGCTTTAAAATAGAATTTGGATGATCTCTTTACAGCAATTTGAGAAGTGACTCTCCTCCCCTCCCACCTAACTAAAATCTTCTTGCACCTGGAATCTGGTTTTAAGTCACGTCTATTCCTTCTAGAATGTGTAGGTAAAGCTTTCTGGTTACTACTTCCTTCACGCTGCAAAAAGTCATTGTTGCAATGTGGATATTTTCCCTTCAGGGGCTCACCACCTTCCACAAATAATTCTTCTGGTTTTGATGCCCCCAGTAAAATATTATTCTCCCATTGCTTTTGGTGTTTTAGACATGAAGTCCTTGCCCATACCTATGTCCTGAATGGTATTGCCTAGGTAAAATTGACAAATGGGATCTAATTAAACTAAAGAGCTTCTGCACAGCAAAAGAAACTACCATCAGAGTGAACAGGCAACCTACAGAATGGGAGAAAATTTTTGCATTCTACTCATCTGACAAAGGGCCAATATCTAGAATCTACAATGAATTCAAACAAATTTACAAGAAAAAAACAAACAGCCCCATCAAAAAGTGGGCGAAGGATATGAACAGACACTTCTCAAAAGAAGACATTTATGCAGACAAAAGACACATGAAAAAATGCTCATCATCACTGGCCATCAGAGAAATGCAAGTCAAAACCACAATGAGATACCATCTCACACCAGTTAGAATGGCAATCATTAAAAAGTCAGGGAACAACAGGTGCTGGAGAGGATATGGAGAAATAGGAACACTTTTACACTGTTGGTGGGACTGTAAACTAGTTCAACCATTGTGGAAGTCAGTGTGGCGATTCCTCAGGGATCTTGAACTAGAAATACCATTTGACCCAGCCATCCCATTACTGGGTATATACCCAAAGGATTATAAATCATGCTGCTATAAAGACACATGCACACGTATGTTTATTGCGGCACTATTCACAATAGCAAAGAATTGGAACCAACCCAAATGTCCAACAATGATAGACAGGATTAAGAAAATGTGGCACATATACACCATGGAATACTATGCGGCCATAAAAATGATGAGTTCATGTCCTTTGTGGGGACATAGATGAAGGTGGAAACCATCATTCTCGGCAAACTATTGCAAGGACAAAAAACCAAACACTGCATGTTCTCACTCATAGGTGGGAATTGAACAATGAGAACACATGGACACAGGAAGGGGAACATCACATACCGGGGCCTGTTGTGGGGTTGGGGGAGAGGGGAGGGATAGCATTAGGAGATATACCTAATGTTAAATGACGAGTTAATGGGTGCAGCACACCAACATGGCACATGTATACATATGTAACAAACCTGCACGTTGTGCACATGTACCCTAAAACTGAAAGTATAATAAAAGAAAAAAAAATTTAAAAAAATATTATTCTCCCAGAATCATTTGGTTTTCACCAACACCCAGCTCTGTTTCTTGGCCCTCTGGGCTACTATTTAAAACATCATAGTTGATCCATCATAAATCTGAGAGACTTTGGTCAAGAAATGAAAAGTCGATTTGGATTTAAGGGTTAAGCCAAAGACAGAAAGGAACTGGTCTTAAAAGGCAGTAGCAGACAGTAGACCTGAATTTGAATCCTGGCTCTGCAGTGTGACCTTGAGCATATTATATTACTTTTTTGAGATTCGAATTTCTTATCTTAAGATGGGGATAATGATATTATTACCTGTCTTCTAGGGTTTGCATAAAAATTAACTGAGGTAAGGCAGAGAAAGAGCTTATCAGTGTTTGGCATATAGTGGGAATTTAACAAATGGCAAATACACCAAGTAATATGAATGTATGTACACGACATTTGTTATCAGTATCAGGGGTACTCTTCCCCTGGGTATTGTCACTATTCCCTAGACCTTACCCTTTCACTAGCAGGACTTATAAACATGTACTAAGGCTTAGTTTATTCATAGCATTAGAACAATAGTTTGAAAACTGAAAATTCAGTTAATTGCTTAGGTAATTTTTCAGTTGCCAAGTAACCACATAGACATTTTTTTTTTTCCCAGCAGCTTACCTAAGGTTACTCTGTTCACACTGACCACAAAACAAAATGCATATTTAAAAAAACAAATACAATTTAGCCAGTATTTTGGCTTTAGACCATGAATGTCCAATCTTTTGGCTTCCCTGGGCCACAATGAAAGAAGATTAATTGTCTTGGGCCACATATAAAACACACTAACACTAACAATAGCTGATGAGCTAAAACAAATAATTGCAAAAATCCCAAGAAAGTTTTTGAATTTATGTTGGGTGGCATTCAAAGCCATCCTGGGCTTTAGGTTGGGTAAGCTTGCTTTAGACATTCAAGAGAAACTGGTGGATTCATGTTTTCAGAGAAAACAGTTATTGTAATTCACCAGTCTCACTTGGTGAGTGTGATCCATGTTTTTGGTAAATCACATCTATTCCTTTTAGATTTTTGGATGGGTAGGTAAAGCTTTCTAGTTACTAGTTTCTTCATGCTGCAGAGATCATTGCTGTCACGTGGCTGTTTTCCCTTCAGCGGCTTGCCATTTTCCACAATTAACTCTTCTAGTCTTGGCACGCCACTACACACCCAGTCAAACATTGTTCTCCCAGAATCATTTGGTTTCAACAATACCTAGATCTGTTCCTTGGTCCTCTGGGCTACTATTTCAAAAACACTTGTTAGCACATCAAAGTCATATGTGGAGTTTTTAAAAAGCTCTAGATTTCTTGACTCCATCCCAGGAGATTCTTATTCAGTAAATTTGGGGTTGAGAATCTGTCTTTACACAAGCTTCCTAGGTGATTCTAATGCTCATTCAGGTTTGGGAACTGCAGGCATGGACTGTTTTGCCCATTATTCAGCTCTGTCTGTGATGTAATCATTTTGTAATGGCAGGGAGTATGATGAATACCTAGAAAACTCTTTATATTGTGAGCAAATAAACAATCTCCACTTACAAATTTATTTTCTTTCTGTTTAAAATATATATATTTGTGACTATTCAGGAATAGAAAAATGTTTTTATTATCCAAATCAAAACACAGCATGAGGTACTTTCCAATAAAATCAACTGTAGATTATACACAAGTCAAAATCATCTGACTGTTTACTGAGTTTGAAATCCTTCTAGACACCAGGAAAAAGATTTAATTGAAGATTTTAATCTTTCCTTATATTATATGGTTTCTGAAATGGATTCTGTGCATCTTAAACTATAAGATTGACAGGTCTGAATATTATAGATTTATTAACCATTGGTTAAATGGTCAGAGTTAGTGTGTAAAGCATTCTACAATATCCCCTAGGCTGGACCAGAATGAACAATTTATACAAAGCCTGAGGTATGTGAGAGTTAAGGTCATATTAAACAAGTGAAAGTTGTGTTTTATTCCACAATGATACATTTCTAAATGGAAACATGATACATTAAACATTTAAGTGTGATATTGAATTCAAAGAAAAAAATGACACATGCTGGGAAATTTGAAAGAGGTCTTGAAAATTTACTAATCCAATCCTCAGTAGGTGGTTTTATTATTTTGAAAATTGGGGCTTTGAGACCCAGCAAATGTTGGAACAAATACGTTTTAAAAATGAGCAATTAAAGATAAAAAATAATTCTTCAAACAATCACCATTGGTATCTATAGAATATTATATAGAACTAGATAATATATTTATCACATAAATTACTTCATTTAATCTTTACAGCAACCCTACCTGCCTACATGTAGGTATCATCATTATCTCCACTTCACAGATGGAGAAAATTGAGGCCTAGAGACCATTTAAGTTCAGCTAATAGGTGGCAGTATTGGGATATGAATCCAGGCTTTTTCATTTCTCTTACTTGCATAGTCATAAAATAAAGATATTTTCAAATTCGTACTGAGCATGAAGTCTTCAGATTAGCAATGGCAACTGATATGTTTAATAATGTTAAAATAACAGATATTTTGGTAAACCATGGGACTTCCCAGTCATATGGCAAAGAAATCATCAACCTTGCTCATCACCCTGAAATTTCCCGTATTGCTCTTGGAGAATTTGGATTGTAGAAGACCCTGGTCTGAATCTAAAACTTTCTTGTCAATAGGCTAAATATGGTATTAGATTGGCTCTATCCAGCTTCATTTTATTTTGTGGTGCAAAAACACAACAGCACAATAAAAATGCCAAGGAGAAATATACTAAAAAATCGTGGCCAGGTACAGTGGCTCATGCCCGTAATCCCAGCACTTTGGGAGGCCAAGGTGGGCGGATCATGAAGTCAGGAGTTTGAGACGAGCCTGGCCAGCATGGTGAAACCCCATTTCTACTAAAAATACAAAAATTAGCCAGGCATGGTGGTGTGTGCCTGTAATCCCAGCTACTTTGGAGGCTGAGGCAGGAGAATCACTTGAACCTGGGAGGCGGAGGTTGCTGTGAGCTGAGATTGCACCACTGCACTCCAGCCTGGGTGACAGAGAGAGAGAGACCCGGTCTCAAAATAAACAAACAAACAAACAAACAAATAAATAAATAAATAAATAAAATTAAACAAAAGTAGAAATAAATTCTGTAAAGGGGGCTGTAAATTTATATATTTCCCACAGCAGAAGATGCGTCTTTTCCTCTATTGAAATTAAGAACAGAGTTCAAGAATATCTGTGCTCTTACAACATAAAGATTATAGCACTTTGTGATGCATTCTGCCACTATTAATTATTCCTTTATATTTTGTTTAGTATGTTGCACATTTATTTTAAAACAAAAGTGGGTGAAATCATGTACATTTAATATCTTAGAGCAACTTATATTTTTCCTTGCTTATAAAGCTCTTTGTAAACTTTCTTTTGAATTTTTGGGGAAAATAACCTTTTCTCTTTGATCTTAGATTATAGCAGAAGGTGTTGGTCTATAAGAAACTTAAGTTTTATGTATTAGGTCTTTATGCTCTCTTTATAGCTATACAATAGTACCTGTTTTGACTGTTCAATTCAATAAAAATAGGCTTCTGCTAATTATGTTATGGAATGGATCTACTGATGGCTCAAATGGCTGTTAACTATTTGGTGCCACTTTGAACTGTGGCTAAACTTATTCTGATGGGGACAAAAAGGGCGTGTCACAATTTCATTTTAAGACTAGATATTAAAAATAAAGTCACATAATTTTGAAGTGTATTTAACATCTTAACCAGTTTTAAATTTTACTTGGAAAGAGAAGTCCTCCATATGTCCTTTCTCACACTACTCTTTACTCCACAGTATTAATGCAGTCAGGATTTTACCTGAGGATGGTGCTTACCTCAAAATATAATATTGCACTAAGTCACAGGGCAACCCAATAATGACTAAATGGCTCAATGAAGGCTATTCAGCTTACAGAGGAAAAACGCAGCTACCATAAGTGGTCACAACCCAAGGTACATGGGTGAAGTGAACAACTGCCTTTCCAAACTCCCCATTCACTGATTTAATATAAAAGGAATGGTATAATGTCAATGATCCAATCTAAGGAGTCCCACGGAAATGAATGTTCAAGGTAATTCTGACCTATATGACTTGCATTGGATATATAGAAGAGTAAGCCCAGCGTGGTGGCTCATGCCTGTAATCCCAGCACTTTGGGAGGCTGAGGCGGGTGAATCACCTGAGGTCTGGAGTTTGAGACCAGCCTGACCAACATGGAGAAACACTGTCTCTACTAAAAACAATACAAAATTAGCTGGGCATGGTGGCATATGCTTGTAATCCCAGCTACTCAGGAGCCTGAGGCAGGAGATTTGTTTGAACCTAGGAGTCGGAGGTTGTGGTGAGCTGAGATTGCACCACTGCACCCCAGCCTGGGCAACAAGAGTGAAACTCCATCTCAAAAAAAAAAAAAAAATAGATGAGTAAAAAGATTTTTAGTCTCTTGTACTTGAAAGTGTTGCTTTCACAGAAAGCCGTATATACTTACATATCTACATCGACATCTAGATACCTATATCTCTATGTATGTATGTATGTACTCATGCGTTTATACACTTAGAAATGTGGTTTAGATTTTTCTGTTCATATTTATCCAGGAGACCGACTATGTCTTTCTGATTTACTAAATTAACAGTTCTATTCTTATCTCTAATTAATTCCTTTAAAATGTTTACACACACACACACACACACAGACACACACACACACTTCTTTTTTTTTTTACCTGGTGGTATCCAAGCTACAAATATAGAATAAGGCCCAATTACTGTGATATTATATGGAGGATAGATTTCTTCTGGTGTTGACATAGGTGTTTGAACAATGTAATCATCACTAGCACTGCTGCCACCTCCAGTTTTGACTTCTAACTTGTAAGTGTATCTATATTTAAAAAGAAAGAAGAATTGTGATAAGGCCATGCACAAGAGACTTGAACAATGATTACTAGTTTTTGTATCAATTGCTTAGTCCTAAATTTGTGACAAATTGCAAACTCTTTGCCCCCTTTCCAGAAACTTGACTTGGGAGTTTTTCTTGCACAGGCAACATTGTCTCCAAGCCATTGTAATTTCAGCTGCTCTTAAATTTATTTTTAACCTGCTAGTAATTCATAGCTTTTCTTGAAGATTTCAGGACAGTCTTGGAGTGTGCTGGTGGATTGTGGAGGATTCAAATTAATCTTCCCCATTTTTAAATGGGTTGGAGTTCAGGGAAATATGTTTAGAGAAAGATGTTTTTAAATTGATCTGCTATTCCTTACAATAAAATGAAATTGATCTCTACTTTCTACAGTAAAACATCTGTTGATTTAAGATATGTTTTTGTCTCTGCTGAGAAATGAATGGGAATGAAATGCAAATATGTGGAACTTTTTCCTCTAAAACTATTCACAACTATATGTGGTGTAGCAAGTAGAGAAACACTGTACAAGAAGAAAAGAGAGTTGATGGAAAACAAAACTCTTTACATCTCTTTTATTGCTAGTTCAAGGATGCGTGTTTTTGAAGATAATTTGGCAATTTTTAAAGTTTAATACTTCATGTATTTTGTATATTTAAAAATTCTCATGCTTTTATGTC
Source organism: Pan paniscus (assembly GCF_029289425.2). Lineage (NCBI taxonomy): Eukaryota > Metazoa > Chordata > Mammalia > Primates > Hominidae > Pan > Pan paniscus. The sequence goes on along the minus strand of NC_073249.2, from coordinate 33,645,004 downwards.
AAACAGAGGACGAATTATTTATATTTTTAAGAAATTTCGTGAAGTCTAAAGACTGAATGATTTAGCACTTTCATCAGTTATTGAATGGCCAATGAATGAGGAAGTTAATTAAACAATTTAACAACTTTCAGTGGGACATGCATTTCTTATCAACCCAGAGAAATGTACAAATCCTGCTGTATTATTGGTAAAGTTTTCTTTTAGTTTACCTGCTATTGGGCTCCAGGTTTTTATCAGTGAAATTCTGCTCCTCACTGCCACCCAGGAAAAGCAAGTTTCCATTACGACTCAATTGATATTGAGAAACGAGGCCATTGGGCTTTTCTGGCAGACTCCAATATAATTCCACTGTTGTAGAATTGATGATAATGTGTCGAGGTGTCACCCAAACTCCTGGCAAGAATAACGCAATGAGGTTTTATTGTTAGGATAAAATAAACAGTGTATCAAAAGTCACACCGTCCCCCCATGAACTGTGATATTTTTTTCTGTTGATTTAAAAAAATATCTAACTGTATGGAACAAAAATACATAATTGGTGTAAATATATTTTTATTACTTTGATTATTTTATTTTTGAATTGCCTTTGGAAAGTGAATGTCAGACAACTAGCAGTGGATAATTTCTCTGCCTTGGTTGTCACTCTGAGAGTATTTTAAATCAAGGCCTGAGAGATCATCTGGGGATTTCAAACTTTTTAATACGATTTACCTGGAATATGTGAAAGTAAGCGTAATCGAGTATGTACCTGAATTATACAATTCAACAAATGAGTGCACTTTCCCTTCTTCTTGCACATCAGTGTGATGCTTTCTTCTCTTTTCCTCTCTGGCTATGCCTCGGGCCTCATTTACTGGGATCTCTTCCCCTCCTGGACCTTGAAAGGATGTAATGCCTCAGAGCAGTATGCTCTGTTCTCTCTCTCCCCTCTGCTTTTCTCTCTTCCTTTCTCTTCTTCTTTTTCTCTCTTCTCTTCTCTTCCAACACCGGCTTCCCAGGTGATCTTCATTCAGTATGGGTTTTAAATATGCATATGCTGAAGACCCCCAAAGGCATATCTCTAGATTGAAACTCTGAGTGTGAGACTCAAGAATCCAACTGTTTGCTTGACACCTCCATTTGGATGACTGATGATATATCAAAAACTAAAAACATGCAAAACAGAACTCTTGTTTTTCCTGTCTACAATCTATGTACCTCCCAATCTTGTCCATCTATCCATTTTCTTGGACAAAACACACAAAAATAATGATCCCTGAGACTTTCACCTTTCATACGCCCAAATGTAATCTAACATAAAGCCCAGAAGATTCTATAATGTATACTTTCCTGTATCTTTACTTTCACTTCTCCTAGTCCAAGCCATGTTTCTCTCTCTCATAAACTCCTGTCATAGCTTCTAAACTTGCCTCCATGTCGAAATCTTGGCCTTCCATATTCCATTGGAATCTTTGTAAAAGTGTATAAAGTGAATATGTAAGCCAGTGTCATCTTTATGAACCATATAACCCTTTTGAATTTATTCATATAATATAATCCCAATTTCTTTTTGTGACCCATATGGTCCCACATTTTATTGGCTCTGGCCTAAGTGGCAGCATTCTTTCCACCATTCACAGAGCTGTGGCCATACCAGATTCCTTTCTATCCCTAGAATGCTTCTAGTTATTTCCTACATCTGGGCTTTTGAACTTCGGTTCCTTTGGCCTGGAACACCTTTGTTCCCTTACAGCATGACATTTTTGCATTTTGTTCTCATATGTAGAATTGTTCTTATATGTAGAATGTTCTCATATGTTCTCATAGTTCAGTTACTTGTGTAACTATCACCTTATTGATAAGGCCTCATTTTAGCACTCTCTTAACTCTAACTTGAACCCCATCTAATGGAGTCCCAACCTAGTTTCTCTGTATCGCATGGCCTTTTCTATTTCCTTCTTAACACTCAAGACATCATAATCAAATTCTTTCTTTGACATACGATTATTTTTACATTATATGATGGTGCAGTCCTCTCCTTTCTCTTACTTTGATGCAAAGTTAGTTCCATGGTAGCAGGGATCTTCTCTGTCTTATTTGTCAATGTATCTCTATGGATAACACAATGCCTAATACATGTTTAATGAGTAGATTTATTGTAAATATATCTCCTGCAAAATGTTATGCTAAGCACTGCAGGCAGTTCTAGGGAATGCAAAGATGACTAAGATGTGGCTCACTTTCAAGGAGTTTATACTTCTGTCTAAAAAATAAAATATACACACAAAAAACTGTAATTCAATGTCAAACATTCAAGTACTCTTATAGATGTACAAATCCATTGATGGAGAAGCCAGCAGTGAGAAAGTTCAGTCCTACCACTTTATGTTGTCATCTAGTTATACTCTGATTAGATACTGTAAATCTCTTCTGGAGATTAAAAAACAACTCATTTCAATATTAGGTTCCCTGTAATCAATAGCTTTTGCTTGATTGTATCTCCTGTGTAAGTTACTCTGTACAGGATAAGATTTTGACACTTTTAGAAGAAAAATTTTCAGAAGAACAAAATGCAATTTATTTAGCAGCATCCTGAAAGAAACAAGATAGATTTCAAAAATGTCTCAAACATCCCAACTTTCTAAAGAGCAATATATTCCTGAGAAGAAAGTAGTTCATTTTGTTCTGAGAGTCTGCTCTGTTCTAGATATTTGGTAAAATTCACAAATCATAGTACACATTTGTATGTGGGTTTCTCTGCCAACAGCCGCTAGATGATTCAACCAATCAGAGTTTTGATTTAAATGTGATATTAATTTGTTGATTCAAAAGATAAAGTATAAAATCTTAATTCATAATCTGCTTCCTGCAGTTATATCTTTTTCACCTTGAACGATGTATTAAAAATCACCAAGGTACTAGAATGGCTATTGCTTGGTTTCTGATTTGAACCAGTCAATAAAGCCTGTGGATGTGGAGGAGCTAATAAAATAAAATGAAACATAATTTTGGGTTTGTTTCAACCTTTAGGTAAAAGTTGAATTTATTATTTATACCGGCTGGCAAAAGCTCTTTTCAAGTTGGTAATAACTCCATGTCCATTGGTTTGATTGATAATATGGAGTTCAAATGTATATATAACTAGAAAGTGCTGCATTTTTACTTGGATGGTGATATGGGGACATCATTATCTTGGCAGCTGCGAGAAATCTTTGCTAGAGTAAGACAATCTTTGGTGAGATATATTAATGAGTCCGAGGTGGGGAATTTGTCCCCTTCACCATGTAACTCCAGTCTAAGTCTCAGGTGAAACCAGAAAAACCTATTCTATATAATAAGGGAGCAAACTGAGGCAGTTCAAGTGAAAGAAATGAATAGTAGGGAGGGAAGTAACCTAGGAGGATGGGGTGGGGTAAACTAGCTGCAAGGTTAAAAGGGGAAAGGTAGAATTAAACCTTGGTGGGCCTTTTTACACAGTGACAACAAGTAGAACATGTCTACTGTATTTGTTTTAAATTTATCTTGAGTTGCATGCCATATTACCCACTTCTCATGTCCCTACAAATCTTCATTCCAATTCAAAATTCCCAGCATTTATTGTGGATTGTTTTTCTCCTGAAATCTGGTGATAGGAACAAATTTTGTATTAGCTGATGTCAGGGATGCACTGAATTCTGGACAATTTAGTATTTGTTAATATATTCACTCAACATTCTACCCGACTTTGTGTCATTTTCTGTGTTGGGCACTGTGGATGGGAAGATAAAGACTTATTCTTATCCTTCATGGAGTTCATGTATCATGGTGAATAAAGATGAGTCGATAAAAAGTTGTACTCCAGTATGATACATGCTTTAAGAGAAGGAGGCACAGTAGCTGTTAGAACACTTAGAAAGGGTAACCTGACACAGACTGTGGGGAGAAGTGGAGATGGGTAGGAAGTAGGTGGTTGTAGTGGAAGATTTCCAGAAGGGGAGATGCGTGAACCAAGTTTTGAAAAGGTGGGCATTAACTGAGTGAGGATGTAGGGAAAGGGAGTTCAGGCTGAGGGGAACCCACATAAAGTCCTAGAAATGTGGGCAAGGATGGCAGGACTGCACATACCTTGGCATGGCTGGTGCACTGCATGGCATGTGGGGAAGACGGAAAGCCTTGAAAATTTGATGGAAGTTAAAACTTGAGGGGTCCATGTTGCTTTGCTAAGGAGATATGGATGTATGTCTTCCCGGAAGGAAATGGGATTTTATGGAGGTGAATAATATGACATATTCTTATTTTGTCAAAAGAGGAAAAAGAATCAGGATGTGGGATGTGAGAAAGAGGAAAAATGACTAGAGGAAGGGATCCTAGTTAGGAGGATCCAGAGAACTTCTCTTCTTATAGCTATGAGGATCTGAACTAAGGCAGTGTTAAAAGGGACGGGAAAGAAGAACAATTTTTTAAAAAAAATTCTTAAGATTTAAAACTAATTAGATTTTATAAAAAATTATGTATTACATATGGAAAAGGGAGCCATCAAGAATGTCAAGCTTTGGGCTTAGGTGATAGGTAGGTGGTAGTATTTGAGAGAAGAAAAGCAAGTTGAGGAGTAGAGTGGAGTGGAAGAATTAAGTGGCGAAGTACTGAGGTTAAAGTTTTTGAAAAACACCTAAATATAAACATGTAGTAGACCAGTAAATACATAGGATTTAAATCCATAAATGTAGCTTTGGTGAGAGCTTTAGTATTTGGTAGCTCTCAGCCTTTATTAGGAGATAAAGCCAGTACTCGAAAATTCCAGAAGAGCCTGGGTGCTATAGTGTAAAGAGTAGAGGAAAAAACCAAGGGTGTGTAAACGTTAAAAGAAGGGCAGAGGAAGAGGAATCTGGAATGAACTGAAAAAGACTCGGTCTTCTTTTCCTTTCTGTTTCCACATTATCAATGCTAGAGGAAAGTATGTCTGCAATTTTGCATGATTTATCTCTAAAATGAATTAGAACTCACATGGATGGCAGTAATTGTAGAAAAAAAGAGTAATAATTCAATTCAAAATCTTCCTGTTATTTGACTAAAGGTACAGGTACACAGTTTTCTATGAGGATAAAACTGTAGAGAACTATGTCTAACTTGTCAATGAGGTTGTAATGTACATTGACTTTTTCTTAGATTGAAAATGAGAGGCAAGTGAAAAGAGCTCAGCTTGCGTTGGCTATGCATAAACACTTCTTTTAATTCTTTCCATGTCCACTTAAAATACTCAAATATGAGATCTTCAAATTATATGTGATGTACTTCGAAAATGGCATTTTATAATTAGTTATGTCTGGGTGGATAATTTAAAGTGGTATACTTGTTTTCACTTTACAGTAAAACAACAGAACTTAATGTGATTGCTAAGGTGTTCCCAAGTTAAGCATTCACACTATATTTATTTCATATATGGGTTATATATAAATGGCACTTATTCAGCCAGAAAATGGCCCTAAATCCATGTTTCTTCTGCAGAGGAAAGTCCATTTCATCTATTATTTCTTTGCATAATTATTTGTGTTAGAGGAAAGATACATAAAGTTAAAAAAAAAAAAGAAATCAAGGGCATTTCTCATATCACATTACCCTGCACTGTTGAAAGCTACAATTTTTAAGTCATAAAATGTAAGTCATTTCAAGAAATTTTGTTGGGAAAATTTCATATTTCCAATGAATTTAAATATATGAATTTGGTAGAGAGAAATGGAACAAGAGATTCTGTTATTTTATCAGGTTGAGTTTCAGCCAAATCTGGTTGATAGATCCTTTAGAAATTATCCATTATCATCAAAGTATCCATTTGATAGTTTACCTTTCCAAAAAATCCACTGCTGGTTTCTTCCTTTCAAAGGAACACTAAGCTTTCTGACATGAAACATTCTTTATATAGAAAACATCATTAGTGAATTCCTGGTGAGGAGCCATATGCCCCATATGTGGAATTTTCCATTTTATTCCCCATTTACTGGTAGGAAGTTCAGGTCTAATATTCCAAGGTACAACAATCCCTTTCATTAGAAGAGTAATGGACAAGTAGTTCAGGAGTCTATGGTGGTAATTAACATTGCATTTCTGTTTAGAAACTTATTTATGCCTTGGTTTCCCCATATGAAAAATAGGCAGATAATGAAGATTAACAAAATAATTAGTTGATCACTAACACATGCCACTGAGTATATTTTTCTTTTGAAAGTAAATGACACCACCCATCCCACCTCTGAACACATGGGTAACCATTGCTATCAGTTGGTGTGTATACTTCCTGGATTTTTAAATGCATTTATTTATTAAACATTAACAATAAATGCCATTTTCTCAGTTTGTTCTTATACATTAATATAATGTCATAACTTCCTCTTTGTATGAACTGATCATCTCATTCTTTTATACTGGTGCATGGAATTCCACAATATGAGAATAGCTGAATTTATTTAGCAATTCTACTCACAAACATTAAAATTGCTCCCAACATTTTGCTATTAAACAAAATAAATGCTTCAATAAACATCCTGGTGCATGCCTCCTTGAGCAGTGTGGCACAGTTTCTGGCATAAATGATGAAAACAGAACGGCTGTATCATGGGAAATTAACAATTTAAATGTGACAGACATTTGCAATTTGCCTTCTAAGGTGATGATTCCATCTTACATTCCTTCCAACTGTGTCTGGTTGTACATCTCTGTACATCACTGTTCATTTGTCAAAATCCTTGTTTGTTGTGGTCCATCTCGGAAGTCATCTGCTCCATAAAGCCTTTTTTGATGTCATCGATGGGTTTCTATCTCTTCCTCTTCAGGCCAACCTTAGCACTCTATTCATTTGTTCTTTCTTAACATCAACTTTCAGATTTTCTCTCTTCATACAGATCTTTCTCCGATCACTTCTACTTGATTGTCAGTCTTGAGGGCAGAGAACATTTTAAACAACTTCAGCAGTGAGCATGGTGTTTATTATATATTAGATGCTCCCAAAATATTTAACATCTGAGTTTTTGAAAAATTTCAATAATTCTTCTTTCCACAGAAAATCAACTCTATAAAGGTTAAAGAATTGAAAGCGAACTGACCTTGGGAAGCTACACCTACATGAATCAAGCCTGAAGAATGGGAACCTAGAATGCTATTTTATTTTGTACCTATCAACTTTATTGCCTCTTCCTTATTTGTTATGAAGGAGTTTACAGATTCCACCTCAAAATGCTATGTGAAAATTTCTTCCCTCAAACCATGGATATTGTTTCATTACCTTCAGGAGCTGCCTGCAGTGTCTGACCTAGAAAAGGCTTGCTTGAAGTGCACCCAGCAGATGTACAAGCTGTAAGAGTGAAGCTGTAGTTGGTGTATGGCTGGAGACCTAGAAAAAGCAAGCAAGAAATAAAGTGCACCTTAAGAGGATTATTTATTATCAATTAAGTACCAGAAGTAACATGCAGAGTTGTAGATATGATAGCCAAAACATTTAAGAGTACTCTCTAAAACACTCTTTAAAGAAGGTCGGAACCTCATAAGAGGCTAAGTATTGAGCAAAATTTCATTTATCACTGATAAACTAATAAATTCTCAGCCATAGAAAATACCTTAAAATTCATGTGAACCATCCACCCTTCTCTTGATTCCCTATACAAGATGTCATTGAAGAGGCTGTCCCGCCTATCGGATCAGAGCACTCCGTCTCTCAAAGAGCCCATTTCATCTTTAGAGAGCCTTAGAGTTATCCTTATTTTGTTTGAAAGTCCTTCCTTATATTGTGATGAAATCTTTCCATCACTTTCACCCCTGGGGACATATAGAACAAATCTAATTTCTTTTCCACATGACAGTTCTTCAAATGTTTGTAGACAGTTATCAAATCCCCCCTGAGTCTTCTCTTCTCCAGGCTAACCATCCCAGTCTCTGCAATTGCTTCTTATATAAATAGGGGCAGGAAAATAAAAAGAAGGTTAGATTCAACATTTTCTTGCCCCAAGCCATATTCAACTCATATTAACGCTAACCAACACTTTTGTTTTTAAACCTTGCACTGTACCTAATGCGCCCTTTTTTGAGGTGTGTTGACTTTGTCTTTACACATAGATTAAAGCTAATTTGGAGAAGAGATGGTGCTTATTACTTCTTTCGTATTCAGAATATGATGCAGTATGGTAATTGTTCAGTAAGTTTTCAGGGAGAAAAGAATGACAATCCATCTAAAGTAGAAGTTGTATATTGTTAGATTTCGCTGCTCTGTGCGTGGCTGGTGACCTTGTCAGAGTTACTTAGCTTCTCTTTGCCTTGGTCTACTGATCTGTAAAATGGGGAATCATTATAGCATCTAGCAGACAAGAGAAGATGAAATAGGATACTCAAAGTAGTATTTCATTCTAGCAGAAGCAACTTTAAAGCTCAGCAGCATTCAACAAGGAGGATATTGAGGCTTACAAGACATCTCTCTCTTGACTCTTGGGAAAGTTCAAACAATGCCAAAGCTCTCTTTGAGAAAAAAATAGTATTTTAAAACAACAGGACTTAGCCTATTTGTTAAATAATTGAACTAAGTTACAGATGAATCCAATGATTGTTATGCTTATTTTTTCATGTATTTTGAGCAACATTTTCACATATTTTGTTCTTTTGGTGGAACGACTGTTCCTTCAGAGATGTTAATGTGTCACTTTGTCTATTTATGCAGATTTCTCCTCAAATACTACATTTAAAAAAATTTTGACCACTTTATCTAAACAATCCACCCATCCCTTTTTATCCCCTCACATAATTTTCTTATTTCAGAGCCTTCAACCGTCTCTGATGTTTGCTGTGTCTTTTGCTTATTTGTTATTTGTCTCCTGCTTTAGATGTATGCTCTGAAAGAACAACAACTTTGTTTTGCCTATCTGTATCCTTAGGATTGTGACAGGCACAAAGTGTGTGTTCGTTAAATGAATGAAAAAATTACCCATCTCATCCATTTAGAATGAGAGCAGTAGCCTGGGTTCTCTGCTAAAGCAATAATGTTCTGCAGCTGGAGCTGCTCCAAGGTTTAGCTTCAGAGCCCTTTGTATTTTTTTTTATCAACTTAGTGATAAGATGCAGGCACTTATTTGATTATAATCTTCCATTTGGTTGCTTTGGAGGATTTACATAATTTTGATATTTACCTGATTTACAGATGAAGAATATGACTAAAGATCTAAGCCGTACCCAAGCCACATGTTTGATAAAAGCTCATGGGAAAATGCTAAGATTACAAAATGTAGAGCTCAAAATAATGGAAGGGAACATTCAAGAATGAAACTCAGAGGTTGCAGTGGCAAACTCGTTTAGCTCGACAATGTCTCGCCTTCATTCTCTTTACCGACAAAAAGGGTCTTGACCAGTGTGATACCATTTTACCTGAATATCTTATTTTCCCCATTTAGAATATAAGCCCTTTGAGAGTAGAAATGGCATCACTGAGTGAGTCTTTTTGGGAGGTCATTTTCCCCTATAGTGCCCATTTTTAGGCATTCAATGTTGAACAAATATTGCTTAAAGAAGAGCATGCCCACCATGGTGTCCCATAAGGATTGCAGGGATATGAGGCTATGATGTCTATCATCATGTGACCTGACCAAAAAGGTCCTTCCTCATAATTCCATCGGTATCCCAGTCCACAGCAATGGTTTCATTGAGTTGGAGATATTTTTTAGTTGCAGAATATTAATAAAATAACAGAAACTAATATAATTTGTGGGCAATACACATATTCTAGATTTTTTCCTGAATGCCAGATGTAAATATGGTAGCTAAAAGTAAACAGATATTTAAATTTTTTTCTCGAATATTCTGACCAAAACAATGGCCTCAGTTATCTTCCTCATTGTGGTCGTGGCTGGTCTGATTTCAGACATGCAGTGACTGTTAAATAAAATTTTAGGATGGGCATTAGGGAAAAAAGAAAATTCATAATCACAGAGGTTTGCTAAGGTTGATTAGAGGATTGAGAGTATTTGTAATGAGAATCGTAGCTGAAAGGAAAATTAATGTATATAAAAATATAAATTGTCATTTCTTGACAAAGCCTTTCTGCTGCAAGTTGAGTGGTCTCCATTTTACTTACAGCCTAGAATTTGAGAAGGCAGGTGTTTAGGCATGGTACAGCAGTAGAGCATCCAGCACCTTAAGGATTTTTGATAGAGGGAGGAAAGTGCATCAAAGGAGTTTGCTACAGGTGTTTACGTTAGATGGGATAGGCTCACCTAGCAGGATATGGGGGTAGGGCTGGTGGAAGGAATTTGCTTCTCTTGAAGCTACTGGGGTACTAGAATCAAGGAGGAATGGCAGACTCAGCACTGAGCAGAAAACCTTGGTCAAGAAGTCAGAGGAGTTCAAACATATTGTCAAATCAAGAGGAGTCAACATGGTGCACTGAGGAAAGGAGACAAAGATTGAAGAACCAGGAGGATGAGAGTGGGAGACATGTCTGCAAGTGAATATGGGGAGAATGACAGTTTTACTCTAATTCATTGGCACTTTATCCTCAAGCGCTGTGTCTGTCCCTGAAATGTAGCCATGCTGACCAGTTTAATGGACCATGTGGGCAAAGGGTAGTAATACTTAGGATCATTTCAAATGATGTTTGCTAATGTGTGTCAAGCAACTTCACATCTGCTGTATTTACCTTCCAGGGTCTGTTCCTGCTTTTTATAACAAAACTCACATTTTCCTTGGATAAGCCAGTCATTTGTCCACTATCAGGCTTTGTACTTTATTTAGCGTTGACTTCACCTGGACTGAGGAGTGCATAGATGACCCAAGCCTGAATACCAAGCTCTATGTTCTCCCATCACATAAGAGCTAGAGCTAACAGTATTTAAGTTACTCAATGGCTGCCTTTCCTCTGAAGATTAAGCAGCATTTAGAAGACATAAAAATGGTAGAAACCATTGCAGCTGCTCTTTATTAAAATTAATATTATTTTAATTGGCAAGTCATAATTGTATACACTGCAGTTGCTCAAAACGAAAAAAAAATGTTAAAAGAATTTAGTTCAAACACCAGCACAAAAACTATAAATTAAGAAAAAAAATACCCAACAAACAAAACTCAGGGTGTTTTTGTTTTTGTTGTTCTGTTTTTAATTCTCTTTTCATTGGACTCTATACATTAACTAAATACATTTTATGAGAACTGCAGTTATTTTCAAGGAAGTTAGTTATAAGATTATGTAAATGACATACTAGCAAAAGTTTATTGAGCATGTACTACTAGTTGGCCCTCTTCTGTGCACTTCATGGGTGTTAATATAATTAATGCCCACACTAACTTTCTGCTGTGCACACTGTTATTTGTTCATTATACAGATAAGGAAGCTAAGGCACAGAAAGTTGGAGGAAAGTGCCTATGATCACAGAGATAAGAAAGGGCCGGGACCGGTGATACAGTGGCTCATGCCTCTAGTCCCAGCAGTTTGGGAGGACGAGGCAGGTGGATCACCTGAGGTCAGGAGTTTGAGACCAACCTGGCCAACATAGTGAAACCCTGTCTCTACTAAAAAAAAAAAAAAAAAAAAAAAAACTACAAAAATTAGCCAGGCATGGTGGTGCATGCCTGTAGTCCCAGCTGTTCGGGAGGCTGATGCTGGAGAATTGCTTGAACCTGGGAGGCAGAGGTTGCAGTGAGCTGAGATCCTGCCAGTATGCTCCAGCCTGGGTGACATAGTAGCTAGACTGTCTTAAAAAAAAAGAAAGAAAGAAAAGGAAAGGGTGAGGCCAAGGTTGGAACTTGGGCAATTACACTGAGAAATGTGGCCCAGAGCAACTGGGTTAGGCTTCCCAGCCTTATAACAAAAACGATGACATAAATAGCTCAAAGCCCAGTGAAATTTCCAGTAATATAAAAAATTCAAGTGGGACTATATATTTAAATATTTTCATTTTGAATATTATTACGAGTCATGTAGTGAGATACTGAGTCATGTTCTCTGCTAAGAGAGCAGTCTGAAATTAGGCTATTTGGGTTCTAATAGTTATCTACTTACTAAGTACTTGAGTACAAGGAAGTTTTCTGGCTTCTAGGTTCCTCAGTTTCTATATCTATAAACTGTAGGCATGATAGGAGAGACTGCTTAATAGGCCTACAGATAATTTAAGGGAAGGCAATATCTAAATCCATAATTTAGAAAATTTAAAACCATATTCTATCTTTTAGTTTTTATATTTTTCATATTGTTAGAGGACTGGATTACTAATAGGCTTGGTTCAGATAATCTGTAAGAAAGCATCAACTACCATCAGGCATAGATGATTTACATGAACCTGATGACCTTTCATATATACGACTCTGTAAAACTCAATAAAATGAACACATTTCAACTGGAATTTGCTGTCATTTTAAGTAAGCCTCTATCGGTAGTCCTTAAAATGAGATATATATGACATACTAGCAACAGGCAATGAAAAGGGCACACCAATTGAAAACTACTCATGAATTGATCAGGATGAGAAGAGGGAAATAAAGAGATGTCTCAAAGGAACCGTTCCAACTGTAACTTAATCCTGAAGTCGAAGAGTAGAAGGAGAAAAGAAAACATCATTCAAGTGCTCAGCATTGAATTAGAAGAGTAGGAAATAGCAGTTGTAGAGTACAGAAAGGCAAACGCAGGGAGAAAAGCCAAGTATTTAACATTTCAGTATAGTGAAGATTACTGTGGCTGCAAATTACCTGAATTTCCCTACAGGGAATCATGTTCTTTTTTAAAGGAAAGAAGCATAATATAACCAAACTCATTACAATTACACTTCCAAGTAACATTACTTTGAAGAGTAAATGTGTGCTAAAAGGGACTGCAAAAAGTCTGCCTTTAGTTCATAAAAATATGATTTGGAAAACAAAACCCATGTCTATGAAAGTTAACATTTGAGGTACTCTATAAAGAACAGCTTGCTTCCAATTTTTAATCTCTTGATAAATAGTCAAAAAAGGCACTTTAGCCATTATAATTTCACATAGCAAGTGCTACTTCAAAACATTCAGCCAATTATTCTACAGTGTCATCTGTTATGTTCTAAAGAATTACCAAATAGTCCTAAAGGATGTGTAATTCAGTGAGTTCCTCCATCAGCATGTTTAGTGATTAGCTCAAGCACTGAGAGGCCTGAGTTACGTTAAAAAGTTTTTGTTTGGTGCTTATAAAGTATTGTGAATAACCATCCTGCAGGTAAGTCATCTGTCCTGGCATCAGTTCACCCAAACTGGATGTGTGGTCTGGCCCCTCGGCTGCTCACATTCAGTCTCTTGCTAATGATACAGGAGTTAAGAAGAAATCACTTAGGCAGATAGTAAAGGTATGGGAGTCCTCGGTAAGCCTTTTCTTTTTAGTAAAAAGCCCCAAATAATTTTCTAACAAAGGGCAAGCATGTAAAATCAAGCTGCAGACATAGGTAAACAAGCTGGGTGCTTGCATGGGTGAATGTGGGCAGGAACTAAGGACTGTACATGTTCAAGATGGAGGCTCCATCTTCCCTTCTCCTTGTCAGCCACTTGTACTGTAAGGCCCAGACAAGATGGAACCAATCAACTGGAAGGCCCGTTTGCATAATAAGATTAGGGTGGGGTGACCAGCCTTCCCCCCCCCACTATGTAAATGTCATACTTGATCGAACCAATCTGTGAGCCCTATGTAAATCAGACACTGCCTTCTCCAGCCTGCCTATAAAATCTGCTTTGGTCTGCTGCCTCCCCACTTTTCAGATGTCTCTCTCTCTCTCTGTCTTTCTCTCTCTCTCTCACAAGGAGCTGCTCTCCTCTCTCCTTTCTTCTATTAAACTTTCCACTCCTTAACACACCCACATGTGTCTGTGTCCTGAATTCTTTCTTGGCGCAAGACAACGAGCCCCAGGGTATATACCCAGACAACTACAATGATGTTGCTTCCTTTTGCCCTCACTTGCCTGGGATCTCACTAAGTGATCCCTTTCGGAGCATCTCTGCCTACTGAGATTCCCAGGAACTTCCAGCATCCCCTGGTGATCTTGACTGTGATGGATAAAGCCATATCAGCATTCTACTTAGATCAATCTGATAATTTGTGAAAATCCAGATGTTCAAAACTGGTATACAAAGGCATCATGGAATTACTTTACAGACATCTAAGGTACCTTTAAATTAGAATTTGTTTTACAGGATTTGATTAAGGATTATTTCGGGATCTCACACGCTAAAGCCATCTTTTCTGGATGGTATCATTCTTCACAATGTCAACAGCTGCCCATTCCACTTACCCAAGCCAATTTCCTCCCCCTCATTGAGCAGCATTGGTACTGTCCATTTTCTGTATTCATGCTTTATGAATTCAGTTGCTACCTCATATGAACTGAACATCAAAACATCAAAACAAAGGGACTCTTGCATTGCACATGCCAGTAAGATCACTTCATGACTTTTAGTTCTGACTACTTGCTATAAGCTAACCTGCGTTATTAATTCTATATTTCATTTGAAATTCTGGGCCATAGCTTAGGCCCCTCTCTCCAATATCTTCCTGATCCCAAGACGCCTTTCCTAAACAAGTTACTTCTTTGGCAGACTCTCTTTAGATATACATCAGCATTAAGACTATTATTTAGACACCACCAAGGAAAGACCCTTTTTCTTTGGTGGTGTCTAAATAATAGTCTTAATGTTGATGTATATCTGGAATAAATATAACAACAAAAATATAATATTAATTATATCTGTGATATATATATTTTGATTTTAGTGACAGTATTTTAATAAATATTTTAATAAATACTTTTCCTCTTTCAAGTTCAGTGTTATGCTAGACTGAGGATTCTTCTCTGCATTTCCAGGCAGACTTTTCTTCTCTAAAAACAAAATGTGATGTTAGGAGGCAGCAAAATCTGATGTTGCTCAAACGTGAGACAATGAGGACTTTGCAGAGGGAAGGAGGTGGCCAGAACTGGAGTGACAAAACAGAACTAGTATCTGGCAAAGTACATTGGAATATCTGGGATTTAAGGGGATTTTAAAAAAATATCATTGTCTAGGCAGCTATCAATTATAGTTCTTTGGCCTTAATATTTTATCAATAGGCAGGTTTTAAAACACAAAAAAGTGGTTGATGCCACACTTTTTTTTCTTTTTTTTCTTTTTTTTTTTTACTTTTTTAGTCAGGCACAAATTTAGTTGTTCTCAGAGTTGACAAAATGAAAAGAAAATAAATTCTTATCTCTATTTTCACAGGTCCCCAATGCTTGGTGGTCAGTAATTACATAGTAACTGGGGGGAATGCAGCCTGGAGCATTGCAAACAACCATAGAAGAAACTCCCAAAGCTTTTCGAGGACATTATCACCATCCTAGTTTTCTTGCTATCTGTTTTAATTAAAGAAATATACTGCAGTTAATTCCAGACTGCTGGAGATCAGGGTTGGCTTTGTGGGCTTCGACTGTGCCATCAAACACGGTACCATGCTTGGAAGCACATGAGCTTACTTCTATGCTCTGCTTTCATTGTCTTGAAATTTTAATGATTTCTGAACAAGGGGCCTGAATTTTCATTTTGCACTGGACCCCACAATTTTGTTGCCAGATCTGTCTGCGATTTAGATATGTTTGACAGTGGCATTTTTATCTCCATTCAAAACAGAATGTGGTCAAATACTAGTTTACTATTCAGTATTCATTCATTCGACAAACATTTTTTGAATATATTAAGTACTGTGGTAGGTACCAGGAACACAATGGCAAACAGGAAGCTACTGTCTCTGTACTTAAAAAGCATTACCTATTACTAAGTGTGGAACAGAGACAAGAGGAAAGGCTATTAGAATAAGATGTGATAATTACTACGAGAGCAAAGATAATATGGGAACACATAGCAGAGTTATCTAAAAATAAAATCCCTTACAAAGAATTTCTACATTTTGTTGTATTGGTGGTTAAAGTATGTTTTCTCTTTTTCCAAGGTGAAGTGTAAGGTATCTGATTCAGTATAACATTAGTATTACATTTTCTGCTACAACCAGCATTGTTAGGGTTTGTTCTATTTAGCACACAAAGTTTTCATTAACTTCTAGGAAGATGAGAAAGGAAAGTAAATTATTCTTTCCTTGCTAATTTAATGCTGGTGGGTTTTTCCTTTTAAATGAAATGCAATGATGAGTAATTTCTAATTAATTATTTTGAAAATAGTTTTCCAGAGTTAAGAGACACATAGGCCCTTATTATACTTGATGCTAAACAGGACATGACTAATTCATTTTTTTTCTCAGTGGCCTTAATTATTTAGTTAATCCTTTCTTCTATTCCTAAACTCATATTAGGAGGCCCACGTATAATGTAGAGGTAGCCCAAAGTGAAACAATGCCATAACTGATGTCCAAATTGTTCTGTACAGGATGGTGGATGTGTTTAGTAATAAATGATATGAAAAGGTCTTTTATTGACAAGCTGCCATGCGCTGTTTGCATTAGCGAATATGAGAAGATGATGGCTGCTACTCCTTCGTCCCCATGGTATTCAGCTCAGTGAGATAGCAGAAAACGCTTCAGTTTACTTAAAGCATTGATAACACCTCTAAATAATTAACCGAGGACTTCCTGTCTTCAATTACTTAATGCTTTTTTTAACATCTTGAGAGGATTATAAGCAATTTATGGATTTCACATGATGAGTGCATTCGCCACTATTCCCACAAAGCATTTACGGGATCATGTTTCTAAAGCTTTGAGGTAATTAAAAATAAGCATGGAGACAATGGGGCTGAGGCAAGGTGCTCCCTTTCCCTCCTGTCATTCCTAAGGACCTAGATTTTCAGGCTCCAGGACGACTAGTGCTACAGCTTTATTAGTGCTGTGTTGCTTAGGGAATGCCAAGCTTTTGGAAATGATGAGAAAATCAAAACGTTTATCCTAGGGGGTTCAGGCAGCATTTCCATCAAACATTTAAGATGGAACAGAAAATAAATTTGATTATTTTAGTTCATTCCATGAACTCAATAAAACAGTCATTCACACCATAAAATACTTCAGTACTACATTTGGTCAGTCAGCTAACCGTGGAACTGAATTTTCCTGGGCAGATGAGTAACATTATATAGATCTCAAGTTTCAGATTACCTAATGCCTAGCACCATTCCTGTCCCCAAAGAACTACATATAGGAGGCTCTGTACTTGGTAAGGTTTTGCAGAATGAGGACTTATTTCTTTATTCTACAAAGAAATCCCTCTTTAGGGCTGTATTGGGCAAGTGAAATACTCTCTAAATCTATTTAAAACAATATCCATAGAAATTAAAACAAAACAAAAGTAGAACAGGGAGATTGGTCAAAGGACTCCTAAAAGCTTTTACCAGATTATGATTTTTTACTGTTAAGTAAAAATTAAAATTATATTAAAAAACTTAAAATATTTATTCTAATAACAGGATTTCTGGCACCAAGATACGTGTACGAAATCTACTCTGACATAAAAATAGCCATTAAAAATGTCAATGAAAGGAAGAACTGGTAGGGTGAAGTTATTTAGAGAAAAATCTTTGCAATTATTTTATAATTAATGAGGCTATCAATCCTGTTGGTTTGAACATTACAATTGAATTTGGTCTGTTGGTGTATAAATGCTGATTTCTAAAAAATGCAAACCAATACAGTGGCAACAATTCAAAGCTGATGCTGGTTAAGTTGATAGATACTACAAGAAGAAATTTCTTTAGCCATATATCTCAATTATTGTGAAACCTTTGCTGGTACAGTCTTAATGTGCCTAAACTTGGTTTTCAAAACGCTGTAATTAACATCCCATTGCTTACTCCAAGTGACTCATTTGATTTTTCACCACTGCATCCTGTATAGAGCTCTGTTTTCAGTTATTTCTTTTCTTGTCAGTCTTCCCTATACGTGAGAGGATCTTAAGAGCAGCAGTCTTATTTTAGACCACTTAGTGTACTATCTGGAAAACTGCAAGCTGGCAATTCATTTTTGGGAGAACAAAATGATATTCTGATTTCCTTTCAGATAGAGGCAGTGAATGCCTTGGATACGCTGAGTAGGTTGGCTTTCTTCTTCATCTTTCAAATATGATTATTAAAAACATCTCTTACAAGGATGTGATGAGAGTCAGAGAAGTCAAAATGCAAATGTTTCTTTAAATGATAAAGCACCACATAGAAGTAAGGTTTTATTATGTAAAACACCATTATTTCAATCACTTGTGATGATTTCCACTTCAATTAAAATAAGATAGAAGAAATAATTTTGATCATTCAAATATGAGGGCTTCTCCCAACCCCATTATCTTTTTTTTTTTTTTTTGAGACAGAGTCTCGTTCTGTTGCCCAGGCTGGAGTGCATTGGTGTAATCTCAGCTCACTGCAACCTCCGCCGCTCAGGTTGGAGTGATTCCCCTGCCTCAGCCTCCAGAGTAGCTGGGATTACAGATGCACGCCACCACGCCCAACTAATTTTTGTATTTTTAGTAGAGACGAGGTTTTGCCATGTTGGCCAGGCTGGTCTCGAACTCCTGACCTCAGGTGATCCAGCTGCCTCGGCGTCCCAAAGGTGCTGAGATTACAGGCATGAGCCACCGCACCCAGCCTCAACGCTATCATCATTGATTTAGCCCAGGATCTTGAGGTAAGGAATACAATGTGCCAGGCCAAGAGTTGTATTAAGCACCTTCTGCAGGTTTACGGCCCTTTTGGAAAAATACTGGAGATTTTGTCAATGAATTCTTGCTTATGTGTTAGGGAATTGTGGCATTTAAGAGTGAAAAGTGATGAATTTATTTTGCCACCCTGTGTAAGTGTAACCTGTGTCTCTTCTTAGGAAAAATCAGTCACATTTTCCCAAGGCCTTTCTGCACTTTTCTGTGAGTTTCATCACCTGTGCTATCAACACCCCCTGCAAAAAGTGCAGTCCAATGGAAGGAGGTCATCCACTCAGGAAGTCTTGGAAGGAGGTGGCTGACAATGGGAAAGAAGGGAAAGTTTATACAATCTTGCCCATGGTCTTAGAATTTAAACTTAACAGGGTTGTTTGGGATGATTCAGTAGACTCGAATAATGAACTAAATTACTTAACTTCTCAAAGTATTCTTTTCTGTAAAATGAAGGTAGTAATTCACTGTCCATCTTAGGTTGGTGGTGGAGAATCAAATTGCATAGTGCACGCAAAGTGCTTAGGACAGCGTCTGGCACATACTAAGTTCACTTCTTCCCCAAACATTTATTTAGCTCCTATTAATGTGTTCAGGACTATAAGTGCTAGAGGTACAACACTGAACAAGTAGATAAGGTTCCTGCTCTCTTGGAGCCTACATTCAAGTGTGGAGAGACATAAAAAGACAAAAAACAAACACTAAAATATCAGGCAGTGAGAGGTCTATGATGGAAATAAAACAAAGTGATGTGGTGGTGTGTTAGAGAACCAATCGGAGCAAGTAAGTCAGAAAATGCTTCTCCTCCCTTCAGAAGTGGCATTTAAGCTAAAACCTGTTAATTATTATCATAATCACTACTAGCAATTATCTAACATATCATTGTACTGTACTAATAGTATATTATTAAGGCTAATGATAATAAACATTATAATAAATTAAAAAACACAATTGCTATTAATTAACATTCCTAATAGTAACAAACAGTCACAATGACTCCACTGTCAACTAGTCCTGTGTATTAATTATCCACTTGATAGACAAATGTTAACCTCTGGCTGATTTTCCCCTGCCTTCCAGTATATTCTTGGCTATCTTAGTCCCATTAACTATGAGTATATCCTTGGGGAATGAAAATGCATCTTACTGTTTGTTTGAAAAAAAAAGTTAATACTGATGCAAAAACCCTTCACATAATGCATATCAAGGCCAAATATAAATTATTTCTGAAGTTATCTGCTGTTGTGGCGTATTGCTGCCAGTGTGGGCTCTTCTATTAGCATGGATAAGTGGGACCTGACCATATGTCAAGAGAACACGTCCTTTCGAAGTGACCTCATATATCAAACACACACCCCTGGGATGCTTTGCCCCCCTAACCACAATGACAGACCCCTCCAGTAGGATTTCCTTTTTTTTTGTTTTCTCACCTGTGACCGTATGCTGTCTCCTGTCAGTGGTGTCAGTGTGGATGAGACCTTTCCCAACCTGCCTGATCTGGTACTCTTTAATGACGCCGTTTGGTTTCTCAGGGACACTCCAGCTCAGATGCAGAGCCACTGCACTTAGGGCTGTGATGCTTGGTGGCAGGATGCTCTCCGGAACTCCTTGGGTAGTAGCTGCAACTACCTGAAGACGTAGGAATTAAGCAGCAATTTATTGTAATAGTACACTAGCTATCCTGATCAATGAGAATGTCACTTTTGTTTTAAAATGTTGTCTGGCCTGGCATATCATTAGCAGGGGCTTGGAGAAGCAGTTCCCTTTTTTTCATTTTTTTCCCTCCCAACCTATTTAAACAATGAAATCTGACCTTGAATATATTACATAAGTCTCACACTACCATTTATCACAACAGGTTCAACAACAATTTTGACGGCAGAGTGCAGCCCTCGGTGTTTAAACAAGTAAAATCTGGCTGGCAGACTGTCTTACTAGAGAACTCTTGATAACTCTCTTCCATATGGCCCATCAGTGTCTTTGCATTTTAACAGCCTGATTTCATACATTTTAAGCACCAGTAAATATGGAGCAAAAGCCACATCTGAACTTGCTTGCATATAATATGCTTTGAACAGAATAAATGGGCAGACATTTCGGTACTCTTCCCATGATATCTAGGATGACTTTATAGTGTCTGCACCAACTGTCAAAAGAAAGAAACAAGTCAGAAGAAAAAAATAAATAAATCAATTACTTAGTCAATATTGTCAAAACATAGTTTTGGACAAAAATTGGCTTCTTTCATAGAATTAACTTTTTTTACTTTGTAAACAATTGCTTTTCATGTAGCAGGCATGTGGTGTGCCTGTGCAAAAAGCATGGAATTGTTCTAGGACTAATAACTTTTGACTGGGCCAATCAGCTGCCATCTATCTATCTAAATGGTGGCTCACTCAGAAAGGTTTCTAGAAGTCTGTTGAACAAAATGTTGCATTCTTGCACTGTGGCTGAGCAGTGTGGCTGAATGTTTCATTTGGATGGCTCTTGCACAGTGTGCAAAGATGTTGCTCTTCTAAAGTTTTAAGCATATGAAAAGAATCAGAGCTACTCTGTGTAAGTTTGTTTCCTCCTGGGCTTCCTCTGTCAAGGCTGGCTTCTATGAAATGTCCCTTTCTTTATTTTACTCCCACATTGTTTGATTGTTTATTTCCAGTCTTCTTTGTGGGCTTTTCTTTCTTTTTCATTTGGTAGCATTCCCCAGTGCTCATCATCCACAATATTCCATATTTGTTTCTCTCTATTCTCCTTCCATGTCCATATTTATACTCATTACTTCAACTTCCCACACAGATCTTTCTAGAAACTTCAGTCACTTCTCAATCTGGTTTCTGACCAGATATTTTCACATAAAGTGCCAAGTACTATCTGCTTCCGCCACCCTGCTATCTGATCCTTCTCTTTAAATATATTTTTAAAAAAACTTAACAAAACAGAATCCTATTCTTTTACCTTCAATATTTTTCTCTTTTTTAAAAATTTGCTTGCAGAATAGCACCATGATCCACAAATTACTCAAGCAGATATTTGACAATATCCATGACTCTTTCCTTTTATTTCTGTAAATATAATTGAGTACCAAGTTTTGTAGATTTTATCCCCCACGTCTGTTGTATCATTCTGTATTCTCGGTTCTGACCTCTGCTGCCTAAATTCAGGTCTTCATTATTTCTTGACAAGGCTATAGCAGAAGGCTTGGAACAATTTTGTTTTCCGTGCCGGGCTTTTTTGCCCTTTTCTTCATTTTTCAAAATCAGACAATTTTTGTTCATATCATATTTAAATAGAAACTTTCTTTAACTGAATAATGATTTGGACATTTTTACAGATTTATAGATTACCTAAAATTGGTTGGTGAGGAAAGAATGTGGAAGAAAAGATGGTACTGCTTCAAGATTTCACTTGTTTTTCATTAACACAAGATTGATATTTGGATAAATCTCCCTTGAAATGATATCTCCTTCCAGCCATAGGTATTAGCACTCAGTTAAGGTGACACATGAACACCCTACTTAACACCACTTTGAGGAGGGACATTGTTTTCTTCAATGAAAAAAGCAGTCACAACCTGGATGTTCAGATAATCTTCACACTGAACCCCTTTTCCCAGAGTTTAGGCAAACTCCTCTTACCTTGCTACTGGTGGCACAGCCAGCAACTGTGCAAGCTTTCAGCTGATATGAATATTCCTGAAATGGTTGAATTCCCTCTTTATCAGAGAAGCTCAGTGATGTTCCCCGAAAACGTTCAATTCCATTTCGAAGAAGAATGTAGTAAATAATAGGACCTAAAAGAAGCAGAAAAATGACTGCATTTGAATGTGATATCATTTTAACTATTTGCAAACAACTTACAAGTCTTAGTATTCGGAAGAAATGCGATACTATAGCTTTATTTAATTTTAATTTCCTATTATATTGCTGTCTCAAGCAGTTCCTAATTATACTATTATGGAGGAGATGGATTCTTGACATAAATGATCAAAGAGTCATTTATGTTTATTTCCTTTCACTATGAAATAAATTTACTTTCAATATTAAAACTCTTCCCCCTTCTCTGAATATGCCTTGCTTGTTTTGAAAGCAGCTCAGATATATTCTGGGATTCAAGGAACTTTTACTTCTATTTTATTTATTTATTTAGGCTAAAAATTTACGAGGACTACACCACAAAGTGAGTGATTAGTTGGCACATAATTACAGTTCCTTTTATCGTAACATACTTTTCTAGTGGTTAGATGCATAGGGCAATTAAATGCAGATTGTACTCATTTCAATTTTCTTATGAATTTATGGGATTTTGTTATGTGTATTTTAAAGCTATCTCAATACCATTTGATTGTATAGGTTTTCTCCAGTTTAAGACAATTGTATCTTCAAGATTGTCTATTTTGGTCCACATAGGGGGACTCACTCCTTGAGGCACATCTTCTTTTGTTCTGGCTCTCACAGCTTTGCTGAGTCCTCGCCCATAGCTGTTCCAGGCAGAAATCCTGTACTCATATGTCATGTAGGGCTTGAGGTTCACATCTGGAAAGAGAAAAAATAGACAGGGGAGATTTCTCTTATTTTCATTTTTTAACCATCATATTAAAAGTGAATATCAAAAACTTTAGACATTTAAAAATAAATGTTTAATGCTCTAAACCCTTTGTATATAAATAAAACTCTAATATCTTTATTTTCTAAATATAAGTAACATTTAAAGTATTTATTAGATGCAGGGATACAGAATTGCACAGAATAGAATTCCCTGTTTCTGAGCAGAGAAAGAGGGATATATTAAATAAATGAAAAATAAAAGCACTGGAATCATGTATAATAAGATTTAGTGCTTCACAAATTCATGCAGTTTTGATTCCTACATGAGACAGGTTTGGCAACATTCTTTTATAGTCTTAGTATCATAAAACTTATAAATTATTGCTTTCCGTTACTTTGTTAATATTACTTAAAAAATTTTTAAATCATATCGATTATAATGTTGTTACAATATACAGGATTTGAAACTTAGTTTATCATGGTACCATGTTAGTGAATAAAAATGAAAGCATACTCTGCTATCTAGTTCCTTCCCTCTTCCACAAAAGCCAGAACTGAAAACCAAAATACAAACCAACCAACTTTATTAAAACAATAAAACTAAGCCTGCTGAGCTTTCCAAACTGGCAAAAATTGTATTAGATGAACACTCATGTGATTCAGTTGTGTCCCCAAAGTCTTAGTTCCATTTAGGCTTTAATAACTTCGGAAATACCAATGCTACACATTTCCCCTGAAAAACTTACTTGAAAGTTTAATTATTTAAATTTATTTTCCATGTCTCTAATTTGATGAATTTTAAGTAAGTATGTACGTATTTTTGTGTGTTAGCTTCTGGATGACTCTTTCTCAGATTGAGCATCAGAAAAGGAGGCCTTCCTCCTTGGCTGCCTGGCCACCTGCTCATCTGCATTGGACATGGAGTTAATTCTCAGTCTCTATGCTTGGATTAATGGAGAGACATTCTCCTTATATACATCTCCTTACAATAAACCCTTCCCTGCCCACTGTATAGAAATAATATGAAAATACAATGCAATAAATTATGGGACAGAACTTCATAAAATGCAGATTGCTCTACAAATGTAAAGCATTATCTTCCTTTTCCATTTTTTTCTGCTCAGGGGGTATCTGCCACTTGTTGCCTGTGATGGCTACCATGAGTCCCCAGTTCTCCCTTCCATCCTGGTCAGAGGCCTCCTGCTTAGAAAACCACATTTGCCAGTTTTCTTTGTAGCTTCTAGTGGTCACATGACTCAGATCTCAATACTTGAAGGAGTATAGAAAGACACTGACATCTTCCACATCATTTTATAAAGACAAAATTGCATACCTTCGGTTGCCATTCTGGATTCTGGATCCCTGAATGACCTTGTGCGATTCAGTTGCCTAGACCATCTACCTACCCTCAGATGGTCAATATGTTTTACATTTCTGCTACAGCAAATTAAACTACTTATTGGTAATGACTGTTATTCTGTATCCTCAAGCCCACATTACCATTTCAAATCTCATTTGCTGCTTCCTTCTTTCTTCATATAGGGTTGAAATCCCAATGAAAATTATTGTTTGTCATCATAGCTGGTAGTCCTAATGTAGTGACTAGTTATTAGTAGGTATTTAATAAATACTTTTTGATAAATAAATGATTGCATAAATGAATAAATTTTTGTCAGCACTGGTGTTGTCAGCTTTCAAGTGTAAGTTTCTAAAAGAGTCTGACTTAATCTAAATTGTTCTCAATGGAATTATCATAGCACCACTTGTGTGCTGAACATCTTTCATGAAAAAGAACAGTTTGTTATTTTTCATATTCAATTTATAGTATTTTCTGCAGGCAAAGCAATCTGAAATATGGATTTTAAAAGCCCTCATAACATTATATCAGTAGGTGGAAACATCTATTCACTTCTGGAGAGGGCTATTACAAGTATGTATTAAAAGCCCTTCAAAATCTTGATCTTGATTACAAGGGGCAGATAAAAGTAGAGAACTCTCTTAGATGGAAACTCAATAATTTAAAAACGAAAGTCCATGACTTAAATCTATAACTGGGACTGGGAACACAACAGAAGGTTGGACAAATTGTCCTCTATCTGAGGTCTTTCCTAATTAAATTCATTCCAAGAAATATTTTTTGTTTGTATAGTGTTCTAAATCCAAATAACGAGGCAAAGGTAAACAAAAATGCCCTATTCATAAGGATGTTTCAATCTAATAGAAGAGCTGGAACAAGTGTCCAAATCCATATGACACATGAGAGAGCTAGTGAGCTTTGTGAACAATGTGCCATAGCAGCACAGGGACTGCATTGAGGACAAGAATCTTGACCTAGGCCTTGAGTAGGATGATAAAGGAGGACATTTCAGGTGGAATAACAGCTTGAAGTGCATTTGGAGCACTCTGAAAGGAGCTCCTGCACCACGTGGAGTCTTCAAAGTCTGTCCCTTTTGATGATGGCATTATTTGAATATGTTTCTTTCTCATGGCGAGTAACTTTTACAGATCTGACCCTCAGTTTCCTCATCTGTTAAATGACCATATTTATATGATTGCTTTGTTGGTAACTGAGATAAGGTTTTAAAGTACCTAGTGTAGAGATATACCTAATGAAAATGACAAGTTAATGGGTGCAGCACACCAACATGGCACATGTATACATGTAA
Organism: Pan paniscus; assembly: GCF_029289425.2. Lineage (NCBI taxonomy): Eukaryota > Metazoa > Chordata > Mammalia > Primates > Hominidae > Pan > Pan paniscus. Next base: position 33,619,195 of record NC_073249.2, on the reverse strand, counting down.
CAAACCTGCACGTTGTGCACATGTACCCTAGAACCTAAAGTATAATAAAAAAATTAAAGTACCTAGTATAACATTGAGACTAAATAATGTTCAATCAACCTTATCTCTGTTCCTTTCTTCCCTTCCTAATCTTCCTCCTCTTATCTTAGTAGCCTACCTTACTTTCTGCACTCTTGAGGTTAGCCGTTATTGCCCCTTGGTTGAGTAAAGCAGACTGATGATTCATGATGGAATGGAGCAATGTTTTGCTTGTTTATTAACCTTAGCTTGCTCAAATTATGTCACTTAAATGGATTCTATTGAATCAAGATGATAGATGATATATACACACACACATGCACACACACACACACACAAACTTGATTTTTCAAAAAACAAGAACACATTTTGTAGGGACTTAAGTAAATGGATGAATAACACAAATTTAATTGATGGCAGAACTGTTTTAGAGATAATTCTAAACTTAACAGTGTTTCTCACACAGCTCAGCCAAAACTAAGCATAACCATTTTGGACTAATTCAGCAGGGCCAAGATGGTACATAGAAATTAATATTTACAATAACTGCAAAGGTTATTGTTTTGGAGATGACCAGCCATCTTGGAGAAATGTCATGCTTGGGTTTACCTCATCCTCAGAATAGCACTGTTAGGTTTTATTATTAATCAGACAGGTTCATCCTTCTTTCTGCTTAAGAGTATAGCAATATTCATTCAATGCATTCAGTGGAAGCTGCATTGCAGCTTTTGAAAAAGAAAATTGGATTTATTGTAAATTAACTGGATATAGCAGTAAAGGTCACAGATATCTCCACAGATTTACCTTAATATGGAATACAACCTTGTTTAAATAGACTTTAACACATTTTAAAGTACTGACTTTGAATACATCCAGATTATGCCTTTAATTACCTTGTAACTAGCTGGCCTCAAAGTATGATGGAATGTATTGATACCAGTATAAGGAGAGTTGAAGTCAGAGTGAAATAAATCTGCATTTTCAGCAGCTTCTCACTAACCGCATTAAGCCATGGGCAGACAGCTTGCTTTCTGTTACCTGTGTAAGAGTACGTGTTTACACTCCCTGTATGAATGGTTTCTTCGGCAGATGAACACATTTCTTCAATTGATGCCTTCCCTGTGGAATTGTGAGACCCTCTTATCACAGTGCAAATGTGGCTGGTAAAGTTGAAGTCACACCTGCCACAGTGTGCTGTGGCTTCCATAGATGCTGGGCAGAGGATCCTGCACTCTTTGGTTTCCTGAGTCAAGTGGTAGGGGTGAGAGAGAGAGGGGTATTTAAAAATTTCATTTAGACATACATAGGGTAGGCTTTTGTGACTTCCAAATGAAATTTTTCCTCCACTTACTTGATGAATGAATATTTCAAAATTTATAAAAAGAAATGAAGGCAGTTTGTATACTAGGAAGAACAATGACTTTGAAATGACACAAATTGGGATTAAAATTTCAGTTTTGCAGCTTCCCAGCTCTGTAACCTTGAGCAAGTCACTTATGTTTTCAAAACCTCGGCTTCTTCAGTGGGGAACATGGAGACAAAATTTACCACCAAGGTTTGTTGTGTGACTCAAATCATATAATTTACCACCAAGGTTTGTTGTGTGACTCAAAACTGATAAGTCTTTAAACTTAGTATACACACTACAAATATTTTATTTTTGCTATTTGATACTTTCCTATGGAATTTTAGAGAAAATAAAGAATGTGATATTTGAGAATTTACACTTCCTGTGTTGTTGGGGAAGTTGGTCCCATTAGAAGTATTACTGATCCAAGTTTTTAAAAATATAAATGTTTCATGAACTGTCATTGTAATTATAATTCTTTATGCTTATAAACATTTTCTCTGACACATCTCCAGATTTTTTATGGTTTTTGATAAGTATCACTTTGTTTTAATCCAAGGAAATTAAATACTTAATCATCCCATATTACAAGAGCTATAAGTAAGGTAATAGTTTTATAATGTGGAGATCTACTTTGCCTTTCCTTTACATAAGTAGCATAATGTATTTAGAATACTTTTTGCTATTAAAATTGATCTCCATTCAGCCTCTCTCTTACATAAAATAAGTTGAATTATTCTTACCAAGTTGGTCAAAATAGTACATTCAAAAATATATAGTGGGTCTGGGCGCAGTGGCTCATGTCTATAATCCCAACACTTTGGGAGGCGGAGGTGGGTGGATCACTTGAGGTCAGGATTTCGAGACCAGACCGATCAACATGGCGAAACCCTGTCACTACTAAAAAAACAAAAATTAGCTGGGCTTGGTGGCGCACACCTGTAATCCCAGCTACTTGGCAGGTTGAGGGAGGAGAATCGCTTGAACCTAGCAGGTAGAGGTTGCAGTGAGCCAAGATGACACTACATAAATAGAATCCCACTATATATATGTGTGTGTGTATGTGTGTGTATCTATCTATCTATCTATCTATCTATCTATCTATCTATCCTCTAAAAGCCCAACTAAATGACAGTAAAATACTGGTTTACGTGTTGAAAGTCTAAGAAAAAAGGGAGAAAAATAATACACACAAGACCGTGCATACCTTTTTGGAAGCTGGAAAGTAGATGAATGTGGCAGAGACAATGCAATGTGCTCAGTGATGTCCATGTTTCCCTTTTCTCTCTGGGAACATGGGAAGTTGAAGCCTGGCTGCAGTAGGAGAAGCCACCTGACTAGATATGTCTGTGTGACTAGTGCATAGAAAGGACGTACTCTATATCCAGGTAGGAACTGTCTGTGTGCAATTGTCCCCTCTTGCGCCTTTTCCATTATGATCCAAGGGCTGCATGAAGCATCACAAGATGTAAGGGGCTTCGGTTCTAGAGATGTTACTTGGAAGACAACTGCCTAACTCATAATGAATTGTAATGTAAAAAAAAAAAAAAATTGCTAAGAGAGTAGATCCTAAATGCTCTCATCACAAAAATAGAAAACAAAATGCAAAAAGAAACCATCCTAACTTCCACATAGAGGTTCATTGTCATGAAATTTTAGAGGAGCAGGATAAAGAGAACATCTTCAAGAGCTTTCATAGGAAAAGAAACATGGTTACCAACAGAGAGATAGGAATCAAAATATTAATGGAAGCTTAAAACATGCAGAAATGCCTCAAAATTCTGAGTAGACATAATTTTTAACCTGGAATTGTATATCAGACCAAACTATCAATCCTGTTGGAGGGTAAAATAATAGTATTTTTATACATTAAGCTCTTAAAAAATTTACCCTCCATACATCTATATACAAGAAGATAATTCTCCAAATGGAATGAAACTTGGAATCCAAAAACAAAAACAAAAACAAAAACAAAAACAAAAAAAAAAACAGGGGAATCAACACAGGAAAGAGGTAAAAGGAACTCCTGAGTTGATAGCTTAGGGAACACCGAATGGGCCAACTATGTAAAAATCCCATGGTGATCCAGTCCAGACTGGAACAGGATATAAATGTCTCCAGGTGGTAGGTCTTCAGAAAACAAAATGAAATCTACAGACTGAACATTATTATGTATACACACTACTTGATTCAGCATGGAGAAATATTGTCCTCATTAGAATAATTTAACCAACCTTATGTGTTATCTTAATCATTCATTGATACAAAGTGCTTGCAGGGCTTCTAACAATCTCATGAGTTATTTTACATCCCAAAGTGTACAAAGTGTATGTGGTCTACACAAGGACTGTGTAGTTGCCTCATTGAACAAGCGTCCTTCCATTGTCTGTGACCAAGACACCCATTTTTAGTGGTCTTATAATGACAAATTACTACAGAACACGGTAGCATGTTTGTTTTTAAAGTGTCCATGGTCCTTTCCTTAAATTGATAGGTTTCTGGTATCCTGGGTCAAGTTTAATACCCACATACATGACATGGCTGTGTACAAACCATCACCATACAAAAACATAAGTGATTACACCCGGAAGCCTATTCATTCACTTTTGACACAGGCATTTGCTCATCTTGCATTGTCCAAGGGAATATGATATAAATGCAACTAAGCGAATTTGCTGGATCTAAGGTCTCTATCAAAGGAAAGTGGTGGATGATGGCTGGCGGGCTAGGGAGAAGAAGCGCGAATTTCCTCCTGCCTCCATCCACAGTGCTCCCAGGCATGAAATGGCACCATGCAGAGGCCCCAGACGACCTGTGCTGGCTCTTTCAGCGGCACACAGACTTTCAGTCCTGCACTAATCTGAAGTGCTGGGTAAAGCTTCCCTGAGAACAGCTAATCATTATTAATTCCTTTAGAATTCATTGCAATAACATCAATCATAGCGAACTCATTCGGTATTAATATGGATTTAATGTGAAAATGAATAATGCACACAGGAGTTTTTATATTCCTATTTTAGAAAAATAGTTATGAACAATGTATTTCTCTTTCCATTGTCAAATCAGCGCCTCCAAGAGCTTTTCTATCAATTACCTTCATCATCATTCCAGTTGAAATCTTGTCAGAGCAAACATATTTCAAAGGATTATATCCAACTCCATTACAGCATTTCTGGCTCTTTGGAATAAGTTCAGTCTCACAGCATTTTACTGGCACTGGGTCATTCTTTTTAACATGTGCTTTAGACTCTCCACTGGAAGCTGAGCAGCATATGGTATCTGACATATTCACATAATCCTGCCCACAACAGAACATCCCTGCAACAATAAAATGTTATATATGAATATGAAATAGAAAAAGGGAAGAAAACTGAGGCTGCTATAAAGTTTGGTATAAAAATGTCAGGCTCAGGCAGTTGCTGAAATGGTGCAATACCTAAGGTAGCATTTCCCTACCAAGGTGATTTAAACGTGCAGTGAGGGTCCTTCTTACCAAGAGCACTAGACACTAATTAGGAAAAGAACACACAAGAGGAAATGTTCGAAAATCATTCAGCTGGGCCAAACTTCTCTCATGCTCCATAAAAAGAGATAGGATTTCTGTCATGAAAACTGCCTGTGCATTTTGTGATGATAACATCTTGTTGCAGAAGAAGGTTAGTTAAACTATAGGGACTCTGAGAAAGCTCTAGAAATTCATAAGGGAGAAAAGGTCACCCAAGTACTCTGGGATAAGAGCCCAGGCAGAGTGGAAAGGTAGCACCATCCTAGAACTGGAAGCCCTGCGGGAGAAGCAGTGCAAGTTTTGGCTTAGCTTTATTTAGGGTACAAATATTTGTTTCTTGTGAATTTAGCTGCAATGGTAACCATGTTTTCTGCATGAGATGGATTTGGTATTTATTCATAATCAGCTGAGCATGTTCACTGATCAGGTGCACTAATCAGCCACTATTTTTTGAGCCTCACTCTGTTCTAGACCCATCACAGACACAGGTGACAGGCTGGGGGCAGCGGCAGAAAGACCTTGTAGAGAGGATCACTGATCCCCACATCTAAATGAAAGACACACGTACCTGAGATACCAAATAGACATTTTCTCCCACCAAATTTAGTTTAATTACCTGCATTTGCATCATTTAGATATTGCCATCGAAGAGAAATGGCAGAAATTTTAACATTAAAGCAGGAATAAATTAACACTACTCTAGAGACAGATCAAGCTAGAAATCAAGGTGGCTATACTGCATGTCACAGTGTTTTTATATTAGAATTTATATCCAGTTATATAGCAGCACAATGTGATGAATGATTTATTTTAATTGGAATTTTGTTTGTTTATTATTAGTTCTGACTGATAACATAAAGAACCTCAAATTCAAAGTGCCCTGGGGTCCTGAATTGTTTAATCTGGTCCTGTGTAAACATCTACATTATTAAAGACACTCAAATAAAAGATCAAAAGTGCTTTTAAAAAAAATCATTGAAAGTAGACATTGGTTTGGCACATGCCTTAAGAAAGATGTTTATCCACACATGACTCCAAAGAACCCTCTCATTCATCTTTTTACTTACAAAAGTCTCTAATATTAAAAACTCTTATTTATGATTAATGATATACACTGATTCTAACAGAGCTTTGGCATACCATGTTTATCTAATGTGATAACTCTTCGAAGTAATTGGTTTACAAATTAACTGCTATATTTATAATTTTAGTGGTTTTAACATTTCTAGGAAAAGTTATCTCAAATAAATACAAAGAGCAGGGCTCATTTTAGTCTGAGTCTGGATTATGGTGGGTATATATGTGTGTATATATAAGTACATACCCAAATACACATATTTATGTGTGTGTAGCTATGTATGTATGCATATGTATGTGTATATATACACACACAAATACATATAAATATATACATACATGAGTGTACACACACACATAAACTAAAAAGAAAAATCCGTAGCTTCAAGTTTTATATTGTTCGGGCATTTTTCTGCCCCTTCTGATTAGACATTTAAATACAACCATGGATTTTTTTACTGTTAATTTTTTCTCTGGCAGTTTTCTGAAGACAATTCATGTTTCTCTTTTAAAGAGCAATCAAAATTTGAAAACTGGCCCTTTAGGGAGCGGAATATATTCTCCCCCTCTCATTCCCAAATTACTTCATGGTTTCACTATGCTTTAAGTATAAAATAAAAATGCAGACATTGACCTAATTTGAAACTCCTAATCAGTCATCTGATCACTCTGAGGGACTTCTGACAGGTCAACTAAAATTTTGATAATGAACTGTTTTTAAACTAGAAAAAAAAGATGCCTTCTTTCACAAAGAGCTTCATCTTTGTATTACTGAATTGAAATTTTCAGCCAAGATCTCACTCACATAACAAGAAGTGACTCCCTTTTTAGTTTCTTTGGTAAACCATTACTTCTTTAATTATTATCAACCTTGTTCCAGTGTGATAAATTGCTAATTACTTAATACCCTAATCAGCGTTCATTCTTTGCACAGATAAACTGTGACAGTGCCATTAATTTAAATAGTAATTTCACTTAATGGCCAGAACGGCACACCAGATTTTTATGCAGCATTTTCTGAAGACTGCATCCATCACTGCAATATTCTGACATAAAGATGTCTGACGTGCACTAACTCACTTAGGGAGAGCAGATGTTGCGGAGCAGAGTTTGGTAGTAATTCCCATAGTGCATCACTTCAGCATGAATGAGCTGCAAATTCAGAGACAGACAATCTTCCGAAACTGCATTGCAATAACTTTCGACCCCTACCTAATTTATCACGTGTAGCACTTGACTTTTGAACTTTGACACACGGAATGCACGATTTTAAATATGCCCAAAGAAAAACAAAATAGGTCAAGCATTATTGATGGATTGGTCCATTCTTCCAGAGCCTCTTCATTAAATTTGTACAAAAGGTGGAGTGTGTCTTTGAACAAGATGCAGATGTTAGTAAAGTGGTACAGTACACATTAAACTAGTAGGTGTTTATTTTTCAGATGAAAAAGCATATATTGTCTTTCTAAACTGTATATATATCCAATGGTTTCCATTGATTGGACACAACTGAGAAAATAGTGGAGGAAAAAATTTTTACTCACAATATTATTAATACTTCAAATATGTTACCAATGCTTATTTCATATCTATGTCTAAAAAGAAAAGCATTTATAAGCATATCTGTTGGATGAATTTCTAAATAGTTAAGACTGCAAAACTGGGATTCCATTTTTTTTTAAAGAAGACCAAGAATTATGTATCATGCCTTTGAGATAAAAATAGTATAGTAGTAAAATCCAGTCTGGAATATGACAAATCATTGTGAAACTCTGAGATTGTTCATGGGGACCAAATTTTAAGCCAAGGGATATTTTAGGCCTAGAAGAAAAAAAAGGTTTGTGATTAGTCATCCTTAGGACAAATGTATAACATTTGTGGCAGAGCATGAAAGAAAAGAAATTCACACTTGTCTTCACCAGTAGATGGCTCTGTGACTACCACCACAAAACAGAGGGTAGAGTAAAAATGCTCCCCAAATCATTGTGGTACATTTTATAGCATTGATATATTACACTTTTCAAAAAAAAATCGTTCTGTTTTATGGAAATCTTCCAGGGAAATGTTTTTTCAATGCCACCCTTACACCATGGACTTCTGTAATTATACTTCCCTCTGCAAAATTCCCAAATTCCCATCTTATGAAACAAACAGCGATAGTCATTTGTTCTACTGAAGTCAGAGTTCAGGACATGAAAACTCAGTCTTGTATTCTGAAACAATTTCAACTCAGAGTTTCACATCAAAGGCCGCATGGACAAAGTTTATAATATAAATAAGTCAATATATTCCAAAGTCATCTCATGATCAGTTTCCCATGGCTAATAGAAAAATCTGTCCTCTTTGAATGAAACAGAGGTTTTAATTATTCAGTTTTTCATACTAAGAGATATAATCAAGTCCAATCCAAGATTAATGGCATAAATGATAAAGCTATATAAGCAAACACTAAGAAAAAAATGAGTAATAAATAGGTTTAAAATCTATTTAAAGAAAATGGCTAAGAATACATATCCACTAAAATGACGCGCCTGACTTTCATCCCGAGATACCTGTATAACACTTCTACACAACGCATCTGCCCAGAGAGAGCACTAAAAACATAAACGCCATCCCAGCACTTCTGTTCCAACAGCATCTGTTAATTCACTCCATTTATAAAATACATATTGACAAAGACAACTGAACTGGGACCAGGGAGATTTGATTTGGTGTGAGAAAGTCAATTCAATGTGATTTTGTTAAAGGGCTCCTGCAGGCAAATAAAAGAGTTTAAGTAATAAAGTACATAAAGAGATGTTTTACGAGCCAGCCCGGTCTCGTGGCAGGCACACAATGCCAGGCAGCGAGAGAGGCCAGGCTTAGGAACGATATTATGAGATCCAAACTCTTATGTAGCAGGTATGCTGTTGGTTGCTAGGTTGAGAAAAAGGGCCATATGGATATTCTGGAAGGTCACTAAGGTCACAGTCATTAGGGGCTACAGGAGTGAACGGCATCAGAGAGAGGAAAAATACATGTGGAATCTGTCTATTTTCAGTGCAACCTGCAGAAAGAAAGTCAAGAGAATAAAAAGATATATTTTTTCCTTTGTAAAACTATTATTCCTTAAGTCCACTATGATTATCAGAGTTGGCAGAGCTGTAGAATGCCATGAGAAACTCTAGAGCTTATCTTGATTCGCAGGAGTTGAGGGCTGTCACCATTTGTGTAAGAAATGTTTGACTGGCATGCGACATCATCTTGGAGTAAATAAAGAAGTGATTCTGAAATTTGAGTTCATGGATGGAGTTCAAGGGTGGATAAAATTACAGGCAAATTTTTGTGTATATTCTATGCACTATTATTCAGAGTGAGGGTTTGTAACTTTCAAAAGATTCAAAAGGAAAACAAGTTAAGAACCATTGTCCTAGTGGACGGTAACCTCCATTCCACTTCTTAGAACAGATGTATTTTACTTCATGCCAGTGGTGTTCTGACTTCTCTTTCCTTCTCTATTGTATTTGTTCTGCCACCTAAATTTAATCTTAAACTACAGTTCTTATCATCATATTGACTCTTCCCTGAGTGCTAAATAATGTTCAAATCCTTTTGCCTACTCAGATTTATCTCCTTTCTTCCTTACACAGAGTGTATACCTCCTGTAAACCAAAGCACTCGCTATTATTTGTGTTTTGCAGATTGCTAATCTCACAGTTTAGCTCAAGCCACACCTGCCAAAATCATACTCACTGTTTGAGATTCCAATCCAATGGAACAACCCCCTTCATTACCTTGACTGGAGTGATCTCTCAGTCTTAAGAATATGCATGCATTCATCCCTCTCTTATGGCCTGTGTATAACCTTGTAGGCACTTTTCTCTTTGATTAGGTTGTAAGTTCTTGAGGACAAAAATGGAATCTTGGCCATTTTTACACTTGCAAAGCACCAAGAATGATATCTTGAATATGGTTACTACATAATACATATTTAACAAAGGACGGAGTATAGCAGTTGACTAATTCTTTTAAAAAGCTACAGATGAACAAACACACTGAAATCAAATATTTTGCTGTCATTTTTAAACTCTGATGTATTAGGGTATACAGGAGGTAACACTTTTGCATCCTCCCTGCCACCTTGGTTCTATCTTTAATAGACCTGTTATTAGCTACTTCATCTAAAGGAGGAGGAGGTATTCAACTGGTTAGTCATAGTACAGGATAACTAATTAGTTGCCATAATTTTCTAGAAGACATTACTATGACTTTAAGCAGTGGTTCTCAAATTACGGTCTCAGGATCCTTTTATACGCTTACAAATTATTGAGGACCCCAAATACCTTTTGTTTATATGGGTTTTACCTGTTGATATGTACTGTGTTAAAACTTATGGCAGAAATTTTTGAAATATTTATTTATTAATGCATTTAGACATAAAATAATAACTCTATAACATTCTAACATATTTAAGAAAAATAAATGTTTTTCAAATAAAAAATAGTGAGAAGAGTGACATTGTGTTACATTTTTGCAAGCTTTTTAAGTGTTTAGTTAAGAGAAGTCAATTTAATTTTCTTTCTGAGTCTGCATTCGATCTGTTGCAAATCATACCACGTAACCTCTGAAAAGCTCTGCTGCACACATAGGAGAGAATGAGAGTTAAAAAGGCATATAGTAGTTTAGTATCACAGGCTTACTTCATGTTATTGTGCTTTGATTTACTGCACTTTGCAGAGACTGCATTTTTTACAAATTGAAGTTTTGTGGCCACCCTGCATCAAGAAGTCTGTTGGTGCCGATTTTCCAATAGCATGTATTCGCTTCGTGTCTCTGTGTCACATTTTGATGATTCTCACAATATTTTAAACTTTTTCATTATTATTATATTTGTTATATTTTTTATTTTTATATTTTATATTTATATTTGTGGTCAATGATCTTTGATGTTACTATGGTAATTGTTTTAGTGTGTCATGAACCTTGCCCATATAAGACGGAAAGCTTAGTTGATGAGCGTCCTGTGTGTTCTGACTGTTTCACAGACCAGCCTTTCCTTTATCTTTCTCCCTCTCCTCAGGCCTTCCTATTCTCTGAGGCACAGCAATATTAAAATTAGGCCAATTAATTACCTTACAATAGCCTCTAAGTGTTCAAGTGAAAGGAAGAGTCTCATGTCTCTCACTTTAAATCAAAAGCTAGGAATGATTAAGCTTATTGAGGAAGGCATGTTGAAAGCCAAGACAGGCCAAAAACTAGACCTCTCATGCCCAACAGTTAGCCCAGTTATGAATGCAAGGGAATAGTTCTTGAAGAAAATCAAAATGCTCCTCTTCTTCCCACACCTTCAACAGACCTTCTTCTCTTTTCTGTACCACTCCTTCTTGAACATATCTTTTCCCCTGGACAGAATCTCTTTATTATATCTTATAAGGTATGTGAGAATGATGACAAATCTTGTGGGTCTTATGGCCTTCAACCGTGGTCCAGGTAAGATTTCTATTTCACTTATCATTCATTTATTATGAATAAGTGAAACAGCCTTATTGCTGATATGAAGACACTTTGAGTGGTCTGGATAGAAGATCAAATCAGTCACAACAGTCCCTTAAGCCAAAGCCTAGTCCAGGCAAGGCTTTTACTCTCTTTAATTCTATGAAGGCTGAGAGAGGTGAGGAAGCTGCAGAAGAATAGATGAAAGCTAACAGAAGTTGGTTCATGAGGTTTAAGAAAAAAATCCATCTTCATAACATAAAAGTGCAAGGTGAAGCAGCAAGTGCTGATGTAGAAACTGCTGCCTCAAGTTACCCAGAACACCTAGGTAAGATCACTGATGAAGGTGGCTACACTAAACAACAGATCTTCATTGTAGATGAAATAGCCTCGTACTGGAAGAAGATGCCAACTAGAGCTTTCATAGGTAGAGGGAAAAAGTCAATGCCTGGTTTCAAAGTTTCAAAGGACAGGTTGACTCTCCTGCTGGGGGGCTAAAGCAGCTGGTGACTTTAAGTGGAAGCCCATGCTCATTGACCACTGCAAAAACTCTAGGGCCCTTAATAATTATGCTAAATCTATTCTGCTTGTGCTTGTAAATGGAACAAAAAGGCTGTATGATTACATATCTGTTTACAATATGGTTTACGATGTATTTTAAGCTCATTATTGAGATCTACTGCTCAGAAAAAAGATATTTCTTTTAAAATATTAATACTCACTGACAATTCATCTGGTCACTCAAGAGCTCTGATGGAAATAGACAAGAAAATTAATGTTTACATGCCTATTAACACAGCATAGGTCAAGTAGTCATTTTGACTTTCCAGTTTTATTATTTAAAAATACATTTTGTAAGGCTATAGCTGCCATAGATAGTAATTCCTCTGATGGATCTGGACAAAGTAAATTGAAAACCTGGAAAGGATTCACCATTCTAGATGCAACTAAGAATATTCATGATTCATGGGAAGAAGTCAAAATATCAACATTAACAGGAGTTTAGAGGAAGTTGATTCCAACCCTCATGGATGACTAAGGGGTTTTAGACTCAAAATGGAAAAAATAACTGCAGATGCAGTGGAAATAGCAAGAGTACTGGAATGAGAAGTGAAGCCTGAAGAGGTAACTGAATTGCTGCAATCATAAAACTAACAGATGAGGAGTTGCTTCTTAGGCAGGAGCAAAGAAAGTGGCTTCTTGAGATGGAATCTATGCCTGGTGAAGATACTGTGAACATTAACTTCATATTTTAATTTTCTTGTCTTTAAAAGCCCCACCTCCAATAACATAAATGTCAGGCTTCCCAAAATCTGGATCTGACTGTGTGGTATTTAGCAAGATAATGTCTAATATCTAATGTCTGAACTTCAGTTTCTTCATTTTTAAAATGCAGATAATTAATAGTACCTATCATGTAAGATTATTGTGAAGATTATTTGAGGTAATAATATATAAAATATTGGCACAGTGTCTGTTAGTATTCATTCAATGATACTTATTGTTATTTATATTAGTGTTAGCTTAATACAGTAGAATAAGGGAGTAAAAGAATTATAATAAAATATCATTATAATAATTTTGTATACTATTTGCTAGGAAATATTCTTTTCATTCATAACCAATGCATTCATGTGTGGAATTTTTTTTGGAGGACATGACCTTTTCAAGAGGAAAAAAAATTGATGTGTTTTTATGAAATACATGAGATACATGTAAAAATTGGGAGATTACATTGTTATGTGTTAAACAATATGTTCCTAATTATTGCATTAGATATAACCAATGTGAGCTTTAATTACTTATTTGTTTTATTTCTAGGGCAAATTTCTCACTCTCTCTGCTTCTCAGATCCTCCATCTACTGAAAGGTAGACCTGGGCCCCTTACCTGGAAGGCGATTGTACACCACTCCTTCTTCTCCACCACAACACTCTAAATCGTTGCTCACAATCTGTCCGCCACAGCACTTCTGGCCATGGCCATCATGAAGCCTCCCAGCACAGCAAATCTGGTTTCCTGAGGTGGAGTACGGCATTCTGCCACAGCAGGAATCACCAATGCCAACAGAAACCCGATTGTGCTGTTCATCTGGACAGCATACTTCACCTGTCAATTTAGGACAATAATAATCATTATATCAGTTAAAAAAATATGCTATGACTAACAATTAACTTTTATCACAATCATCTTGCAGATCCCAACTGATTGACAGAATAACTAAAGAGAATAATGTCATATTGGAGTTGCAAAATTTCCAAATGACTCCAAAGTTTTTGTGTATAAACATGTGTGTCAGATCAGATACACACATGGCAACTTACAGGTAAGTCTATGTTGTCTATTTCCTCACCATCAGGTCTGGTGACATGGACTATGTGGCATTATAGAAAAACATCTAGGAATACTTTTTTGTTCTGTGTAATTTTCTTTTGGAAAGTAGAGTGGATTCAAAAACCAACTATTGATAAATTTATATTGCTTATGATTATAATTTCCTTAACCAAACTATATTTGTTCAACCAAACAAAATACTCCCATTGGGAAGGTTAATTACATGAGAGGAGTAAAAAATACCGTATTTAAGTCAGTGTGCTAGTACTTCTCTGGGCTATGTCACACACTGAATTTTACTACATTTCTCTTCACATGACAGTCTGGGAAATTTGGGATAAGAATAAGATAATCCACCAGGTGTGGTGCTTTACACCTGTAATCCCAGCACTTTGGGAGGCCTAGGTGGGTGGATAACTTGAGGCCAGGAGTTTAAGACCAGCCTGGCCAACATGGTGAAACCCCATCTCTACTAAAAATAAAAAAATTATCCAGGCTTGGTGGTGCCTGCCTGTAGTCCCACCTACTCGAGAGGCTGAGGCACGAGAATTGCTTGAACCCGGGAGGCGGGAGGCAGAGTGTGCAGTGAGCCAGGATTGTTTCACTGCACTCCAGCCTGGGCATATCTAAAAAACAAAAACAAACAAACAAACAAAAAACCAAAAAACAGAATTAGATAATCTTTTGCCTGGTACCTTAAAATCAAAGGACTCAAATATTCTAAATACCAAGAGTTAGCTTGTTTGTTTGTTTGGTATAAAGACAACTCTAAAAGACAGAAAATTTTGTAAATGGCTTCCCTTAAGGATACCTTCAAAAGAACTAATAAAAACTTGGTGGATCTGAAATCCAAGCTTCATTTCTCTTCCCTATCTCATGACCCCACTGTGGTTGTCTTCCCTCGTGGCCCTCGGAACCCTGACTTCCTTCTCTCTTTTGTCCTGCTCCTCCTCTTCTTCCTACACCTTCAACAGACCTTCTTTCCTTTTCTCTACCGTTCTTTCTTGAACATATCTTTTCCCCTGGACAATATCTCTTCATTCTATCTTATAAGGTACGTGAGTATGATGACCAATCTGATGGGTCTTATGGCCTTCAACCATGGTCCAGGTAAGATTTCTATAATCCAATTAATGACTTGTCAAGCTTTCTTAAGAAATGGCACAAATCCACTGAAGAATTTAGGACTGCCTTAGGGATTTATAGTCCTGGACTTCTTCTCAATTAGTTCACCTTTTGGTGAGCCCTGGATATCCTAAAATTTGTTTAGTAAAAGCAAGATGTACTGTTTACCAAAATGATATAAAAATATGGGACAATATTTAATTAAACATAGATATATAAGGAGTATAAATAATAGGACAATAACTCTCAGCAGCTATCCTTGAGATCTTTTCTCTCCAAATTTATTGGCCAAAAATCCATCTCACTAGATGAAATGAGCAAATTACTAGAAACATACAACTTACCAAAGAAACTACAAGAAAAAAGTTAAAATCAATAGCTCTCATGAATATTGATGCAAAAATCTTCAACAAAATACTAGCAAACTGAATTCAAAGCACATTAAAATGATTCTGCAACATGACCAAGCGGGATATATCCCTGAAATACCAGGATGGGTCAATATATGAAAATTTAATCAATGTAACACATTATATCAATAGAACAAAGGGGAAAAAAAGAAACACATGATTATCTCAGTTGATATAGAACAAATATTTGACAAAATTCAATCTCTTTCATTATAAATCCACTCAAGAAAATAGGAATAGATGAAAACTACTTCAACATAATCAGGAGTATATGAGAAAAACCTATACCTAATGTCATACTCAACAGTGAACGACTGAAAACTTTTCCTCTAAAATCAGAAACAAGAAAAGGATGCTACCCTTTGCCACTTGTATTCTACATAATATTGGATATTATGGCTAGAGCAATAGGCAAGAGAAAAAAATAAAAGCCATCTAAATTAAAAGGGAAGAAGCAAAACTATGTGTTCTCAGACAGCATGATATCATATAGAGAAAACTATAAAGATTCTAAAAAAAAAAACCTGTTACAACTAATAAACAAATTCAGCACAGTATCAAGATACAAAGTCAGCATAGAAAAACCAGGTATGTTTCTATACACTAAGAATGAACAACCTGAAAATAAAATTAATAAGATAATTTCATTTACAATAACATCAAAAAAATGAAAGACTTAAGAATGAGCTTACCAAGAAAGTGAAAGACTGAAATACTACAAAATGTTGTTGAAAGAAATTAAAGAAGACAACCAAATGGAAGAACATCCCATGTTTATGGACTGGAAGCCTTAATACTGTTAAGGTGCCAGTACTGCTCAAGTGATCTACAGAATCAATTCAATCCCTATCAAAATCCCAATGCTTTTTGCAGAAGCAGAAGAAGCCATTATAAAATTCACATGGAATCTCAAAAAACTCCAAATAGTCAAAACAACATTGAAAAAGAACAAAGTTGGAGATCTCCCACTTTCTGATTTCAAAACTTACTACAAAGTTACAGTAATCAAAAGTGTGTTACTGGTACAAAGACAGACATGTAGACCAATGGGATAGAACAGAGATCCTAAAAATGAACCCTTGCATATATGTGCAAATGATTTTCAACAAAAGTGCCAAGACCATTTAATGAGAAAAGGACCTTTTTTTTTAAATAATGTTGGAAAAGTTGAATATCCACATGCCAAAGAATGATATTGAACCCTTACTTTATACCATATACCAAAACTAACTCAAAATGGATCAAAGATCTAGATGTAAAAGCTAAAACTTACAATTCTTAGACGAAAGCAAAGGGGAAATTTCATGACATTGGGTCTGCCAATGATTTCTTGGCTATGACACTGAAAGCAGAAGCAATAAGGAAAAAAGATGAATTGGATTCATCATAATTAATATTAATAACTTTTTGGCATCAAAGAACACTATCAACAAAGTGAAAAGGCAACTCATGAGAAAATATATTAAAATTATATATCTGATAAGGAAGTAGTATCCAGAATGTATAAAGAACTTCTATAACTCAAAAACATGAAACAAAGACCTTATTTTTTAAATGGGCAAATAACTTTAATAGACACTTTTTTCCAAAGAAGACATACAAATAGCCAATAAACACATGAAAATATATTCAATATTAGTAATAAGTAGGGAAATGCAAATCAAAACCACAATGAGATACCACTTGATACTCATTAGGATAGTTATAAAAAACATAAAATAACAAACAGCAAGAATATGGAGAAATTGGCACACTTATGCATTGTTGTTGGGAATATAAAATGTTAAAATGTTCCACAAAACAGTATGGCAGTTCTTAAAAAGAAAATTAAACATAGAATTACCATATGATCCAGCAATTCCACTTCTGGGTATAAACCCAAAAGAATTGAAAACAGGAGATTGAACAGAAATTTGTACATTTCTACATCAATGTTTATGGCAGCTTTAACCATAATAGTCACTAGGCAGAAATAACCCCAATGTCCGCTGATGAATAAATGAATACAAAAGTGTTATATACATACAATGAGACATTATTCGACCTTAAAAAGGAATAAAATCCTGACACGTACAACAACATGAATGGGAACATACACAAATCAATAAACGTAATCCAGCATATAAACAGAACCAACGACAAAAACCACATGATTATCTCAATAGATGCAGAAAAGGCCTTTGACAAAATTCAACAACCCTTCATACTAAAAACTCTCAATAAATTAGGTATTGATGGGACGTATCTCAAAATAATAAGAGCTATCTATGACAAACCCACAGCCAATATCATACTGAATGGGCAAAAACTGGAAGCATTCCCTTTGAAAACGGGCACAAGACAGGGATGCCCTCTCTCACCACTCCTACTTAACATAGAGTTGGAAGTTCTGGCCAGGGCAATCAGGCAGGAGAAGGAAATAAAAGTTATTCAATTAGGAAAAGAGGAAGTCAAATTGTCCCTGTTTGCAGATGACATGATTGTATATCTAGAAAACCCCATCATCTCAGCCCAAAATCTCCTTAAGCTGATAGGCAACTTCAGCAAAGCCTCAGGATACAACATCAATGTGCAAAAATCACAGGCATTCTTATACACCAATAACAGACAAGTAGAGAGCCAAATCATGAGTGAACTCCCATTCACAATTGCTTCAAAGAGAATAAAATACCTAGAAATCCAACTTACAAGGGATGTGAAGGACCTTTTCAAGGAGAACTACAAACCACTGCTCAATGAAATAAAAGAGGATACAAAGAAATGGAAGAACATTCCATGCTCATGGGTAGGAAGAATCAATATCATGAAAATGGCCATACTGCCCAAGGTAATTTACAGATTCAATGCCATCCCCATCAAGCTACCAATGACTTTCTTCACAGAACTGGAAAAAACTACTTTAAAATTCATATGGAACCAAAAAAGAGCCCACACTGCCAAGTCAATCCTAAGCCAAAAGAACAAAGCTGGAGGCATCACGCTACCTGACTTCAAACTAGACTACAAGGCTACAGTAACCAAAACAGCATGGTACTGGTACCAAAACAGAGATATAGACCAAAGGAACAGAACAGAGCCCTCAGAAATAATGCCACATATCTACAACTATCTGATCTTTGACACACCTGACAAAAACAAGAAATGGGGAAAGGATTCCCTATTTAATAAATGGTGCTGGGAAAACTGGCTAGCCATATGTAGAAAGCTGAAACTGGATCCCTTCCCTATACCTTATACAAAAATCAATTCAAGATGGATTAAAGATTTAAATGTTAGACCTAAAACCGTAAAAACCCTAGAAGAAAACCTAGGCAATACCATTCAGGACATAGGCATGGGCAAGGACTTCATGTCTAAAACACCAAAAGCAATGGCAATAAAAGCCAAAATTGACAAATGGGATCTAATTAAACTCAAGAGCTTCTGCACAGCAAAAGAAACTACCATCAGAGTGAACAGGCAACCTACAGAATGGGAGAAAACTTTTGCAATCTACTCATCTGACAAAGGGCTAATATCCAGAATCTACAATGAACTCAAACAAATTTACAAGAAAAAACAAACAACCCCATCAAAAAGTGGGTGAAGGATATGAACAGACACTTCTCAAAAGAAGACATTTATGCAGACAAAAGACACATGAAAAAATGCTCATCATCACTGGCCATCAGAGAAATGCAAATCAAAACCACAATGAGATACCATCTCACACCAGTTAGAATGGCGATCATTACAAAGTCAGGAAAAAACAGGTGCTGGAGAGGATGTGGAGAAATAGGAACACTTTTACACTGTTAGTGGGACTGTAAACTAGTTCAACCATTGTGGAAGTCAGTGTGGCAATTCCTCAGGGATCTAGAACTAGAAATACCATTTGACCCAGCCATGCCATTACCGGGTACATACTCAAAGGATTGTAAATCATGCTGCTATAAAGACACATGCACACGTATGCTTATTGCGGCACTATTCACAATAGCAAAGACTTGGAACCAACCCAAATGTCCAACAATGATAGACTGGATTAAGAAAATGTGGCACATATACACCATGGAATACTATGCAGCCATAAAAAATGATGAGTTCATGTTCTTTGTGGGGACATGGATGAAGCTGGAAACCATCATTCTTGGCAAACTATCACAAGGACAAAAAACCAAACACCGCATGTTCTCACTCATAGGTGGGAATTGAACAATGAGAACACATGGACACAGGAAGGGGAACATCACACACAGGGCCTGTTGTGGGGTGGGGAGATGGGGGAGGGATAGGATTAGGAGATATACCTAATGTTAAATGATGAGTTAATGGGTGCAGCATACCAACATGGCACATGTATATATATGTAACTAACCTGCACGTTGTGCACATGTACCCTAAAACTTAAAGTATAATAAAAAAAAGAAAGAAAATGCACTAAGTGAAATAAGCCAGACACAAAAAGACAAATATTGTATGATTCCAATTATATTAGGTACCTAGAGTAGTCAAATTCATGGAGACCAAAAACAGAATGGTGGTTTCCAGGGGTTGAAGATAACGGGGAGTGGAAAGTTAGTGCTTAATGGAAACAGAGTCTGAGCTTGAGAAGATAAAAGAGTTCTAGAGATGGATGGTGGTAATGATTGTACAACAATGCAAATGTACTCAATGCCACTGAATTGTGTGCTTAAAAAATGGTTAAAATGATAAATTTTATGTTGTGTATACTTTACCACAAAAAAGTCCTGTAAACAAGGAAAAAATAAATCCATGCCTGGCTTCAGAGATCACTTAACTACCACCTTCCAGAATACTCTAAAGATCAGTGAAGAAGGTATCATAACTTCCCATAAAACAGAGGATAAGACAGTAGATTGTCCCTTCCTTCTAAATTACAAGAGCTTGCTAAGCACTTAGAAGATACTTTGGCTCAGAAAAAAAGAAAAAAAATTCAGACCACATTAACAGCTTTTGGGATTAAGCAATTAGATAAAGCCAAGAATGAGGGCACCTCTATGTCTAGTCTACACAAAAACAACCTTCAATATTGTAAGGGACACTGGGAGAACACCTACTCTGCCTTTATTAGTGTATCTTAGAAAGACACAATCAAAAAAAAAAAAAAAAAAAAGGACAAACTGACAAAACAGCACCTCTCTGTGAAAGTAGCTACTCTCATCTATCCATAACTGCCCTTGACATAGAAAGTGAGAAATTTCTATGCAATTGTAAAAATAGAAGATTGATACTGGTGGTAGGTATATTATCTATCAAAAACCCTTCTAATTTTCCATTATCCCTTTCTAGGAATAACCAAATGTCTCAGCGGTACACGTATCAAATAATTTTCAGATTCTGCCTTTATTTTCCTTTTCTTTCTCTTGAATCAACACATTTTTTGTTTAGTAATTCCACTTCAGTGCATCTGTTGAGAAGAGATCCACTTTGTAAATGAGATACCAGCATTAAATGTGCACCTGAAAGTCTCTTTCTGTAACTCCCAGGAGAAGAATGTCTGGCCTATAATTTGGTGGTAGCAGCAGCTAATTACCTGATGCCTTTGTTATCAACATCTCTGACTTTGAATGTGTCTCCAAGATCCTCTGGGGCAAAAACTGCTCAGATGTGGGATTCATACAGGATGCTAACCCCTTAAAGATGTCTATCAATCTGGCTATGCATTTCTTGAAACTGTCCCAAAATCTACTAAAAAGAACAATATTTAATAACTTGGTCCATTGTATCTACATACCTCTAGAAAGTTACCTCACTTGGCATAACACCTCATTATCCCCTGTACCAGTCCTTGTAGTTCACTTTTCACTCTATCAAAATGATAAAAGACTTGTGTACCACTTTGTACAAGATTTAAGTGTCATTAACAAGATTGCACTCCCCCATTTCCCTGTAGTTCCCAACCCTAATATCATCCTACTGCCACTTCCTGAGGCAGCTGCTTAATTTATAGCAAATCTATACTTAGCAATTTTTTCATATATTCTTGCACTCAGGCTCACAGTATCTTTTTTTGTTTCACTTGTGACAGTTATTCCCCAAGAGTTTACGACAATGCTTTCTTAATTCTCACAACTGCTTAACCATTACCTTACCATGGTAAGCACATCATGGCCTCCCTAAGATGTCCACATCCTAATCCCTGGAACCTGTGACTATGTTATGGTACATGGCAAAGGGGAATGAAGACAACAGATGTGATTAAGTTTAATAATATGAAGTGAGAAAGGCTCAACTGGTCATTGCTGGCCTGGAAAATGGAAGGGTTCCACAAGCCAAAGAATGTGAGCAGCCTCTGCAAGGTGGAAAAGGCAAGAAAATGGATTCTCTCCTCCAGAAGGGAATGCAGCTCTTGTTAACTTCTTGGTTTTAGTTCAATGAGACCCATTTCAAACTTTTGATATTGAGATGTATAAAGTAAGTTTGTGTGGTTTTAAGCCACAAAGTGTCTGGTCATGATTTATAGCAGCAATAGGAAACAAACTGAGCGATATTTAATTTCCCCTATAAGATTCAACTGTTGTACAATATGTGAATGATCATCTGTCACGTTCTCCAGATAGTCTTGAAAAATTGATTCCCTCTATTTGTCAATAGTGGTAGCATACAATCGACATAAAGTCTCTAAATGTCAATTTTGTCAGAACAAAATGCTTTTTCTAGGACCTAAATTCTAGGCTGTGACATTTTGCAAAATGGAAAGTCTTTTTCTCTTCAAAGTTTGGAAGCTCTTCATGACTTTCCCTGGCTAGTTGCTAAAAGTCAACTTAGAGAATTGCTTGGCCTCATAGAATCAACAAGGATCCTTTGTTTCATAGGATCTCAAAGGTCATTAGATGTTTGAATCTTAGCTTTTGGGAACTGGCTATCCCTTTACATGATCTGATGAAAGTGGACACCCCTGAGTCCTTGCTCTGGAAAGATTCATTAGAAACTTTGTCATTTAAAGGAGGCCTGTTAGCCCTCTTTACTCATATGCTCCTCAATTACTAAACATTTTTTTTCTATTTAGATATAAAAGATTGGGTTAGCTTTGGGTATTCTAACTCAGCAGCCCAATGGACATCAGAAACATTAATACCCTGCTAATATTCCTAAAGTTACTTAATGAAGGTCAAACAACTAAGAGGTGAAAGAAATGGGATATGGAGCCAGGCAGTTTGACTCCAGAACCAATATCTTATTCACTAATTATTCAGCATCAAACCACTGAAACACTACACAAAACTTATTCTTTCATAAGAATGTGATCATGTAAAATATTACTTGAAATAGTCATCACTGACTAAGACATTTTTGCTTTCTTTTAAAGATAGGGATGTTCATTGTAATTTTAATGGAAATATATTTGCTATCTTACTGTTCTACTAACATATGAGAAAAATATATTAAGTCACTCATACACAGTCATCACATTATTATAAAACACACCATCTCTAGGAGCTCAACCTAAAATTTAATCATGAAAATTCCTATTTTGACTAGCTGAGTGTCTTGGTCATGTTTCTATGTCCCATTTTTCCTATGTGTAAAATGGAAATAGTCTTTTAAAAATATTTCATTAAAAAATATTATTCAGGACCATTAGTTTTTTTGGGTGCACACTTCCATGAATTTTAATGAAAAAACACCATCAGGATACAAAAGAGTTTCATCACCCCCCCAGAACACCCTCATGCTATCCCTGTATAGTCACATTCCCTTGCCATCCATTACCCTTGGCAATTGTCAACTTTTTTCTCCAAAACTATGGCTTGTCTTGTATAGTATGTCATGTAAATGCAGTCTCACAGTTGGTAGCTTTTTGAGACTGGCTTCTTTCACTGGGCATGATAACTTCTTGGCACTTATCAATACTTTGTTCTTTTTTATTGCTACATAGTATTCCTTTGTTCCACATTTGTCCATTTACTCACTTAGGGACATTTGAATTGTTTCCAGGTTTTGGCAGTAATGATTACAGCTGCTGTAAACCCTCATGTACAGGTTTTTGTGTAAACATAAATTTGCTTTTCTCTAGGGTAAATATCCAGGAGCGGATCAAGACATACTCAGGATTTTCTCAAAATATGAATTTCTAGAATTCAGGAGACAGTTGGCTTAGTCAATTATCTTTGAAAGGATCCTATAATATGGTATCTCTAAGAAAAAGGGAACTTAGTAAAAGTTTCCATGATGATGCTACCAGAGACCAATGAAGGAGCAACGAGCTTATTGTAAACAGTAAAGTTACTGTATTTGTTATCTTCCCCTGGGTAAAATAATTCTATTTCGTCTGAAATGTAGTTGCCATATTTTTTGTCTTCACAGTCAAAGAACATAATGTCCCTCTATGGTAAACTTTAAGATAATGTATCCCATGGTACAGGGCAACAACAGTTAATTAAACACCACTCAGGACAATGGTGAGCTTAGAGGAAACATAGTATACACATCTACATGGCGAAAGCCAATACTTTTTTTTAAAGCCTCTTTTGAGCATAATAAATGTTAATTAGTTTAGATATTTTAGCTATGTCTTTCTGAATCCCTCAGAATCTTATTTAGTTACTGACAGAAGAAAAGTCTTCAAAAAAAAAAAGATGTGGATTATATCAATAAAAAATAAAACTATTTTTTTTTCCTCAAAAAGGGGCTATTAGACATAAGATACAAGGATCAGTCACCTTCTCATTAACCTCTCAAAATGAATCTATTTCAGGCCAGGCTTGAAAATGTTTTCTCTCTAAAAACTACCATGCAGTCTAACAGTTAATTGTTATTCTTATCAAAGAATGACCCACATTAACATTTACTTGGGGTTATTAGCATATTTATTAAAAAAGGGAGAGAAATGAGCATTCTTTCCTCTTCTGCTCTTTGTTATGGGGTGTTATGGAAGAAAGTCATGAGAAAAAAAATAAAGTACGTATTTACCAATATTTCAGGCTAATCCATAAATATCAAAATGCCTATACCCATCTTGGCCTTGAACTGGCAGACTAGTGACCAGATTTAAATCACATTTAGATGTAACAGGATTTGGGACCATTGCGCTTTTTTCCCCGTCAATGTAACCAGTGTTAAACTAGTTAACAAAGACCACGGGGCTGAGGACAGAGGTCACAAAATAATCTCTTCATTTAGGTACAGTGGGATTAATGATTGGAGCAAAACACACTTTGATTATTTCATGAGATTGCTTTTTTCCTTTTCTCTTGACACCAGGGTACGCATTCTAATGCTATGAAAAATGAACTATTTAAAAAAGAATCAAAATTTGGGGCATGCTCAATGGTTTGGTAGATATTAAAATGCTTTAGGTGTGCAGAAACATGTATTTATACATACAGACAATACATATTTTTTAAACCCTTGGTCTAAAAATTAATTATTAAAGGCTTATATAATATCAATGACAACTTCTGAGCTTCCATGAGTTATTTCATTTTTAAGAAAAATGTTAAATTTTATTTTGAAACCTAACAAAAGTAGATTGTGCTGTCGGTTCAAAATCTGACTACTTATGTTAGCATTGAGAAAGTCACAGGCCAGTCTCCTGAGTTAGCAGCAGTGAAGATGTAACTAAGAATTTTTCATTAGTTTTAAGGGACAGAGGATATTTTGTAGAGTTTGAATAGTTTGTTGCAAATCATAACATAAAAATTTTAACATGATGTGGAAATGAAAACACTATTACTTAGTTCCATGATTAACTTGGTCTACTGGTGTGAAGAATGGTAGGAATTGAACAACACAAAATGTCCATCTGATCACTGTAATTATAATTTTATAGCAATGATTTGTAATCAAGGGTAGATATGAATCATACATGAAAACTCCCCAAATTTAAGTTACTTCGAGAAAGTAAAGCATTTAACAGTATTTGATCCATTGTTGACATCGTGAGCTGTAGTATGAAGAAGTTTAACAGTTTTCTACAAAATCCTTATTTCCATATATATTTTTACTTTTTCTTACGTGGAAAATCTGGTTTACTAGAACTTATTCAATTTTGAAATATTTTTGATAGAGAATAAGAAATAACAGCACTGCTATACAAACTTTTTTTTCTATTAATTATAAGGAAAAATAATGAGTGAAGGTTCCCTGCCTTGAGTAAACTTGAGCAGTATTTAATCAGGACACCTGAAACCACCTTTGCAAAAATTATGACAGTAAGAAAATCCTGACACTGGAAAATTATGACAGTGAAAGAAATGTGACCTAACCCATTCCATCTTGCTTCTAGCCTACAAGCTACCCTGTCCATTCCTGGGCATAGGCCAAGATAACTATGAGAGGTGTTTAGTTTAACTTCGAAACACTGATGATAGTCCTTTCCTGAAACAAACTTGCTCCTTGCTTGGGGGGCAGAGCACCTTTATAAAATTAACAAATTAGCCACAAGGAACTACGGCTTAGGTGTTCATGCCACCAGAGGCCACATGATTCCTAACCTTCCCAACTGCTTCCATAGGTAACATCACTATTGTAAAACCTAAGATTGGTGTTCAACGTATTTTTCACACTCTTTATTCTGAGGGACCAGCTATTTTTCACACTCTTTATTCTGAGGGACCAGCTAGTATCACCCAGACCAGTAAACTGGCTCATCTGATCCTATAGTCCCCATCCAGGAACTGACTAAGGACAAGAAGACCGCTCTGACTCCCTATAATTTTATCCCCAACCAATAAGCATTCCTCATTCCCTAGCCCTATGCCTACTGCACTATCCTAAAAAAACCCTAGGTTGGGTCAGGTGTGGTGTCTCACACCTGTAATCCCAGCACTTTGGGAGGCCAAGGCGGGCAGACATTTGAGGTTGGGAGTTCGAGACCACCCTGACCAACATGGAGAAAGCCTGTCTCTACTGAAAATGCAAAATTAGCCGGGTGTGGTGGCACATGCCTGTAATTCCAGCTACTTGGGAGGCTGAGGCAGGAGAATCGCTTGAACCTGGGAGGTGGAGTTTGCAGTGAGCCGGAGATCATGCCATTGCACTCCAGCCTGGGCAACAAGAGCAAAACTCCATCTCAAAACAAACAAACAAATAAAAAACAAACAAAAAACAAAAACAAACAAAAAACCACCCAAAAAAACCCCTAGGGTTTTTTTTTTTTTTTTTTTTTGAGACAGAGGCTTACTCTGTTTCCCAGGCTGGAGTGCAGTGGCACCATCTCGGCTCACCGCAACCTCTGCCTCCCAGATTCAAGCAATTCTCCTGCCTCAGCCTCCTGAGAATCTGGGATTACAGGAGCCTGCCACATGCCCAGTTAATTTTTTGTATTTTTTACAAGAGATGGGGTTTAGCCATGTTGGCCAGGCTGGTCTTGATCTCCCGACTTCAGGTGATCCACCCGCCTCGGCCTCCCAAAGTGCTGGGATTACAGGCATGAGCCACCGTGCCCAGACAGACCCTAGGTTTTGAATTTTCTGGGAGACTGTTTTGAGTAAAACCTCCTGTTCTGCTTAGCTGGCTCTGCATTTATTAAGCTCTTTCTCTGTTGCAATACCACTGTTTTGGTAAATTGGCTCTATCTGTGCAATGGGCAAGATGAACCCATCAGGTGATTGCACACCTTCTATATTTGCTCCAGTATTTTGCAAAACAGACACTGGGTTAGACAGTGTCTCATTTCACATGCCTTGGATGGATATAGTTATACTGAACATAATTTACATGAACCAGACGTTGGGCATAAATTTCACCCTAAACTAGATATCTCAAAGTATTCAGCTTTCCTATGGCCTCCAAAAAACTTGGCTTTCTTGTCTTTCTCCTATATCCATTTCCTGCTCTTTAAAGAAGATATCAGTATCAAACTTAAGTAGTAGAAAAAAGTTTGTATTCTCAATTACTTTTGTATTCTCAATTACTTTTGCAGGATAAATTGTAACTGACAGTGGTAGTAATGAAGAAGTTTAGAAGTCTTAAATAGTCCTTTTAAAAAAATTGTCAAAAGAGGTTGATGCTTTTTGGTTAAAGAGGCAGTAAAGTACTCAAAAGAGCATAGATTTAGGAGAGACATACTTATATTCACATTTTAGTTCTTTCACTTCTATGCACATCTGTGAATCTGGATATGTTATTGATCCTCTCTAAAACAGTTTCCTTACTTGTAAACTGCCTTGTATAATACAAATTTCCTGGAGTTGTGAAGATTCTATAAGGTATCCCATGTAAAGTCTTCAATACAGAGCCTGCGAGAGACTTGGTACTTTAAAAATGGCAGTTATTATTAACATCATTCCCAATTATATTCACTAGGCATTTTTTTATGTAGTTGAAATTTGGAGCAAAATGGCTAGCTAAGTTGGCTAATACTAAAAAGGGATGAAGGAAAAAATCCAGTTTGCTACCCTTTGCAGCATTCTTCCTTCCCTTGCCTGACTTATGATGAGAGAATATTGCCAGTGGCCTAGAATTCTCAGACAAATGAAATTCGCAGTTATGATCTATCCAAGAACTATGCATGTGTAGTTCAGATTAGAAATGGAGGAAGTGGGGAACAGCTTCATGGGGTGGAACAGTCAGCAATTCACATATTTAATAGTGAAAATATACAGTCATGTTAATAAAAAAAGCCACAAGATAAAAGGAGTTAGCCAGATCTCCAGATTTATTTCTTTCTGTAGTAGATATTGTAAATTCCTTCTGTTCTCTCGTTTTCTAATATTTAGCCTTGCTTATATTTTAACAAAGCAGAAGGAAGAAATAATATTTAGAGCAGGCCATTGGCTATGTGTTTATGGTTCAATTTTTGTTGAGAGGGAGGCGTTTGAAATAGTTCACTGACATGAACCACGTGTTTATGTTTTCAGGTTCCCATAGTTTTTGAGTACACCTGGAAATAACCCTCACCTGGTAGAATTCTAGCGTAATACCCAGAGCAGCACTGATGATTTGGTTGTGCCTCCTGTATTCGGCCACCACAACAAACTCCAGTAGAATTCAGAACAAACGGGATATACTTTTCTTCACAACAGCGATGTCCAGGCTTGGGGTTATACAGCACTCCGTTACAACAAACCTGAAAGTTTGAAATCAGTTTTAAAGAAATATCAGTTTAGTTAAGAGTGTTATACCACTGTATCTCATGTAATACAATTATTTTCTTTTAAGGCATAGAAGATCTGAGACCATATTACTCATATTTCGTTGGTTTAAAAATGTATTTTCCAGGATCATTCGAATTTTATAAATGTTATTTGATAGAATGCAGCTTTTTTGAAGTCTTCAACCATGCTTTGTGCTCTATTATAATACTATATAAAATTATATAAATTAAAATTTTATATAATAAAATAAAAGATATAAGATGTATATCTTATATCTTATACATACACATATGTATATATACATAAGATATAGGTCTTTTATTATATAAAATTTTATAATAAAAATAGATATATTTAAATATGTTTATATATAAATATATATTTAAAATATATACATTTTTTATTATATAAAATTTAAATAATGCTTTAAACAAAGTCTTATTGTTGGGATTAAAGAGGCAACACAGGTATTGCAGTGAAAGACAACAGAAGAAGTTAATTAAATTTAAAAAATTGTAAATTTCATTTGGGGCTAGGTATGAATATATATTTTCTAGCACGAAAGATTGGAGAGAAGTAGGAAAGAGACTTTTATTGTAGGTCTAAAGGCGAGTGAGTTCTCACGAGATTTGATGGTTTAAAAGTGTGTGGCAGCTCTCCCCTTCGCTCTCTCTCCCTCCTGCCATCACATGAAGAAGGTCCTTGCTTCCCCTTCACCTTCCGCCATGATTGTAAGTTTCCTGAGGCTTCCCAGTCACGCTTCCTGTTAAGTCTGTAGAACTGTGAGTCAAACCTCTTTTCTTCATAAATTACCCAGTCTCAGGTAATTCTTTATAGCACTGTGAAAACGAACTAATACACCTGGGAACATGTTTAGAAATGCAAATTTTCACAGCCAAATCTAAACCTACTGAATCAGAATCTCTGGGACTAGAGCTATGAAATCCTAGGTTTTAACAATTCCCCCAGGTCTTACGTTCACTGGGATTTGTGAACCATGGCTGTAATCTTATGGTAAAGCTTGTTTAAGTATTTTGGGAAACATTGATGTTTACAGTGATTTAGCCAAAAAGCTTTTAAACCCGCAATACAAGTCTCTTTTCTACTTCTCTCCAATCTTTCATGCTAGGAAATGTGTATTAGTACCTAGTCCCAAACTGAAATTTACAATTTTTTTTTTGAAATTTAACTGACATCCTTTATTCTCTTTTACCGCAATACCTGTGTTGCCTCTTTAATCTCAACAATAAAAATAAGACTTTGTTTAAGGCATCATTAAACAGTGTGTCTCGTTTTAGTGTAATAAGGTATGACATTTGCATTATAAGAATAACCAAATGTGATGTTTCTTTTCAAGACTATGAGGTGTGATTTGCACACGCCTGTTTTCTAAAGGCTAACTTTTGCTTCCCTATTCATCAGTTTACATTTATTTTCTATAAAAGGTGACCCGTATGATTTTTTTTTTTGTAGAGGAGATTTGTCTAAATCATTTTTAAATTGATTTAAAATTAAACTAACCAGTTCTTTGTCATTCATTGAATTTAGGAATGTTACACCAACCAGTCACTTATTTGGTACAAAGCTTCATTAAATTTTTTCAAAAGTTACAAAAAGCAGTTTCTGAAATCACAGCATAAAGAAAGGTAGAAGTAATTTTATAAATAATTTAGCCTAAACATAGGTAAATATTATTCTGTTAATACTTTATTAATATTTTTCTTCATCCCATTAATTTTTCTTCACCCTATCTCAGGTATATTCTAATTTAATATGAACATTTTAAGAACATCTACCTTTTGATCTTTTAGAATAAACTTAAATTGAAACATTATCTTTATTAGTTTTACTCTACCACTAAAGTTATAGGGTTGAAACTTATCAAATCCATTATACACACCTAAACTACTATGACAGTTTCTGGCCAGAATCAGTTTTTACTTTGATGGAACACATTGTTTTCTGCACTCCACAAACTTTAAATCATTTATTCGTATGCCTATACAACTATTCTCTCTTTGTCCACTTCGTAACAGATAATAAATATTAAAATAATAGAAGCAAAGAAAAAAATTGAGAAGTGAATTCCGTATTTTGCCAACATTTTCCCAAGTTTTTCTTAAGTGGAGGATATGTTTAATGGGCAAATTTATTTTAGTATTTTTCTTCTCAGAAATCCCAAATTTAATTTTATACAAATATGTTCATCAGATGTGTGTATTTAAATATGTGCATACTTAATGGCATAAAATGATGTCAAACGTAGGCATAATGATAATTTTAGAGTCTAAGTATCAAAAAATGCGCAGTTAGTAACTGCTGGCTTTATGCATTTCTTAGATGATAACTACTGCTAAACTTGTGTCAGCCATAATAATTTGTATTTTGATCCATATTGCTTCAGTAACTCACTTTCTTAATTATGGTGCTCTTTTGCAGTAAATCTTATAAATTTAGTAGTAGCTTTAGCCATTGAATGTGTGATGCTGTTGTTGCCAAATAGGAACATTATTTCATTATATAAAATTCTACCTTCAAACTAAGGATTTTGTGTTGTTTGTCAATAAAAGTCATTTACAAACTCCTCCGTCTGGCTGTATTATTGATCTGATTTCTAAACCGCATCTAATATGAACATTAATCTACAAATGACTATAATGCTAAAATATTTCTGACAAATCATAAAATGTCCTCCTCACAGTTACTCATCAGTGCCATATAAACAAACACCTATTTGTAGCTGAAAAGATCTGTTGTAAAGAAAATTTTAAGTCACTCAATCAAATACAAATTTGGGATGTACCCTATTCTAATAAGTTTATATTTCTTGTGAAGATAATAAAAAATGGGAAGGCTAAAGTGCTCATGAGGGTGATAATGATTTTTGTAAGCATCCTTTCTTTTCCGTGGAGTCTTCTTCATAGAGTAGTGGAAATA
The DNA here is from genome assembly GCF_029289425.2 of Pan paniscus. Lineage (NCBI taxonomy): Eukaryota > Metazoa > Chordata > Mammalia > Primates > Hominidae > Pan > Pan paniscus. The sequence goes on along the minus strand of NC_073249.2, from coordinate 33,587,927 downwards.
TTGATCATAATACATCATGGTGTATTATGAAGCTAATAATTAGAAGCTAATAATTTCACTTGGAGTCTTGAGTGAGAAAAACATAGTTCACTGATTAGTTAGAAAAGACTTACCTTAGCTTCAGAAGAATAGCAAATGTGTCCACAGATATATTGAGGTTTTTGACACCTCACTGCCTTGCAGAGCTCATCACTGTGATCCTGCACTAACTTTTGAGTTTTAGTGCATGGATACCATGTTTTCCATAGGAGATCATATCCAAGAATGATGCCATTTGGCTTCCGTGGAGACACCCAATCAATTTGAAGAGATCTGCAACAGAGAGAATAATCAATACTTCTGAAAAGACACTATTTAACATTGATGCTATCAGTCTTAAGTAAAAAGTGGCAGCAATAGATACTAATATATATATATAATTATATATGTTTATATATGAAATCATATATTTTCAAATCAATCAAAATTATGTTAGCTTTTGGAAGAATAACACATGGCATGAGGTGGTTTATTACTTTCAGTTTCAAAGACAAGAAGCAAGTGTCACTATGGCTAATCAAGAAAATCAGAGCATTTTGTTTGGTAAGCAAAGATAAGACATACATGACTTGGTAAACGAGGTGACAACTAGAACATGTGGCAACTTAATGCCTACTTCTAACCTGCTTCTCCTTTGCCTTACTTTACCTAGGAGTTGTGATATGAAACATAACTGCTCAGAGATGCCACAGGAGCACCATGATGGGATTCCTATGGAGGTTCCTAGGAAATTTTAGCTTTCTTGAAATAGCTGCCACCTTCTCCTTTCCTCTTTCTTTCTGCTAAACATGATGTCTACAACTTCAGCAATCATCTTTCAGTTATTTGAGAAAGGCCAAAACAATCACAAAGATGCCGCCATTATATTTGGCATTGGTTCACCAATGCCAACAACTATCCACAGCGGGCTCTTGAACAAAATAAATTTGAACTGTGCAGATCCACTTACATGTAGATTTTCTTCCACCTCTGCCACTTATGAGACAGCAAGGCCAACCTTTCCTCTTTCTTCTCCTACTTAGCTTACTCAATATAATGATAATGAGGATGAAGACTTTTATGATGATCCACTTCCACTTAATGAATAGTAAATATATTTTCTCTTCCCTATGATTTTCTTAATGACATTTTCTTTTCTTTAGCTTACTTATGGTAAGAATATAGTATAAATATATATGCAAACTATGTTTTAATCAGTTTTTTATGTTATCATTAAGGCTTCTGGTCAACAGTAGGCTATTAGTAGTTAAATTTTGGGACAGTCAAAAGTTATATGCAGATTTTCAACTGGGTGAGGATCAGCAGTCCTAACCCCTGCATTGTTCAAGAGTCAACTATATATCTAGAGCTATTTACTTAAGTCTCTTTTGTCAGGTGTTTTGTTACTTGCAGTCAAAATAAATGCCCAAATTGAGAAGTTTTATAGTCACTAACTTATTTAAAACATACTTTGCTTAATTTTTTGACTCATCTAAATAGATTCTTTTTTTTTTCAATAACTCTTTTTTTTTTTTTTTTTGAGACGGAGTCTCGCTCTGTCGCCCAGGCTGGAGTGCAGTGGCGCGATCTCGGCTCACTGCAAGCTCCGCCTCCCGGGTTCACGCCATTCTCCTGCCTCAGCCTCCCGAGTAGCCGGGACTACAGGCGCCCGCTACCACGCCCGGCTAATTTTTTGTATTTTTAGTAGAGACGGGGTTTCACCATGTTGGCCAGGATGGTCTTGATCTCTTGACCTTGTGATCCGCCCGCCTCGGCCTCCCAAAGTGCTGGGATTACAGGCGTGAGCCACCGCGCCCGGCCTTCAATAACTCTTTAACTAGCATGGTCTGAAATGATTTTTGGTGAAAAATATAGAACTTAAAGATTCCCATAAGAAATATGTTTACATTGTCATGTTCTTAAAGAAAATGTTTGATTTTAAAAAATTGAGTGATAATTTCAATTTAAACCCAAGTAGAAAGTTTTTATGAGAGGCAGGGTTTGGTATACAATGAAGGTATAACATCTGATCAAAACTTTACTGCATTTTCAATGATCTATTAATATTTCATTTGCTGTAGCAAATGAGGTCATAACATAAAGCTGTTCACAGAGGAGACAACCCTGAATAAAATGATTTAGTCTCAGGTTAATGTTACAGAACTTAAATTCTGCACTTAGGTCTACTTGCCAGAAAAATACTGCCTAGACCACACATCTATGCTATCTTTAGTATTTACTTAATAATCTCTATAAGAAGACAGTAGTTAAAGTTTTTAATAAAGCCCCAGAGATTTGAACATGACATATTCTTGCAGTGTAGCACAGCAAAGAAAACCTCCTTTTTGTGAAACACAAGGTAAATATAAAAATTATAATGATTTTTTTGTTCTCATTGTTTTTAAAAAAATAGGTGAAGCTCTGACATTCAAGATTAGTTCTTTTTTTATGATTCTAGAATTTCTAGCCATAAAAATTAACTAATCACAAATATCTGTAGAGTACATTTTACATATAAAGCATTAGCATTCCCATATATACTTTGGAATAAAGCAAGCACATAAGAAACTTGTCCTTCTATTTCAAAAGTTAAACAATAAAAATCTCACAACTTATGTTGGATGCTTTTTTGCTATCGTGTAAAATAACATTTCAACTATCCCTTTCATTTTAAGGTAAAATATGTCTTTGCAGGCCAAATTACTGGACCCTATCAGAATTCCAAGTGACATCACATATTAGGAATTCAATGAAGCCCAAACATTTACGTTAAAAAGCGGCAGTCAAGATAAACCTCAACATTTTCATAGACTGCTAAAAAAAAGAAAACTATTATTTCAGTTTTGTGGGGGTACAAACATAACACATTCAGTAATAAAACTCTGTAGATAGGAAATTAATGTCACCTATGAGAGAACAGTTTCATAGGTGATTTGTACAGCCACAGCTATTATTCTAAAGTTTTTATCAAACTTTCAAAATTAATTCCACATTCTGCAGATACCTTTTGTATTCTCTGTATAATCAACTACAGAAAAGATTACATTTAAGTGACATTCAGGAGTTTGACTTATCCACAAAAGCTCGTGAACTAGTAAAGTCTAGAAAATACCACGTAGAGCACATTCCATGCTATTATAACTTCCCTTTCTTGTGCAACATAACTGTTAAGTGAGACCGCCTATATTTTCAGCAAGAACATGAACAGTTTGCTTTTGAGGATTTAATCAAGTACACGAAAGAAAATGATTAAGAAGAGTATTGGGTTTAACATCTGTACATCTCTCATTAGAGCCAACTGGAGAGACAATTGAAACTCCTTTGGTTGCTGATCTGAAAATGAAAGGCATCTTTGAGAAATATGCATCATTATTAGCAGGATTAATAGTTTCATTGCCTTGATGTTTAAGAGTAAAATAGAAGGAACATTCTTCAATCCCAGGAATAAATGTTAAATATTGGAGAAAAAGAGCTGAAGATATTTTTGGGCACTCATGCATAAACATAAACAGATTGCAAATATTTGAATGAATTTTTTTTGGTAGATTTGTTCATGAAATAACTGTTATAGATTTTTTTTAGATTTTAAAGTAATAGGAACTGAAATTTAAGATACCTTAATACAACTTCTGATAAAAGTCACCATGTCTGCACACATTTTTTTCTCTCTCAAATCTTTGGGTTACATTTTCTCATATTTTCTCATTCCTTCACACACACACACACACACACACACACACACACACCCCACATACACACAACATTGTGGATTATACTTTGCAAAGTCTCTAGGTTGAATTGTTTTCCTCTGAAAGTAACAGGCTTTACTAGCAGTCAGTTAAATTACAGGTGGATTACAATCTTGGGGAAGCCTGGAGTTTAAAAAATATATTTTAATCAATACATAATAGATGTACATATTTCAGGGTCCATGTGAGAATTTAATACATTCATATAATTTGTAAAGAGCAAATCAATGTAATTGGCATATCCATCACCTTAAATATTTGTCTTTTCTTTATGCTAACAACATTTAAATTATTCCCTTTTAGCTATTGTGAAATATGTAAAAGATATTGTAAACTATAAATCACCTTACTGATCTATCAAATACTAGGTCTTATCTCTTCACTGAAACTGTAAATTTATATCCATTAATCAATCTATTCTTCCTCTCCCTCTCCCCATGACCATCTCAGGCCTCTGGTAATCACCAATCTACTCTCTACCTTCATGAGGTTCACTTTTTTATCTCCCACATATGAAAGAGAACATGCAATGTTTGTCTTTCTATCCCTGACTTATTTTACTTAACATAATGACCTCCAGTTCCATCCATGTTGCTGTAAATAATAGGAGTTAAGTCTTTTTTTATGGCTGAATAAGAGTCCATTGTGTATATGTACCACATTTTCTTTATCCATTCATTCATGATGGGCACTTAGGTTGATTTCATATTTTGGCTACTGTGAACAGCACTGCAATAAACATGGGAGTACAGGTGTCTTTTCAATATATTGTTTTCCTTTCTTTTGGATATACACCCAGTAGTGAATTGCTACATTATACAGTAGTTCAATTTTTAGTTTCATGAGGAACCCCCATACAATATTCTATAGTGGCTGTACAAATTTACATTCCCACCAACAGTGTAAATAGAGTTCCCCTTTCTCCACATCTTCACCAGCATCCATTATTTCCTGCTTTTTTATTTTATCAAAGCCATTTTATCTGGGTGACATAATATTTCATTATGGTTTTGAGTTGCAATTCTCATCTCTTTAGTGATGATGAACATTTCTTCATATACCTGTTGGCCATTTGTATGTCTTCTGAATAGGCAATAGGCAATATAAATGCCTATTCAGATCATTTTCCCATTTTTAATCAGATGTTTTGTTTTTGTTTTTTGCTTTTGAGTTGTTTAAGCTATTTATATATCCCAGTTATTAATTCATTGTCAGATAGACAGTTTGCAAGTATTTTCTCCCATTCTATGGCATGTCTATTCACTTTGTTGATTGTTTCCTTTGTTGTGCAGAAGCTTTTTAGCCTGATGTAATCCCATTTTTCTGTTTTTGCTTCTCTTGCCAGTGTTTTTGAGATCTTACACAAATGCCTTTGCCTAGATCATGTCTGGGAGCATCTCCCCAGTGTTTTCTTCTATTGGTTTTACAGTTTCAGGTCTCAGACTTAAGTATTTAATCCATTTTGAGTTGATTCTTGAATCTGGTAAGAGATAGGGGTCTATCTCTTCTGTCTCTTCTATCATTCTTCTGCATATGGATATCTAGTTTTCCCAGCACCATTTATTAAAAAGACTGTTTCCTCATGGCAAGTTCTTGGTTCCTTTGTTAAAAATGAGTTGTCTGTAAATGCGTGGATTTATATCTGGGTTCTCTATTCTATTCCATTGGTTTATGTGTTTGTTTTTATGCCAATACCATGTTGATTTGGTTTCTTTAGGTTTGTGCTATATTTTGAAGTAAGGTAGTGTAATGCCTCCAGCTTTGTCTTTTTTTTTACTCAGATTGCTTCAGCTATTCTGGGTGTTTTGTGGTTCCATATAAATTTTAGAAATACTTTTCTATTTCTGTGAAGAATGTAGTTGGTCTTTTGATATGTATTACATTGAATCTGTAAATTACTTGGGGTAAAATTGTCATTTTAATAATATTAATTCTTCTAATCCAAGAGCATGGAATATCTTTCCACTTATTTGTATCTTACTCAATTTCTTTCATCAGCATTTTATAGTTTTACTTGTATAGATGTTTTACTCCTTTAGTTAAATTGATTCCTAGGTATTTTATATTCTTTGTAGCTATTGTTAATGGGACCGCTTTCTTGATTTCTTTTCAGATTGCTTGCTGTTGGTGTATATAACTACTATTGATTTCTGTACATTGAGTTTGTATTCTGCAACTTTACTAAATTTGTTCATCAGTTCTAACAGGTTTTGGGTGGAGTCTTTAGGTTTTCTAATTATAAGAGCATGTCATCTGTGAACAAGGCTAATTTGACTTATCCCTTTCCAATTTGGATGCCCTTTATTTCTTCTCTTGACAAATTGCCTCACCAGGATTTCCAGTATTGTGTTGAATAAAAGTGTAAGTGGGTATCCTTGTCTTGTTCCAGTTCTTCCAGGAAAGACTTTCATTTTTTCCCAGTTCAGTACAATGTTAGCCATAGGTTTGGCATACATGGCTTTTATTTTGATGTATGCACCTTCTATATCCAGTTTCTTGAGGGACTTTATAATAAAGCCATATTGAATTTTATCAAATGCTTTTTCAGCATCTATTGAAATGATCATATGGTTATTGTACTTGGTTGCCAAAAACAAAGAAACAATGAAAAAACTCTAAAATTTAACTGTATTTCTCCATATTTTGACTTTATGTCGTCTCAATTTGTATATTTTTATGTTGTCTATCTCTTAACAGGTTGCTGTACCTACTATTGTTTTTGATAAATTTGTCTTTTGGGCTTCATACTGAAGTGATGAGTGGATTGCATGCTGCAATTACAGGATTAGAGTATTCTGGGTTTGTCTGTGTACTTAGTTTATCAGTGGGTTTACCTTCAAATGTTTTCTTTCTGTGCATTAGTTTTTTATTTCTTGCAGTTTGAAGAACTCTCTTTAGTATTTCTTATAAGATGGGTCTCATAGTGGTAAATTACTTCAGCTTTTTATCTGGGAAGGACTTCATTTCTCTTTCATATTTGAAGGATAGCTTTATTGTATGCAGTATTTTTATATGGCATTTGTTTTTTTATTTCAGCACTTTGAAAATGTCATCCCACTTCCTCCTAGCTTGTATGGTTTCTGTTGAGAAGACTGTTGCCAAACAAACTGAAGCTTTTAAATATGTTATTTGCTTCTTTTCTCTTGCTGCTTTTAGGATCCTCTCTTTGTCACTGACCTTTAAGAATTTGATTGTTATATGCCTTGGAATAATCTTATTTTAATCAAATCTGGTCTTCTCTGACCTTTCTATATCTGGATATTTCTCTGTTTCTTACATTTTATAAAGTTTTCTGTTAATCTTTCTTTTAAAAAGCTTTCTGCCTCTTGCTCTTGTTTACCTTCCTCTTGAACACCAATAATTCCTAGATTTTGTCTTTTCAGGTAATTTTCTATATATCTTGTAGGTGATCTTCACTTGTTTTCATTCTTTTATCCCCACCTCTCTGTATTTTCAAATAGCCTGTCTCAAGTTTGTTGATGCTTTCCTCTGATCTATTTTGCTATTGAGAGCCTCTAATGAATTTTTCACTTCAGCAGATGTATTTCTCAGATCCAAGATTTCTTTTTTAATTTCTTGAACCATTTTAATCTCTTTGTTAAATCTGTTGAGAAATGTCTGAATTTATCTTACGTACTATCTTGGTGATCATGAGTTTCCTTAAAACTGTTTGAATTCTTGGTCATAGAGTTCACCTATCACCATCTTGTTCGGGTCAGTCACTGTTTCCTTGCTTTTGTCAGCTTGAGAAGATCCTACTTCCCTGTTTAAAGAAGTTGTATGTCTGCAAACACACCACCATCCTGCATATTATCAAGGATATGTATCTTTGAATTATTTTTAATTCCCTGAATTTATTAAACAGCAACTTTAGTATATTTTCTTTTGGAGCATCCTCTCATATATTACTCTTCTCTCCATTTCTTACGGATATATGTCTATGTCTTTGCATTGAAGGATTAGTTATTTATTGCAGTCTTCTCTGTCTGGCTTGCTTTGGTTTTTCTTAGGTATGTTTGCATAGAGATTCTTTGTAATTTTTCTGTTCATTTTCTTTCATTTTTTTTAATTCACTGGGTCACTGCCTCCTTTTTGGCACTAGATGGTGCCTCAGGTCCAGGTTTGCCTTGTCTCCAGTAAACTATCAGAATACCACCTTTCCCAAATAGGGGAGGTTCCAAAGGGGATATCCTGGTAGTGTGAGGAGGCTGGCTGAGGATTGGTGCCCAGGAAACCTGTGGAGTGAAACTACTACAGTGTGGTGCTGCTGAACAGCCACTCTGATTTGGCATCTCCTTTTACTGAGTTACAGAGCAGAATTTCCAGGGCTGGTGATGGTAGTCCCATCTCCCCACATTGTCTCTGGATGTCCTCACAGAGATAGAGCCCTTTGGGCACTCCTGATGCTTCCTGTGGGTTGAGGCAGGTAAAGGTCTCCTGCCAGGTAACCTAAGACGGTCGGGAAACTGTCCACTTCAATCGCACTTTTCCAGTGCAGAAATCAAGGGTCAGGAAAATATTTTCCACAAGCGTGGTGCTGAATATATTGGGGAGATGGGCGTTGTGGATATGAAAGTCCAATTTTCTTACCATCTGCTCAGAGATTTTCACTTCTCTGTGACTTTGGGAACTGTCTTTTCCTCATATTTGAGTTCTGGGATATTGCTGTGATAATCTCAGTTCTGTACATTTGTTTCTGTTTTCTGTGGAGAGGAGTGAAGCCAGCTTGCTTCTATGTCATCATTTTGGAACTGGAAGTTCTTTACACATAATTTGGTACATGAATTCATCAAGTGTTCAGACATTCTAGTTGTAGTTATTTCTTTTTAATTATGTCATATTGTCAGCAGAATTACTATTTTATTACTGTTACTAATACATACTATTGTGCCACCCCCACAGTTGTCATCACTTTCTTCTTTATTTATTTTTAGAGATGGGATCTTGCTATGTTGCTCAGGCTGGACTCAAACTCCTGGGCTCAAGCAATCCTGACTCAGCCTCCCAACTAGTTAGGATTACAGATGCATTTCACCCTCCCCAGATCTCATCACTTCCAATTGTCCCTTGAAGTACAAAATACCATTGAAGATACAAAGGAGTGTAGGGAAAATAATTTGATATCACTTACCTTTATACAGGTGAATATCAAAATCATACAAGTCAGATAAAATTTTTATGAAGACAGGTTCACATTACTATTCTTTAACATTTCATTCTAATATTTTTTCCCAATTTTTTCAAAACATTTTTTTTGACCAGAGAAAAGAAATCTTCATACACTCTAAGATATTAACCTAAATTGTTATGGATTAAATAGCTCTAGATTATCTGGTTATGTTTACACAGGCTTTTTTTCTAATCAATTTGGTCATTTTTGTCAATCATTTATGTAACACTCAAGTTCTTCAATATTATTCCAGATCATGGTTATCAAAAATGATCAGAACACTTTTAACAAAGATGAAATAAATGTAATATGACAAATTTAATTCTTTGCTTTCAAGTCAAGTCATTGAATATTTAATTATCCTACTGAGATGTTTATTATAAATTGTAGTAGGTAAAAAGTCAAAATGCAAAACCCATGTTCTTTTAATAAAAAGGAACACACATTTCCCTCCTTTTGTCCTTGGAGGAAAATGTGGTGAAGAGATCTTGGGACAGCTTGACAGGGAACTCTTAAATTTGGCAGTCTGTATGAGCATAGGAAATAAAGCTTGCTTCTCAGTTAGAGAATTCTGGTGGCCAGAGATTGGCCAGAGCAGTTCTTCAATGAAAGGTTAAGCCTAGAATACCACAATATTGATCTATAGCATGGCATAGATGGATGAGTTTCTCAAGAGCCAAGTGGATGCCTTGCAAGATGGCTAGGTTTGAGCTAACTTGAAGGTACATGGCCCAGGACAGTGGCCTTCTGGCATGAGGAGACTCCAGTAGGAAGAGTCTTTGGAATGTTCTGCTCTTTTGGCACCACAAGTGATCAGCTATAAAGGGCAACACTTGTGTGAGGGAATTTGGCTATTCAAAGATTCTCATGAGGACCTCTCAAGAAAAACATACAATTGCCCAAGAAAGCATCACTTGCCAATGGAGAGCTGTGATTGTCAAACAGTGATGGCAGTGAAATAATAAAATTGAAAGGGAACATATTTGGATAAAATGGAATAGAAAAGAAAGAGTAAGAGGGAAGAAAAGAGCAAGCTACAATTAGGCCTGAGCTTTAGAAATGATAGAATCTTTGAACTAGATGCGAGACTAATATTTTGATGGTGATGGAATGGACTTTTTAATACTTGATCATGAATCTTAATTATCAAAGTGAGACTCATAACTAAAAATAATTGGAAAGCCATAAGATGTTCCTGTGGGGTATTTGAGAATTGAGGGGAGGATAGCCAAAACAGTGTGTTTAAGGCAGTAAGTAGCAGGTGAAAAGTAAAGGACATTTTTTTCTCTTTGTATCTAATTGGATTAAGACAGCTCCATAAAATGGTTATATGAACTTAAATGATGAAAACATGAACCAGGGTGGTAGTGGTGGAAATGGAGAAGAGTAACATATATGAGAAGATGCTCCAAAAGAAAATGTACTAAAATCAATGTTTAATAAACTCAGGGGATTAAAAATACTTCAGAGATATATGTCCTCGATAATAGGCAGGATGGTGGTGCATTTGCAGAAGTGGGTGTTGGAAAAGATGATGAGTTAGATAAGAATTAACTTGTGAATCTCATGTTTATGGAAGTGGTGGGTGAATATCATCACATAAAATCAATAGGCAAGTGGGTATGTGGGATTAGAGTTTAGGAAGAAAACAGGGCCAGAGATCTTTGAGACATCAGTATGGCTTAAAATTGCAAGACTGAACTACCTGAGCAAGGTAGGGAGTCTTTTTCCTGAGGACACCCAGAATGCGTAAGTGGGTTTTTAATGGAACCAATAAAAACAAAACAAAACAGTGAATGTTCAGAGAACTAGGAACAAAGTGGCAGTTGAGGGCTAAAGTGAATTAGGAGGAAGAACTGGATTTTGCTGAAAGGCACTCAAAGGCTACTTCAGCAACCAAGCTGTTTCTATGAGAGCTATAAGAGGTAAAGAAGTTAGGAGGAGTTTGGGAAGAAGAGGGAGGTAAGGAAATGAAAATAGTGATAGCAGAGCCACAAGAATAAGCCCAATATTCTCTTTTCTATATATTCTGTCTATCTATTCTGTTTACATTCTATATTCTGACTCTATTCTGTTAAGGTCTCCTTAAACAGAATGTGATAATCAGAACTCATGGCCATCAAATGAGTAATATTTCCTAAAAGCCATGGTGACCATAAGGCTATTGATTGGATCTGTACAAATTGCACTTAGTGTAGTCCAAATTCTCTCTTTCAAGGTTCTACCCATATCCTTTAAAGATTTAAGCAGACAATTTTAGTCCATATTAAAAATAGTCTACAATTGCCCATATTGGTAAGCAAGTTTGGTATACAGGTGAAAACAAGTGATTTGACATTCTGTATCCTTCAGCCCAACACTCTCCCTATTAAAGCAAACAAACAGAAATGTGGCCTTAATTTTTTCTTTTAATGTTAAATAATTAAATTAAATGTAAAATATTAATTTTTTCTTTTAATTTTACAAAACTGTAAAATCATTACTTCAGTTGAAGCTATCATTCACTGAGAAAAGTTAGGCAGAAAAAATCAAGGATAGAAGAGATTCCCTGATATCTAATGTCATAGCATAAAAAGTATATCATAGCATGCCTCATAAAATTTTGTGAGGAAAAAAGGAGAATCCTCTTTCTCCACAAGCTCTGACCTCTTGAACCATACTTAACCCCACATTAAGTAATTTAAAAATATAGGGGGATGCCGGGTGCTGTGTGGCTCACATCTGTAATACCAGCAATTTAGGAGGCCGAGGCGGGAGGATGACTTGAGCCCAGGAGTTCAAAAGACCAGCCTGGGCGACACAGTGAGACCCCATCTTTACAAAATAATTTTAAAAATATATTAGCTGGGTGTGGTGGCATATGCCTATTGTCCCAGCTACTCAGGAGGCTGAGGAAGTATTGCTTGAGCCTGGAAGTTCAAGGCTGCAGTGAGCTGAACTCCAGCTTGGGTGACAGAACGAGATCCTGTCTCAACAACAACAACAAAAAAGAAAAAAAATTATAGAGATTCATTAATAATGATAGTGGTTTAGCATTCATTTAGAGACATCTAACCTATGCTGTTATCAGAAAGATTTCTGCAAAGTTTGTGTGTAAGAATATCATTGATCTCATTCAGCATCTAGAAGCAAATCTTAAAACAATTATTTGTGAGTGCTACAAAGACTTTATACCTCACACTCCTCATCAATAACACATCCCCAAACTGATTTGGATGTGAAAAAACTGCCATGGTTCCAATTAAAGACATTAAAAGACATGATCTGAGTTCTTTCTCTACTTTCCCTTGAGCCTCATGCCTGGAAATGATGCATTTTGGAATACTAGCAGTAATGTAATAAAACATCTTTGTTGTTTGTGTTATTTTCTTAGTTTCTCCATTTATGGGGAATAAATAACTAAACTTCATAGTCAGCACAGTACCTAGTGAAGCTGGCAGCTGCAGTGTTTGTCATATTTCTATCAAAGCCAGACCCAGCCAGTTATCTTCATCCAGGTCAGTCTCTACATTCTCGAGGACCAGAATTAATGAATTAGCTATTGATTAAATTCCACTCTAGCAAATCCACCAAGACAAATAAATGAACTACCCAGGGCACATGTAGGCCATGGCCAGACATGTCCGGGTTATTGATCAGTAGTTAGTATTCTTTTGGGATATAGAAGGAGCTGATGATAATATGACAAGTATGGAAAATGCAATGTAGAAACAGGGCTTGTTTCTGAAGCAGCAGCTTATAAAGCTAGAAGGGTCCATTTGATTCTTCTATATTTGTGTGCTGTGGAATCTTTGGTTTATATATAAGAGGAAAAACATGCATAAGGGCTTGTACTGCTGAAGATGTAGTCAAAAACAAGGCATAAGTTAAGGCCAAAGACAAAGATGAGTTGGTACACTGCACGCATATAATCAAACAGGCTGGTAAGCTATCTGTATGTTATTGAAATATATGAAAGTTAAATTGTACTGACTTCTGAATTTCACCAAAAATAAACAAAGAATCTAAGAAATGTATGGCTTCTTAGAAACCAAGTTATTTTAAATGCTAGAGAAGTAGACCCCGTCTGCTGATGTTTTTCTGGAAGGATTTCACATTTCATTTTGCATGTTGCTAATATGAAAGATTTTTAAAAACCAAAATAGAAACATAACTAACAGGTATACATTGCCAGAAGTATAATGAAATTACACAAACAGTACCATACACACACGAGGCTAACTGCTTTGGTGTTGGTATAATTTTGATTAATGGCTTGGCAGCCTATACTTGCTCATTAGGGTCTTGCCTTTGGAAAATGTTACTCTGCTACGATGGATCATTTTAAGAAAGGAAAGATTTTACATGCCAATATTTGGTTATGAATGATTTCTATCAAGTTTTTGCTAGGTTTCTGACTGGGGGGATAAAGGAAAGTTGCCAAAGGCATTGGAAGAAAGAAAACTGTGGTGGAGGGGTCTTCCCATGCAGGACATTATGGAATAAGCCCATTACAGCTTATCTCTCCCACTGATTACAACTCAATATCTGCACAAATTATATAAAGTAACTACCTGAGGACTCTGAAAAGTTAACAATAGCAGGCTGATCAGGAGGGGAGACAAAACTTTAAGAATGAATGTTACAGGGTGAGTTTCCCATTTTTTCTCCCCCTCCTTTACTTCCCATCTTTAACCCAAGGGCAGTATCAGTGTGAAACTGTGAACTAGGGAAGCAAAATCCTAGAGAAAGTAAATTTTTTCTGGCTAGAGTATCTAGAACAAAATGCCTTGCAAGCCAGAGAGTATAGGGAAAACCCCCATTTTTGTTTTGTTTTGTTTTGTTTTATTTTGTTTTGTCTTCTTTCTGCTGGGCCCTGCTCCGAGGATGATCAGAGCCAAGGAGCTGCACTGCGGCAGCTGTGGCCAAATTGGAATCTAAAGCCCCAAGGGGGGGAAAAATCTTTCTGTCCAGAGAAATCAGGAAATGGGGCCTCTATAGTCCAAAGAATGTGGGGGAAGTCCTTGTTATTTCTTTTTCTCGAATTCCTCTTACCTCATTGCCTAAGAACAACTCTAGTTATGCAAATTTGGAGGCAGGCTGGGAGGCAAACATTTCAAAAGAAATCATATCATTCTAGCCAAAAATCCAGGGAAGGAAGTCCAAAGGAGCTGGAAAGATGGGGGACATTTCAGAGAGAAGAAAGCTAGAAGCTAATTTTATGAATGAACGAACGCAAGTCCTGACTCAACTCCAAGCTGCACATTTATGGTTGCCTCACATGCATAGCCTATGCAAGCAGCACAGCGAAGATTTTGAGATCAGAACTATTACATAATTCTACAGCCAAATCCCAAATTAGCCATTGTGCAGACACAGAGTAGTAAAGCAAAGTTCATAGCTTTGCTATGCTACTTTATGAAAAAATAGGAACTGACTGTAGTCACTGGCAAAGGAAAACAGAATTTGGAGTCTGAAGCTAACCAGTTGGTAACCTGCTGAAAAAAGTAAATAAGAACTCTAACTTTCTTCAAAGGATTTTAACAGGAGTCAGATTTTTATAACCTAATATTCAAAATGTGAAGGAATCAATCGAAAAATCACCCAGAATTACACTAAGCAATTGAAAGCTGGAGTGGCTATATTAATATTAGACAAAATAAACTTAAGAACAAGGAAATTATCAGGAAGTAAAAGGGCTTATCATATAATGATAAAAGAGCCAGTTTATCAAGACATTAACAATCCTAAACATGTATGCACTTAATAATAAAACATCAAAATACATGAAGGAAAGACTAATAGATCTGAAGAAGAAATAGATAAAGCCACAATGACATTTGGAGACTTCAACACCATTCTCACAATAACTGATAAAACAAGCAGGCAGAAAATCAGTAAGTATATAGATGATCTGAACACCATTATCACTCAACTTGATCTAATTGACATTTACAAAACACTCTATCTGACAACAACAGACTGTACCTTCTCCTCAAGTGCACATCCATTCACTAAGATAGATCATATTCTGGGGCCCTGAAAAAACTGTAACTAATTTAAAAGAATTGGAATTCTAAAATTATGTTCTTAGATCATAATAGAATTAAACTAGAAACTCAGATAGAAACTTAGCTGAAAAATCCCCAAATACTTGGAAATTAAACAATCCCCTTGTAAATAATCCATGGGTTAAAGAAGTGTCAAGAGAAATTAAAATATATTTTGAACAAATGAAGTGCAATGCAACATTTCAAAATTTGTGAGCTTTATACCGAAGCAGGACTGAGAGAAAAGAAGAAAGGTCTCAAATCAATAATGAAAGTTTTCATCTTTAAGAAACTAGAGAAGGAATAGCAAGGCAAGAGGGAAGAAAACAATAGAGAGCAGAAATCACTGAAATGGAAAATAGAAAACAATGTAGATGATATAGAAAATAAATAAAGCCAAAAATGGTTCTTTGAAAAGATCTACAAAATTGATAAAACTCTAGGCTGAACAGAAAAACGGGGGCACTTACTACCAATATCAGAAATGAAAGAATAAAATCAGTTCCAACAAATTGTTGTTTGTAGTACCAACATACTACAAACAACTTCCTGCTAATAAATTTGACAAATTTGATTAAATTAACCTATTTTCTGCACCCACAAGATGACTCAACTCACTGGAGAATAAATTGCCAAATATCATACATTATTAAGGGAATTGAATTCCAAGTTAAAAAACCTTCCATCAAAGAAAAACTCCAGGCAAATATGGGTTTCACTGGTGAATTTTACCAAGATTTAAGAAATAATAACACTTTTGTACAATCTCTTCCACAAAATAGAAAAGAAGGAAATGCTTCCCAAGTTAGTATGAGACCAGAAATTACCATGATACCCAATCCAGGCAAAGGTATTACAAGAAAATCAAACACAGTCCAATATATTTTATGAACACAGATGAACATTTTCTATAAGATAATAGTATATTGCATCCCCCAATATATGAAGAAGAAAATATATCACAATGAAGTTGTGGTTATCCAGCGAATACAGACTAGTTCAATAATTTAAAATCAGTAAATATAATCCATCATAGTACAAATTTAAAATGTCAAAAAAGCATTTGACAAATTTCCATGTCCATTTATAATGAAAACTGTCAGCAAATTAAAAATAAAAAGTAAGTTCTTCAACGTGATAAAAGGCATGGCCAAAAATTTCATACATAACATCACATCTAAGGGTAAAAGACTGAAAGTTTTCTTTCAAAGATTGGGAACAAGTCAAGGATATGCTCTTATCACGTTATTAAACTATCCAGTGCAATAAGGCAGGAAAAAGAAATAAAAGACATACTGATTGGAAATGAAAAAAATAAACAGTTTCTCTTTGCAGAAGATCTATATAGACTAGGGAATTACAAAAAAGCTCTTAAGACTTATAAGGAGTTTAGCAAGTTTGCTGGATGTAAGCTCACTATTCCAAAATTAATTTGTTTCTACACACTAGCAACAATTGGATTTGAATTTGTTTTAAAGAAACATTAATAATAGCACCCCCCAAATAAGTAATTAGGTATAAATTTAATAAAATATGTGTAGTATTTGCATACTGGATTATATGAAACACTGATAAAATAAAGGAAAGAAGATGCAAATAAATGAGCAACAGTGTGTTCTTGAATCAGAACATTTGATATTAAGATGTCATTTCTCTACCAATTGATCCACAAATTCAATGCAGTTCTAATCAAAATCACATGTTTTGTAGATATCAATGATCTGTTTCTGAAATTTATATGGACAGGCAAAGTAGTGAGAAAGGCCAAAATGATTTTTATAAAGGTCAAAGTTGGAGGACTCATACAATGTGATTTGACAGCTTACTATAGAGCTGTAGTAATCAAGACTGTGTGATATTGGTATAGACATACATATTGATAAACTGAACATAAAAGAGAGTCCAAAAATGGCCTACAAAACGTGTTTAAATTGATTTTTGACAAAAATCTAAAAATATTCAATAAAGAAAAGATAATCTTTCCAAAAATTTTGTTGATACTATTAAATGCTTACATGCCAAAAAAAATTAACCTTGACTCATGCCTCAGTGCATATAAAAATTAACACAAAACCAATCATAGACATAAATTCAACATGTAAACATACAAATGTTCTAGGAAATAGACAAGAGAAAGTCTCTGTGACCTTAATTCAAGCAAGAAGTTCTTAGATAAAATACCAGATGCACAAACCGTAAAGGAAAAAGTAACAAATCTAACTCTCTTGAAAGTTAAAACTCTTTCTCTTAAAAACAGACAAATAAGATAATTGAAAACAAATCATAAGGTAGAGAAGAAATATCTGTAAATCACATATGTGACAAAAACTCAAATCCAAAATATATTTAAAAAATTTTCAAAACTCAAAAAATAAGAAAACAAAGAATCTAATTAACAAATTTGCAAAAGATTTGGAGATACCGTTTCCCAGAGTAAACAAATGCCAAAGTGCATGCAAAAAGCAATTGCAAAGCTTATCGGTATCATTAGTCATTAGGGAAAATGTAATTTAAGACCATAATAACACACCACAAACATCTATTAAAATGACTATTTAAAAAATAAGAGGAAAACACCTCATAGTATCTCAAGTACCAGCAAAAATGTAGAGCAACTTGAACTCTCATACAATGCTAGTAGGAATGAAAGATGTTACAGTCACTTTGTAAATCAGTCTGGCAGTTTCTTTATGACTCAGCAATCCAACTCCTGGGTATTTACCCAAATGAAATGAAAATATATCTTCACACAAAAACCTGTATATAGATGTTTTATAGCAACTTTAATTGTGGTCACGGAGAACTGAAAATTATCCAAACTGTGCACAAACTGTAGAACTTTCATATAATGGAATCTTACTCAGCAACAAAAACTGACAACTACTAGTATGTATACAACTGCTAGTATGTATACAATAAGATGGACAAATCTTAAATGCATTATGCTAACTAAAAGAAGCCATTTGAATGGCTACATATTATGTGATCCATTTACATGACAATATGGAAAAGGCAGAATTATACATAACAAAACATGGCAGTGTTTGCTTAGTTTTAGGAAGGGTAGAAGAGGGGTTAGCAATAAAGGAGACCGACATCATGATGCTGCTTCATATCTTGATTGTGGTAGTGTCTGTTCTTCCTGGCAGCTTTTTGGATGTACTTTTTAAACATGGTACTCTGCAATTTCCTGATAATATCCCTTTATATGTAATCACTTTTTAGTCATATTGTTGGTATCCAGGGAATCTTTTGATCTGCACAGTAGTACATTGGTTCTGGGATATTTTCTTGTCTTTTTTTTTTTTTTATTTTTCTCCCTCTTTTCCTTTGATTCTCTTTCGAAGCTCTTATTATTCAAATATCAGACTTCCTGGATGCTCTCTATTGTTTTTTCTTTCTCTCTCTCTCTTTTAAATCTTTGTGTTTCATTGCATTTTCAGAGACATTCCCTTGAACTTTCTTCAGAAGTTTCAATTCAGCTTTTCACCCTTTTAATTTCCATGAGGTTTTCTCCTCGTTGGTTATTTATTTATTTTTTATGCTGGTTTTGTTTTATGGTTAGAGAATTTTCTTTTATCTGTCTGAGGCTATAATTTTTTTTTCCTCACCTGCATTGTCTCTGAATCTATTGTATCATGTCTTTTGTTTATTTTGGTCCCCTTTTTATCTTTAAGAGTGATGCACCAAAAAAAAAAAAAAAAAAAAAAGCCGACTAAAAGCTTTATAGGTAGGTGAGCCTTGTTGATTGGCATACTTCCCTACTGGGTGACCAGAGGACAAGTTGTTTTTACTGTTAGGGATCCCTATATGCTATTATCTGGAGGTATTTTTTTTGAGATCATTCTTTTTTTTCTAGAAAACTATGTTCAGTTTCCTATCTGGAGGTGTTTATGACGTGTCTACTTGCTTTTGAGGGCAGAACTGGGAAACTTAGCCAAAAAGCCCACCATTCAGGTTGTAGTCTCACTTTATCACTGTTTTTACTTCTGTGTCTCATCTCAGCTCCCCTCTGCCTAGTAGCCCTCAGTTTCTCCAGAGAATAAATGTCTAATCTCCTGGTCGGTGGACTTTGTCATGTGGAGGAAGAGAAATAGACCCCTGGATGCACAGCAAAGATGCAAGAGACCTGGGATTCCAAACACTTATTTGTTAACAGTTGTGTCTCACCCCATGATTTCAGCTTTAAACCTTACCCTCTCTCCTCCTCTTTACATCCTTAAAACTTCTAAGTGCTCAGCCTCTCCAGTTCGCTGTGGAAAAAACAGTTTGTTTCCTGTCATTATTGTCTTTTGTCAACCAATATTTTGGTTGTAAATTTCTCCACTGTATTAAATCATTTGCTTCTTTCTGACAAATATTGCTTACAAAATTGTGTTGCAGTCTCTTTTCTGTTGTTGTCTCCTCTCTCACTTTCCTTGTTCTTGTTGTATAATACTCTTTTTAATGTTTCTGTCATCAATTTAATGTATTTGGATACAAGCAATTTTTAATAGCAACTAAAAATATTTGTCCTCTGTTATTATGTGCAATAATCTTCTTAAAGGAAAAAAAACCTAGAGACACAGTCACATTTGTTCCATTTCTTATAAAGCTTAGATGTTATTTTTAGTTATAAATAAATATGTACTATGAGGCATATTCTGTTACGTCATTCACATGGGCTTGAGTCATGGGGATGCCAGCAGACAAGAATTTGAAAACATCCACCCACCTAACTATAATTCTTCCTTGAGCTTTTCAAGACTTAAGTCAAATGTCACATCTTCCATGATGCCTTCACTGATAATTCTGGGTAAAGTTTGCTATTTTTCTCTTTATGTTTTTGCACATCTAAACCTCTTATTATAGTGTTTTTTACATTGTTCTATAAACATTTATTTAGGGGAGTATCTTCCACAGTGGACTGGAACTTTGCAAATTTAGAATCATGTCTTATGCTCTTTTGTATTACTTTTGCCTTCTATGTGTGTGTATATATATATATATATATATATATATATATATATATTTTTTTTTTTTTTTTTTTTTTTTTTTTTTTTTGTGAGACAGAGTATCGGTCTGTCGCCCAGGCTGGAGTGCAGTGGCGTGATCTCGGCTCACTCCAAGTTCCACCTCCCAGGTTCACGCCATTCTCCTGCCTCAGCCTCCTGAGTAGCTGGGACTACAGGTGCCTGCCACCACGCCCTGCTAATTTTTTGTATTTTTAGTAGAGACAGGGTTTCACCGTGTTAGCCAGGATGGTCTCGATCTCCTGACCTCGTGATCCGCCCACCTTGGCCTCCCAAAGTGCTGGGATTACAGGCGTGAACTACCACGCCCCACCTTGCCTTCTATATTATTATAGCCACAGATGTGTTTGCTAAAGAATAAAGGTCTCTAACGCCCATTTAATATGACTATTTCCTCCCTGCATAGTAGATAATACTGTGAATAGGTTGGGGGATATCTGCTGGGGGGATTATAAACTAATTAGTATGCCAAAAATTAAATCAGTATCTGTCATGTGTTTGATAGAAGATATACTCAAGCAGACAAGATATGATTATTGCCACGAACAGCTAACAGTCCGGTTAGTTGAATTTTTCTAATTATTTTAACCATTGGTTGCCAAAACCAGTACTAATTTTTTGAACTGATTTAAGATCCAGAAATTTCAACATGTCATAGAGGAATCCTTCAGAATTGAAACATTAATAATAGACTGATTATTTCAGTGTGTGTATGTGTCTGTGTGTGTGTGTGTGTTGTTTGTATGTGTAAGAGAAGGGTGATTCATTTGGCTTAAGCAAAAAGTATAATGTGAAAGCACTAAGATTTCTTTTCCCAGCCTCAACTTGATACAAACGGATGAACAATTTACCATCTTATTTTCAGCTTTGGAAACAATACCAAATATTATTATTATTGTTGTCGTTACTAATTATGAATTATAAAGAGACTCGCTTTCAAACTATGGTCATTTCTCAGCAACAAAAGAATAAAGAAAAATAAAGTGATTCTACCAAGAAGCTGACAAAATTGGTGATGCTTATCTAAACATTATCTGCCCTACTAATTTTACAGATTTCTAGCTTTAGGGCACTCTGATGTATATAAATCAATTTTTTTTCAAAAAGATTAAGTTAGAAGGTAGTCATTACAATTAAGCTTGTATTATGCTCCGCAAAAGGATTCACTAAAGGACACATTCAAATAAGGAGACATGTATTTCAAGTATTTGCTTACAGGTTACTAAATAAGAAATCTGAGGCTGGGCAATCAGGGAAATTAAAGATTAAATGCCATTGGATGTCCAGTGAAGATTAATATCTGTGAAATAATACAAAAATTTGATTTACAAACATACTTATAATAACCCATTAAATGAGATTGTCATGGCTGAGAGGATACCTTTGATTTTTATTTTCATTTCTTCTGATCAGAGTTCCTTAGATTTAACTGGCACAAAATTTTGTACCTTGAAGTGATGCCACGAATTGTGGGTGTTGGTATATCACTTGGAGTGTCTTCCACAGTGGTGATTTGGGTTCCATTGCTTTTCACGCAGGCATATATTGTGCAGACTTCAACCTGCAAACATTAGTTTAGAAAAAATAAATGCAACCATTTTTGAAATACTTACTAACAATAGTCTGAATCCCACCTTCCCTCATTTCACATGAATCTCTTGTATTTCTCTATAGCCTCTTGAGGTTTAATCAATATTCATTTTTGATGTTAACTGACTCCAAAGGAATGAGCTCAGAGGAAGGTACAGAATTGGGATCAAGATAATTGATTTAGTAATGGGAATGATGATGTTTACTCTCTGGTTGCAACTATTCACAAAGAGAAAGATACATTAATCTACTCAAGAGCATAGTCAAGGAATGGAAGATGCCCAAGTGACAGTTTGCAAGCATAATAGGTTATCACTGCTCACTGTTCTCTAAATCTATAACTAAGTAGTGTAATGATGGTATCTTCTGGAAGTCTTGACACTGTAAAACAAATAGCCTAAATGCTAATGTCTAATGGAGGAAAAATGAGGCCTAGAGAAGCCTTCCAATATGGCTGAGGTATTTTATATCCATTTGTTCCAGATGCAATTGTATTTTTACCTTAATCACAGCAGAAAATCATCATTCATCCCTTTAATTCTGCCACCTAATCTGAATAAAAACCGAGGAGGGTGGAATAACTGAAGATTAGAAATGGGGTTCATCAAGCATTAGTCACACAAAAGGAACACGTTAACCAAGAGGGAGGAGAGAGAAATGAATATGCAAAAGATTGGGAACATCTACAAAGCGATATCATTCTGCTCTCAATTAAAGGATAAACCAAAGAGAAACTGTACTTTTTACAGTGCTAATTTACTTTAAGCATCTAATATATAAATGGAGAAGGCAAGCTAGGTACTGATGAATCTTAAACATTAATTCCGAGCTTTTATGTGAAACAGTTCTCTGTTCCTTTGGTGGTTGAGGAAAGGCAAATGGGATTCTTGTATTTACTAGATATGCTATTTTATTCATAGGGTACCTAAATGTTAGTTGAGGCATAGGTTCATAATGCTGTATGAGTTGTGTTACTTATTGATGCCATATAGTCTTTTGAGGTATTAATAGTGGATATTTAAACACTATCAAGGGCCTACATTCTGAGCATGTCCAATTAAATCTGAAATAAAGGCAGATGAACTTAAAATATAATGCTGTAATATAATTAATGAAAATGAACTTTATACATATTGGAAAAATTTGATTCTATGATACATGAGATAACTCAGAATCAATTCAACGGAATTTATTATGTATCTAATATGTGCCAAATATTATAATGGATATATGCACAAATAATCGTACTGATTCCTCATAACTCCATTTAAACAAATTTGCAGAGAAGCCAGGGAATATTGTCAAGCTGGTGAGATTTGGGATATCTGAGCTGTTCTCCACTGTACCCTACTGGCTTCTCATCTAAATGTTAAACATCACTTTAAGCTCTAAACTACTTAGGTATATTCAAATGTTTCTCCAGAAAACATTTCTTTTGATTCATTGGTCAAAGGAAAATGACCAATGACTACTGCTCGTAGCCAGATGATTATATATGTTTTAACCTCAAATGTTAGAGAAATGTGCCAATATTTTTTTATTCTTACTAATGTTAACATTCCAAGTCTCCATTTTGGGACCTATTTCTAGTGCTAAAACTATACTGTATAACATGTGAATGAAACACAAATATAAAGCTTACTGTATTTCTATTAAAAAGAGGTAAAACTGAATAAAAATGAAATTATTATTTCTTTGTAAAAGGGACATATAAAGGGATTATTCAAAAAGTAGATACTTGGCTGGGTGCAGTGGCTTACACCTGTAATTCCAGCAGTGTGGGAAGCTTAGGCAGGCGGATCACCTGAGGTCAGGAGTTTGATACCAGCCTGGTCAACATGGTGAAACCCTGTCTCTACTGAAAATACACACAAAAGAATAACCTGGTGTGGTGGTGGGCACCTGGAATCCTAGGTACTTGGGAGGCTGAGGCACGAGAATCTCTTGATTCCAGGAGGCAGAGGTTGCAGTGAGCCGAGATCGTGCCAATGCACTCCAATGTGGGTGATGAGAGTGAGACTCTGTCTCAAAAAAAAAAAAAAAAAAAAGTACATACTTGAGTGTGTTACGTGCTTTAAAATCAATAGCTATTTTACAGATGGGGTTAGCATAGAGAACCTTAATTCTAAAGTATTAGGCATTCCATTTAAATGCTTATTTTAAATGAAACTAAATCACCTTTGACATCGTAATGAAAATCACTGAAATTTGATGTTCAAATTTCCAGAAATGCAACAGCTATATCAAGTACAGTATTCTTGGACTGCAAAAAGCTTCACAAAAAATATAGTAATCAGGAATAAGAATATCTTAGGCACTAATAACAAAATTCTATTATTGGATTCTACTTTGGTCTTTTGTATTTTCATCTGTTTCCACTCTCCTCAGGCTACCAGAAGAGGAGGCTTTATACCTACTGGCTTGAGTTATTTATACCTGACGCAAACCAGTAGTGGTATAAATAAAGCCTTTTCCATAGAATAGGCCTTAAACACTTTTAAACGTTAACTCTTGATCCAGAGTCAGAAAGCTGAGCTGCACATGCATGCACAGCACACAGTGTTCTCACTTCTAGGTTGTGTGTTTCGAGTCTTGGTAAAGCAAATGAATAAGGTGCCTTTTGAAAACTCAGCTTTCCCGAACACTGGTCAAAAGAAGACAATACAGCAAATCCTCCATCACCTTCCTGTGTTAGCCTTTTTTATATAGCTATATTTCTAATTTATTTGGAGCATGATTTCTATTTTATAATTTGGCCTATGGTCTACCTGCATACATGGACTCACCATAAGAATCATGAACATAAACATCAGTCCACATATTCCATGCTAAGACAACTCAGGTAGTCTATGGGAATCATGGTGTGCAATGAAAACAAACCACTGCTTAAGAAAATCAGAGAGGACACAAATGGAAAAACATTCCATGCTCATGGATAGGAAGAATAAATATCATGAAAATGGCCATATTGCCCAAAGTAATTAATAGATTCAATGATATTCCCATTAAACTACCAATGACATTCTTCACAAAATTAGAAAAAACTACTTTAAAGTTCATATGGAACCAAAAAAGAGCCTGTATAGCCAAGACAATCATAAGCAAAAAGAACAAAGCTGGAGGCATCACACTACCTGACTTTAGGCTATACTACAAGGCTACAGTAACCAAAACAGCATGGTACTGGTACAAAAACAGACACGTGGACCAATGGAACGGAATAGAGATCTCAGAAATAAGACTGCACATTTACCACTATCTGATCTTCGACAAACCTGACAAAAACAAGCAGTGGGGAAAGGATTCCCTATTTAATAAATGGTACTGGAAAAACTGGCTAGCCATATGCAGAAAATTGAAACTGGATCCCTTCCTTACATCTTATACAAAAAGTAACTCAAGATGGATTAAAGACTTAAATGTAAAACCCAAAACTATAAAAATCCTAGAAGAAAACCCAGGCAATACCATTCAGGACATAGGCACAGGCAAACATTTCATGACTAAAACATCAAAAACAATTGCAACAAAAGCAAAAATTGACAAATGGGATCTAATTAAACTAAAGAGCTTCTGCATAGCAACAGAAACTATCATCAGAGTGAACAGGCAACCTACAGAATGGGAGAAAATTTTTGCAATCTATCCATCTGACAAAGGTTTAATATCTAGAATCTATAAGAAACTTAAACAAATTTGCAAGAAAAAACAACCCCATCAAAAAAAGTGGGCAAAGGATATGAACAGACACGTCTCCAAAGAAGAATTTATGCGGCCAACAAACATATAAAGCTTACTATATTTATATTAGAAAGAGGTAAAACTGAATAAAAATGAAATTATTATTTCTTTGTAAAAGGGACATATAAAGGGATTATTCAAAAAGTAGATACTTGGCTGGGTGCAGTGGCTCACACCTGTAATCCCAGCACTGTGGGAAGCTTAGGCAGGTGGATCACTTGAGGTCAGGAGTTTGATACCAGCCTGGTCAACATGGTGAAACCCTGTCTCTACTGAAAATACATACAAAAGAATAACCTGGTGTGGTGGTGGGCACCTGGAGCTCAACATAACTGATCATTAGAGAAATGCACATCAAAACCACAATGAGATACCATTTCATGCCAGTCAGAATGGTGATTATTAAAAAGTCAAGAAACAACAGATGCTGGTGAAGCTGTGGAGAAATAGAAGGGCTTTTACACTGTTGGTGGGAATGTAAATTAGTTCAACCATTGTGAAAGACAGTGTGGTGGGTCCTCAAAGACCTAGGACCAGAAACACCATTAGACCCAGGCATCCCATTACTGGGTATATACCCAAAGAAATATAAATCATTCTATTATGAAGATACATGCACATATATGTTCATTGCAGCACTATTAACAATAGCAATGACATGGAATCAACCCAAATGTCCATCAATTATAGACTGGATAAAGAAAATGTGGTACATATACACCATGGAATACCATGCAGCCATAAAAAGGAATGAGATCATGTCCCTTACAGGGACATAGATGGAGCTGGAAGCCATTATCCTCAGCAAACTAACACAGGAACAGAAAAACAAACATCACATGTTCTCACTTATAAGTAGGAGCTGTACAGTGAGAACACATGGACACAGCAAGGGGAACAACACACACTGGGGCCTGTTGGGGGGGCATCAGGGGAGGGAGATCATCAGAATAAATAGCTAATAATACATGTACAGGTAAATACCTGGTAGATGGGTTGTTAGGTGCAGCAAACCACCATGGCATACGTTTACCTAGGTAACAAACCTACATGTCCTGAACACATATCCAGGAACTTAAAATAAAATACATTTAAATGAAAAAAAAAAGAAAAATAATTAATGTACCTTTCTTCTTTATTCAAAGATATTTTTATTTGGTTTTCTTAGGAAGCTAGGTCTGTGAGTCACAGTAGGGGAGACTAAAGTGTTGGTTGTAGCCAGATGATTATATGTCTTAACCTCAAATGTCAGGAAAAGGAGATGGAAACCTGAATGAGGTAGTACTATTAAATGGATAGAACCAGTAAAAAGTTTCTGTGGTCATATAAAATTTCTGTGCTTAATATCTTCTGAAAATTATCTTATGAAGCTCTTATGACTTTTAGAAGTAGCATAGTTTATTAAAAAATTTTGTAAATTGCAAGCTTTCTCTAAATGTGGGGTTTCTGAAATACTCTGATTTTTTTTTATCACTCATTTGCACATTTAGCCTTGTTATCTTTTATGGCTTGGTACTCCAACAAGATTTCCAATTCCGTGAAGATAAGTTCCTTGTTTTATATGCCTTAGTATTCCCTATACTTTTTCTACTTTTAAGGCCAGTAGCCCCTGAAGAAGTCTATGAATTTGACTTCAAGTGATCAGTGCACTTTCTGAAATTATGTGTTAAATTTTGTCATACAAGTGCATAAATATTTTTCTAAGGCAGAGTACACTGACTTCATAAGATTCTCAAAGAAGTCCAAGGGCAAAAAATTTTAACCACAATTGCTCTCACATATGCGGAGAACATTGAACATTTTTTGAGTGATGAATAAATATATTTCTTTCACCTTCAGATAAAACCTTTTAATATTTTTTGTCTGCTATATTTTTTATATGTGTCTTCCTGTTGCATTCAGAATCACAGAATGCTAGAGGTGGCTAGAATGTTTGAAGACATCTAGTCCATTGCCCTTACAAAAGAGGAAATTGACACCAAGTGAAGTTTCATAACTTCTCTGGAGATATTAAATTAGTAAATAGGAGAAATGGGAAGAGAAAAAAACATCTCCACATTTACAAACTGATTCTGATTTTGATTTCAGTAAAAGATCCTGGGAAAAGGTAAGCTGCTTAACAAGATTTATTTAGAATACATGATTAGCTTCATTTTGCCAGTGAGAATTTCATCACCATCCTCATCACCATCGTTTTCCATGTTATCATTATCTTCTCTCCAGAGACTCACGTTTGCCTACAGCACACAGATTTAATTCTGATCAATTTCCCTTCTCTCTTTTCCCTTCCCCACCAAAGAAATAATCTGTAACCAAGACAGAAGATATCCACTTGAAGACATAGCCTGGCATGTTTTATTTAACATATCCATAAGCCTAACCATCAAAAAACAATGTTCTAACCTGAATGTCATAGATAGTGAAGGGAGACAGGTCTCTCAGAATAAACGACCCAGGCACATTCATTCCAGTCTTGTAGAGCTTATTATTTACATAGATAGAATACTCAGTGACAACACCATTTGGGTTTGAAGGAGATGTCCAGATGACACGTACAGCTGTACTGTTGATGATGACAACCTCTGGAGGAAGCATGCCCTGAGGCTCTAGAATTAAAGGAAGAAACTGAATAAACTCCAGCTGTCTCTGAAAAAGCACATGTTAAGCTAAATGCAGATTAGTATTTAGGTTTAGCAAAGGGTTCCTCGCTTATCTGCTTTTCCCTGATGAAGTTATCACAGTCTGTAGTCCTCTGTAAATTGGCTTATTATACTCTCAGTTAGAAACCATAAGAATTGGTGGTAAAATGCTTTATACCACCAGCATAGTGCTAATCTTCAATACTATGTGACCAGTGGGATATGATGATAAATTATTCACCCATCTGCACCACTAACACTTATCTATTTTTTGTCTTTTTTCCATCCTTTCACTCTATACCTTCAAGGTGCAGGGGAGGGAGGGAAGGAAATAAAATTTGCTCCTTGAGCAAAAAATAAAACTCAAATACAACGAGGCTGGTGGAACGTGAAAAATCATTTGATGTTACTAGCTTGTAACTCAAGCAATATGAAGCAATAATGCAATATTGTCATTATGTAAATGATTTTGAATGTTGATTACCATAGGTAATGATGAAATCTAACATAAGAAAAAAATCTTGCTTAGCGTTAAATTGCATAATTATTCAAGCATGTCAGAAATAACTATGCGAAGACCTATTTTTATCATAAGAACCCATCTTAACTAGTTGAAGAATTGTCCTTGTGATCTACCCTATTTTATAAACAAAAGGTGCCGACCTTTGGCACCACAAAGGGAAATGGGTTCCACACTTAAAGAGCTCTGCTAATGACCTGGAACACTTGCTTGGGAGGTAATGATATTATAATGTTTATAATGAGACTTTATAAAGCCAAAAAGATTAGAAAGACCATTCCAAACACATTTCAGATTCACAAGTTGCTTCCCTTGCTTCCTCCCCCTTGCTAACTGGCTTAGAAATGAGTCACAGGCAATTTTTCTCAGTGGCTGAACTTCCACCTACCATTTCTGGTGACTCAGGGAGGGCTCTCACTGTGTTTGGCTGTCGTTTTGAAAAACGCACTGCTTCTGAGGGCAAATCTTAAAAAAAAAAGTTTCTAAATGTCACCATTTATTGATGTGAACTCAGCTCTAAAATAAGTATACACTGAAAAGAACAGGAACAAACCGGGCTAATATCTCATTATTAGAGCTTGTGCTTCTGTCTCAATGGGACTGCTTATTGATCTGCTACTGATGACAGTGAGCACTTAAGCATTTTAGCCTCCACCCCCTTCCCTCCCACACCGGAAATTTTATAATGGAGGGATGACTGATCTCAACCCCGGCAAGAATCAATCAATTCCATTCGCATCTCTGAGGCAAATATCCTTTAGAATCTGGACTCACCCCCATCGCAAGTGGTTGCATGAAGTCCTGCACTGTTGATGATGTGGACTCCATTGAAGACAGAGATAAAGATCCAATACTCTGTGTTTGGCTTTAGGTGGCCAATGACATGAGAGTTTACATCTGGCAAGATTTTTAGAGAGTCGTTTGAGGTAGCAGAACTCCAGAAAAGTGTGTAATATTCAACTTCACCTTGTAGGTCTTGAACAGCTGTCAACAATAAATGCAGGACATGGTGAATGTAGCTGAGGCTTTCAGGGGAAAAAAAAATTCTATCATTAGCTTTCTAGAATGAGAAAGAAAAGAAGCTTAGAGAGCCTTTGTTTTGGAAATGTTAAAAAAAGCTTATGAGATCTCCTTTTTGGTGGTGCTGGTGGTGATAGTTTTTATTTTATTTATTTATTTTTGAGACAGAGTCTCGCTCTGTCACTCAGGCTGGAGTGCAGTGGTGCAATCTTGGCTCACTGCAGCCTTGACGTCTTGGGCTCAAGCGATCCTCCTGCTTCAGCCTTCCAAGTAGCTGGGACTACAGGCTCAGGCCATCACACTAGTTAATTTTTATCAGTGTTTTGTAGACACAGGGTCTTGCTATGTTTCCCAGGCTGGCCTCAAACTTCTGGCCTCAAGTGATTCACCCACCTCAGCCTCCCAGACTGTTGGGATTAGAGGTATGAACAACTGCATCTGGGCAGTTTTTATTTTTTAATAATTTGTTTTTTTTTCCCAATCCCATAATTAATTGCAGTCTTATATAGGAATACGAGTCTCATAAAAGTCTCATCTTTTTAATTTCCTTTAAATATTTTAATTTTGCTACTTATAATTATTCAATGAATCATCAGAACTTTGATATAACACTTATGAAAGGAAACTAAGATGAAAATGAAAGTACACAATACATAGAACAACTTCTGCTCATAAGTAACATAATCCTAGAGAGAAGACTAGGCTAATACAAATAAGAGCATTTCCTGACACAGATCCTAGAGACATTTTTTTAACTTGCTAACAACATTCGCTAACTGATACCTAGAAGGATGCTTAGAAAGATATCCTTTTATATACATTGTCAATGTAGCAGGGCTACATAGCATGCTCCCCTTAAGGACTGGCTCAGGATAATACTTAAATTTTTATCAGGGCTCTCATCCTTCTCTTCTAGTTAAATGTGTTTCTATAATGTAGAGAAGCCTTTAAAAGATACCAAAATCAATCACTAACTGTCTTGCAAATATAACTCATCAATTCTTCAACCCTTATCCTTTCAAAGACCACTCTATTATTTTTTCTCCTCTTCCTCCCAATTTATCCATTCTTTTCCTTAGGCTCTGCTTCTCATTATCTGCCCACAATGATTCTTTAACAAGAGAACATGAAAACAGCCATATTTTCTTAGGTAGGAAGTATTATGCTGCTCTACTTACATCAATATTATTTTCAGAGACTTTTAAGCAGAAACGATTACCTTTGTTTGTTAGGATGGGGGTGGAGTGTTGGCTTACAAGCCTTCTGAAATTTCATGTCAAATTATGCATCAAAAATTGCTCAGGCCGGGCACAGTGGCTGACACCTGTAATCCCAGTACTTTATGAGGCTGAGATCACTTGAGCTCAGGAGTTCGAGACCAGCCTGGGAAACATGGCAATACCCCATCTCTACATGAAACACAAAAACTAACCAGGTGTGATGGCACACACCTGTAGTCCCAGCTACTCAGGAAGCTGAGGCAGTAGGATGGCTTGAGCTCAGGAGGCAGAGGTTGTGGTGAGCTGAGATCGTGCCACTGCACTCCAGGCTGGACAACAGAATGAGACCATGTCTCAGGAAAAAAAAAAAGAAGAAAAGTTAAACAGCATTAGTCCAAGGATTGGGAGGAAAAAGTGGCATTTCTCCTTATGGCTATTGAAGTCCAATTTCACTTATATGTGAGATCCCAGCATATGGCCATATAAAGTAATATAGCTTTGAGAATAGTATGTTTCTTTAAAGGACCCCTTTACATTAAAGTCTTGGTGATTTTGCATAAAAACTGAATACTAGGTTTTTCTTTTTGTTTTTCCTAAATACACTACTGCTTTCACTTTAGCTCTAGAAATAGTTAAAAGGGTATGATGTGCCAGTGTAGTTGGAAGAGTTTGTATTGGAAGACCTTTAGCAATTAATATGGAAAATTCTGGGTTTTGCAGTGTTTCTTTCCTCTGATGTCACAAAAATGTAAGCACATGCAATAATGAGGTCATTATTGATCATCGGCAGGAACTGACTATTAAAATCCCTTAACATTTTCCTGAATGATAATATTCGTCAAGTACAGCAAAGCCATGGGTGTAGTGAGTGCAAACGTTTCTTCTGTTACTAGCATCATTTTCTACTGGCTCACAGCATTACTTATTACTCATTAATTTGTGGCTGCTATGGTATAATGCAAAGTGTACTAGATTTGTAGTTTATGTTGAATTTTAGTTTGTTAAGTGAGCAGGCTGATTATAAAGTCAAGCCCTAAAGATATAATATTAATGAAATGCTTTCAAACTTCACTTACATATATAAATTGATTTCACTTGGGTTATTAAATGTGCCTGTTATCTGCACTATCAAGTTCCAATTAATATACCTATACCTATGTAGATATATTAAATATATTTCCACTAGCACAAGTTCAAGATGAGCAAAGATCACATGTCAATGTCTGGATGAGACCCCATTAAATGTCCTTTCTTAGCCATGCACCGTATGCCAATCCCTCTGAAACAGAACAGAACCTAGGACAACAGGAAAAGACGGTGATTCTGTTCCATTGTTTATGTCTTACTGCATGATATGGAGGCTCTTGAGAACAGAAACAGGCAGCATTTCTGGGTAACAAGTACCGGATTTCTGGCCTATTCTCCCTGTTTCCAACATTTGCTTCAACACTTGTTTCTCCACTCATGTGGATGTTACACTTGGGAGTCCAAAACATAGAAAAATATAGAAACACATACAATTTTATACATGTTCCTGGTTATCACATGAGAAGTTCTGGGAGCAGTACATGCATAGAAGCATCTTTTTCATTGCTCAAATAAGGTCTTTAAACTTTGATGTACTCTTCCTAAGTCAGTGAACCATCTAAGAAACAGAAGATACATCCTCAGTTCAATAGACCAGCACAAAATTAAAGGCTGATGACCTTGATTTTACCTCTGAGAGAGGAAGGCTATTAACATGGAAACAGCTGAATGAAGAGGCAAGTAAATTTCACCCTCCCTGTCTATTGAGAAAAGCTGGGTCTGAATGTGTCTCTCCTTTTTTAAATAGAAAAACATAAGTTACAAGGCTTCTTCCTACCATAAGACAAGGGAAATCTTGTCTAGAACCTTCCAAGGCAGAAGTTTTGTGTATATTACTGCTATGACAATGGGATGGAGGTTTTATAAAATATTTGCATGGTGTACCAAAAATAAAAAAGGGACATTACTTTATGAAAAAGAAGCCTCTATGAAGTAGGTTTGTAAAATCATAAAAAGACAGCCACAAAGATAGAGATGTAAAGGGGTCTGCCTTAAATAAGAAAGGAAAGCAAGGAAACATGTAAAGCAATGGCAGAATTAAAATGTACGTTGAAAGCAGAAATGAGCAGAGTTAAAAATGCACAATATCAAAGAATTAACAGGAAAATGACAAGGAAATCAGTGAAAGTCAAAATTATAGACATTGAGAACAGAAAAAGTCTAATTACCTTAAAAATAAATGCAATAAATAATTATGGATATGAAATGCCCCAATAAACCTTACCCAAAATGACTTATGTCTACAAACTGAATAGACTAATACAGTTTTCTCCAAAATAATCACAATATATCCAAACATAGACATATCATGGAATATTGGAACATTTTAAAGGTAAACCAAAAATTAGGAACATTTATAAAGGAGAAAAAAATCAGATAAGCTTCAGACTTCTTATGTGTAACGTCAAATGTTGAAAGACAATGGAACAATTTCAACAAGTTTTGAGGGGAAATAGTTTAATCCAAAAATTTTTATACACATTTAAATGGTTACTTATGTGTAAAAACAACAGACATACTTTCTTATTTAGGCAAATTTAGAGAATGTGCAAAGATGAGAGAAATACTTTCTTATATCACCAAACATTTAGAGAACATAAAACTAATTAATTGATTTTTTTTAAGTTTCATGATAAAACTATCCAATAATCTTCTTCAGAAGACAGAAAGATTAATCAAGATCCAGAATTCAAGATTGGGAAAGTTTAAGAATTGCTGATAAGTACTGAAGCTATTTAGAGAAAATAGTTGCGTAAAAAAATTATAACAAAAATATTAATAATAATAATAAACTGAACATTGAAAACAGCAGATGAGAAAGGCAAGAAAAGTAACAGCATATTAAGTTCTTTATTATACATAAAATAGAATGGCATGAAAAAATAGAGAAAGACATTAGTAACCATTAATATCATTAATACCATTTAAACTTTAAAATATAGTATGGAAGATAAAAGCTATCTTCTGTAATCTGAAGGCAAAGATTTCTAGAACTCCCTAATACCAACAATTTTCTCTTCTTGTCAAATAATTGAACTACATTTTCTGGGCCCCATGCATCTGGACTGAGATGTGAAGGAGCAATTGGCCGTCTCTGAGGGTCTAGTTTTCCCATCTAAGGTAGGACTCTAAGGCCCTGGGGAATGGTGGATTCACTAGATGGAAAAAGCCTGTCTTTAATTGACACATAGGAGTTTAAAAAGGGCAACATAATAATAGCAGGGGACTTCAATACTCCACTGACAGTACTAGACAGGTCATCAAGACAGAAAGTCAACAAAGAAAACAATGGACTTAAAGTATACCCTAGAACAAATAGACTTAACAGATATTTGTAAAACATTCTACCCCAAAACTGCAGAATATACATTCTACTCATCAGCACATGGAACATTCTCCAAGATAGTCCATATGATAAGCCACAAAGAGTCTCAACAAATTTAAGAAAATTAAAATCATATCAAGTACTCTTTCAGATCACAGTGGAATAAAATTGGAAATCAACTCCAATAAGAACACTCAAAATGATGCCAATACATGGAAATTAAATAATCTGCTCCTGAATGATCGTTGGGTCAACAATGAAATCAAGAAGAAAATTAGAAATTATTTGAACTGAATGATAATAGTGATACAACCTATCAAAACTTCTTGGATATAACAAAAGCAGTGTTAAGAGGAAAGTTCATAGTCTTAAATGCCTATATCAAAAAGTCAGAAAGACCACAAATAGACAATCTAAGGTCACACCTCAAGGAACTAGAGAAACAAGTACAAACTAAACCCAAACCCAGCAGAAGAAAACAAATAACCAAAATCAAAGCAGAACTAAATGCAATTGAAACAAACAACCAAAACAGTACAAAAGATAAATGAAATAAAGACCTGGTTCTTGGAAAAGATAAATACAATTGACAGACCATGTAGGAAGATTAACCAAGAAAAGAAGAGAGAAGATCCAAAAAAGCTCAATTAGAAATAAAACAGGAGACATTACAACTGATACCACAGAAATACAAAAGATCATTCAAGGCTACTGTGAACACCTTTATGCAAATAAACTAGAAAACGTAGATAAACTCCTGGAAATATACAACTCTCCTAGATTAAACCAGGAAGTAATAGAAACTCTGAACAGACCAATAACAAGCAGTGAGATTGAAATGGTAATTATCACGTTACCAACAAAAAAAGTCCAGGACCAGACAGATTCACAGCTGAATTCTATCAGATGTTCAAAGAAGAATGGGTACCAATCATATGGACACTATTCCAAAAGATATAGAAAGAAGAAACACTCCTTACATCATTCTTTGAAGCCAATATCATTCTAATACCAAAAACAGGAAAGGACATGACAAAAAAGAAAACTACAGACCAATATCCCTGATGAACATAGATGCAGAAATCCTTAACAAAATACTAGATAACCAAATCCAACAGCATATCAAAAAGACAATTCACCATGATCAAGTAGATTTCATACCAGGGATGCAGGGATGGTTTAACATATGCAAGTCAATAAATGTGATACACCCCATAAACAGAATTGAAAACAAAAATCACATGATCATCTCAATCAATGCAGAGAAAGCCTTTGACAAAATCCAGCATCCCTTTATAATTAAAACCCTCAGCAAAATAGGCATAGAAAGGACATACTTTAATGTAATAAAAGTCATCTATGACAAACGCACAGCTAACATTATACTGAATGGGGAAAAGTGGCAAGCTGTATTAGTCTGTTCTCATGCTGCTGATAGAGACATACCTGAGATTGGGCAATTTACAAAAGAAAGAGGTTTAATGGACTCACAGTTCCGCATGGCTGGGGATGCCTCACAATCATGGCAGAAGGTGAAAGGCACATCTCACATGGTGGCAGACAAGAAATGAGAGCTTGTGAAGGGAAACTCCCCTTTATAAAACCATCAGATCTCATCAGACTTATTCACTGTCACAAGAATAGCATGGAAAAGACCCGCCCCCATGATTCAATGATCTCCCATTGGGTCCCTCCCATAACACATGGGAATTCTGGGAGCTAAAATTCAAGATGAGATTTAGGTGGGGACACAGCCAAACCATATCATGCTGCCCTGGTCCCTCCCAGATCTCATGTCTTTACATTTCAAAGCCAATCATGCCTTCCCCACAGTCTCCCACAGCCTTAACTCATTTCAGCATTAACTGAAAAGTCCACAGACCAAAGTCTCATCTGAGACAAGGCAAGTCCCTGCTGCCTATGAGCCTGTAAAATCAAAAGCAAGTTAGTTACTTCCTAGAAACAATGGGGGTACAGGCATTGGGTAAATACAGCTGTTCCAAATGGGAGAAATTGGCCAAAACAAAAGGGCTACAGGCCCCAACGCAAGTCCAAAATCAAGCAGGGAAGTCAAATCTTAAAGCTCCAAAATGATCTCTTTTGAATCCGTGTCTCACATCCAGCTCATGCTGATGCAAGAGGTGGGTTCCCATGGTCTTGGGCAGCTCTGCACCTGTGGCTTTACAGGGTACAGCTTCCCTCCTGGCTGCTTTCACAGGTTGGCATTGTCTGTGCTTTTCCAGGTGCACAGTGCAAGCTGTTGGTGGATCTACTATTCTAGGGTCTAGAGGACAGTGGCCCTCTTCTTACAGTAGCACTAGGCAGTGCCCCAGTGAGGACTCAGTGTGGAGGCACCCACTGCACTTTTCCCTTTTGCGCTGCCCCAACATAGGTTTTCCATGAGTGCCTGCCCCTGCAGCAAACTTCTATCTGGATATCCAGGTGTTTCCATACATACTTTAAAATCTAGGTGGAGGTTCCCAAACCTCAAATCTTGACTTCTGTGCACTGGTAGGCTCAACACCATGTGGAAGCTGCCAGGTCTTGGGGGTTGCACCCTCTGAAGCCATGGCCCAAGCTCTACATTGGGGCCTTTCCTCCATGGCTGGAGCCACTGAGAAACAGGGCACCAAGTCCTTAGGCTGCACACAGCATGGGAACCCAGGGTCTGGCCCTTGATACCACTTTTTCCTCCTAGGCCTCTGGGCCTGTGTTGGTCGCAGCTGTCATGAAGACCTCTGACATGCCCTGGAGACATTTTCCCCATTGTCTTGGGGATTAACATTTGGCTCCTCATTACTTAGGTAAATTATGTAAATTTCTGCAGCTGTCTTGAATTTCTTTTCAGAAAATGGGACTTTCTTTGCTATCACATTGTCAGGCTGCAAATTTTCTGAACTTTTATGCTCTGCTTCCCTTATAAAACTGAATACCTTTAACAGCACGCAAGTCACCTCTTGAATGTTTTGCTACTTAGAAATTTTTTCTGCCAGATACCCTAAATCATCTCTCTCAAGTTCATAGTTCCACAAATCTCTAGGGCAGGGGCAAAATGCTGCCAGTCTCTTTGCTAAAACATAACAAGAGTCACCTTTATTCCAGTTCCCAAGAAGTTCCTCATCTCCGTCTGAGACCACCTCAGACTGGATTTCATTGTCCACATCATTATTAGCATTTTGGTCAAAGCCATTCAACAAATCTTTAGGGAGTTCCAAACTTTCCCACATTTTCCTGTCTTCTTCTGAGTCCTCCAAACTGTTCCAACCTCTGCCTGTTACCCAATTCCAAAGTTGTTTCCACATTTTTGGCTATCTTTTCAGCAGCATACCACTTTACTGGTGCCAACTTACTGTATTAGTCTGTTCTCATGCTGCTGATAAAGACATACTGGAGATTGGGCAATTTACAAAAGAAAGGCTTACTGGGCTCATAGTTCCACATGGCTTGGGAGGCCTTACAATCACGTTGGAAGGTGAAAGGCACATCTCACACGGCGGTAGACAAGAAAAGAGAGTTTGCGCAGGGAAACTCCCCTTTATAAAACCATCGGATCTCATTAGACTTATTAACTATCATGAGAATAGCATAGGAAAGACCCACCCTATGATTCAATTATCTCCCACTGGGTCCCTCCCACAACATGTGGGCATTATGGGAGCTACAATTCAAGATGAGATTTGGGTGGGGATACAGCCAAACCATATCAAAAGCATTCCCCCTGAGACCTGGAACAAGACAAGGATGCCTACTTTCACCACTTTTATTCAACATACTGAAGCAGCATCATTGTCTGGGGTAAATATCCATGGTTCGTCATCTCATGCCAGGGAAATCAAGGATGCAGGCACACAGTAAGTTTCAGAGTAGAGGTTTAATAGGCAAAAGAAAGAGAAAAGAGAATAGCTCTCTCTTCTGCAGAGAAAGAAGGGCTCCCAGATGGGTCTTCCAGTCCACAGCAAAGCGCATGGAGCTTTATAGACTGGCTTGAGGAGGCAGTGCCTGATTTACATAGGGCCTAAAGATTGATTGGACCGTGTGTGCCATTTACATAGTGCATGAATAACCTGGTCACCCCATCCTAATCTTTTATTATGCAGATGGGTTCTCTACCTGGCCAGCGCCATGTTGTCTGTTTCTTACTGTACATGTGCTTGACAAAGAAAAGGGCAGATGGAGCCACTATGTTGAACATGCCTTGCCCCCAGGTAGCCTTTTTCTGTTGGTGCAGCTGCTGGCATTCACCCATGCAAGCTTCCAGCTTGCTTATCTATGTCTGCAGTTCAATTTAATGGCCGATCTTTGTTAGAAAAGAGATAATTTGGGGGTTGCTGCTCTTCATTAAAAGGAAAACCTTATTGAGGACTCTCTTACCCTCCCTATCTGCCTAATTTCTTTTTAACTCCTATATCAATAGTATGTAAATACTAGCCAAAGCAATCAGACAAGAGAAAAAAATATAGGGCATCCAAATAGCTAAAGAGGAAGTCCAACCGTTGCTGTTTTCTGATGACATGATTGTGTACCCAGAAAACCCTAGAGACATTTGGATGGCTAAAGAGTCACCCAAAAACCCTCTAAAACTGTTAAATAAATTCAGCAAAGTTTTGGGATATAAAATTAATGTACACAAATCAGTAGCACTGTTATACACAAAGAGCTACCAAGCTGAGAATCAAATCAATAACTTAACCCCTTTTATAATAACTGCAAAAATAAAAAGTAAAATACTTAGGAATCTACCTAACCAAGGAGGTGAAAGACCTCTACAAGGAAAACTATAAAATGCTGCTGAAAGAAACCATAGATGACACAAATGAAAACAAATCCCATATACATGGATGGGTAGAATCAATACTGTGAAAATGATCATACTGCCAAAAGCAATCTGCAAATTCAATGCAATTCCCATCAAATTACCATCAACACAATTCCCATCAATGCAATTCCCATCAAAATACCACCATCATTCTTCACAGAACTAGAAAAAAATCCTAAAATTCATATGTAATCAAAAAAGAACTCACATAGCCAAAGCAAGACTATGCTAAAAGGACAAATCTGGAGGTAACACATCACCTGACCTCAAACTATACTAAAAGGCCATAGTCACAAAAACAGTATGGTACTGGTATAAAAATAGGCATATAGACCAATGAAACAAAATAGAGAACTCAGAAATAAAGCCAAATATTTACAGCCAACTGATCTTTGACAAAAGAAACAAAAACATAAAGTGGGTAAAGGACAACCTATTCAACAAATGGTGCTGGCATAATTTGCAAGCCACATGTAGAAGAATGAAACTGGATCCTCATCTCTCACCTTGTACAAAAATCAACTCAAGATGGATCAAAGACTTAAATCTAAAACCTGAAACCATAAAAATTCTAGAAGATAACATTGGAAAAATCCTTCTAAACATTAGTTTAGGCAAAGACTTCGTGACAAAGAACCTAAAAGCAAATGCAACAAAACGAAAGATAAATAGATGGAACTTAATTAAACTAAAAAGCTTCTGCACAGCAAAAGAAATAACCAGCAGAGTAAATAGACAACCCACAGAATGGGAGACAGTCTTAAAAATCTTTACTTCTGACAAAGGACTAATATCCAGAATCTACAAGCAACTCAAACAAATTAGCAAGAAAAATACAAACAATCCCATCAAAAAGTGGGCTAAAGACATGAATAGACAATTCTCAAAAGAAGAATGGCCAAGAAATGCGCAAATGGCCAAAAAACATATGAAAAATACTCAACATCACTAATGATCAGGGAAATGCAAATAAAAACCACAATGTGATACCATCTTACTTCTGCAAGAATGGCCATAATCAAAAAACCAAAAAATAATAGACCTTGGCATAGATGTGATACAAAGAACACATTTTTACACTTGGTGGGAACGTAAACTAGTACAACCACTATGAAAAATAGTGTGGAGATTCCTTAAAGAACTAAAAGTAGATTTACCATTTGATTCATCAATCCTACTCCTGGGTATCTACCAAGAGGAAAAGAAGTCATTATATGAAAAGATACTTACACATGCATGTTTATAGCAGCACAGTTCACAATTGTGAAAACATGGAACCAGCCCAAACGCCCATCAATCAATGAGTGGATAAAGAAAATTTGGTGTGTGTGTGTGTGTGTGTGTGTGTGTGTGTGTGTGTGTGTATCAGCCATTCAAAGGAACAAAATAATGGCATTTGCAGAAACCTTGATGGAACTGGAGACCATTATTCTAAGTGAAGTAACTCAGGAATGAAAAACCAAACATCATATGTTCTCACTTATAAGTGAGAGCTAAACTGTAAGGATGCAAAGGCATAAGAATGATACAATGGACTTTGGGCACTCGGGGGAGTGGGTGGAAGGGAGGCAATGGATAAAAGACTATCCATTGGGTACAGTGTACACTGCTTGGGTGATGGGTGCACCAAAATCTCAAAAATCACCACTAAAGAACTTATTCGTGTACAAATAAGTAAATAAACAAATTAAAAAGGGATAAGGAAGAGATACAGCTATAGCTTAGATTTTTGGTTTTGGTTTCTGGGTGAATCCCATTAAATAAGATAGAAAACATGGAATTATGGGATGAGATTTTGAAACTTGTTTCATTTGAGACTTCTTGAGTTTGAAGTGTGTCAACAGAAGAGGTTCATAAATTTGAAAAGGAGAGCTTTACTTCTCATAAAGGGTTGCAGCCTGCAGGATGGCCATTCAGACAGCCTGGAAGCATATGGTAGCCTTGAGCCAGAAGCCAGAAAAGATTCTTCAAGGGAGGAGCAACAGGAATTTATGCTGAGTGGGGTGACTGAATATACATATTCAATAAGCCTCAGGAAGAGTCATGAGTATTTATGAAAGGAGAAACATGCACATGTGCAATTGACTTTTACATCCCCTGGTGCATCCCACGTATAAAAATGGCAGCATTAGCACAATCTGAGGGTGGAGTTTTCAGCCCTCTGACATCAAGCAGTGAAGAAAAGGACATGAAGACCCTGACTGCAGATTCTCCGTAGACTGGCCATGACAACTCTGTGGCCAGAGGTCTCTCATCAGTTAGTAGAAGAGGGGCAGCATCAGGTGGTTGGTTGATATCAGTGGTGGAATCTTTTGAAAGGGCTGGTTTCTGCTTAGTGCTTAGGGAAGTAACCCTAATGGTGTATATCCAGGGAGGGGTGACTGACTTCCCATCCCACTGTAGCCAAGAACTCAGTTTTCAAGGTTGCTCTGGTGTCCCCTTGGCCAAGTGGGGATCCACTCAGATGGTTGTTGGAGCTTAGGATTTTGTTATCTTTCAAGTGTTTCTGTGGCAACTAGGTGAACTTAAAAACTAAAATGTGAATGTTTGAGTTACAGTTATACAATATGGAGTTAAGGCTTGTACTTGCTTGTATTTGATGCAATAGAAAGAAATTGGGATTTCCTGTGAGATTATGTTAAATATGTGTATTTTGGGATATATTTTCT
Organism: Pan paniscus; assembly: GCF_029289425.2. NCBI lineage: Eukaryota > Metazoa > Chordata > Mammalia > Primates > Hominidae > Pan > Pan paniscus. The sequence goes on along the minus strand of NC_073249.2, from coordinate 33,546,322 downwards.
TAGATATTCTAATCCTATTATGTATGATGCATATTTTGTGGACCACATAAATGTATCTGAGCAGGTATTGCCCTACTTGTGGGAATATCAAGTTAATCTCTGATATGGTTAGGTCCCATGTCCCCACCCAAATCTCATCTTAAATTGTAATCCCCATAATACCCATGTGTCAAGGGCAGGACCTGGTGGGAGGTGATTGGATCACGGGGGTGGTTTCCCCCACGCTGTTCTCGTGATAGTGAGTGAGTTCTCGCAAGATCTGATGGTTTCATAAGTGTTTGACAGTTCCTCCTATGTGCGCATTCTCTCTCTCACCTATCTCGCATGTCGTCTCTTTACCTTCTGCCATGATCGTAAGTTTCCTGAGGCCTTTCCAGACATGCAGAACTGTGGGTCAATTCAACCTTTTTCCTTTATAAATTACTCAGTCTTGCATATTTCCCTATAGCAATGTGAGAACAGACTATTACAATCTCAGTGAGCTGAAAAAGGTTGTAACCTTTGGATAAGAGCTTTGCTACTAAATGTTATTTTTAGTTGCAATCTCCAATCCTTGGTCAGAAATTTGATCTTAGCTGGAGCAAATTCTCAAATATAGAACAGGCTCCTCTCCTTTATAATGAATTCCTAAATAATTTTAACAGTGGTTAGATATGTATTAGTCTGCTCGGGCTGCCTTAACAAAATATTAAAGGCTGGGTGGCTTGAACAACAGAAACTTATTTCTCACAATCTGGAGGCTAGAGGTTCGTGATCAAGGCGCCAGCAAATTTAGTTTCTGCTGAGGGCTCTTTCCCTGGCTTTTGGAGAGCAACTTTCTAGCTGCTGAGTTTTCCCATGCTTTTCCTCTGTGATCAGAGAAAGGGAGAGAAGGGGTTGGGGGAGAGACAGAGAGAAAGAGCAAGCGAGCCTGTGTGCTAACTTATGAAATCGAGGTCCCACTCTTACAATCTCATTTAACCTTAATTACGGTTGACCCTTGAACAACACAACAACACAGGTGTGAACTGCTTGGGTCCATTTATAAGGGGATTTTTTTCAACCAAACAAGAATTGAAAATATAGTATTCTCAGCTGGCATGGTGGCTGTAGCCTGTAATCCCAGCACTTTGGAAGGCCGAGGCGGGCGGATCACGAGGTCAGGAGATTGAGACCTTCCTGGCTAACACAGTGAAACCCCGTCTCTACTAAAAATACAAAAAATCAGCCAGGCGTGGTGGGATGTGCCTGTAGTCCCAGCTACTTGGGAGGCTGAGGCAGGAGAATTGCTTGAACCCAGGAGGTGGAGGTTGCAGTGAGCCGAGATCACACCACTGCACTCCAGCCTGAGTGACAGAGTGAGACTCCATCTCCAAAAAAAATAAAGTAGTATTCTCCCATGCAAAACTCGTGTAGAAGGCCAACTTTTCATATACATGGATTCTGCATGGCTGACTGCCAGACTTGAGTATGCACAGCTTTGGTGTACTTAGGGGGCAGTCCTGGAACCAATCGCCTGCATATACCAAGGGATGACTGTATTTCTTTAGAGGCCCCATCTCCAAATACAGCTACACTGAGAATTAGGGCTTTAGTCCATAACAGATGCGCTAGTTAAAAGTTATCCTGCAACAGCAAGTAGATTGTGCTTCTTACATGGCCTTAAATTATTGCCATGGTTCCCAGCAAAGGGGGATCAAGAGTTTATATCACCACCAAACCTCATGTGACCTCCAGTGTACTAGTTTTGGAAGATGAGGCCTAGTTGGAGGTGTTTGTTTCATGGGGCCAGATTCTCATGAATGGCTTGGTGTCTTGCTCTGGCAAGGCTGGGTTAGTTTTTGAAGAAATGAATTAGTTCCCTCAAGAGTGGGTTTTTAGAAAGCCGGACATCCCTTGGATTTTGCATCTTTGCACATGTCCACTCACCTTTTGAACTTCTCTGTTATGTTTTGATGCATCACAAAAGCCCTCACCAGAAACCAAGTAAATACTACAGCCATGCTTCTTGTACAGTCTGCAGAATCATGAGCTAAGCAAAACTCTTTTCCTTATTAACTTCCCAGCCTCAGGTATTCTGTTATAACAACACAAACAGACCAAGACAATTATCAATGTCAATTATGTCTTCTAGATTTTTAACATCTACGTTAGAGGTCAGCAAGCTATGTTCCATGAGCTAAATCTGGCCTGTTGGCCTAGTGTGGCCCACCCCCTGCAAGCTAAGAATGGTTTGTACATTTATTTGATTGGGGGAAAAAACCAAAAGAAAAAAAGTATTTCATGACATGTGAGAATTATTAGGTTGGCGCAAAGTAGTTGTGGTTTTTGCCATTACTTCAATGGCGAAAACGACAATTACTTTTGTGCCAACCTAATATATGAAAATCACATCTCAATGTCCAAAATAAAGTTTTATTGGAACATGGCCATGCTTATTTAAAAATCAGAATCACCTTATTGCTGTTTATGTGCTCCAGTGGCAAATTTGAGTTAAGACAGAGACTGTATGGGCTTCAAAGTCTAACATTATACATATTTGACACTTTACAAAAAAAGTTTGTTGTACTGATTCAGATAAATTATAGTAAATCATTTCATTTATTAGATCTCTTAATTTATTTGTCTAGGACTAAATTCTTCAGACATCTCACATTAGCAGGCTCATTTTGGAAGGTAATGTTGCTCAAATGTAAAAACCTGGAGGGACCTTATTAAGCTGATTTTATGATGGAAGTCTTGATCTTGCTCACAGAATCTCCAAATTAGAGTCCAATTTTCCAAGTTCTATGGTGCAGGGCTCTGCGTCACCAACTAAGTAGCTCTTGGAAAATTTGAGCTTATCAAAACTGCTCTTGAGAAAATTCTTTACTCTGCCTGAGGGTACTACTGCTGACATGAAGTGGAAAGATTAACTTCTTGGGCAATAATCCTTCAAGTCAGCCTCCTTAGTTTTCTGAGCAGCATATCTCCTGTCTTGTCTCTAGTTTACCCATCCGTCAAAACCAAACACCTGCACTTTGGAAACTCCAGAGCTACTTTAGTCTCTCATAGTGTTCCAGCTTCTATCAGGGGCCTGCCAGAGAAAACTGTATTTAAAGGAGACAGTATAATAGATATATTAATTATTCATCATTTTATATTTAGTTAAAAAAGAGGATAGCTAATTTCTACTTTTAAGGTAAATTGATATGGGCAAACAGGGAATGAGTTAGTTAGCGAAGCTGGTGAAACCTAAAATCTCCAAAATACAATAGCTTAAATAAAATCCATGTTAATTTGTATCTCATGTAATAGCTTCAAAGTGATCAAAACAGACTGTGTTCCATGTGGTCACTTAAGAACCCAGGAACTTTCTCTTATGGGGATTTTGGATCTCTTTGGGTGTTGTACACGACTGCATAGTTGAACCTGAGAACATGATCATGTCCTCATTCCAGTCCAGGGGAAGGGCTAAAAGAGAACAAGTAGGCACACACCCAGTGTTTTCTGGTTAATACCCAAAAAGATGCAGATCGTCTTTCACTTTCTATTGACACAAACACATACTACTGGTATTTCACCTGGCCATGACTAATTGCAAGGGAGGTTAGTAAATGCAGTTTCTAGATAAGGGACAAGGCTAGCACTAAAAGAAAAAGGGGAGAATGGATGCCATGCAATAGTTAGTAGTTTTCGCTTTTTTTTTTTTTTTTTTTTTGAGACAGAGTCTCACTCTGTCACCAGGCTGGAGTGCAGTGGCACGATCTCGGCTCACTGCAACCTCCGTCTCCCAGGTACAAGCGAGTCTCCTGCCTCAGTCTCCTGAGTAGCTGGGACTACAGGCACGCACCACCACACCCGGCTAATTTTTGTATTTTTAGTAGAGATGGAGTTTCACCATGTTGGCCAGGATGGTCTCGATCTCCTGACCTCATTATCTGCCCACCTCGGCCTCCCAAAGTGCTGGGATTACAGGCATGAGCCATGGAACCCAGCCTAAGTTTTCAACATTTTAACTATATTTTTAGATTTCTATATTTTAGCCAAGTCAGGTAATTATAAAATAATATATATTCTTTATGCATCTTCAACTCACTGTAGAAATGCTTTTATCTCCTTTGTAGGGACATGGATGAAGGTGGAAACCATCATTCTCAGCAAACTATAGCAAGGACAAAAAACCAAACACCGCATGTTCTCACTCATAGTTGGGAATTGAACAATGAGAACACTAGGACACAGGAAGAGGAACATCACACACCGGGGCCTGTCGTGGAGTGGGGGGAGGGGGGAGGGATAACATTAGGAGAGATACCTAATGTAAATGACGAGTTAATGGGTGCAGCACACCAACATGGCACATGTTTACATATGTAACAAACCTGCACGTTGTGCAGATGTACCCTAGAACTTAAAGTATAATAATAATAAAAAAAATGCTTTTATCTGAATAGTCTTGCAAAATCAACTTCCAAGCTTTTACTAGACATGGCTTCCCCTTTTATATATTGTATAAAATGTTATTGAAAGGACCATGCACATTTTAGAAATAGAATAATACTTTGTATTACAAATACTAGGTGATTACTAATTGTTAAACATATATTATTTCATTTAGTCCTTAACAGATTTCAGGGCAGTTATTATCTTCATATTTCAGATTAGAAAACTGGAACTCAGGTTAAATTCTAGGTCATAGTGCCAAAACATATTGGAACTGGGATTCAAATTTAAGTATCCCTGATCCCAAAGTCTATTTTAAGACTATTTATTCATATGGCTGCATACAATGTTGGCTGTTGTCATTTTTGTAATTAGAAGAATTTGAAACCTTGAGTACAGATGGAATCACCAACAAGAGAACAGGAGTATGATAGGAAGACTCAGGAAAGAACTTTGAGAAACATCTTTATTTAGGGATGAGAAGAAGTAGTTGGTGAGAAGAGGGGAGTAATGATTATTGGGGAAGAATTATAGTCAGTAAGGGATCATTCACAGTGCTGGATACAAGAGGAACACAGTAGGATGGCATTGAGAAGAGAGTTTTGAAACGGGTCATTAGGTGATAACTAATGACTTTAAGAAAACCATGTAGAGTACAAGAGAAGAGAGACAGATTACAACAGGTGTACAAGTGACTGAGAAGGAAGACAATGGAAAAGTCAGATGTGGTCTCTTCTATTTGATAACTAAAGTGATGGAAAAGAGAACAGAGGAACAAGGTGAGGCAACAATGGTAGATGCTTTTTAGAAGAGATGAGATTTGGAATTATTTACAGATATTGCCACCTTAATCAGATAAATTCAGGCAAAGTCAGATATTCTTCTAGCTATCAAACCTGGTAGTTTCTGATTAAGAGATCAGGATGAGACAAATGCTTTTTCTGTGGTTTTAAACTTGCCCTCTTAATGATGATACCCTCATACTTTATGAATTTTCCAGAGAGTTCACTGAGTGCTCAGGACAGAGAAAGTGATAAATGTATCTGTAAGGAAGGAAGGAAAATAGGAAGAAAGAGAGAGAGAGAGAGAGAGGGTAGAAGAAGAGAAATAGACAAATGGCCGGGCATGGTCCCTTATGGCTGTAATTTCAGCACTTTAGGGGGCCAAGGAGAGAGGATCACTTGAGCCCATTAATTTGAGACTAGCCTAAGCAACATAGGGAGAACCCGTCTCTACAAAAACATTTTTAAAAAGGAAATAGAGAAAGAAGGAAGATGGAAAAAAAGAGGAAGGAGAGAGCAAGACCAGGAGGATTATGATACAAGATATGAACATCTGCAGGTTGGGGTGAGCTCTTGACAGACAGTAAAGTAGACAATATTTTGATGATTTTTCATTTCCTCTTTTACAAAGCATTGCCCTCTCACTCCCTCCAGTGTTTTACTGCTCTTTTCTCACCACCACTGACTTCCTTAGTGAATCAGCTTCAAAGGAGGCACTATCTCTCCACTGTACTCCCTTTGGTAGGCATTTTCTTATTTTGCCTTCTATTTTAGACTGAGCAGTCAAAATGAGAAGGATCCTTTTAAATCCTTCTTGTTAAAGTGCTAATGACTGTTAAGGCTAAACGCATGAGAAATAGAAAATTTGATGCCTGAGTCCTAAGTTTGAGTTTGGGAACTGGTACTTTCTATAATTTTTGGTAAGTTACTATGGGCTGGTTTCTATCTCATTGTGCTTCTCTGAGGATTGTATAAATAATTTAAGTGAGGTATTTTTCAAATACAAAAACTGTGATTTTTCAAAATTACAATATAATTTATCTTTGGTGTATTTTGTTTAGGGCAAAATATTTTGTATTATCATATAAAGCAGGGATAAACATCACCTGTCTATTGGGACCAGGAAAATGGGGACTGGGTCAGATTTTTAGGGCATGATCTGTCTAAAGGGGAAGCCAGTTCCAGCTGATAGTTTCCTTCCAGAAATGTGGGTATTGTTTCACCCCATCATTTGACTTGTCAAGTGAATCCTCAAATCATCTTTATGTATAATTCTTAAATGTTTGCAAATATTATTTTTTCAAATACTGTAGTTCAAAAACAGTGTATGGAAGCTGGAAGAGGAAGGAAATATGGCCACTGTGTTGCCAATTTGCAACATCTGCCTTCCGAAAATGAACTGAAGTAACACAGGGATGCTTTTATCTCACATATCATGTATGTGATACTAATGTTTAAAACTGGCCCTTCAAAAGTTTTTAATAACTTATACATGTCAATCTGTGATTGATAAAAATTTACCAGAAACATTTTGCTACCAAAATGATGTGTACATGGGGAGGGTCATAATAGACAAAGACCATGCTTTAAAATATATATATATATACATTGGAAGGTGATTTTTAATAAGCAAATATTTATAAATTTAAAACATGATTTTCCACTGCAAAGTATTTTAAATCTATAGTTTGTTGCCTTTGAGCATATTAGGCTGTATGCCATGTTTTTCCTATCCAATCAAGACAACAATTTAAAATTAAAATTGCAAAAAATAGGCCACCTTTCACAGAGGATCGACTAGTTAATTTACTTAAGATAGCAAGTTGCACAAAAGAAGAAAATGATAATGCAACAAGCTTTCGCAAGACTGACCCTCTTCTGAGAGTTAACCTTTGTGCTCACAAATAGTTATCTGAAAAATTTCCAAGGTATGAATGGAAATAACAGCAGATTGCATTACCTACATCCCGAAGGTCAGAGGTTCAGATTACCAAGGTAATGAAACTTCAGTGAGCTGCTTCAGATCTATTAGGTTTGTCAGTTTTTATAAGCACAGTTACTTCAGGAATGCAATTATAACATAAAGGACCTATATTGGTGGAAATTCACCAGCCGGATCTTAACAAAAGTATTCAAATGTCAGATGAGGGGGGAGAGCCTACCTTTATGAGTAGGCTTTTAAGATGAATCAGTTAGTGAGGTGGAGTAGAGAGCAAGAGGGAGATGAATGGAAATATGCCTTAAAACACATCCCCAGATAAAAACTTTGTATTTTTCCCAGAGGTGTTTCAGAGGGTAGCCATAAGCATCAATTAACTTATATTATTCCATTAAAATGGTTTAAGAGGTCCCAATACAAGTGTCACAGATCATTAGAAACCTGCAGCCTTATAAAAACCAGAGAAAGACAGTTTTCTTTTGTAAAGATGGATTATTTTGTAGAAACACAGATAAACCTAACCTACTGATTTAATTTATAATTGATATCCTCGATTCTGGCTTTAATTCACAATTGATATCACTCAGGTGTCCTAAATGGAGCATCTCTCTTCTTAAGCTGTAACCAAACTCAAGGCTGATCCAGTGTAACCAAAATCACATGGTTACATTGCCCAACCAGTAGTGATTTTTCATCTTTTTATATCATCAATAGATGATTACCCCAGTGAGCAGAGTGTTCTTTCATAAATAAAATGTTTTGAGTGGGTCTTTCCTGATCAGGTATTTCTCAATATTTGGTATTATTCTGACAAGTTTTGATGAAACTATTTGCCAGATCTCAAGTTATACCTATAAGACTGATTTTAATACATATTCTCATGGTAGATTCAGGGTTTTTTTTCCTGAGAGTCGTCAGGGATTGACACAAATTAACAGATCACAACAAATTAACATGTTAATACTACCCTACTGACCAAGTAACTGTGAAATTTCAGTTACTGTGGTTTGTAACGTTGCAGGAACAGATTAGATTACTCTGTGAACTCTTCCAAATGCCTGTTAAAAAAGTGTTCCCAGCAGGTCCAGGGTCGACCCTGCATTATTTAAGTGAATCCAGTGGTGATGTCTAGGCTTCCTTTTACTGGATCAAGCTGGAATTCTGTCCATAGCCAGTCTGAAGATGATCCACTGGGAAGAATCTGTTCCATTATTGCAATCCAATTAAATGGTTCTTGCTAATGAGCGACGAGTTACAAGATATTAGGGCAGAGCTCTCTGAAGGAAGGTGAACAATAGTACACTGTATCCAATTAATACATGGACATGTCTATCACAACTGCCTGGTATGATAGAAATTACATTGTTCATGCAAAGGAAATGACAGAGGGAGAGCAGGAGGCCCAAGAAGAATGTCAAAGTAGGAGAGAGTTTGCATCTCAAGAATGGCACAGGGGCCCCAGGGTTTTAGTTTTAATGTGTCCATTTCTAATTTATTTGGGTACTAATAAAAATGGCCCTTCTAAAGTTTTCAATGACAGACCTGTCAATCTGCAATTGGTAAAAATTTACCAGTAACACTTCACTATCAAAATGATGTGTACATGGGGGAGGTTCATAGTAAAGAAAGAATATGCTTTTAAAAATACACAAAGTGTTAACACAGGTATGAGAAGCTTACTTACTTGGTTTAGCCCACCTCACGTCGATGGCTGTGTGGTTAAGGACACTCGCAGTGAGATTGGCTCCTCTCTCTGGAAGACCAGCTAACGTTGTCACAGTCACTTCTCGGCTCGGTGTAAAACCCACACTGTTGTGTACGAAGAGCATATATTCATAGGTTGTAAACCTAAAATGTTGTTTTGTTAAAAAAAGTATATGAATTTCTACTTTACAGAAAATCTAACAAATAATTTCGTTTTTTCTTCACAAAATACAGGATTTCCTTCCACCCCTCTACAAAATACTGTTTTCTTTTCCTCCCTAGAAAATACATTATTTTATTTTCCTTCCTTACACAACACATATCATTAATTTTGTGACTTGCCAGCATAAACCAAAACATCAGGGAAATATTTTATTAGGAATGCTGAACAAATATTGCTATTGAAAACAAATGTGGTTTATCATTTTCTTATTCTTATTGTTTTCAGAAGTGGTGAGGATTACAGCTCAATTCAAGATGCAATTACAAATCAGGCAACCTGCCAGCTTTCTATCTGAATTTGATCCAGAGAGTTTTATGCTCTTCTTTTTGGAAACTCATCCATTTTCAAATATCAGAATCCCTCATCAACATTTTCTTCCGATACCTATGCTTCTTTCCCATAATCTCACTGCAGACAGATAAACCCCTAAATTAAATTGTAACTGTGACCAAAGTGTACAACATTCTCCCACTGAGAGTTTTGCTACAGTGAGCTGTATTTTGCCATAGTGTGAACATATTTACTTGAGTCAATACAGTGGAAACCGAATATTACTTTGCAGAAGGCAAAAACTGACATGATGATGTGATATGAGGAGGACTTTCCAAGTCATTTATTAAATTGACTATAGAGTAAAGCCACCATTTTTTTTTAACCAGTTTTGGGCAGAAGACCATCAGGCTTCCTTTGCTTGGTTCAGAACTACCTGTGTAAGGAAATGCTATAAACAGACACAGTCAGTCTATGAGTGGACAATAGCTTAGACTGAGATACTTGCTTAAACATGTAGTGCAACACACGACCATCCCAGAGGCATCCAGGACACAGGGCAAACACTAGCCTCAGATCATTACCTAATTTGGGTTTATTAGATGATCAAGGATACCTCATCTCCAGTGTAAGGCCCACAGTATTTGTCTCAATATGTCACAATCTCTGATTTGACGATGCAAAGGTGGTGGGGCATGGGTGGGTAGGTGCCATTTGCAGGATTGTGTTAAATAATTTGACCAAAATTATATCAGGATCCTCAGAGCATTTTACTGCCACCTAGGTAGAAGAAATCTGCTTGACTCATCCTGTTTCTTACTCATAGCCCGAAGATATGTTTGCAGGTCTCTGCCTGAGCCACATTGAAGGGTGTTGCTCTATTGTAATTACAGGTAAAACTTAGTGACTTTTTGAGGCTATTTATCTATTTCTCCTAAATATGTGCTTGCATCAGATCTTCTACACCTCCCTGCTTTACCATCTCTTCTCAGGTGTTTATTGCCTCTTTTATTTCTGCTTTGTCTGCTGTAGTGGGTTGAACTGTATCTTTCAAAAAGATATTTTCAAGCCCAAGCCCCTGGTCCCTGTGAACACGACCTTATTGGAAGATAGGGTTTTTGCAGATGTAATCAAGTTAAGATGAGGTCATACTGGATTAGGCAGCACCATAAATTCAATGCTGATGTCTTTGGAAGAAAAAAGAGAGAGAAATTTTATAGACACATGGATACACACAGGGAGGTGATGGCCATGTAAAAACAGAAACAGAAATTGGAGTTATGCTGTCACAAGCCAAGGATTTCCTAGGGCTACCAGAAATTGGAAGAGGCAAGAAAGGGTTCTTCTATAGAGCTTTGGAAGGGAGTCTGGTCCACAATACAAACTGGTTTGCAACTTCTTATATCCAGACCTGTGAGAGAATAAATTTCTGTTGTTTTAAGCCACCCAGTATGTGATATTTTGTTACTGCAGTCCTGGAAAATGAATACATATGCTTTTTAGCCAAGTGCTGAATAGTCCACATAATCCAGACAACTAAAAAATAATAATAGTTACTTAATAGCTGTCAGGCATTTTCTACAGATGTTAACCCATTCATTCCTCACAAAACTCTATAAGGTGCTATTATAATACCTATTTTGAAAATAAGAAAAACAAGGCTCAAAGAGATAAATAACTTGTCCAAGTCATTGAGATAATAAGTAGGAGGACTGAGATTCAAATATAGGCAGTCTGATTTCAGAGCCTGCTCTTTTAACCATGATGCTATACGGCCAACATAATAGTGATGATAATAATAATAGTAATAATAACAATCATAATGATAATCTGTTCTGTCCATACTTGGATGATGTCATATCACTAGGGCTTGAACTTTGCATTATTTTTCTAGCAGAGGGAATAGATTTTTGCTTACACATTCAAACAGTCTGGCCAAATTTCCTTTGCAACCAATAGTATGAATATGAAGGATGATGAGTCGGGGTTAAGAGGGTAGCAAGCCTATGACAATGGAATGAAATGAAGCTAATGGCTCACAAGGGAATTGAACCAGCGACCTTGGCTTCATTAGCTCTCTCCCTGGGTAAAATACTTATAATTATATTTTACTTCATAAAATGACTTAAAAGAAATGTAGCTAGAGTCTGGATACCTAGTCTCCTCTCCTATAATATGTAAATTTTTCTTCCACATGTCTATGCTATTATACAATTAATAATCTTTATGGATTTAAAGTGATACCATGTTTGTGGTTCTTTCCTACATGTGGAATTAACAATATCAGGTGGCGCTAAAATGGTTGATTGTAAATAAATTCTATAGGGCTTTAGTTTTTATAATACTTTAAGAGATTTCACAATAATTTAGTTATGGCGAAATACACAATTTACGTCTACAAAACTCAGGCCACATACATACACACAATTGCGATGCCTGTTTTCAAGGTGGTTCTAAAATTTTAGAGTAAGAGATGGCTTTAGAGTTTATCTGCTACAAATAATAAAGTGTCTGCTACATCATACAGATTAAACAAAAAACCCTGAGACCCTGAGAAACAAGTGGATTTGTGTAAGTTTGCACAACTAGTTAATAGGGGTAGCTGGACATAGGGTTTATTCATCTCCAATATTACACTATTTCCACTTTTTAAAAATTTAATTGAGAAATCAGTAGATATTTCATTTGAGGCCGTACATTTGTCTTTTGTACTTTAACTCTCATTGTTAAGTTAAATTTTTAAGGAAACAAGATTTTTTTTTTTTTTTTTTTTTTTTTTTGAGACGGAGTCTCGCTCTGTGCCCAGGCTGGAGTGCAGTGGCGCGATCTCAACTCACTGCAAACTCCGCCTCCCGGGTTCACGCCATTCTCCTGCCTCAGCCTTGAGAGTAACTGGGACTACAGGTGTCAGCCACCACTCCCAGCTTTTTTTTTTTTTTTTAGTAGAGACAGGGTTTCATCGTGTTGGCCAGGATGGTCTCCATCTCCTGACCTTGTGAGCCGCCCGCCTCGGCCTCCCAAACTGCTGGGATTCTGTACAAGCGTGAGCCACCGCGCCCGGCCGAGGAAACAAGATCCTGAATCCTCTTAAATACTAAAATATACTGTTTTCATTTCATCTGAATTCCAATCTGTATTTAGTAAGAATATATACCTATGGCTTGTCTACATATATACGTTGATTCACATTTCACCACTTCATATCAAAAAAAGAATGTATTAGTTGGCTTGAAGTGGTTTTCCATTCACTCTATGTATATTGTTTTTCAAATGGACTTACGTGTTGATTGTTGATATTAAATGGGACATTCCATTTAATAAATGATAAAATAATACATTTTAAAACAAAAATGCTAGATCAATTAACATCATATACTTATGACAAAACTTATGTGTATCAATCAATTTCTTCTCTAAATACAAAGTGTGTTCTCTAGGCATGTCTTGAAAAATGTCCTTTTTAAACTCTGTAGGAAAAAACTTTTGCAATATAAGTATTCAAAGGAAGTGAATACTTATACTGAGTCTATGATGTAGCCAGTAAAACCAATTGTTTTTGGGTCCATTTAGGAATACTTGGACTATTACAATAGTTTTTCCCCCATTTGCTTGAGACCATCCTCCGGTCTCTCCCTCCTCCACTCCCCAAACAGCAAATTGTAAACTTTATTATGGTATAGACATGACTATGGTAATTTTCCTCATAAAAAATAATATGTGTTAAAATCTTACTTGTGGAACCATATTCATTTCAAGGTTCAGGTGTTATTACTCCAATGAATTAGAAAACTAGATTATGTTTAAATGATGCAGTTTTAATTTGTTTATTTACTGAATAGATAATTTTATAAATGAATGAATAGATGTTTCAGAGTTATTTAAGCACTCAGTCTCAAAAATTTCAGGTCACTTATATAATTTTTTAGGTTAGTGAGATAAAAATCTACCTGTCCAATAGAAAAAATATCTCTGCTGAAACTTAGCAAAGTGCTTCTAAAAATATATTGAAAACAAAGTATATTGCTTTTTCATATTTAATACATCATTCATTTATTTGTTCATTCATTTAATATTTATTGGATATTACCAATATGCCAGGTGTTAAAAATAATAAAATTGTTATCTGTCCACCTGGAGCCATAGTGTATATAAAATTTTACAGAAATATGTTTTTAAATGAGAACATCTAATTTATTCATTTATTCCTTATTCTTTGAACACGCATCAGATGAAGCATCTAATTTAACCATATCCAGCTGGGAAGTCTTCACGGAGGAGGTAACATTTGGGGCAGGTTTTGATAAGAAGTGGTATTTTATCCAGTGAAGACATTTGTCCAGGGCAAAATATGTGAAGGCTTGTATCTTGGAAGGGACTGATATATTGGGGGAAACCAAAATTCTTCAGGGCAGCTGCAGAATGCCTGGGGTTATTTTCATCAGAATTAAAAATGTGTCAACTTTATTGATGTCCTAACAGAATTCATGTGTTAATATTGTCACCAATATAAATCACGCTTCTGAAAATGCAGGTTATTTAGTTGCTTCTTCCACTAACTCTTCCTCATCTCTGCCACAACCCAAAGTATTTTTCAGTACACCATCACACAAGTGTGGATTTGAGAAATCTCATAAATCATACCTTTCCTTACATCTTCAAATCTTTTGTGGGAATAGCAAACAAAGAAAAATGAAATGCAATATTGTTTCCATTGCTTAAGTCTATAGCTATTAAAATTTTCAGCTGATGGTAGACACTTTAAAAAATCTATTTGTTGATTCTAAAAAGAGTATTGAAGATTTTTGCTTCAAAAATTGAAGAGTAATGTTTATCACACTTGAATATTTTTAACGTGAGACATTTTAGATTGTGAGTGAAACTTGAAGCTGTTATGTTTCTGTTGCTATCTATACCTACACTACCAGAATTGTCAGACCTAAGATAATTTTGCAGTAATTTCCATCTTTGTTCTATTTTGTCATCAACATGAGAAAGAAATACAGCCAATGAAAGTAGTTTTTCTGTTTTTTTATTCTAAGAAAACACTAGGGGAAAAAAACCTCCTATGACAAAACATAGCCTTCTGGATTTAGAAGTTCATTTTTCATGAGTGATATAGTTTGGATATTTGTCCCCTCCAAATCTTATGTTGAAATGTGATCACCAGTGTTGAATGTAGGCCCTAATGGGATGTGCTTGGATCATGGGGGTGAATCCCGTATGAATGGCTTGCTGTCATCCCTGTGGTAGTGAGTGAGCCCTCACAATATTAGCTCAGGGGAGAGCTGGTTGTTTAAGAGCATGGCATTCCTCCCAGCGCCCTCTTGCTCCCTCTCTTGCCATGTGACATACCTGCTCCCTTTTCACCTTCCACCACGGGTAAAAGCTCCCTGAAGCCTTCACCAGAGGAAGATGCTGGCACTAGGCTTCTTGTACAGCCTGCAGAACCATGAGCCAAGTAAACTTTTCTTTATAAATTATCCAGTCTCAGGTGTTTCTTTAGAGCATTGCAAAATGGGCTAATACAAGGAGGTAACACATAATATGATGACACAGAAAAGGACATCGTGTGGGGCATGTAAGGCATTGAAAAAAAAATCCAATGGGAAAAAACACCGTGACCAATTTAATTTGAATGTGAAAGACATGTTTACTCCTTTTGAATTAAGTGCGTGGCTATGAGATGGCATACTAGTGTTGACAGAAGTTGGCTTTCATTCTTAGACTCAATTTTTATTCACATTCCCGTATTAAGGAATAAATTAACAGGATATATCTCATCTTGGTAGTCATGGGAGAAGCTTTCCTTTCACTTGCCCTTTCTATGTACAAAGTTAACTTCTTCACTTAATAGCTACAATCTGACATTATTTATATTATAGAAACACGTGTCATGGAACTGACCCAGTCTTTCATACTAGCAAAGATGAAGATGTCATCTATACACATTTAATCTCATTACAAAGAAGAGGAACAAAAGTTATGTTATTTTGAATATTATCCCCCACAGAAATGGCATCCTCTTTTAGGACTTGAAACATCTTTATTTTAGTAGGTTTAAAAATATATATGAAAATATATGTCAATAAGATTTAAACTTAGAATTTATGATATATTTAGCTTAAGCATTTACATCTTAAGTCTTACCCTTCTTTGAAAAATAAGACGAAAATGTGTTAATTTTGAATGTTTTAATTTAAATGTAATACAATTAGTGGATTCTCGAGGAATCACATAGAGGTCTCCATCCAAATTGTCATTGCAAAAAAAAAAATACTCTGAGAAATGTATAAATAATTAAAAGGAATAGCAATTAGAACATACATTCCTTCATAAACTTAATGAAAGCTAATTTATAAATCTAAATTATAATCTGCAAGTCAATCTTTTCTCTACAATAGTAAAATAACCCTATTGTTTATTATAACTTGTTCTTCTTTAAATCCACAACGAAAAGGAGAACATGCTCATTGTATTCTTAGCAGTTTTATCTGATCACTTAGGAACCAAGGCAGTGTTGTTAGGTGCTGAAAATTGTAAGGGTAGATTGATGCTTAAAATAAGGGAGGTCACCGCCCTCTTGTTAAACCCTGCCTGACTCACTTCGGCAGCTTCAGATGATAACAGCACGTTCACCAGATTTTCTAAGTGATGAAAATGTCAGGAAACCCAAAGTTATAGTTCCCCCAACAACCATAACTTGCTCACTTTGCAAGGAATTATTAAGGAAGAAAAGTTAGAAACTGACAAGCAGTATAAACCTGTAGTTATACGGAATTCGTGTCTACACAGGCAGAGCAAAATTCAATAATGAGGCAACTAGCTGTGCAATTTAGACAAAAATTACTCCTTACCTAAGATAATCATAAGAGCAAAAAGTATTTTTGTTAGAATTAAATTATCTGGATAATTGACTTGAGACTGTTTTGTACATGTAGATATAAAAGAAAAAATAACTACTAGAATGATCTGAATTTCCAAATATAATGATGTTTTAAATTAAATTGGTGCTTTTCTATATGTTATAAACACATACTTAGCCAAAATAGACCACTTGAACTAGGAAATTGGCTTCAACTTATATTTACTGTCACAAATATATTCATAAAGAGATGTCTAGTGAATCTTAATTTTACTTTTTATATCAGGAGAAGTGCCATTTAAAAGCTGATTCTAAATGTAACTATGGTGATATTCAAGTCAAGATGGTAAGAAACACTTCAGTGCTCCTTTTATTTATGCAGATGTTAAGTTAAGAAGGAAATTGGGATGGTGGAATCTGGGGAGAATAGGAAATTACATAATCCTCCCAAAGATATTAGAATTCAATTAAAAACCCAAGAAAACATACCTGGCCAAACAAATAAATCAGCAAAACAAATATAGGCAAAGGAAGGGCCATGAAGGAACTGTAACACAGGTGTGAACCAACACATGATGAACACTCAGCTTCATCCCCCTCTGCAATTTGAGAGACCACTAGCTGACCAGCAGGAACAAGGAGCCCCGGATGTTGCCAAGGTGGCCAGTGGCACCATCTGACCAAACAAAATCACTTCCTTTAAAGAGAAAAATATCCTGCCCACCAGGGGATCAAGTTTTGGTTTTCTCTCATATTTGCAAGACACTCCCCCCTTGGGCTAAAGGCACTCCTAGCTTTTTATGGACTTACAAAGGGTAGAGGGCTAGAAAAAGAGATTCTTATAAAGACTCACGCCATTTACACTGAATGTTAAGAAGAAATGCTTTTTTTTTTTCTACAAGCTTAATGTAAGTTGTAGCTGTTATTTTAATAAATAAAAAAAATCTGTGCAAGTACTACCGGAAAAAAATGACATTTGGCATTATGAAACTAGTCAAAATATCCCTTCAACACAATTTTGTTATCTGCACACTTCCCTTCCGGAAGCAGCTGTCATGGGTGTGTTTATGTCAATTCATGTTTCAATTTAAGTTGTGGAAATTCACTTTATTTTTTCCTGAAATCTTAGATTTGAACTTCTCATTAAGAATCCTTAGAGGAATCACTAAAAATTCATAACTAACTTCATGGCCTTGGTCCTAATTATTTAATAAGTTTTCATTTCTTGTATAAAGAAACAAAATTAACTTTTGGAAACTTATTCTTTGTTTTTGCTGAGTAGCTCATGGCTAAAACTCAGATTCAGTAATGTTAAAGAGTCAAGTTCTATTTATTTTTTGAAATAGTTATATTTAAGCACTTAAGAGTTCATAGGTCGCAGGAAGCTACTATTTGAAATGACTTCTTTAGGCAGAATTGGTGACTTTGTAGATAACTCTGAGGACAGCAATTAATATATATATTAATTATATATATTAGTAATTATATATAATAATCAATATATAAATATATAATATATATTATTATATATAATTAATAATGTATATAATATATAAAAATACATATTATATCACACTCTCTATGGAGGGGGCGGGGGGAAGGGTTCCTCCACTAGATTATAAGTTCTTTGAGGTCAAGGGCTAAGATGTATTTATCTTTTGTTCCTTATCACAGTGCCTCAGCACACAGTAAGCACAAATAAGCAAAAATAAATGAATTTATTCTACTGAAGTGATAATCATATAGGGATGCCAAATTAAGTAAATAATGAATTAAAAGTAGTTGAGAATAGTATAATGAGCATTATAATTTAGGATAAGCAACATGGATCTGCTAGTAATTGACCAATCTTCACCTATAGAAGTGGCAGTTTCATATAGTTCATTCTGTTGCTTGATCAGATTTACGAGATGCCTCTCTCTGAGAATCTTACAAGAACTAGGATGCTTTCCCACCACAACTTTTTAAGAGGACAGGAGAATTTTCCTTAGTTTTGCCATTCCCCAGAGAGAAGAACACTACAGCTAATATTCCTAAGGTACAGAGAAGTGAATTAATTCTTGATTGAGCTAACCTATTTTTAAGTATTCAGGTGTAGGGCACTATGTGCTGCTATGTGCCAGACACCATGCTAGGAACTGAAGACAGAGTCACGAAGACCGCACCCCTACCTTATGGTAGATCTGATAATATAACGTGGTGTTTAGACAAGCAGTCAGGCCAGTACACTACAATGACAATAGTGATATGTTAGGGGATGTCCTATGGAAATGTTACAGAGGAGCTGAATCAGACCAGCAAGAGTGTTGGCAGGAAAGGCCTCCTAGAGGAAGAAACCTCCAGGCTAAGACGTGGCAGATGATCTAGTCAGGCAACGGGAAAAGGCAACTATGGGGAAAAGCTGAAGGAGCAAGTGTTGTATGTTGGAGGTACTGAATGCAATACAAATGTGGCTGGAATGCAGAGGCCTTGGTAAGAAAGGGATGGGAGACAAGGCTAGAATGGTAAACAGGGTTCAGACTACAGCTACCCAGTGGTGGGTCTAGAAAAATAATGACCCACATAGAAAAGTTACTGAAACATATGATCGAGGAGTTTTCATAAAATAACGTTCATGTTTTCTGAAATTTAATCACATTGCTTGAACTCATGAAGATTTAGAAGTCATTTAATTCTATAAAATCACCTCATTTTATGGACAACAAAAATGAAGCCCAGAGAAGTTAAGTGATTTTTAAGTAGTGAAGCTTTGTGGCCTAAAGTCACAAAGCTAGTTCTCTAGCACAGGATAAAGCAGAACCAGATCTCCTAACTCTCCCATGTAGCACCCTTTTCTACTGTCACCTATTAGCCTTTACTGAATGTCTTTGAACTCTAGATTGAATTCTTTCAAGTCCCAATCCTGTTCACTAATTTTTTTTTTTTTTGTGGACTGAATCAATAACTTACAATCAATTATAAGTCATTATAATTCATGTATAAGCCATTTCTAGAAATAGCAAGCATTCTACAAGTGCCCAGGAATTTTCCCCATTTTGTATGTTTTCAATATTTCCAAATTCTTCCATAACGTTTTATGTCTAGATAGAGCCGTGACAAAGGCAATAGGTTAAGGCTTGAACATCTACAAGTTCAACTTCAAAAGGCTTATTTTAAGCATGCAGTTAAGATGGAAAACATTAAACATGCTGACTGTTACAGCTGGGTGATTAATGCCACAGATAATAACCAAACATGTTTTATTGCATAACTGATAACACGCTCACACAATGAAGACACTGAGATACTTTGAACTATTCAACATGCCCAGAACTAAATGCCAGCATTTGTTTTTATAGTTTTTGTAATCTCACCTGCTAAGACCCTTATCTTCATAAAACCACTGAGTTCCTGAATAAATATTGTGCCACCGATTTAAATCTTCTGGGGGATTTGATGCAAGTGGCTGCTGGATTTTACGTCTCAGAAGCTCATATCTAAAGCAAAAGACAAGCAGGAACATCAGGATTATCTCAACTCATATTGAGATTACCAAAACTCAGGCTGTTTTGTGGCATGTGTGTGTGATATATGTGTGGAAGCATAAAGAATAACATCTTAAGTTTACAGTTACGTGGTTTTGTTTCAGATGAACATTTTTTTCTGGACCAAATTCCATATATTTAATATTTTGAAGAATCAGTTACATTCACATTTTACAATTATCTCCCAGAATGATGGCATTTTAGATTTCTTCTAAGTTAGATTTGCCAAATCTTTACTGCCAGTTTCACACAAAGTAGAAATACAGAAAGCTTATCAAGTTAATGGTTTCCTATGACTATCAATACTTTATAAACAATGATAATATTATCAACTTTGTATTCTTGGCCAAGTATCAAGTTTGGGTGGTTGCAAAACCATTTCTGAATCACAGCTCTTTTCTTTCATCTTATCTGGATCCCTGACCACACTTCTCACAAGTTTCCGTACGCTAACAACATGCCAAAGAATTACTGTGTTAGCCTTAGAATTCTGAGGTACATTTGTGCAAATGTATCATATAGAACCTACATCAGGTTTGCCTAACATATAATAAAAGCATATGTTGAAAATGAAGTGATGGATTATGTAGCGAATCCTTAGAGAATAGTGATTGTGGTTTCAAGGGTTTTTAGTTCTTCAAATTGATAAACTTTGATGTTTCCATAATAAGTTGAAGTGTACAGTATGATAGTGTATGAAAGTTATGAGTCAGGGGATATTCAATGCCAAATTAGTTCTATGTTCATATAGGAAAAAAAGCCTCCTTCATTTCCCTACTTCTTAGAGAGATAAGGACTATAGCAACATAAAAATCATAGTCACCTTCTCTTACCTCAAATTAGGTCCATTTGGCTTGGATGGTGGTTGCCAAGAAATCACAACATATGATTCACTTAGTGGAATCACAGACAATGGGCCAACATTCTGAGGTACGGTGGGGTGAGTGGTAACATAGGTAGGTAAACTCTCTGTGCACCCTCCAAGGTACCCATTACCCCCTGAGCAAGCAACAATGGTGACAGAATAATTAGTGAAAGGAATCAGATGAGTAACTTTTTGACTTAACACTGCGGAAGTCACATTGGTTATAGTGATGTGAGGGTCAGGCATGCGAATCTCATAGCTAAGTATGTCTCCGTTCTGGATGAGTGGGGGTTTCCAAGTGACCTGAAATGAAAGATAAACTTAGAATCAGTGTGACGATACAGGAATAGAGCAATTGAAGTTCACGAGGCCTAGAATTTTGCTCTTGTTTTCAGTTAAGTCATTTTCTAAATGGCTACATTCTCCTGAGGCCTTTGGACTAGACAGTAATGAAGGGTTTGAGATCAATTAGCAGTACTCCAGGAGCTAAATGAAATGCTGTTTCCTGGGTTTGGCTTTCAGTCTTGCCACTTTCTACGACTGTCAGACTGATACACACCTTAGCGATTCATCGCCACTGCGGGTGTTCTGAAGGACACAGAGCAAACACATGGAGAAAATTCACACATCCACATGCTTCAATAGAGTTGCATAGGATTTGATGGTTTTCATGTTTATAACTCAATTAAATGAAACATCAGAACTCATTTCTTTGCACTGTTAGTGTGCCTGCCAAATAAGTCACTTTTTCTTGGAGGAAGGGAAAGAGAAATCATTATTCATATTTTCCGAAGATGCAAAATTGAGTTCCTGAATCTTATTTATATATAACTTAGCAATTAAAGCATTAATAGCACATCCTCTTCTCAGGGATAAGAAATGTATAGAAAGCTTTGAAAAAGGGAAGCCAAAGATGTTTGTGCTTAGCTAACATGTGGACTTGAGCATCAGAAGAAAGAACAACATTTTGTAATAGAATTCTAGAATGTCTGAAGTTTATTTTCTTTTCTGGCTAAACTCTACAGGAGCATAGTGGTAACACACTCATGTTCTTATGGGGAAAGAGATCCTAAAAAATGTGCACAGGCCATGACAAAAATCATTTATTTACATGTTATCCTGTTTCATCTCTTTTATTGGTACCTTCTAGTGCTCCTTATATAAATGCCAGGATATATATCTCATGTCCCAGCCTGTAAGCTTCTTCATAGCAGGGATAAACTCTACATTCACTTAGTACCATGTGCACAGAGGTGGAGTTCAGTTAGTAATTAGAGTCATGTTTTGTTAGATTATATTTTTTTCCCTAGCATACAGTTATTTTGAAACTTTAAGAGACAGGTTTCTACAAGGTGACATATTTATATGTACATTTGTACCTCTATGCAAACCAAAGAGGAGCAATATAGAAATTAAAATGGAGAAGGACTGACCATAATTTTCTATCTTAAATCAAAGGGAAAAGGTTTCATCCAGGAAGACTATGACCTGAGATTTTTTAAAGAGTATTCTTACTAATAATTGGTGACAAAAGGGCTCTCACCACATGCTAGTTGGACAATTGCTTGATGATTACTTTGGTAATTTATAATTAACAATGGGCCAATATCTACCAAATTATACTACAGGGGATGAAATCATTGTGAATCTTAAAAAAACTTTTTGGAGAGTTCTAAGAAGAGAGGCTGGGATGAAGAGAAGTTTTAGATGTGTTCCTTATAAACATAGAGGATTTGCCTGGATGTGGGGAATATTTTTAAAAACACCCTAAAACTAGCAAAGGTTGTAGCACAGATATAGGACGCTATTTGTTTTGGAGGTGCAATGCTGTCTGTGGACCCGAAAAATGAGTCAAGGTCAAACTCAGAGAGCTTCCTGGTATTTGTAACAGAAATGAAAAAAAGAAGAGCTATCACAGCTAAATTCAACCTGACTAATCTGAAGAATACGGCTTTCTTGCCTCTTAGACCAGAATACTTTGAGAGTTCAGGTCAGAGCTTGGCAACACTTTAAACAATTATTACTTAGTCCTTGCCCATGCCTATGTCCTGAATGGTATTGCCTAGGTTTTCTTCTAGGGTTTTTATGGTTATAGGTCTAACATTTAAGTCTTTAATCCATCTTGAATTAATGTTTGTATAAGGTATAAAAATACCAAAAATCACCTGGGTGTGGTAGCAGGTGCCTGTAATCCCAGCTACCTGGGAGGCTGAGGCAGGAGAATTGCTTGAACCAGGGAGGCGGAGGCTGTACTGAGCAGAGATTGCACCATTGAACTCCAGCCTGGGCAACAAGAGTGAAACTCCATCTCAATCAATCAATCAATCAATTAATCAATGTGTTCAAGTTTTTTCTTTTTTTTTAAGACAGCATCTCACTCTGTCACCCAGCCTGGAGTGCAGTGGTGCGATTTCAGCCCACTGCAACCTCTGCCTTCTGGGTTCGAGCGATTCTCCTGCTTCAGCCCCCTGAGTGGCTAGGAGTATACGCGTGTGCTACCACACTCGGCTAATTTTTGTAGTTTTAGTAGAGAGGGGTTCTGCCATGTTGGCCAGGCTGGTCTCGAACTCCTGACCTCAGGTGATCCACCTGCCTTTGCCTCCCAAAGTACTGGGATTACTGGCGTGAGCCACCACGCCCGGCCCATGTCCAAGAATTTTAAGGAGCCAGTTAACTAAATATTGTATTCTATTCTTTTCTATGCTTAAGACCACATTTATTATTGTATATGTGGTCAAAATATATGAGATTAAAACTTTCAGTTTGTTTAATTTCCTATGACCTTTTATATATCCATTGTACATAAGAAAGATTATGAAATATTGTTGCATCCCTAAAAATTCAGACAAAAGAACATGTTATTGGCCTGAATAAGCAAGAAATGTGTTCTTTAAAACAATAATATTACATTAAAACTTTTAAATAGAATTATAGTTTTGCACTGGAAATAAAATGTTTATTTCAGAGATGGCTTTCCTATCACAATGACTTCTTTTATTTGAGTGGTTCTTAATGATTTAGGTTTCCATTTTTTCTGTTTATTATAAGTCTTCAGAAAATAGGACAGCTAAATTGCTGGTTAAGTGTTTAAGGAACGATTGACTCTTAGCAGCTCTTTTACATCCCTGAAAAGTCTCTCTAAAAAGAATCATGGCACCTTCAAAGTTCCCCATTTTAAGCAGAAACTTAGACATGCAGGTTAGTTGATTGGCTTCAGGCTTGAAAAGAGTAACGCCCAAAAGCATAGTAAGCAACGTCCTCACTTCTTTAACTCCATCAAACTATTTTTAAGAACTTCATGAATAAGAGCATTTATAAAGATTGATATATGGGTTAAGAATGGACTAAGAGATGATAAATGTCTCAAAGCGGTGTGGCTTTAGGCAAAACATTTAACATCTCCAGGCCTTGGAACCCTCATGTCTAATGTGATGAGACAATCCTTGCCATCATGTATAGACATAAGATTGCATAATTCTAAGAGTATTTTGTCAATAGAAGATAAAAATGTACTATAAAGAAAGATCATGTGGGAATATTTGACTCCGTACAGTGTAGCAATTCCTCCTATGATGGACTCCCCTGAAAAATTCATACAGAACAAGATGTGCAATAAATATTTGTTGAAATAAAGTTGTCTTTCAAAATGTCTTCCTTTCCTTTAAAAATATTAATCTTAATTTTTAATTTCAAATATTATATTTGCATTTTTTCAATCAGACCGAGAAAGAGTACAAATATATAAATACAAGAAACATTAATTGTGGCTCTGTTTTATTTCACTCAGGTGTAAACTTAATAGTCTGAAGTTTATTCTTCCATACTTTTTGTATGCTCGTACAAGCAAAGCAAATATACTCCTGCATATCCTAGGTCTCTCTCTCTTTCTCTTTTATTTTTTAAAAACTTTTCACAGAAAAAAAGTTCTCTACCCCTTATGCTGGAACTTGCTTTTCAGACTTAATTGATTATGGACACACCCTATTATTTTGTACGGTTGCATAATATTCCTTTCATGGTTGAAAACAAATTATTTGTTAATCCTACTGACATTATTTTATGCTAAAAATAATATTTGAAAATGTATGCAATATGTGCTCTTGTGTTTATTTCATATTGGAAAGATTACCAAGTATTGCCATGCCAAAAGGAAAATGCATGTTTAATTTTAATCATTATTGATATACTACTTTCTTAAAAAGTTGGGGAAATTCACTTTATCACAAACAATGAAATTATCCATGATCTGTGCCTCCACAAACTCTTGAAATTACTGATATTCATTTTTGCTAATATTACTTGTTTCTTTAATTAATTTTCACTCCCTTGACTTTATGTGAGGTATGAATGAAAAATTAATTGTGGTTTTTGTCATTATTTTTAATGGTAAAAACCGTAATTACTTTTGCACCAACCTAATATATCCTCTTACCTAAATTATTTTCTATTAAAGTATCTTGTATTATAAATTATTAGAAGGCCAATGTATATTAAGGTGAAATTGATTTGTCTGTAGTATGTGTTACAGATGTACTTTCCAGATCTATCTTTTGGATGTTAACTTTTTTTGGTGGGTGGGGGGGAAGTTTATGCCTTAGAAAATCAATCAGATTGTTTCTAGCTACATATAGCTATCTTTTTTTTTTAAGCTACTGAGTTTCTTTTTTTCTTTAGAAAGTGCTCCCCTACATTTAGATTACATGAAATTCTCCTTTTTTCCTAAGATTTTTACTTTTTTAACATTAACATTTTTAATTTATGGGAATTTATTTATAATATGATATGATAAAGGGATCTGTTTTTTCCTTACACATTGATAGTTGGTCGGGCTGGTATCATTTTTTAAAGCAAACCATTCTTTACCAATGAAATAAAATGCAGATTCTACCTACAATAAGTCATTTCAACAAATACTCGTTATCTATACCTAAACTCTCTAGTTGGTTCCAATGACCATTTGTCTTTTTCATGCCAATACCATATTATTATAACTCAATGGCTTTAAAGTAAGTTTACATACTACAGAAAGTACCACCTCATTATTCTTCCACAATTTTCTATAATATTTTCAATCATTTAGTCTTCTATTCATACTTTAAAATCATTTTATCCAGCTTCATCCTTGAAGCCATCATTCTCAGTAAACTAGCACAGGAACAGAAAACCAAACACCTCATGTTCCAAACACCACATGTTCCCACTCGTAAGTGGGAGTTGAACAATGAGAACACATGGACACAGGGAGGGGAACATCACACACTGGGGCCTGCCAAGGGGTGGAGGGTAACGGGAGGGAGAGCATTAGGACAAATAACTAATGCATGCGGGGCTTAAAACCTAGATGAGGGTTTGATAGGTGCAGCAAATCACCATGGCACATGTATACCTATGTAAGAAACCTGCACGTTCTGTACATGTATCCCAGAACTTAAAGTAAAATAAAAAATAAAAAATTATTTTATCCAGTTTGAAATAAAACAAACGAAAAACATCGGCATTCTGATTTGAATGATGTTCAGTTTATATGTTGACTTTGGAAGGATTGTCTTGTTATGGAGTTAAGTCCTTCCATCCAGGAAGATTGCACTTTTTTTCCATTTGTTGCAGTGTAAGAAGTAGAGAAGAACATAGGCTCCAGAACCCTATTGCCTGGGTGTGAATTCCAACTCTTACTCCTTATGCAATGTTATGCAGATTACTTAATCCCTCATTCTCAGTTTTCCTGTCTGTAAAATGGGAATGACAATAGCATCCATCTGACACAGTTGTAGTAAGAATTCAATGAAAGCAATTTCTAGAACATAACATGAACTCAGTGAATATATTTTCATTATTATTTTATTTCCTCTGTTTTATACTTTTTGTCTGTGGTTTATTTTAAGTAGACATCAAACATTGGCCCATTTTTAAAAGTCAATGAGGATGATGATTAAGACTCAACTTCTTTTACTTTGCTTTATTATCAAACCCATAAATGAGTGACCCTAAGTGTACATAGCAGAGGGAAGGAAGCTACACATGTTTGTGGTCTGGGTGACACTATTCCTTGTGGCGCACCTGCCAAGGCTGGTGGCTTCACCTGTCTGAGCTGAGTGAGGACCCTACTGTATAAGAGGAGCTGACAGCTGCAGGATTACTCTATTTTATTCCACTTCACCTGTGAAAAAGTGGACAGGGGCATCAAGGTTTAGAGGCTCATGATGTTATCATAAAAGAAGTTTTTTTTTTCTTTTTTTTTGGTGCATCATAGTCATGCAACTTAGTTATTTATACATGTTATTTCTTATCAATCCTCAATTCAACGCTTCAGTGCAGCAGTTTATACATTGACTTTATCCCATTTAAGTACCTTCTTCCTAATCTGATTTTACTTTGACTTTTTGTTAGAAATAACTTCTTAATTGTATGCCTTTTTTTCTGCATCTATTGATCAAAAAATAACCATATGGGCTTTCTACTTTAATTGGTTGATGTAAGACGTATGTTGATAGATTTTTTGATGTTGAACCATCCTTACATTTTTAAAATGAAATCAATTTGTCCTTGTATATCATTCTTTTAATATACTGCTTAATTCAATTTGGTAATCTTTTATTTAGAAATTTTGAATCTGTACTCATAAATGAAATTAGTCTATAGTTTCATTGAACTGTTTTAGGTCTTGGTAGAGCATTTTTACCAACCTTATAAAATGAAATACATTTTCTTAGGTTATTAAATATTAAATAAAAGTGCATGGCTTTCACTTATTCAGGTGACACAACTCTTTGACATTATATATATATTTTTCTTGTAATCAAATAAGATTTTAAGCATATTATTTCATCTATGCTGCTGTGCTCTCCAATTTGCCTTTCTCAAGGCTCATATTTATGCCAAGTCATATCACCTCTTTTAGTACTTACTAATATGTTACATTGCATTTATTTTCTAGTTAGCCTAAGTATGTGTTGTCTCTCTTGATTTCCCTATTGGACTGTAATTCTTACAGGTGGCATTGTATGGAGAAAAAAACCACATTGCACAAAATGAGTAACACTAAGGTGAAATACCAACTCTGCTCCTTGTATTATCCCCCACCCTATCAGCTGGCATTCCATATTTCTCTACACTCAATTCGTTCTTCTCCCCCAAGTCCTTATTACTTCCAGGTATGTTACATAGTTATTTGTTTGCATTCTGTCTAAAATGTAATCGCCATGAGCCTAGGGACTTCATCTTGATCTCTTCTGTGTCCCTACTGCCTAAAAGAGGCACTTACAAAGATGTTCACTCATGTACTGATGTTCCGTAAATGTCAATAGAACTGAAATTATTATTGTTACTGCTGTTAATATTACTGTCAATTTCCTTCATCCATCCTAATACCTGGAACAACCCTCTATGATAAATAGTTGAATTAATTTCTTAACCAATGCATTAATGACTATCCTTCTGTTATTTCATATAAAATATTTTCTATTTGCAATTTGGACTTTTAAATCTCATATTTTACAAAGACAAGTCGTTGTTTAGCTGTCATGTACCTCTGTTTACCAGCTAAGCTATATCACGAGAACGTCTACTTCGGTACAGTCTTAAGATCGTTCTGAACATGTGAGCCAATAATACTGAAGGACAGATATGTTATCTTAATACTCTTTAAATCGTATATAGCATTAAATACTAGACTCAGTTGAATATTCCTGCTGATTCTCCTTATTGATAACTTTTTATTTCCTAGTTATAAGATGAGAATAAAAAGTGTGAATTTTTAGAATATTACTAGTGTACCATGTTCATATATTTCAGACACCTTCTTAGAGACATTTAGATTCCTGACTTGGGGTTACCAATGCCTTGTGGCCTCAGGTGAGTGCCTATGAGATTCAGCTTTCTAGCCACGCTAATCTAAACTTCTCTAGCAGGCTGACAAGCCATGTATATTGTTTAATTCATGGATGATATTACAAAATCAAAAGAGGGTAAAAATGTGAAGAAAAAGCCAGGCAAGCTGATACTTTTAATTATTGTTTATATATGCTGAATCAAGCAGAATTGTACACTGAGTTCCTCCTCTGAAAATACTTTTGTTTTTTTTTTTTCTTTTGAGATGGAGTCTCGCTCTGTCGCCCAGGCTGGAGTGCAGTGGCACAATCTCGGCTCACTGCAAGCTCCGCCTCCCAGGTTCACGCCATTCTCCTGCCTCAGCCTCCCGAGTAGCTGGGACTACAGGTGCCCGCCACCACGCCTGGCTAATTTTTTGTATTTTTAGTAGAGACGGGGTTTCACCGTGTTGGCCAGGATGGTCTCGATCTCCTGACCTCATGATCTGCCTGCCTTGGCCTCCCAAAGTACTGGGATTACAGGCGTGAGCCACCGCGCCCGGCCTGAAAATACTTACTCTTTTTCAGATCGGCCACAATCAGTAACGCCTAGTTATAAGATTTTTATTCGAAATAATCCAGAACAATGTCAATTATGTAGTGTTGCCTTTGTAAAGAGACTGTGTTTGTTTTGTTGCATCATAGTGATTCGTACTGCTACCAAAGTTTTACAAAATTCCCCCAAAATTGAAAAAAAAAAGTCATTTCTGGAATGATTATTAACTCTATGCTTGGGTTTTGTTTTTGGTTTTGTTTTTATTTTGAATCAAGAGCAATTCTTTACATTGCTCAGTTCATACAATAAACATCGTATATCGTGTACTTAAAATTAATTTCCCATTAGTGTTTAATGAATGGAATTCTATACACATATTTATATCAAAAATGTGTGTTGCTTTGACCAGCTTCATATTAAAACTAACAAAGACTTTTAAAAATAGCTTTTAATTTGTAGGTTAAATTAAATTTCTCCAACAATTTACACTGTTTAGCATCACCTAGTGTTTGCTTTTGGTGGGGGAGAGAGAACACACAACATAGATTCAAGTAATAATTTCAGCAGATGAACTTTGCTGTTATGCAAATGTCCTTTGTTTTGTGCTCCGGTGAGCAAGCTACTGTACCAATGCTTTTGGCAGTAGTACAAGACTGAATCCATGGAAGCATGTGTGTATTTACACAAAAGAGGCTTCTAAGCTACAAAACTCCCTCCTGTTTGGTTACACTAATTTCCCTTGAATGAAGTTTGTATGCCAGCCAAAACAATGGTAGTTATCCTGTCCTCTAGAGTTCATTCCCAATAGAATGAGGTGAATAATTGAACACTTTCTGGATAGCCCGTTAATATGCTATTTTTCTTTCTTTCCCCATTACTTTGATTCTTTGATTATTAAAAAATACCAGACTATTGGTAATGGAAAATTTTGTTAATATGCTAATTCATTCCTCCTTATTTTCCCATCTCTTCTCATTTTCTGATCTATTTAAATCTGACGTGGTGGTTAAGCTAAGCATCCCATTGTGGCATTCAAAATATTTCAGGTGTGCGAGGCAAATGGAAGCATCTCAACAATATAATTAAGGGGATACAGGGAGAAATGAAAAACTGACATCGAATTTAAGATAGTTTGGGCCAAAGGCCAAAACCCAGTTTCTCCAGTGAATGCCTAAAACAACAAATGCGTTTGTTTAGTCAGTAGATGGCTCTGTTCAACACAGAGTCAATCCAGGGTACATTCCTAAGTCTGCAAAGGAGAGAGAATAGTCAGTATCTTACCTGGACTGCATCGGGTTCCAGCACCGTCACCACAGGTGGCTGCACCCCAGCAGGTCGTGACGGTCTTGTGGTAACTTCTACCCAAGCACTGCTGTTTGTGCCTCCATGAAGAGTGCTCATCAGTACCCGATATTCATATTTTGTCCATGGGCTAAGAGCAGAAGTCTTGTCAATAAACCTCATGGAATGACTCCTTGGGAGAGTCACCAGGGTAGTAACTTCTTCCTTTCCTTTGACTCTTCTCTCAATTGTGAAATTCTCCACCAAGCCATTGGGGTGGGTAGGGGGTTGCCAAGATATAATCACAGATGTTGGAGTATCAGAGAACAGCTCTGGACTTGGGATCCCTTCCGGTGCCCCTGGGAGTGTCCATACAGTCTGGGACTCTGGCGAAAGGGAACATCCTTTTGAAGTGCAGGCTTCTACCTGAAACTTATAGGCAGTGTATGGGTGTAAATGCATCACTGTGCAATTAGTGACATTTCCAGGAGTTCTCAAGTATAGACGGCCATGTAGATAAATGTTATAATGGGTAATAACCCCATTGGATTTTCTAGGATGCTGCCAGGTGACCAACATCATTCTTGACTTCACATCCAGAAGAATCGGAGGAACTACAGGCCCAGGTTCTGTAAAGTAAAATAAATCCAGAAAGTCAGACCTCTTGGAAATGTCCCACCTCTCCTCAAAGCTAAAATGAGTGATAGCTCTGCTACAAGGATATGAAAATGAACACTTGGTAAAGGCCAATAAGTAAATAAATAAGTGCCATAAAGACAAGGACTGTGATTGCTTTGCTCATAAATTTTGCCTGTGAAATACTTGTTGAATATTATGAAACTAAAATTATCATTTTCCTCTCTAAGACAGCTTTATCAAAATCATGTCTTTTTATTCAAGCCATTGGTTAAAAAATGAGGATTTAAAAAAATAAATGTAATAAACATACAAGAGGGTAGTTGTTACTAAAGTTTTAGCTTCCACTACATTTTTTTCTGGAGCCCCAGTAACTAATTATAATCAATAACACTATCATAACAAACTTGCATATTTTACAGCCCAGTAAAATCCTTCAGCATCTCTCATTATATATTCCATATTATACTTGGTTCTGTTTATCATCCTAATCCATGTTTTGCAATTTATCTACTCCCTGTTAATATTATAGGTGATTTTTTACTGTGGCTATGACAGAAGCTGCCGATTTAGCTCTTTCACCTACTGATAAATAAACAATGCACAGATCTGACCTTTAGGTTAACAGGTTTTATGCTTGCTCCACTCAGCACTCTAACTGATTCAATTATCATAAAGGTTCAGGAGGCTCCATGAATACTGAAAAAGGCCCACCATATGCCTGCATAGGTGTTGTGGAACAGCAAATATTCTGCAGCCCTCCAGAGAAATTCCTTAATTGTAAATAATTTCACCATGCGACACAATCAAGTCACCTTGAATGCAAACCCCTCAGCCTGCGGAGGCAAAGTGTTATTTAAGCTTTACTGGGCTGCGTTAACTTCTGCAATTTGAAGGGCTGTTAAGTTTTTCAATTGAAATTTCATTTAAAATGCAGGTGCTTTTTATTATATTGAGGCTTTACTGCTCTCTAGGTACAAGCAAGAACATGGTGCAATAACACAAATCTGGCTCAATCACTGATCAGTAACAGCTGTAATTCCAGAACATTTAGCATTCTTATAAACCACAGCCTGAAATCTATAAATTGCTAAAACAGATCAAGAAAATACTATATCCCCCTTTTCTGCCCACAGCAATTTTGACATTTATGAGATTTTTCTGTGAACATTAGATTTTATTGAAAATCTTTAAAAAAGATATACTTGGATTTAGTAATTGTTTAAAACAGCATTGATTCTGTGAGTGTGTGTATGCGATTCAGTGTTACAACGAAGGTTGAAATTTTAAATGCAACCACTGCTTCGCAGGGCCAGTGACTGCAATAATAGTTGGTTATATGAGTATACTTTCACACAACAGGATCCACGTATTTGTCACCAACTGGATGGATGGTAGAATCATAATCACTTTTCAAAGCAAAAGATGTTATAGTGCACTAACTCTGAAATCAAGCTATTTCTGACAATTTGGTAATGTATCCTATTTGAAGAGAAATCCCTAAAAAAACCCTAAAACCAGCAGTCTTGGTATAAATCACATTTTCCGTTTTAGTCTCTTGTTAGCTTTCATTTTAAAGCTTTCTTAAAACCACTATGCCATTTCTTACTTTTGCTCTCTGGTATACAGTAGCAGTAGCAATTATTATATCAAAATGGGGATACAGTTCCTTTCTTATTTATACTTGTCATCTAGATTTGGCTATTTCCCAGAGAAAAGCAAGTACGAGTCTTGTAACATATCAATGTTGTTTTGAAATCTAAAAAAACCCCCAAATCCCCTGAGATTGGGTTTCGTAAAATCAATGGTGGAGATTCAAGTCTTTAATGTCTAACCTTATCTCACCCTCTCTTCCCCAAAGAGAGTAATATACACTTAAAAATCAGAATATTTTTTATTAGGGTTTTCATCTGGGTCTTGCATAATTATTCCTCATATGTGAACTATCAAACTGTGAGCTTCTTCAGGGAAAAGAAACAACAATGATGCAATTTGTTCTCTGTGATTGGGGGATAAGGCTTTTATTTCTCCTGCATATGATGATAGTATTATGGGTGAAACATCCATGATAATGAGATGAACTTGCACTTCAAACCCCCACAGTACACAGCCTTTTCTTAAAGATGATCTCTTATCTTGGGAAAGGAGAGATGTTCAATTTCAATTTCATGATTTTTTTCCCCCTTAAAAGCCAGCATACATTTTATTAGCTTCCCGCTCTGGCTGAGTAGATTCGCCGCTCTTGTTGCAGAAGGGTCCTTTAACTTGGGTGATTCTGGAGAGGAAGCTGAAAGCAGCTTAATTAGCTCCTTTGGCTAGGGAAGTGTTAAAACCTGACTCCTGGCACTCTTTCAATTTAGTGCTTTAAAATGATAAGCCGAATCATCTAATTCTATATACAAATCAACTGGCCTGCAACTGCATGGTTGAAAGGGTCACCACAATTATGTAAAACATGAGTAATAACTATAATTGGGGTAGTTTGCTAATACAATAAAAAGCTCTGAACATGAGAAAAGTTATGCTCACAGCAGTAGCTATCACTTTCTAAAGTAAGAATTCATGGATGAAATGACATGAAAAAGATGGTTATAAAATTTTAATGGAATGATAAAAGGCAAAAGTCAGCCTCTCAGCTGAATTCTTAAAATCCCTATATATCACAATCAGCTCCTTAACTGTAAAATCAATGTGGAGTATAACATGTTGTCAATGCGGCTGTCACTGGAGGGGAGACTGGGAGTATGACAGGCACACAGCTCAGCTGGCCGGTGATGAAAATACAACCTTACAGTGCTCTCCGTGGGTGTAATTGTTTAGAGAACTCCCTCCTGGAGCTGGGAACAGGAGCATCCTTTCTGTCCAGATCACAGATTCATATTTCAAACCATTTCATTGCAACATTAATAACGGAAAGTAGTTTCATTTTGGCAAATGAAATTATCTTTTATGGGAAACTATTTTGCTCATCAGCTTCAAAAGCTCAGCCCCAGCCTAAAATAGAGTAATAAAATTGTTAACAGAGGAATCTGCTTATTTAGTTTTATATTCAGGTGTGTATATTGGAAAGGGTGTGTGTGCACACACTTGTTTGTATTTGTATACATGTGTATGAATACCCAGTTTGAATGACTCACAACTTGAATGTGTATATAACTTTCAGTGGTTTTGTGAGTCTTCTCTACTTGTTTGCTATTCGAGTTACCCATGACTGATCAGTCAGTTTTCTTGTTACATTCTCATTGTTGCCCTGAAGCAACATTTTACCATTCTAATTAAAGCCTCGCTCAGTTTAAAACCTCTTTTTGGTAATATTAACTCCATAAATGAGTATCCCCTAAATTTACCAGTGAATTAAAAATCAAAATGGCAAATACATGGATGTATAATTATATAAAGCAATATTACATGCTAATTGTTAATGTAGCCTTTTGTTATTCACTACTGATATGTTAACAGAATAATGGATTCTATCTTGTCTTTAATCATGAATTCTTTTATCGATTTATTATTTATACCCCAACTACTTCCCAAAAGAATTTTTGACAGCTCATAATAAAATAACCAAATGTAAGAGGAGCAATAAAATAAATATTATTAATCTTGTGATAATAAAGAGGGTACAACAGTTATTTCTCAAAACAAAAATTAAGAATGGGCACTGCAGTTTTGCAGAAAAATGAACTTTCAGCCTGACTCTGATAAAAAAGGAAATGGGCTGTATAACATAGGTAACATTATTTAATGAAAGAAACCTCTGAAGGCTAAAAGGCTGTTGGAATTGGAAGGACATTATTTGATAGTTTGCAAATAGGAGAACCAATATTCGGGAACTATTTTTCTCTATTTCTCCTGATATCAGGAGAGTATTGTTTAGAAAGAATGTTTCAACCTCTAGAGCTGGGGCATATTGTGGGGTGAATCGTAGTAGATGCATCTGCGATAATTTGGTGCAGAAAATAAAATGCATTGATGTGAGAATTCATGAAGTCAGGAAAACATCCTAAAAAACCTAAAGGTCATCACATTCACTCCTTATATTTGGGCAAAACTTATCTGAATTTTTCCAAATATAGCAAATCAACTCTGTTTACAGGTACATTATCAAAATGAGGAAGATAACAAGATTAAATGAATCTATGTATTGTTTTAGCATTACAGAATGTTCTTTTATAGGCAGGTGCTATAGAAAATGCTATAGAAAATGATTATGGTAAACATCCATCTTTTTGTTAATAACCAGCAGTTTTTAGATACTTGACTCTCTAAGAATTTAAGATTTGAGAATTAAAACTAAACTCATGCCATTAAATATCAACCTGTGGCAATTAGCTTTGAATGATCTCACATAGTCCACTGAGAGTTTTCAAATATTGACAATTTAACTTTTTCGAAGCTAAAGAACAAGAATAGTTTTTTAAAATAGTGAAAGGCCAGCAGATAGCATTTCTGGATAATGAGAGGATATACTGTTTCTGCTAAAGTGTCTTGCACATAATACACCCTCAATAAAATTTAAGTAGTGATCATAAGGCAGCTATGATAAAATTATTTTTTATTAATTTCTTAAAGTAAACATAAAAAACCTGATTTTTCATTACTTTCACCTGCAGTCTTCAGCTGTAAGAAACACAGATATTACAAGCACTCTATATTTGGAAGAGGAGTGTGCTTTAAGTGCCCAGGGGAGATTCAAGAGCTTAAATGGGAAATTGAGGCAAGGAGGATAGAATTTTTGATTAATCAATCCATCCTTTCAAAGGATTCCGTATTGGTCATTTTTGGCTTGAATAAGTTCCTTTTGATCTTACACTATAAAAATAAAGTATAAAAATAATTGTAAATATTTGAATTTGTTAATTCTGAAAATTCAGGAATTTGTGGAGAAAATCTATGCAACAGAAAACAAAGTATGTAGTGAAAACATGCAGAACCATTTTGCTCTCAAAATCAGAAGATTATAAATGTTATTTTTGATCATGGGTCTTCTGTTCTATGCAAAATAGATACCTGAATTACTGTTTGAAAGGATAAACATGTCAGCAATCAGAGGTTAGTACTTAAGGCAACTGGAAAAATATTTGGAATGGAGAAAGCAAAATAGTTGTGTAGCACTACTGAAACTTGTAGTTCCTCTTTCTTCATTAAATAAAAGGTACTCATATAAATATGTTCCACGCTCATTTAAAAATATTCCCATTTTCCTTGTGTTGCATAGAATGCTCTTAAGGATGCAAGTGAAACTTTAAATTCTAAAATGCCCTAAACATAAGATGTTTGTCATGCAATATTAGTTTTAAAATTTCAATAATCTTAAGGGCATATGTGTGCTTAAATGATTCGGAAGTCCTACTCTAGAATTATCTTGATCAATTTATCAAATTTTATACCACGTTTCCTTCCTCTTCTGTTACACGGTCTCAGAGTATTTTACTCTTATTACAGGTTGTGAGAATAAAAACAGGAAAAATGGTATTGTTTTAGAATTCTTTCTACACATCCCTCCCCTTCATTCCGAATAGCACATGATTTGGGGCTGGCAGAAGCCTCTCTAACTAGAACATTCGTTAACCTAGCCAAGACAGCAGCCAATATTGAATCAGAGGGACAGCCAGAAGCCTGCCTCTGACCAATGGAAAAAAATGAGAATCACTTTTGGGATGTCCCTCTCTTACATTCACCTCTTGTCCCCACCCTCCTTGCCTCATACTCAGAGGCTGGAACGACTGACAGGACAACCTGAGAGTTCCTCTCCAGGTCTCATATGTCAGTGCTCTCTTACAGCAATTGCTTTCCAGCCTTCCCCTGAACCAGTGGAGATGGTGTAAATTTGAACTTTGATATTAAAGTGCACTCCAAATATAAATCATTTCCAATTCCTCTCCTGGTCTTCTCTGGGTAGGCTTTCCTGGCCCTCATGTTGAGGGGCCATGCCCTTCCTCTGAGCTTGCTCTCATGGACAACTCAGCTCTTTCACTCTAACTATGGTTTTACTGTGTGTGCTCCTTGCCAGACAGAGGAAATCTCAAGGGAAAAACAGTATCATATCCATCCTTGCAACTTTCATATCTCTTTTAGTCCCTGGTATACAGTAGGTACACGGTAAATGTTTGCTTGATTGAGTTTTTGTGGATTTACTTCAATCAAACTCTGCTTTTAATCAGTACTTTGAGTAAGAATTTTGGGGCACCTACTCTATATCAGACCCTTCACCAGACACTGGTGATAGAAAGATAGTTGAGACAGGTCCCTAGGTCTTGAGACGTTACAATTCAGAAGGGGATATTGATGATTCACTAGTAAACACAAACTAAAATTCTAAGGGAGCAACAAGAAGGAAAACTTCACAGAGGAAGTGACACTTGAGCTGGGGCTTGATGAATGTGTAGAATTATGTCAGGCAACAAAAGAGGAAGAAGCATGTTTTGTTAGATCTAGATTTCAATTGACCTCACACTGCCTTTCTGTCTTACTCCAGAAGAACCTCTGTTCCTTTGTAAATTACTGTGAGTATCTGAAGGATGGATGAAGGTTGCTGAGGGGAAAAGTAAAGCAGGACCCAGGCAGTAAGACAATTTCCTTCATTGCCCTCTCCTCTGTTCACAGTGCAATTATAAATGTGAAAAAATAACAAGATGTAATGCAATGAGCAAATATAGCATGGCAATGGTACAGTCTTGTGTCACCTAATGACAGGAATACATTCTGACAGATGCACCATTAGGCGATTTCATTGTTGTACAAACATCCTAGAGTGTTCTTACACAAACCTAGATGGTACAGCCCACTACACAGCTAGTTTGTGTGGTATAGCCTGTTGCTCCTAGGCTACAAACCTGTACAGCATGTTACTGTACTGAATACTGTAGGCAATTGTCACACAATGATAAGTGTGTATCTCAACACAGAAAAGGTACAGTAAAAATATGATATCATAATCTTATGGGTCCACCATCATATATGTGGTTCATCATCAACTGAAATGTTGTGCAGCATATAACTGTACTTAAAATATCACTGTGTCATCAAAATAATGAACAAATGAAAAGTTGTCTAAGTAAACCTACAGAATAAACTGTTCGAATTCCACAGGTTTTATGCAGTAGTGCCTCTTAGATTAGTGGTTAAAAATATAAATATGGAATTTTAAACTACAAATTTGGGAAATGATCAAACATTTTTAAATATATGACAACTAAATTGTTAAAATCTAAAGTGAATTCAAGTTTGGGGTTTTTTTTTTGAGGGTAGGGAAGTGATTTTTAGAAAATGATTTCATTAGTTGATCTAATTGCTTGTGTATGCCATATATGTTTGTCATTAAAATGACTGAAATTAGATATTCCATATTTCAATCTTATTTCCTGGGAAATCTTAAGAGAAACAGATTATCTAACTTTTTTGGGCTGGGGAATCCACAATTTTAAGAAAAAGTAGGTTAATTCATAGTTAACACAAGGCAGGATTTCGGTAGGCAAAAGAATACATCCACATTTAAGCTGAGGTTTGAAAAACTTGCCCTCCCTGCCAACTCTAATTTCTACATGCATGTACTATACAGAAAACAATTGCAAACATATGAGAGAGAAGGAACAATCATATGATCAGGAGTGATGGTTATCTCTGGTTTCAAGATATCAACATTTTCAGCTGCTAGGCAAGTGCCTTCATTTTATTAATCACATGCTCCCAAGCCTAACATAATCTTAGGACATTTTTGCAAGCTGTGGACATGCCAGGTGCTTGGACTGCCAGCAGCACATTTAAAAAATAATGTGTTGTTTGTATTTATCTGGTTGCAAACAGTTAAACACTACACTGACCAAATTGGCTGGAACAAACATCTTTTATTAACACACGTTTAACAGGATTTAAAATATTCATAGGAAATGTGCATTATTATTATTTGGCATCAGCACACTAG
Organism: Pan paniscus; assembly: GCF_029289425.2. Classification (NCBI taxonomy): domain Eukaryota; kingdom Metazoa; phylum Chordata; class Mammalia; order Primates; family Hominidae; genus Pan; species Pan paniscus. Next base: position 33,507,547 of record NC_073249.2, on the reverse strand, counting down.
ATTTTTAAAAATGCATGGAACTGGATATTGGTGGCACACTGGTGTAAATGACAAATTATTTGAAAAAAAAAATCTATTAAAATTCTTCACATCCTGTTTCCCTGTCCATGATAACTTCTCTGCACCCACGCATTTGCCTCTCTGGCTGTAGCTCATTGCCTGCCTAGATTTCTCTTTGTGGTTTCACCTGTGTCACAGGCTTGCTGAAAATCACTGTCTTGAAATGTCACACTAAAAATATTGCCATTGGTGACCTATTTTGGCACTGGAAAGCTGTGAGGCTGTGGCTGATGCAGAAAGGTGCCTGTTGATGGTATGGAATTTAAATGTGGGCATGAGGCGACTTCTCTGTTTCGTTGTGTAAGACAATATGTGAAATTTCTACATTGAAAATTGCACTTTGGGTTGGGTGCGGTGGCTCACACCAGTAATCCCAGCACTTTGGGAGGCTGAGGTGGCTGGATCACCTGAGGTCAGGGGTTCGAGACCAGCCTGGCCAACATGGTGAAACCCATCTCTAATAAAAATATTAAAAAAATTAGCTGTGTGTGGTGGTGGGCATCTGTAATCCCAGCTACTTGGGAGGCTAAGGCAGAAGAATTGCTTGAACCCAGGAGACAGAGGTTGCAGTGAGCTGACATGGTGCCACTGCACTCCAGCCTGGGCGATAGAGTGAAACGCTGTCTCAAAAAATGAAGGAAAGAGAGAAAAGAAAGAAAGAGAAAGAAAGAAAGAGAGAGAAAGAGAAAGAGAGCGAGAAAGAAAGAAAGAGAAAGAGAGAGAGGGGAAAGAAAGAAACAAAGAAAGAAGAAAGAAAGAGAAAGAAAGAGAAAGAAAATTGCACTTTGGTGAGCAGGAGATGCTGGTCAGGATCAAGTAAGAAGTGTGATTCTGGCATGGAGCTGTCAACATAGGTGGTTTTATAAGCAATGCTTTGTAGCCTTGACAGAAAAACTGCTTGTGCCCAATGCCAATCACTCAGTCTTTGTCAACTCAATTGCATATCCTTTCAGAGATGGCATCCATCTCCACTGACATCTAAAATATACAGTACCCTGTCACCATGTCTCAGGTGCACTGCTAACATAACCTGCAGGTACACATGGCCTCCTTCCAGTTCTTTGCTATGTATGTGACTTCACAGTGTATACACAAAGCAGAGGAAGGAAGAGTTCATTCATTTTGGGGAACGGATTTAAACACAAATAATGGTTATGAGTTGATACCTGCTATTTATTCAAGTGTTACTAATTCTTACTTAAGGAAAATGAAGCGTTAATACCACTCACTTTAAACTCAAGCCCTAAATATCACAACAATGGTAGGGTCTCTGGGTATGAAAATTCTAACCATGTGTATGTATGGTCTATAAGACTTGTTTTATAGTAAAAAGGAGACCAACGGTAAGTTTGCTCAACACAGGATGCTATGCTAATTGGTATTTTACAATATTTTGGACTTTTGCTTGTTTATGTGCTACCTCCCTGCCTATAGATGGCAGGTCATGGCCCTCATTCAGTGAAAATTGTGGGGAGATTACCGCTGAGGAAGTTTGAGTGTTGCCCTTTCTCTAGGAGAATAAAGAATGCTGTGCCAAAAAAAAATGCTTTCTCCCTTCTTCCAAGCATTCTATTGAGCCATCACCTCTGCAGTGGGTTGAATAATTATTTTTGGCTAATCTTTATTTAGTGCCATCAAGCATGCTGCTATATATAAGAAGGAGATTACAAATCTATCTTCAGTTGTTTCAAATGTTTCTTCAAAAATCTATTTTGAGTGTGAATTCTTCAGTCCATAAATCTGGTGATCATGGTGTCCAGATTCCCCAGAGTGTATGTAATGTTCCTCCTAAAAGGTGGTGAATTAATGCTTTCTGGACTTTGGGTGCCATTTATTGCACTGTGCTGATAATTTACTAAATGATACCCTTGAGAACAAAAACACTGAGTGTCCCCTTGCAAAGTAGCTAACTTTCTCCCAGGGAGTAATTACGAATTGGAAGAAATGGATTAAGTAACATACATTATTGCTCATAATGGTGGCTTTTTTTTGTAAAAATAAAGTCAACTTTAAACAAGATAGATTGTACTGATAATGTCTAATTTGATGTCTTATCTTCACTAAAATAATGCAATTAAAGGTATTATAGAAATAAAACAATACATTTAATAAACAATTGATATTGTTGCAAATACCATACCTTTGTGTTAATATCTAGGCTTTTGAAAGTCACTTAACGTTCTCATTGGATATACAGCCAGCATGGCAATGGGCCAGCAGAGAACATCGCCTAAGAAGCCTATGATTAAAAGACTTCACAAGATTAACTCAAAAAACCTAACTGTTCAAAGATACAATGTCCTTATTCACTCTGTGTAGCTTGATTTAATTTCTAACTTTTCTTTAAAAACCCCTCTACTTTCATATATATGCTTTTATAGAGGTAATTTGTATAAAACCAAATGTTATAGTCATGTATTTATTCCCAAATACAATCTAGCAAATATATGCAAAAATAACTTTTTAGTGAACAACTAGAAAATTCTCTTTATTGGTTGAATAAAGAAATCTCAATCCACCTTTTGTAATATACTGCTATCAGATTATACTTCTCTATGCTGAAGGCTGTCTTTGGGGTATGAGTAGAAGCAGGAAAATGAAACCTGTTTCCAGGAACAAGTATATGTAAGCAGCCTCATGAAGTAAGGTCCATATTTCATTTTCTTCTGCCTGCCAGAATTTCTCCGAAACAGAGAACATTCAGTCATAAAGCAGAAGATGACAACCTTTCTCTTGCAGGGCGCTAAGATGTACCCTGAAGGATAGAATGGGGCCATATCATAATTTATAGTGAATTACTTTGTCCTGTCTGTAGGCCTAACCCTCCAATCCTCCAAGACCACATTATTCTTCTTTCTGGAGAGACTGACCACCTTTGCTCACTCTCTTGCCCTAGAAAAGGTTATTGTCACTAAACAACAAGTAAATAAGGGAGGCTCATTTCTTTGCTTTGGAAAAAATTGAAGACATTTTAAACTCCCTATGTAGAAGACATTTGGCTGTGTATTGTTCAGACCACTTACTGTCCTCTGCGGTCATGAATGGAATCCAAGAACTATGTGCACTGCCAAATCCATTGGAGGCAACCAACCGAAACATATACTCTGTGTACGGTTGGAGATCGCTCACTTCATAGCTTAACGATGCAGAAGGATTGGAAAATAACCTGTATGGGAAATAAATGTCAATTAGGAAGTTTTCGACATTCAAAGAAATAAAAGCAAGTACATTTCTTACTACAAAAAAATTTTAGAGGATGTCAACATACATTTAAGTATTGTAATTTTCTGCCATCAAATGAGATCTCTTTTAAAATAGGTAGCCATTGGCTGAGTTTGTAATCTTGTGTTTATACGAGATGTAAATCCTAGTAGTATTGAGACTGACTGCCATGTGGATTTGTAGAATAGGTATTATAATTTGTTAGCGACAGTTCAGACATCATTTTGTTAGTTTCATTGCTTTATGTAATGCATGTGCTCATGAAAAGTTTCAGTGGGAAGAAATCTTACTTTAAATGCTACATAAATGAAAAATAGATATTTTTGCAAAGCAAATGATTATCCTCTAATTGTTTGGGGTTTTTTTGTACTTTTAAAAGGTAACCTATAGTTTTTGCAAATGAGAACTGACCTACTCTTCAAAAATGTTATGTCTATATTGTATAACCCAGCTGATAGAATGGACAAAGTAGAATGCTCACTCTAGAAATCCATGGGTGGAGTCGCCAGACCTCATCTGGAGTTGGTATCTGGGAGAGCCAGGAGCGTTATTACGAGCTGGTGTAGACCAGACAACCTGAAGACTGGTTGGAGTGGCAGATGAAAGCCTGGGAGGCAGCACGCCATCTGGAGCTGTCGAAAAACACAGATGAATTAGAGCAGAGAAAACTGTGGAGAACATATGCTGGATGGAATCGAAATGCTCCATATACTGGAAAAACTGTTCCTCAGGATCAACAACAATGTTAAACATGGTCCATTTAATTTAACATTTTCATTCCTGAACTCCTGTACTTCCTTATTGTTCATTTCAACACAATTACATTAGTATTTCAGTCTTAAAAGCCGGCCCCCAAACAGCAAGACAAATGAATATGCAGCACATTCCCACCTGTACTTCTGTTTATCTAATTGAAAACATGGAGGGAATTTAGTGAAGCAAATATTAAAGTACCTTTTTCATTTAACTCTTTGTTCAACAGACCAAACAATTGAACACTGAAGCAGTTCAGATCTCATATTCAACCCCCCAATATCATCCATTGCTGCCTTAATCACACCACTACATGTGAACACAATGTCTTTCTTTTCCTTTTTTTTTTTTTTGGAGGAAGGGAAGTTAGCTAAAATTGTATTTTTCTGGAATGATAAATAAACATGAGTGGCTGAATACAGCGTATTCCAGCCTTAATGCTCACCCATGAAAATATAAAAAGTAAACTTTTTTCCCTATGTGTTTTATACAATTACTCTTCTCACAGTTATCCCTTCTCCTGCCCTTACTCAATTTTGCAAGTTAGAACATGCATACCACTTTTTCTAGTCTAGTTGAGTCTCCAGCAAATCTATTCTGACTTCAACATACCTCCTTGGTACAATCTACCAGGGAAATCTATTTGAATGGTTCTAGAAGGCCTAACAGGAATGTGTAAAACTAAAGCCTATTCTACTAAAAAATGTTGATAAGATGACTCTGGTTATTTAATTAATTTTTTCCAATTGGTATAACTCAAATGAGCCTGTCATATCAGCTTGTTCCAAATCATATCAGTTTGTTCCAAAGCTATTCAGAAACTTGAAAGCAAATTCAGCAAAACTCTGTGCCTTTAGGAAAATGACCTAATGACTCCGAGCCTATATTTTCTGATCTCTAAAGTAGGTATAATATTTTTCCTTTATAGAATCGTTGTGAAGTTCAGAGATCATATAAATAAAGCACCTGATTTTAGACCCTGGTAATTATTAGTCACTAACTATTATTACTATTATTACATTGGACTGACCTGAACTTTCTTTAGCATAATTTAATTGCTAGTATAATATACTTTGTTGGGAACATTCTGATTATTGTAATATAGGTTCCTAATGACCACAAATTACCAGAGGCCATTGGTGAAGAAGGAGAAGTGATCAAAATAATGAGAACAAATGAAATATCAGGGTCCATTTTCAACTTTATTTTATACATAACCTTGTGTAGTGTGTCAATTTTACGTACTCTCCAATTCAGAAGAAGCTGTCTGTGAACAATGAGGCTAATGAATGACCAGTGATGAGAACAGTAGAATTAGATTACATGTTTCATCAATCTGCTGTAATGGGTTTGAGTTCATTAATAATTCATTCATTTGTTCAATAAACATTTATTAAGGCTCCACTCTGTGCTAAGCAGTACTCTTCATGTGGAAGAAGAACAGCACTGAATAAAATAGACACCACTCCTGCCCCTAGGTAGCTTACATTCAAGTGGAGGGAGCAGGTGGTAAACAAATGAATACTGTGTATACAATAATACCAGGTGGCCATAAGTGCTTTGTAGAAAAATAAAGCAGTGTAAGGAAAGAGAAGGTAAAAAGAATTGGGCAGTTTTAGTTACTAGGTAACAACTTCAATTCGATGGGAAGATTATAGGAAGAAAATGCAATTCAGTGATATTTGAACAGAGACCTCACTGGCATGAGGGAGGTAGCCATCCGAATGTCTGGAGGAAGAGTAATCCAGCCAGAGATAGCAGTACATTCAAAGGCAGTAAGGAGGAAAACATTCTGGTTGTGTTTAAGGAACAGTGTGGCTAACACGGACTAAGGAGGAGAGGGAGAGGAAAAGTCTTCATAGGAGTTGTAGCCTTCATAGGAGTTGTAGGTCAGCGTATATGTGATCTTTAAAGGCTGAGATGGTGAAATAAACTAGGAAGTGAGTGTTGATAGAATGAGTATAGAAGAGGTCTGAGAACCGAGCCCTGGAATCCACCAAAATGTTGAGGTCAGGAGGAGGCCTCTCTAGGAAAGGATACTGAGAAGGAGTGGTCAGTGAGGTAGGAGAAAAACTGAGAAGGTGCAGACTGGAAGCCGAGTAAAGAAAGAAGGCACACGAAAAAGGAAGAACGTATCAGCTGTATCAACTCGGCTGAGAGTTTAAGGAAGAAGAAGACTGGGAGTTGAAACTTTGCATTTGGCCAAGTGCAGGTATTTGATAACTTTGCAAAGAACAGATGCAGTGCAGTGCTGGGCATAGCAGTCTGAGCTAAGGTTGTGAAGACAATGAGGTGGTAAAGGGCAGATACAGTGAGCTTAGACAACACTTAGAGGGAATTTATTCTAAAAGGGATTAGAAAATGGGGCAGCAGCTAGAAAAGCTCATGATATCAAAGGAAGGTTTTCTAAAGACTGGAAGATGTTGCAGCATATAGGCATGTTTGTTGGAAGAATCTAACACAGATTAGGGGAAATGATACTGTAAAAGAAAGAATTGCCAGAGCAAAGTCCTAGTGTGGGAAGAGAGAGGTGAGCCAGTGCACATTTGAATCAATTGAGAGTCAGTGCACACTGGCTGCCAAACAGAGCAGGGATAGTTCTCCCATTGTGCAAAAGTGAATGCACAGATGAAGATGTAGAGCAGTGAGTAGATTCAGTGATGGAATAATAGCAAAGATCTCCTTTGATGATGCGCAGTTTCTTAGTGAGCAAAATAAAAGCAAAGGCTCAGTGACAAATTGGGTGGATGAAATGGAGGCTTGAAGAAAGAGGAAATGATATGAAATAATTCTCTCAATTAGTAAAAGTGTGGCATGACTAGAAAGTGCAAGAAGATTGCTGTCCAGGGCCAACTATCCACTTCTTACCTTCACATTTTTGGTTTGAAGGACATTCATTGCTAAAGGCTTTTTAATTGATATTTTATCTATGAACACAAATGGTTTTAAACAATCATAATTTATTTGACATATATACTTTAATTGATTTATAATAAGTGCATGTATAGAAAAAAGAGCACTGTGAAAACACAGGCAAAAAATAAAGTGCAAAATGCATACAATGTATAACATATAAAACCATGTCTCTCTTTTGATTATTTTTGCCTAATTTTTCTACATCAAGGAGTATAATGTAATTGAAAATCCAAATTCTGAATTTCAAGTCATTAGCCCTGAAAAAATTAGTTTTTAATATGCACACAAAACCCCTTATGTGTTAAAAACTACATTACCTTTCTATTAAGAAAGTAGGAAGAAGTGCCCCAAAGTAGGCTTTATAATAATAATAAGATGTCATGAATTCTCTTCTGAGTAATAACAAAACAATATGCTCCACTAAATTGGTACACTTTGAATATATTAAATTGTGAAATATTTCCAAACAGAATGGCCATCTTAAATTATTTGTATATAACTACTCATTCTGTATGCTTCCAGTAACACTGAATTCTGGAAACCTTCCTTTCCCCTCTGTTTAACCCCTTTTATCCTAGATTTAATCCTTAGAGGCTCCTTAGCACCAAAGCAATAACTGGGAGCCAGCCATAATTCCACTGCTGGTTTCTTAACAAAAGAGCCCTGTATCCATCAGCTTGATATATTGTCTCCAAGATGCTCTGTTGCTCAAAGAGCTTCTCTCAAGTTTAATATGACCCTCACGGGGCAAACGCTCCAAGACAATCTCCTGAATCAACACATCTTGTCCAGTAAATACTAATTCTACACAGCGACTAGATAAAACAGCTATCCCAATCTATAAATTCAAAGGAAGTGGGTTTTTAATAAAATTTCAAATTTAACCTGCTTCAGAAAATCAAATTCATACAAAACATTAAGCAATAAATTAAATCACAGATTGGAATAATTGAGATGGTATAATCTTTTGAATGTATAATTTTATTAAACTTTAAAAATGATATACGCCACTGGACTCTCATCTATATGAAAAACAAAAGAAAACAAAAAACCAAATAGACAATGACTTATACATGTCCTAAACTTCTCTAAGAAAACAAAACAAAATAAAACAAACGAAAAAATATAAAATGATTTATTTACACATGTCCTAAACCTTTGCTCCCTGCAGATTTATAAAACTCTGGGGGTGAGCTCTCAAAGGCAAAAACAGAGGCTTTACAAATGTAGTTGGTGGCTACCAAGTCTGTGGGGACAAGAAGAAGAATATTTTAGGGAGAAAATGAATTCACTGTGCTTTTCATATGCACTGAATTCTTTCTCAGGACATCCCACCAACATGTTACTTTTGAGGTGTGTTTTGTTTTTTGCCTGTGTGTGTGCATTTCAAAATAGTGAAATAAAATGCTGCATTAAAATATCAAATAAACCTGTAATATTTTGTATCAAATTGAATTCTATAATACAAGATACTGAATACCACTCTGCACAAGGTTCTTGTTAGAGGCAGGGAAAGGGCAGAATAGTTAGAAGGAGGAATAAAATAATCTACTTCATGTTTAACAGATTAGACCTGACTCAAATAACTGTATCACCAAAAAAAGAGTACTCAGCACAAAAGAGGTATAAAAGCTATGGGGGACTCGGAAGTTAGAAACTCACTTCGAGGGATGCACTGGGCCTTGTCTTTCAGAGATCCCTGGCTTGCAGAAGCACTGCCCTGGGGGTACTATCAGTTGTTCATCCAGGTTAATGATGTTCTCAGCCTCATTCCCTAGGGCTCCCACCAACTCTTCCTGTGCTCATTCCATTTAGATGTGGTGCTTCTTGCTAATTCACTAGGAATCTGACTCTAGCCTACCCCAAATTATCCCCTCACTTCAGGGATTACATTTTTGGCATTCTCATTTAGGCTTCTCTGTTAACATTAGAGAAACTGCGGCCTTTTACCTATATGCTCCATCGCTGAATAGCCTGGCACATATTCAAAATCCTTGGATTACACATTTCTTCATCATTTTCCGAACTAGCTACATATGAGCAAGGGTTTTAAATTCTACTTTCCAGAATGGAAAATTAAAGTTCAGACACATATATTGAGTCATTGAGTCATGAACAAATTGAAAACAGAAGGCAAGACTCGATTTCCAGTCACTAAACCATATGTCATTTAAAAAGATATTAATTATGAGGAATATGCAGATGTGCTAACAAATGGACAGTCAACCTTGAACACAAGGATGCACAAACAGAGCAGCATTAAATAGTGACAAGTAGGTTAAAATAGATTTCATGTTCACAAAACAGTCTTTCACCAGAGCGAACTTTTTGAAAGCATACTGTGTACAAGGTTATTTAACATAATTATTTCTAATCCTCAGAATTACACTCCAAAATTGTAGTGTTTTCTCTTTGTAGGATATACGGAATAAGGTGAGGCTCAGAGAGAAGTTAAATATTTTATTTCAAATCGCAGAACTGATGTAACTGGCACACTGAGGATTCTAACATGGGCCGTTTAAGTTCAAAGGCAGTGTGCTCTTAATTTTACACCCTGAAACAGCCTGCTATAGTAAATGATTTATAATATAGAATAACTATTAAATATATTAAATCTATATAAAAGCAAACCATTTACAATATTAAATAAACAAATTGCAATAAATGTTGGATTTATTTTCTGTCCAGGTCATATTCTTAAACAGTACCTGCCGGTCTAATTTCTTTATCATAGCAGGGATTCCCATCCTTCCACAAGGTATCACACACAGAACTACTAGTATGAATTTGCCACATCTCCAGAATTAGTCAACATCCACAGAAATTCAATGAAATGTAAAATGGAGAAGTCTTCATGTTAGCGAGAGAAAAAGTATATTTTAAAAATTGTGTTTTCGTAGGTATGTCATGGATCTGATATTTGACCATAGAATATTCAAAAATAAAACAACAGAATCTTAAAATCAGAAGGCAGAAAACTTAAAAGTCACCAACTTTATCCTCTCACCAAATAAGGAATCCTTACCTAGAACATCCCAGACAGGTGACCCCAGGCCTCTGCTTGTGCCTTACCAGTGACAGGAAAATAGTCACTTGGCAAGTTGTCCCATCACATTATTGAATAGTCTTTATTATTGGAAAGCTCTTTCTGATGTAGAACAAAGAATTGTATGGGTTCTACAAAACTTAGGGCAAATATAACCTTTTGTTCACATTGAGACATTCTGAGTGAAATGGGGCACTCTAAGTAATTAATAGGAGTGAACTGAGCTGCAGCAGGCATAAACTGGGACTATGTTGGGCAAAAGGTGCATATGGTTGGTCATGCTAACAACACTGAACTCCTTAGAACCTTACCTCTAATCCCTGAGAGCAAGCTTCTGGTACCATTCGTGGGCTAGAACCTCAGGTATTTTTAAGCATTTGCCTTCCTTTCCACTAAATTTCCCCATTTCAGGTTAAATATCTCTGTTCTCTCCAACTAGTTTCCATATAGTATGTTTTCTCAACCATCTTCTAGCCTTGTTAACTGATTTGGATGTGTTCCAGTTTGAGAATGCCTTTTAAACTTACACTCCTTGTGCGTTTGGGCCACAGCCCAACACAGGAAGACACTGACTTTCCTTTCTTCAAGTGATGCTGCTGAAACTTCACTGAGCATCTTAATTTTGGCCTGCTTAATATTGGAGTTCATCAAGTTCATTCATATCAGCTATGTAGCTGACTCAAAATGGTCATATAGATAGCTGACCATACCAGATTAATTATTTTCTAATGTATACATAGTCTTAAAGGACTGTTAAAGGAGCAAAGTAATTAAAGAGATACCATGGTGCCCAACACAGTGCTTTGTCTAGGAAAGATCCTATAAAAACTGGATGAATGGATGGATGAATCAATGGTTGGAAAGATGGATGAGTTGATGGGGGAAAGATGGATGAGTTGATGGGGGAAAGATCTGCAGAGAAAATTATTTCTCTCATTCTCCCAACAATTGTTAGAATCCCGAACATATTTTCTGTTTACAAATAAATTACAAAAAAATGTGAAAAATATTTTTAACATAAATGAGATTAATTGCTTGGAGGTATTATCAAATGAAATCTGAAATACTACTTTAGAGTACATTCATTTTATCATTCGTTTCTCTCAATGTTCTTATTTCACAGATATAAAAACTGAGTTTAGAAAAGGCTAAGCAACATGTCTCAATGAATAGTAGATAGAAACCTGTGGTTTCATACATGTCCCTCTTGTTTTCAAGACCATAGTTCACCTCTCAAAACCCTGTTAAATTTTAAATTTAAGTCTAATTATTGCTTTGTCCCATGATAAACCAAGGTAATGATAACATAAACCATTTGAGAGCAGATATGCTTTTTATTTATCTCTGTAAACTTCAGAGCACTTAACAAATTTTGAGAGTTTAGTATTGCTCATGAAATACTTATTAAACAAATGATAAAATTCAGTTCTTGGAGAACTGAACAGAACTCTTTTAAAAGTACTATCTGTATTTTCCTAAGTACAAATATATTTATGATATAAACTTTAAAGATTATAAAACAAATGAAGAAAACAATGATCCATAATTACACTACCCAGAGATAGCCACGGTAAAATTATTATAGATAATCTTTCCTGTCTTTTTTCTATACAAATATATGTGCACATAATTAAGAAAAACATTAAGATGAATACTTACATATTATTTAGTAAACTTTATTTGCTTTACAATATATGCCAGTCAGTATTTTTGGTAGCATAACTTTTCAAATAATTGCATGTACTATTTTTATAGATGTGGAACATTCACTTAACAAAGCTGACATTGATGGATACAGAATGATGCCATCTTTAGGGACACTTTTTAGAGTTATCGGGTAAACGTGGATGAATACTCTACTATTTCAGATATTAGTTGACTAATTGTTTTCCAGAACATTGAATTTATACTACCATCACTAAGATATGAGTGGTCCACTTCCCAGTATCCCCATCAAAATGAGTATTTTATATAATGCCTATATATATCTATATATACATATATAATAATAATACAAGTATATCATTAAATATATTATATATCTACATGTCATATAATTTGTATATAATTACATATGACTGATATAATGTATGTGTGTGTATATATATAATAATTCATTAACTCAGCAGCTATTTAAAAGTCATCTATTATATGCCTAGCACTATTCCATAACCTGGGAATATAGTAATGAACAAATTAAAATGGTTTTTATTAAGAGGGGTGAGATGAAAGACAAAAAAAGATAAAGGCAAAACTATAGAGACGATAAAAAGTGATCAGAGTTTGCCAGGGGTTGGGGGAGGGCTGTATGAATGAATAGATGGAACACGGAGGCTTTTCAGAGCAGTGAAGCTACTTCGTATGACACTATAATGGTAGGTACATGTCATTATATATTAGCCTAAAGCCATAGGATGTACAACACCAAGAGCAAATCTTAGTGTATACTATGGACTTTGGGTAATAAAAACATGTCAGTGCAGGTCCACTCTGTGGAAGAGGATGATAATGGGTAAGGGTATACACGTGTGGAGGCAAGGATAAATGGGAACTCTGCACCTTCTGCCCGATGTTGCTGTGAACCTAAAGCTGCTCTTAAAAATAAAGTCTACTAACATTTAATGAGAAAAAAAGAAGCATTTCTAATATAAGGGCATTGAGAGTGATGAGGGAGGGAGTGGAGCAAAGTTAGCATGTTAGATGCGATAGGCAGGGAAGGCCTCTCTGATGAGGTTTTATCTGAGTTGAGATTTGCAAGTCACTGGGAGAAGCACAAATGAAGCAGACCCAAGGCAGAAGCCTCATTGACGTGAGTCTGGAAAGTATTGTTCATAGAGGATTTGATGATGGAACAGATGTAGGGATGTAGAGAATGAAAGAAGGATGCTTGACTCCTAAGCTTCTGGTCTAAGGGAGGGACACTTGGTGTAGGAAGAAAAAAAATTTGTTGGTTCTGGATTGCCTAAGATATTTTTAGAAGGCCATTGGCTACGGGGGACTGGAGTTCACGTGTTTAGGCCTGAGCATATATACATAAGGAAGGTGTCAGTCTATAGATAGCACTGAAAACCAAAAGACTATGATTGAAATATTTACAACATGCTTATTGGCCATTTACCATTTCTTAATTTCTAGAATGCTTGTTCATGAATCTTTTCCAATGAAAACTTTTTTACCTTTGATAAGCTTTTTATTATATTAGATAATCCTGAACATTTCACACTTTTGTCACTCTCCTTTACGTTCAATTAGCACTTTTTACATTTTTAACTTAATTAGCTGATTAGCAGCTAATTAATGTCTTTATTGTAATGTCTTTATTTAGAGTTTATTTTGATTAAATCACAGAAGAGGCAGATCTGTGTATTGGTTAAGAGTCAACTTATCTGGGTTCAAATCCTGATTGTGCTACTTACTGAGCAAGTACCAAAATCTCTATGTGCCTCAGTTTCTTCATCAACGAAAGATTAAGATGGTATATATTTCATAGAATGTGGTTGGGAGGATTAAATAAGTTAATGTATCAAGTGGTTACACAATATAATATATACCTAATATAATAAAGTACACATCATAAGTACTATATAAGTGTTTGCTATTGTTATGATCTTTATCTTACCCCCAATGTCTATCACATGATCCTGTCATATCATTACTCACACCATAACTACAATCATGCTTTACTCATTTATTATTTCTTAGTAACATCAATCAAAGTATCTTCTTAAGTATCACTAAGTCATTTAATGTATCCCAAAAAACTATGAACATTTGTTCATAGTTCCTTTTAAGTTACTTGAAGATAAGCACTGTACATTCAGATTTATTGTTTCTCTCTGTAATTTTCTTACCCATCCTTGATGACTTCATAATTGAGATCGCTCTGGATACATTATTTGTAATAATAATATTTATGAAATTACAAAGTCTGATCCTATAATATTTTGTAACCACTTAAAAAATTCACAAGGTTTAGAAAAAGTATATTCTGCTTATACCCAATACAGAGCTTAAATTACCCAGCCATCTTAGTTTTAATCACTTAAGAACAATTTTTTTCTTAATTTTTTAATTTTTTTTTAATTTGTGGCATATAGGAGGTATATTTATTGGGGCACATGAGATGTTTTGATACAGGCATGCAATGTGAAACAAGCACATCATGGAGAATGGGGTATCCATCCCCTCAAGCATTTATCCTTTGAGTTACAAACAATCTAATTACATTTTTTAAGTTATTTAAAAATATATGCTTAAGTTATTATTGACTATAATCACCTTATTGTGCTATCAAATAGTAGGTCTTATTCATTCATTCTATTTTTTTAACCCATTAAGCATCCCCTTCTCTCCCCAACCCTCCACTACTCTTCCCAGCCTCTGGTAACCATCCTTCTACTCTCTAAACCCATGAGTTCAATTGCTTTGATTTTTAGATCCCACAGATAAGTGAGAACATGCCACATCTGTCTTTCTGTGCCAGGTTATTTCATCTAATGTAATAATCTCCAGTTCCATCCAAATTCTTGCAAATGACTGGATCTCATTCTTTTCTACGGCTGAATAGTACTCCATTGTATATATGTACCACATTTTGTTTATCCATCCATCTGCTGATGGATGCAACTTAGGTTGCTTCCAAATCTTGGCTATTGTAAACAGTGCTGAAACAAACATAGGAATGAAGATATTTCTTCAACATACTGATTTCCTTTCTTTTGGGTGTATGCCCAGCAATGGGATTGCTGAGTCATATGGTAGCTCAATTTTAGTTTTTTGAGAAACCTCAAAATGGTTCTCCATAGTGGTTGTACTAATTTACATTCCTACCAGCAGGGTACAAGGGTTCCCTTTCTCCACATCCTTGACAGCTTTTGTTATTTATTGCCTGTTTTTTGGACATAAGCCATTTTAACTGGGGTGAGATGAAATCTCATTATAGTTTTGATTTGCATTTCTCTGATAATTGATGATGCTGAGCACCTTTTCATATGACTGCCATTTGTATGTCTTCTTTTGAGAAATGTCTATTCAAATATTTTGCTGATTTTTTGATTGGATTATTAGGTTTTTTCCTATAGAGTTGTTATATATTCTGGTGATTAATCCCTTGTAAGAGGGATAGTTGGCAAATACTTTCTTCCATTCTGTGGGGTGTTCCTTCACTTCGTTGATTGCATCCTTTGCTGTACAGAAGATTTTTAACTTATGTGATCCCATTTGCCTATGTTTGCCTTGGTTGCCTGTGCTTGTGGGATATTGCTCAAGAAATCTTTGCCCAGACCTATGTCCTATAGATTTTCCCCAATGTTTTCTTGTAGGAACTTGATAGTTTGAAGTCTTCGACTTAAGTTTTTAACCAATTTTGATTTTATTTTTGTACATGGTGAGAGATAGGGGTCTAATTTTATTCTTTAAAAAAATTTCTAAGTATTTTTGTGGTAGGTAGTAGGTATATATATATATAAATCTATATATAAATATATATAGATTTATATATATAAATCTATATATATAAATATATATAGATTTATATATATAAATCTATATATAAATATATTTATATATATAAATCTATATATAAATATATTTATATATATAAATCTATATAAATATATATATATTTATATATATAAATTTATATATCTATATTTTATATATATATTATATATATTTATAAATATATAAATATATATATTTATAAATATATATAATATATATATTTATATATATAAATCTATTTATATATAAATCTATATATAAAAATATATTTATATCTATTTATATATATAAATCTATATATAAAAATATATTTATATATATAAATCTATATATATTTATATATAGATTTATATATATAAATCTATATATATTTATATAGATTTATATATATAAATCTATATATATTTATATATAGATTTATATATATAAATCTATATATTTATATATAGATTTATATATATAGATTTATATATAAATATATATATTTATATATATATAAAGTACATTAGATGTTTTCATACAGATATGCAATGTGAACTAGTCACACGATGGAGAATGGGGTATCCATCCCCTCAAGCATTTATCCTTTGAGTTACGAACATTTCAATTACTTTTTAAAAAACTTTTATTTTAGGTTCAGGGGTACATGTGCAGGTTTGTTATGTAGGTAAACTGAAGTCATGGAGGTTTAGTGTACAGATTATTTCATCACCCAGGTAATAAGCTTAGTACCCAAAGGTTATTTTTTCTGTTCCTCTCCATCTTCCCACCCTTCACCCTCGAGTAGGCCCTGTGTCTGTTTTTCCCTTCTTTGTGTTCATGAATTCTCATGTAGCTCTCACCTTTTGAATGCATCTCCATTTTTCTCATTTGGCCTTGCAGCCATGCCATGAATTAGATGATGTGAGTATTGCATTCCTCCTACAGTTCTTTGTGATTGTGCTAAGTGCCAGGCTGGGATTCAAACATGAGAATTTTGATTCAAAACCTCATCCTCTTTCCTGTTTACTATGCAATCTCCAAGCTATAAATATGGAAATACAGAAAGATTAAACATTTGTGATAAAATTGTGCTGTCATTTTTATATTGCCTGAAAAACTGATCTACCCATCCTCCTTTACTCCCTTGCCAGGCATCGTGCCAGGTGATGGGTGCATAATGAAGAACAAACTAGCCAGAGTCACACCATTATGGGCATGAGAATATTGTCAAGTGGAGCAAGACTGGCATCAAACAAATAGAAAGCAATATGCAGTTAAAATGTACACAGAGTGCTATGAGGGAGAACAGAGGTGCTAAGAGGTATCATTAAAGGGGGCCGACTTAATTTTGGTTGAAAGAAAAAAGGCTTTCTAAGGAAGTGGTATTTAAGTTTGGACCTGTTAAATGACCAAGACTTTGCTGACCTGTTATGGGCCGGAAGCTCTATGGTGATCTCACTGTTTGGGGAATTAAAAGCAAGGCAGCAAGGGTGGGAGACACTGGTCTTGTAGGACAGATAAAGAGTCTGAAATGTATACGAAGGAGATGGGGAATCACTAATTCCATCAATATTTTAAGCACAGAAACTACAATTGTTGTTTAGTTTGAAAACATTGAGGGACAGATGGTGGTGGCTACTCCCTGGTAAATGGACTGGACTGGATACTGGAAAGGAATGAATGGATTTATCATCTTATTGATATACTTTGATTCCAGTTTTTTTTTTCCATAAAAGTTGAGTGCAGAATGTGAAAAACAATCCAATTACTAAGTATTTCTGGCTACTTGATTCCATTACACTCACTTCTGGGAGCTCATTCTTATATGGATCAATAAGGAATCTGCATTCATGTCATTAGAATGCCAGAAAGAGATGGGGAAAACTATAGATATCCTTTATAATTTATTAACCTGCATAATTACCAAAATATTTTTAAAAACATTTAATATAAAACTCAAGAAAACAAAGCTGAATAATGAAGGAAAAAGATCAGTGAACTGTACCACAAAACCTCTACTAAGGTTAGCCATTGTCAAGCAACAGGCTTTTTTTTTTTTTTTGAGACAGAGTCTCGCTCTGTCACCCAGGCTGGAGTGCAGTGGTGCAATTTCTGCTCACTGCAACCTCCGCCTCCTAGGCTCGAGCGATTCTTCTGCCTCAGCCTCCTGAGTAGCAACAGACTTTTTTTTTCTGAGATTCACGGGAGCCAAAAAGCAAAACAGAAAAGAAATGTCATGAGTTACCAATCAATACATCTTCTTAAAAAGTTCTTTTTTGTTGTTTTTCCAAGAAGTTTTCATTTTATGGGAATGAATTTGGTCTAAAATGGACTCTTCTTATATAATAAAACAATTTGCATTTTTGTAAAACGAGAGAATCACAGTAAATCAATTAACTTTTCTGATTTCTAAAAATAACTATGTACAGTAATCCCACCAAATAAGGAATATGCAATTTTGTACTTAAAAGTAACAGCCAACTTTAACAACATTGACATAGTTGTCTTACATCATTATTTATAAACACATTTAAATTTATTGTCCTAGTTTTTGTTAAGAGCAACCCTTTCTCCCCCTAGAAGGTGAAACCAAGCTCTAAGTACCTTGATCTATCCAATATCTCCTTAGGGAATTCTTAAGTAGCCAGCCAGAACATGCAGTAAGTGCAGTTATGAACATCACCACAATGGTGGCCAGGGCCTTCAGTTCCATCAGGGAATGCACACCATCTGCTCCAAAAGCCTGTTTTGCACAGGACCTAGAGTTATGCCTGGTGGCTAGAAAGAGCTCAGCAACTGCTTTTGGATGAATGAAATTTGAACAAAGTTAAAAGTTTTGGTAAAGAGTCTTTATGTTAATTGAGTTGTTTATTAAACAACTCAACAACTTTAATGAATGACTTTGGTTAATTGCCCCTTGAACAATGCTAACATCTTGATATTCATTTGTAAACAAAAGCACACTACAATGTCAGAGTTAATGCTGGGCAGTTATTGTACACCAGGCAATGGACTAAATGCTTTGTATGTATCATCACACTGAATCCTCCTAATAGTCCTAGGTGTGAAGTAGGTGGGTCAAGGAATCTGAAGCTTCATAACATAAATGACTTGCACAAGACCACACAAGTAATGAGGGGTTTGTGCTGCTGTTTGAATCTAGCAACTGTCTCCAAAGTTCAAGTTCCTGTTATTTTAAACAATGTTGTTTAAAATGAGCCAAACCAGACCTTTGCCCTTCCTCACAGACATAAAAGGTAGCTAGCCTCCTTTCCCTACCTCTTCCCCATCCAACACACAGGAACCTAAAGAACTAACTTGGAGAGCGGATACTGTTGGTAGAATCTAACAGCTCAGTGTTTTGAAAGAATGCAAGATTTTTTGAAGTTTTAAACAAATGTGTCATTTAAATTTTGAGGAGGATTTTTTGGAGTAGAGGTTTGAAGAAATTGTCTCTGTCTTTCTTAGTCTGTTACTCTCTCTTTCTCTCTGTTTAGTAACTTTTTTCTCTTTTACTTGTCAAGACACCCTTGGCTCTGAGAAAGGACTCTAGAGAAAAATAAAGAAACAAGAGTTCAGACATTGTGGAAGTCAGTGTGGTGATTCCTCAGGGATCTAGAACTAGAAATACTATTTGACCCAGCCATCCCATTACTGGGTATATACCCAAAGGACTATAAATCATGCTGCTATAAAGACACATGCACACATATGTTTATTGCGGCACTATTCACAATAGCAAAGACTTGGAACCAACCCAAATGTCCAACAATGATAGACTGGATTAAGAAAATGTGGCACATATACACCATGGAATACTATGCAGCCATAAAAAATGATGAGTTCATGTCCTTTGTAGGGACATGGATGAAATTGGAAATCATCATTCTCAGTAAACTATCGCAACAACAAAAAACCAAACCGCATATTCTCACTCATAGGTGGGAACTGAATAATGAGAACACATGGACACAGGAAGGGGAACATCACACTCTGGGGACTGTTGTGGGGTGGGGGGAGTGGGGAGGGATAGCATTAGGAGATACACCTAATGCTAAATGACGAGTTAATGGGTATAGCACACCAGCATGGCACATGTATACATGTGTAACAAACCTGCACATTGTGCACATGTACCCTGAAACTTAAAGTATAATAATAATAAAATTAAAAAAAAGAAACAAGATGTATAACAAGAGCTATAGGTTTTACAGATCCAACCTAAATAAATGATATTTCTCAAGATTGTCACTAGTGTAGTAGAAGAGTATTTAGGTCAAACTCTGACTAGGAAAGAAACATGTGCAAAAATAAAAAAAATTGTTAAAATGTCATCATTATTTCTTATATTAGTGACAAAATAAAATATTTTAAAGTACATTAGCAAATACAACCTGAAGGCGGTACAACATTTATCTTGGTCTTTCACGTACATATTTAGGTTTATTGTTCTGAGGGAACTGAAAACTTCTCCAACATTTCACGGAGAAATGGTAAGAATATATCAGTCAAAATTCGTGCAAATATTTGTCAAAAATTATATAAAACCCAATGGGCAGATTTCACCTAGCTCCAGTAATTATTCTTCATGAAATGAAAAATGGTTCCCATGTTCACTAAGAATGCTTTAATTAGAATGGAAAAGAAGCAAGAATATCCCCAGTTACGGTATATAATAGGAGTAATATAGAAAGGGGGGCAGAGGTGGGTCAAGGGCACCAGAATAAAAAGACACCACTGAATACTAATTGCTGTTGACCATTTTGAGAAATAAAAGATTCCACTTCACATTAGCATCCATAGGACCAAGGTAACACACCTCCACCTCCACCTCTCTTTGTGGTTTAAGATTAAAGAATTGCTTAAAATTGCTCTGCAAGACAATTTCAGTGAATTTGTTAACCAAGAAACATCAGACAGACTGAAGTCATCCTCTGTTAATTTTGAAATACCCCAAAGCTGTGAATGATGTAGCTCACTGTGCTCAGAGAAAAATAGCGATTTTGAATTTCATTAGATACATTATTTGTTCAACTAGAATGTAGAACTGTCACTTTGTCAGACTAATTAGAGGCCCTGAAGTTGGTGGTCATAATGCCCAGAAGAATTTTTTTTTTTGTTATGTCTCAAACCACCAACCAAATTTTTTTCCTTTTCCTTACAGAGACTTCCTACATTTAGACACTCTAGTTAAGCCTTTGCTTTTGACATTTGAATTCGTCTTAGTATTCCTAAGAGCATTTCTTAGCATTCCTATTATTTTGAATACGATCATATTCATCCAATTAGTTTCTAGGCAGCATAGATTAAATTCTTTTTCCTTGAGTACCTGATTGCTTGAGCCTTTTGTTTAAAGCATATCTTCAATTGGAAAAATAATTTAAAATATATACAACAATACTGTTCAATTAATTCTATTTTATTTTTGATTCTAATATTGCTCATTGACTTCATTTAAAATAATTCACTGAAGAATTTAGCCTTTGTGAAATTAAAAATTGATATGCTTAGCAAGGTTAACAATAAATAAATTCAAGCTCAAGTCAAAGCCACTCTTTTCAGGAAGACTGCATTAAATTATCCCTTGTTGAATGTATCCAACAAGAAAAATAGCAAAATAAATTACTGAGGGGCTGGGTACAGTGGCTCACACCTATAATCCCAGTATTTTGGGAGGCTGAGATGGGCAGATTGCTTGAGCCCGGGAGTTTGAGACCAGTCTGAATAACATAGTGAAACCCTATCGCTACAAAAAAAAAAAAAAAAAAATACAAAATTAGCTGGACGTGGTGGTGCATGCCTGTATTGCCAGCTACTCAGGATGCTAAGGTGGGACAATTGCTTGAGCCCAGGAGATTGAGGCTGCGGAGAGCTGTGACTGTGCCACTACACTCTAGCCAGGGTGTCAAAGTGAGAGCCTTTCTCAAAAACAAAACAAAAAGTGACTGAGGTCGTGTAGAAAATAAACCATTATATTTTAGAGTCGGACTCTTCCTCTATGGTGCCACTGAATCCACTATTCTAAGATACAATCAAATACCAAGAAATTAAGTGATCTTTGAATAGTGGAAAAAATTTTAGTCATTTAATGATTGAAGAATCAGAGCAGATTGGTTATAAAAGTCATTGTAACAATGGGATTGGATATAATATTCAAGTTTATTAATTAAATTACTCAAATACTAACTAGATCTAGCATTAAAATACTTAAATGTGGGGTGTCTGCTATGGTCTATGTCCCTCCTATAATTCTTATGTTGAAATTCTCACCGCCAAGGAGATAATATTAGGAGATGGAGCCTTGGGAGGTGATCAGGTTATGATATTGTAGCCCTCATGAATGCGGTTAGTGCCCTTGTAATAGAGACCCAAGGGAGACTTCTCACCCCTTCTGCCATGTGAAGTTAGAGTAAAGAAAATGACTGTCTATGAAGAAGAGCCTTCACTAGACACTGAATCTGTCAGCACCTTGATCCTGGACTTCCCAGCCTCCAGAACTGTGTGAAATACATTTCTGTTGCTTGTAAGGCACCTAGTCGATAGTATTTTGTTGTAGCAGCCTAAACGGACAAGACAGCATCCCTTACCTCAACACGCCATTAATTTCACATTATCTATTAGTAAGAATAAAACAATAGTCATCGGCAGAATTTAAACTGCTGAAAGACTTCTAAGAACTGATTTCACCTTATAAGTAGTAGAGTTAGAATCAACATTTGAGAATAAAAATTATGATGTTCATTTTACCACAGCAATGATCAATAATTATATGAAGAAAATTTGTAATCAGGCTATCAGTGATAGTTATTTGTTTCTAGTAATTTAGTCACAAAATTATTATCCAGTATAGCATTGGCATCAGAAAGCATATGGGATTAATATCAAGGAATTTTGTCACTTTTAGGTTTATGAACCTAGGGGGATTTAGAAGTCTAAAACAAATGTATTCATATTAATAACGCTTCTTTTATTTTTATATTGCATAAATTGGAATATTTATTTGTGAAGAAAAATATGGTAATCAATACATAGCTTTGCCCAGAAGAAGAAAGCATGAATCACCCCCAATTCCCAAGAATTTTCAATTGGTTATTTAAAAAATGATTATTAGATATATTGCACAGACATTATAGGGTCCTTCTCCTTAAAATTTTAATTCTAATACTTCCTATACTTCAGGAATCAGCAGCCATTAAATAATGGAGTTCTAATTTGTTGCTGCCTAATCTTCTCACATAGGGATGGAAACAACTGTGCAACGTAACAACTACTATGTGTACTGCATCACGTTGTATCTATTGCAGGCATCATCATAATTAAGTTCTCAGTGTCAATCCTGTGAGATAGTGCTTATTGTTTACTACCATTTACAGAAGAACAAAGTAAAGCAGAGTCTGATTGTATAACTTGCCGAAGCTCTTACAGCTAGTAGGAGGGGGGAAATTAAGATTTGAACCAAGTCCCACTGATCTTAGGATTCACACTCTTTATGAGCACAATAACATATGAGTGTAGTGTGTAGTATTTGTGTAGGTGTTACAGATAATCAGAGGAGAGATGGAATGTGGCATTTTCATATATATTATTTTTATTCTGCATTGTATTTTCCCTCTCAAGCAACCTATAATTTCATACTTTCTCAGGAAGTAAAACTTTGCAACTGTTATTTTTTTTAAGAAAGTAAGCATTGATAAAAAGCTGAAAGTTAACTTTAGATTATCAAGACTATTTCACTGACCATAAAGTCTAACAACATAAGAAATTTAGGTTTAATTTTTTCTGAGATGGTCTCTCAAATACATTTAAAGATTTCAGAGTAGCCTGCATCCAGTCACTAGTTCTACAATGGAACTGTATCTGGCCATGTCACTGTCAGGCACAGTAACAGAAATTACTGTATGTTTTATTCAAAGCCTATTTTTGTCTCTCTCTCTCTCTTAACTAAAACCCTAATTTAGTTGTTGTTCCCTTAGGTACAAAGTACACAGTTCATAATTCATTTGATATAAAATGTCAGTTTAGATTCTTGCCCTTCTTTGATAAATGAGAAAAAAACATGTACATTTCAATTTCCTCAATGCCAGAACTACCGGGAACAACCCCCTGTTGTGTTTCTCAAAGACCTTTGTGTTCAATTAAACATCAAGATTCAGAAACTGTGGGGAAGGATATTTCCAAGACAGAGAGAACAAATACATGAGACAGAGGGAGACAGCTAATGCTTTTCCTACTAGTCAGGCGATATCTCCCAAAGAGCATCTTTGATCCTCAAATTAGTCCTCACTTATAATTTAATATGCCACAACCAGTCTGCTGTTTCCTTACACTTAGTTTTAGAGACAGCTGTTGGAATCATCAAAGAAGATAAAAATGTAGATGTTTACAGGTTAATTTTCAACTCAATAGTGATAAGCTTATGTATATTTTGTATTTATACATCATGCTTTATGTCCTTTAAACAAAGAATTGAGCAGCTACCTAATGTGCCAGCTAATCTCAGTGCACACACATTCTTTATTCCTTGTCTAAACCCATTGAGGAAAGTTCTGTAATTATGAAACCCCTTCCCAGATGAGCAAAATGAGGCTTAGAGAGGAGAAAAGTTTCTCAAGGTCACACAATCAGGAAATGAAAATGCTGGGGATAGCAAGTGGTGGATAAGTTGAATTGTGATATTTTGATAGACGCTGTGCTTTACAAATGCACAGTCTAAGATACATGCTTACTTGATTTATAGCATCAACCATGGGAATAAGATTTAAGCTTTTTCCTGTGATCATGCCCTCAACTTCAGATTTTGATGAGGAAAGTATTCCTGCTTTCTTATGGCCCAGAGGTCACACATGGTCATTTTGTGGCCATTCCAGTGAACAATTTTCCCACATACTCACACTGTTCACATGGCTTATTTCTAGAATATTCCACACGTGAATAAGTGTCTTCACCTGACTAGAGTGTTTTTTCAACTGTTCACAGAAAATTGTTTTAGTACAAGAAGAAAAAGATTCTTTCTTTCATTAGTTTTTACAAATATAAGTTTTCTTGCTCTCTTTTAAGAAAGTTTGTTAATTTTTCAAAATTAACACTATTAGATAAATTAAGTCTCTTCACAAGAATGCAAACTATGTACAATCAGAAGATCACAATTTATAATAATTTATAATAGAAGTTCATAGGTAAATATGACAGAAGTTGGGCAAAATACTTGGTGGGCAAGTTAAGTACTTATATCCACACTGGCAAAGGATGGGTCCAACTGGTTGGTTTCTTTGCCTTCTCCACACAGGGTACATACCACATAATATTGCTTCTGCTTAATGCTTTTTTGTAAGGCTGTAAACATGTTTTACCTACATTTTTTTTCTCTTATGACATTATAAACTTTAGAGCATGGGTTATACAGTCACTGAGGACAGTTCTCTAGGCCATCTGCAACAGGATTTAAAAACCTACTAGTTCAACCAACAATACCCTTAAAATTATATTTGACCCTACAATAGAGTCAAGTCACCTCTTCAGATCTGCATTGATTAGTGGGGCATCAAAATCTGTGTTGCTGCTGCCAAGAGAGCATATGAACAGTCAGTAGAAGAAATAGAGTATAGTTCTACAGTCAGTAGAACAATAGAGTATAGTGGCTCAGAACTAGGCTTCTATAGTCAGTCTCTAGTTTTAAATACAGTGTCTGCCTTTTACTAGTAAGATGACCTTTACTAGTTGCAAGCCAATATTGTTTCTTCAACTTCCTCATGTGTAAATAGGGATAGTAATAGCACTTGCCTTACAGGGTTTGTGAGGAGAATAAAATGAGTTAATATATGCAAAACCACACCTGCACCTAGTATTAATAAATGCTATCTTGGTATGAGTGATCACAACATCAAAAATCTCTTTTTAGCAAATAAAAGGTTACATGATCTTAATTTTTCTCTAGATACTGGGCACTATGTCAACCTACTCTGGAGTTGTGTTTGTGAACTCCTAGAAGGAAAAATCTTAGCTATGAGGTCCAATAGACAGCAAACCCTAGAATCCAGGATGAAGATGTAACTGACTTGAGGAAACATATTTCAAAACCGTACAGATGTAGCCACAAGAGGCTCATTAAAGAAAATTCCCCAGAGGGGAAAGACTCAGGTTTTAGTTACAAGGAGTTTATTGTAGCAGATGTTCTGTGAAGAAGTTGAAGAGCAGAGGAAATTTAGCTGACAGTGTCTTCACAGTAGGACTGATTAGTGTTCCCCAGTGCATAAAACATCATGCCTGTTGCTTTCTGGTGCC
This sequence comes from Pan paniscus, assembly GCF_029289425.2. Taxonomy (NCBI): domain Eukaryota; kingdom Metazoa; phylum Chordata; class Mammalia; order Primates; family Hominidae; genus Pan; species Pan paniscus. The sequence goes on along the minus strand of NC_073249.2, from coordinate 33,481,785 downwards.
ACAGGTAGAACTCAACATCTGGAATTGGTTATCTTTGGTATCTGTTCCTGGCCCATTCAGGAAGACTGTGAGCAACACGATGGCTTTCTTATATTGGAAAGACCTCTGGCCCTACGAATGTGACTTATATATTCAAAGACCAGTTGAGCATGGAGGCCTATTATACCTATTTTTCCCTGAGTATTTGTCTCAAATATGAATGTGGAATAAAGTCATAGACAAGATCATATATTTTTGCTTTGAAAGTGTTTTAAAGATGGTCTAGCTCAGTGGTCTTCGAACTTGTGAAGGTACCCAGTGACCTGGGAGTTGGTAATGGAATCTCATTAAAACACAGATTGCTTGGCCCCACCCTCAGAATTTCTGGTTAAGTAGGTTGAGAGTAGGGTTTGAGAAGTTGCATTTCAAGCAAATTTCAAGGAATGTTGAAGTTCCTGGTCTGGGATCACACTATAGATACTGCTGATCTAATTCACATCTGCCATTTTAGAGATAAGAGACCAACATCATAGTCAGGTAAAATTACTTAAGTCAGACCAAACAGCTAATTAGCACAAGAGTTATTACTAGAACTCACGGCTCTGAGACCTGAAAATAGTGGAGAAATAGCTCAGAAGATTGTCAAATGAAGTGGCTCTGAGGAGACCCTTCAGAATGGGATCAGCCATTTCACAGTTTTAGAAAATATTATCTCATGTGACATCCAGCTTACTTCTTGAGGTTTCCTAATTTGAGAGCCCAAGCAAAAGCCAAACACATATGTTAAGTTTAGCATTTGGCATGATTTTCAGGAAGTGATGAGACTTCTCTAAATGTTCTCTACTTGTTTTCCTTTCTCTCAAGCATTGTGGCAAATGCTTTTGTTTTCAAGTGGCAGAAAACACAACACATAGAGGCTTAAGCAATGAGATGGGTAGTGGGTTCCTGTAATCAAAAAACAAACAAACAAACAAACAAACAAACAAAAAAACACTCAAGGGAAAGAGCTGGGTTTTGGCAATGCTGGATTCAAAGGATCAAATGACGTCACCAGAATCTAGTCTACCTCCTTCTCTCATACCCACTCTGCTTTCTTCCTTGCTGACTAAATTTCTCAGACTCTTTGAGGGGCAACACGGTTGGCAGCAAATTGAGCTGAATCCCATATTCAAATACAGGGCAAGAGACATGCCTCTGTTTACTGTACTGGTTTACTGCAATTCAGTGGCTTTGATTGGAATGCCTGTCATTCCTGAAAAAAAATCACTGTGGTTAGGAGAATACAGTGTCCTCATTGGTCAGACCTGGTGATGCAGTCAACTTCACACACAGCGCATGTGCATGTTCTGATCTTCAAAGAGCCCAGGGTGCTGAGAGGGAAATTGGAGCCTGTCATCAAAAGAAAGGGTGAAGGTATGCTGGGTGCAAAAATAGCCCCAGGCCACTAGCACTCCACAAGAGCATGATAGTAATCATTACTAATATCCTATTATATGCCTGAGCCAAGGTAAATGGTGAGAGGGATAGAGAAAGAAAAGGGAGACCAGCTGTGACTCCTCTGTCTACCTCCATTCACCCATTCATTTTTTTTTTCATTTTACTTCTTCTTTTTTAAATTTAAATAGAGATGGGGTCTCACTATGTTGCCCAGACTGGTCTCAAACTCCTGAGCTCAATAATCCTCCCACTTCAGCCTCCCAAAGTGCTGGGATTACAAGTGTGAGACACCACACCCAGCCCATTCGTTTTATCTTCCCCATGAATTTATACTCTAGTAGATAAGACATGATACAAGCATACGAAACATTTAAATAAAAATGAAAGATAGTATACATTTGAAAATGGTCATCAAAGTGTAAGAGGGATTAATCTAATAAAGTATATATTAGATACCCTCATGTTTCTAGTTTCATTTGTCCCAATTAATTAACAATCATGAAAAGCATAGTGGTTGTAAGTGAATTTCCCTACTGTTGTCAAAATCTATTCCTCCTTAAGTTTTTAAGTTTTCTTTTAGACTCTGGGGGGTCTATATGCCTTTATAGAGATAGAAAAAGGGATTTTCTTGATGCTGCTGATGAAAAGAGGTTGGAAATATGGTCTCTAAGTATCTAAGACATATTAAGAATTTTCTCACTTTTGTGAGTATTTATATAGGCAGGTAAATGTTCATAGAATTTTATGCAAGTCAGGCATACAGTTTGTCTATGAAAAAATGAGGAACAAGATATTATTTTAAAGAAATAAAGCAAAAATTTCTTTAGGGCACTATAAAAATTCAAATAAAACTTCAAGTTGCTTTTAGACTGCAGTGTCAGTCAGACAGACATGATTTTTTTTTTAAGCTTAAAGTTATGGATAAAGCCGTCTTCGAAGAAAAAAAAAGAAAATGAATTGTACTTACTCTTTTTAAAAATGTGAGTTAGAAAATATCAATGGAACTTAAAGGAACAATATTTCCCACCCCTCTCCCCTGGTAAAAAAGAAAAAGATGTGATTTTATTTTATTTTTTTAAGTCTCTCTCTCTTGCCCCAGGATGCTTTAAAGATAGCACTTAATTGTGTGTGTGGGCGTGTGTATTTCTATATAATCCACATGAGAGTATGCAAATATGGAGAGCTGGCAGCCCTTTGCTGGAGGCTTGTTGAGTCCATAGTAAGCACACTTCAAAGTTCCCTTCCCTCTTCTCCATAGCTCAGAAGTTAGTCTTTTTCTAAGGTGTTTTTATAAGCAGGAAGTTCATTGTCAAGATGGTGAATACAAAAAGTGAAAAAATTGTTCACAAATTATGAAACAGGAATTTATCCCTCTCTTTGGCTTGTGATATGTAATATTACAAACATATACCTCTTCATACATGCACACACACACACACAAAGCAGGTTAAACTATCAATTCCAAAAAAGTAAAGGTAACGCTTTTCAGGAAAGGATTCGAGAGCATGTTTAAGACAGTCATAAATCCTTTGGTTCTATTCTCGTACCTGGGAGAAAGCATGGGTTAAATTAAATGGCCTGGTATGTGTTTTTGAAAGCACACTATTTATTTTATTAAGAATTTAAATACTTTTTATTTGTTGAATTCTCCTACTTTATTACTTTCAATGGGTTGATTTTTCCAGGGAAAAAATAGCAGCACATTTGGAAGATATACACAGAAGTAAAACATTATGCACAACTATTCTAAAGATTCATATGAACTGGATGTAATATAAATTATGTAGGTTTTAATATACTGAAGGTAAAGACAAACCATCTGTTTATGTGGTAGAATGTTGTCGTTTTAAAGAATGCTATTCCTCACCATCCTATATCTTCATTGTGGCTTTTACATTATAAAAAGCAGTTAATCTCATCTTTCCTTCTACCCTCTGAATAAGGTAATATACCATCTTAGCCTATTGTTTATTTCAGCTGCTAACCTACGTTTATTTTTAAAATTTCCATTCCTTTGTACTCTTTCAATTTTTAAGATATCCCATTGCCACCTGCACATTAATGTTTCTATTTATATATTTCAAATAAATCTAAGTGGATACAGAGCAGATGAAAAATGGAAAACACATATTGAGAGGCTCTATATCTGTACTTGGCAAGCAAGCTTTCACATTTTTGAGAACCATTAATTTTATTTTTAAAAAGTAGCATCTTGACATTGTACTAAGTTGATTTTAAAAGGCATAGAGAGTGAGCTGAGATCACGCCACTGCACTCCAGCCTGGGTGACAGAGCGAGACTCCGTCTCAAAAAAACAAGAACAAAAACAAACAAACAAAAGGTATAGAAATATTTTACAATTCTCAGTGCTACAATGCATGAAGAAAGTGCAAGATACAACAGAGTTTGTTTTTGCAATTCTTATTTATTTACTCTTTTGCTCTTTGGTATATTCTTGCTTTTTGAGCCAGTTCTAGTTGCCCCTAATTCTCTTAGAGACCCTGCAAAAAAAAAAAAAAAAAATACCATTCTCCCCCTGGCTGGTTGATAGTGCTACCCACAGTTCATTGCTCTAAGGTCTTAGAAAGAGATTTTGGTTGAAATTTGAAAATAGGAGAGAAAGCTCAGTTCTTTCCTTTAAAAACTGAAGGAGAAAAATAAGTTCACTGAGCAAGTTATGCCACAAATCTCAGACTCAGTCCCTAATCAATTGAAGGGATATAATCAATAATTTCTTTTTTCTTCAGCTGTGGTAATGCTTAACCTAAGATAAGAATTTGGTAGCATTGTCCTGCCTCTCCTACTTGGGTAGGCTGCTCTGAGGGTGGATCATTCTGCCACCTTGGAAGCATGTCTTTTTCCTAAATAGTAGACACTTGCTTTACCTACCTATCTTTTTTTTTTTTTTTTTTTTGAGACAGAGTTTTGCTCTTGTTGCCCAGGCTGGAGTGCAATGGCACAATCTTGGCTCTCTGTAACCTCCGCCTTTCGGGTTCAAGCGATTCTCCTACCCCAGCCTCCCGAGTAGCTGGAATTACAACATGCGCCACCATGCCCGGCTAAGTTTTTGTATTTTTGGTAGCGATGGGGTTTCTCTATGTTGGTCAGGCTGGTCTCGAACTCCCAACCTCAGGTGATCCACCCTCCTTGGCCTTCCGAAGTGCTGGGATTACAGGCGTGAGCCACTGTGCCCAGCCTTACCTACCTATTCTTATCTGACTTGCCAGATTAATAAAAAATTTACATTTACTCTGTATTGCAAAGATGGATAGTTGACTACTCTGTAGTTCAAGGGCAACATTCTGCAGTCGCAGGTAGAATTATACACTCACAAAGAGTCAGCTGTATTTTTTAAACCTGTGATGTCAATTGTGGTTGTCATTATGATTATGTCATTTAATTAAATAATGCTTAAACTGATGAGCACTGTTAACAGAAACCGTTTACTATGAAAATTTACTGCTTTGAAAAACTTTCAGTGAGGACTTAATAAAACAATACTGTGAAATTCGTTCAGGAAAAATAACTAAAAGACTTAGGATATTACAAAAGCCTGAAAAATTCTATAATTAGATTCTTCCTTAATTATCTCTAAATTTTTGATCTCCTTTTAAAGGAGTTTTCAAAGTGGAAATCAAACTATGCATTATGAATATAGTTTTGGCAGCAAATATGCTGGACTTATAAATACTAAATTAACACTCCAAGAAAACAACTTGGCCCTATATAATAAGATTGTTGGATAAATATATAGATAAATATATTTATGTGTTCTAAATTAAAGTTGTGTTTAATATATATTTAAATTTTTGAATGTTCTGTTTTAATCATTATTTTCAGTTAAGTGTTCAACCACCAGTCACAATAGATAAGTTAATTGAAAATGGTGGTTACAGTGGAAACTACTAGAAGGGGAACAGTGGGGGAACAGTGGGAGAAAGCAAAGAACTGAAAACTATTAGGTGCTCTGCTCACTACCTGGGCAATAGGATCAATCATACCTGAAACCTCAGCATCATACAATATATCCATGTGACAAGCCTGCACGTGTACCCCCCTAAACATAATATAAAAGATGGAATTATTTAAAAATAAAAAATAAAATGGTAGGTAAAATAGACAATTAAACACACACACAAATTTATAAACATACCTCCAGAGGGTCCTATATTATGTATTTTTACACTGTTATGGTAATCTTAACAGGACTAAAAATGATTTTAGGATGAATTAAACCCTAAATGTTGAATTTAATTCTGGAAAATGTTTATCCAAGTAAAAGACACAGCAATAGCAAAATATAACTTTCAGGATTATTTTCCAAGTTATCACTGCCACAAAGGGCTCTGGTAATTTATTCAGCAAATAGTTTATGCCAGACACTGGAGCTACAGAAAATATTCAAATTACACACAGTTTCTACTCTCACAGTTCAAAGTTACAAGCAGAAATCAGAATACCCAAGGCCTAGATTTGAGAAATAGCTAAGATATTTTTTTAAATCACCTACTTATAAGAAGAGATCAGAATTTTCCCTCCAATAGGGAGCTACAAACATTTTAAACAAGAATCTATTGATATACATTTCTTGATCTTTATACTGAAATAAAACGTCAAAATTAATTGTCATGTAAGGAAAGATTTTTTTATATCTTCTTCAAGGAAAAATTTAGTAAACAGCTTTCTTCATTTTTTTTGGTGCTAGTACACCATTATTTCAAAAGCAGAACTAATTTAAAAGAAAAATTATGTATCTGTAATACTTGCATATATGTGTTTGTACATATACACACATACATACACAATCTAAAAACCAATCACTTAGACATTTATGGAAGATTGACAAATTATCAGACTCCAGTAAATCATACATTCCAGCATACATGCTTTTTGACTTGGGCAAGAAATTTGCTTTGGACAGTTTGAGGGAAGCAAAGGTTTTCAGGGTTTGTACACTAGGGCTTGACTCTTGAAACCCTGAGTTTCTTTCTGGGAATTCTGAAGAAGCCCAGTCCAGCCTCCTTAAGCCAGGAGAACCATGCTGACAACTCACACAATCAGGTGAGAAATAATACAGAACGGTTGTTTTAAGTTGCTGACTTCTAGAGTGACTCATTACACAGCAATACCCGAAAAAATATTCCAGTCTCCTAAATTCTAAACACAATGGAATTCAGTAGTTCAAGCTAAAAAAGTTAGTCATTAATATATTATTCCTTTAGTGGTATTATTGGGCAAAAATCATATACTAACATCTTTTAAAAGCAAACATTTTATTTAGTTATTCAAAAGAATATTGGCTGAACAACTAGTAAACTTTCCTATTTAGTGAAAAATGAAAAAAAGTTTGAATTCCAAGATGTAACTTTTAAATATATGTATTTGAGGACAATTAAGAAAACGTGAAAACATCTTAGGATAAAATTTCAAATTACTTGCTTTGGGCTAGCATTAACAATGTAAAAAAAAAAGCATTTGTGAATAAAATATACGATAATAGACATTTTTTAAAAAGTCATAATTATATTTAATAAGTAGCTCTATATAAACACAGAAGAAGAGTTCTATTAAGAAAATATGTGAAATCCCAAGATGACCAATGAGAGCTTGATGTAAAAATCTTCGCAAATTATGATCTGGAGGTCATGGAGGAGGATGCTGAAGGTATTTCAAAAAGAAAATCACTTCCCATGCTTCCTGCTTACTTCATCATCTAATATGCATCACAACCACCCCTTAGCAGGGTTACTGGCCTGGCCATACGTATGTCAACATGTTAAGGGGTAAGTGTAGGAAAGGATAGGGATGTAGCAAGATGAAATTATTCTGGTCTCTGCAGTCTATGTGAAAGACAGGTTTTTTCACTTACTTTTTCTATAGGGCATTTTCCAGGTCCCCAGAAAGAGTCTTAGTAGGAAAATAGAACAAAAGAGGTAGGAAGCACCAAATGTTTACCAAGACAGGCAATGCGCTAAACACATTACATATAATATGTTGTTCAATCCTCCAGTCAGGTGGGAATTACCATCCAGCCTCTTTAATGGATGAGCAAACTGAGGCTCAGTTATATCTGCAGATTTGCTCATAGTCACTCAAGCAGTGAGTGAAAGAGGTGGATTTAAATCCTTGTTTCTAGGACTCCAACGTCTATGCTTTTGCGATGTGCCTAAGTTTTACTTCCTAATGGTTTTCTTTCTTTCTTTCTTTTTTTTCTCATTGATATTTTAGGCGGATAAGTGGGGAGGGGGTTCAGGGGAAGGAGAGAGAGTCGAAAAGACCCTGTAAAACAAACTACTCGCAACCATTTTGCCTTTTTCAATTTTTGGTTCTCTAATAACGCATTTGGGAAAATAAACAGATTTTCTCAAGCCTAGTATTTTACACTGTTTGTAGATTATAATAATTCTCATCAACTTAAAAGTACAAATGACAAATTATTTACTCTCAGAGGAAAATTGGATTAGGTTCACAAACCAGGGTGGCTCCAAGTTCCTTTCACTGTTACAATAAAGCAGTTCAGAAAAAGATAAACAGAATTATTCCTTTTGGAATAATATAAAACTTTCATTAAAAATCTGTTTCTAGCTCGTCAGTATGGAATTTGTCACTAATCATTTTAAACTATGCCCTTTTATGCTTCTTCTGTCTCTTTTAGCTTTCTGAGTAGTTCTTTGATGTAACAAAGACAGTTTCAGACAAGATTTCAGTTCATCTGGAAAAAAAAAGGTTTAAGTCTGGAGGCAAAATGCAGTGTATTTAAAATTTATATACTCTATAATGCCTTTGTTCTGAACTTGAAGATCCTGCAAAACTTCTAAGCTTCTTTGCCTTCCTCCTCTAAGCTCATTTGTTCTTCTTTTGCTTATTATCACGCAACTGTGACTTTAACTGGTGCTTCCATCATTTAACTACATGCAGAGTCATGGCTGACCCTTTCTGATCAATTGCCAATCCATACAGGTTTGACTGATAAAAGAGCCAATTAGATTTAAGCAAATTAAGGGACATCACCAATGTCAACCACTTATTAAACTGAATGCTGAATTCCATGCATACAAAACACTAATGCACTGAGCCCCATTAAGCGTTGAAATCCTAACCCCATTAGTAACTCCAGACCTTGAAGGGGTAAAGGCCATAGGAAAGTTTCATATTTATGGATTAACATTTGGATTCATTTTTATTTTTTTAATTCTTTTCCTAGAACTCTTGAACCTGTACCATAATGCTATTCAAGAGCTCTGATTAAATATATTCTTTATTTCCAAGAATACCTTAGTGCTAAATATGAGCATTATGTTATTACAAACAACCTAAAAATATAGTAATTGTAGAAATACAAAAAACTTGAGTGTGCAGAAGTAGGGAAGGATCTGCTACATAATTGGAAAAAAACAGAGACGCTCCTCCAGTTGTCCAAATAATATTTAAAGTGAATTTTTCAAATAAAAAATGTGTGTTAATTGGGATTTGCCACTGTTCATCTATGTGCCAAGTTATTAGTAGCACCATCTTCTTACTTTAATTTCTTTCTTCAAATAACTTGTGTTTATCATATTCTTAATTATATATTTTTTCTCATCAGAAAAATAGAGGTAGGACTGGCAAATAAGATGTGTCCTAACTACAAATTAAGAGATGATGTATCCTGGTAAAATTCTTTGGAGTATGACCCTTTCACTTCTCCTTTCCAAATTCCTATCTCAACTAAGGATTGTTTATTCTATGCTCACCTGAGAAAAGTAACCACTATAGGGAAGAATAAAAGAATGAAGAGTTGGCATAACTTGAGAATATTTCTCACCTCCAATACACTCACCCTCCTTACAGTTTGAGCTCCCAATTTTATCTACATAACCAGAGCATTCCTACATTGGACAGTGGTGTACAGAGAAGGTCTCTTTCACAGCTGGCTAAAATACAAGGTTGCTGAGGTTGAGATGAGGCCTGGCGGGCCTGAGTAATAATAAGCTTAAAATTTAAAACTAGTCATTAAGCAATCTTGACTAATTTATTCATTCACCAATTATTCATTATGCACCTACCATGTGTCAGGTTTAGTCTAGGTGCTGAAGATAGAAATGTGAGTAAGAAACAGTTCCTACTCTATAGGATCTTATAACCAGTGATTGTGACAGATTAAACAGGCAATTTCAGTATAATGTAACTGTTCTCTGGGATACAGAAAGGCCCTATCTCAGCCTCTGTTGGCAAAAGATGACTTTCTGATGGACCAATATATAGGTTTGAGGCTAAAAAATGAGTAGGATTTGGCCAGATTAAATGGGTAAAGGGGATTTTCCAGGTCATATTTGATAGCAAATATTTTTTTAAATATAAATAAAAATAAATAAAAAGAGCATTTTATTTTGCCCAACTCTTTTCTTATGTTTTAAAACTATGCAAAAGAAGCATAGCTAAGGATATTATCATCACAAATCTTGCATCACCCAGCATTGAAAGATACTAGGAATTCAACATCACCATAAAAGAGATCTAATATTGAAATCAAGGAAATGGCAATAATGATAACAATCCAACTATAATGGAAAAGTAAATAGCATATAGAACCTTCTCTGCCCATAAGTTGGTTTGCCTCCATATATTGGTCCATTTATTATTCATCTCAGAATGAAACACAGTTCACTGGACAAAGGCATGGAAGATTTCTTTAATAACTCTCAGTACTAATTTAATTCTACTTAAACACACATATTCTAGTGAATGCCACATGCTTTTCAGCATGATTTTTATGTGTAAATCAGGATAATATGTTTTCAGATCATTAAGTAAAAGGAAGCATGAACTAAAACCTATTTATTCAATGAGGTATCACCTTTAAACTGCCACAAGGTCATAAAAAAGATAATTTTAAAGCTATAAGTTTCCTAATTGTAATCAACAACAATCTAATGAAAAAAGAAAGTATGTCCTAATGGCCATAATAAACTTTAGCGAATCACCGTCTGTCTTTGAAGACATTTGCTTCCTCTTTGGTGAAGGACTGACTCCCAAATTCTAGATTTCTGAATACATAAAGTGAAGGATTGCATCAGGCCCAGAGAGTGTGGGCCTGCAGTGCATTATGGTAATGACACAGATAAGCATCCACAGAGCAAAGATGAAGATAAGCCTCAGTTAACAGTTCACTCAGTTTGACTGCACCACTATAAAACAATATTTTAGTTTCTTTCTATTTGCATAATATTAACCCTTTTACTGACAGGTATATTCACATAGCGCATATTCAGTTAGCAGTAGGACCTTGCTATTTTTAATTGAATCTTGATATATGTATAAATAACAAATTATTAGACCATACATTCCTAAAAACATAAACAATGAATTAAATTTGCCCTATTTTATGAATATGATATAAATTACTGTAAATCACAAACTATTTAAATCAGTATAAATACCCTAAAATAAACATGCTTATTAAATATTGTATATATCCTGTAGAAAAGGTATTACTATATAACTTAAAACCTCCATTATGGCACTGATTACTCTTTAATTTCTAAATTTGAGTAAAGGATATTGTATTCTAAGGTTTAGAGCCATCACAGTTTTCTATCCTTCCTAGTATGTGTATTGAAGTGAAAAATGAAGATATGAATACCTAAGGTTTATTTTAGCGGGGGGAGTTTGTTTTATTTTGGGTTTCAGTCTCAATTTTTAAATAAATATATCTAAATTCAATTCCCTTTTAAAATTATTGTCTCAATAAATATGATACTAACCTGAGTTGATCAGCCTCAAAAGTTTCTTTTATGCATTCTTTTCTTAAGTAATGTAGCTTCTGACATTTACAGTTTCAAGTATTTTAGTAAACATCAATTCATTAATTTTAATAATGGCATAAAAGGTAGATAATAGTGAGTGGTTTTATGATACAACAAGTAATGAATCTTTTTTGCAGGGGAGCGGTTCCATACAAACTGAAGATTCCCCTTTATTTTTCTCCAGTGATAAGGCACTTTGTGTTCTTATACTCTTCATAACTGGAAGTGGGGTTAACCTGCCCTTCGGATTGCTGATAAAAGATTGTGACATTCTCCCTTAGTTCAGAATATACTCATTCCTGGGAGATGGGCTACAGGGCAGATGCTGGATGTCCTGGGGTCCTTTGCCTTCAGGATTTTCAGAAAACACACATTCTTTAGCACTGAATTGAGAGTCATGCTCTTAACATTTTGAGGCATGCTTTCTCTTCAAGGGCCATCCATGTCAACCCTAGAGGGGTTTTCCTCAGTGGGATTATTTCCCACAACGAGTTAAAACATGGTGAAGCTGAAGGCACATCAAAATAATGGTAATTGTGAATAGGTCGATTTTTATAGAAATATTTAAAATAAAAATATGCAGACTGTATCACATTTCACACATGAATGTGGCCCTGCTGAACTGTAATTATTAGGATCAGGAATTTAAAGGTGTTTTCCAGTAGTGCAAATGGAATTTTCCTATTCTATCATCTGCACCCTGCCCTTTTTGCCTAATGAAGTACTTTAAGTATACAATTGAACTAGTTATTTAGAACACCAGGAATGAGAACCATTTGCAGTAGAAAATGGAAGCTCAAATTGCAAATATAAATTTTGGCTTTAAGTAAAGTCTTGAACAAAAGCATTTCCCAATTTTCTTAACATGCAGAAATCCAGATATATATATGTGTGTGTGTGTATGTGTGTGTGGTATATACACACACATACACACAGTGTGAGATGGATGAAAGCAGTCTCAACAAAACAATAAAAGATCATCAATTAAAGAATCTGAATAAACAAAGCAAAACAACAACTATTAAAAGAACCAGAAATACAATTGAGCCTCTAAGTTCTAAAATAAAATGCCTCTAAAAATAAACAAGGTATTCAATGGAAACTTAATTCTAGGGCATTTATATAAAATTAGATAGCCAACATTTGCATAGACTTACCTCCTGGAGGCATTGCAATTGTTACAGGATCAGTTATCAAACTGCCTTGGCTATTTGAAATATTCACTTGTACAGTATAGTTGGTAAAAGGAACCAGCCCATCGATGAGCACCCAAAGGTTTGTCTCTTCTCCGCTGTACATGACTTTTGTGACATTCAGAAGGGTGTAGTTATTACCTACTGATTAAAAAAGAAAATTATTAAAATAAATACGTATTTAAGAATTCATTCCTGCTATTATTTGAGTATTTTCTTGAGTTTCTAAATATACTGTACCAAATAGGTCTGTAACTTTACCACTCTAAGAGGCATTACACGTGCTTCTATCAATGCACACATTTGGATTTTATTATCGTGTGAACAAAAGTGCTATCTGAGTTGACCTGGCCAATTCATTCATCACGGCAATCGAAATACTTTGATGAATATTCTTAGATAACTGTAGGATAAAGCCATATCACAAGTATCAAGCATATAAGTAAAAATATTCCACAAATGTAGAAATTGATTACTTGATGAGTTGTTTATACTTTTTTGAGGTTTTTTTTCCCAATAAAAATCCCTGAATTTTTTTGGATGTGCAGACAGGAAGAAATAACACATTATTCCTCAAATAGAATTGTTCTGGATATACGTATTATACTCAGACATATTTGTCAGATATTGTATATTTCACAAACTGAGGTGTTTTCTGTTCACTTTGCTTGAAATGTGGGTGGATTTCTTTCTATCTAATGCCCTTTTAAATTTGAATTAGTCAGAATATCTTGAAAAGCAACTGGGGATGGGAGGTACTATATGTCCACTTTGATCAGAAGATCTAATATTTTTAGCTTTATGAGAAAATGCAGAAGCTGTCTAGCTATATAAAAGAATCACTTTTAATACATCCTCACCCTGGTCCCAACACCACGGTCCTTCCAAAGCCTTAGCAAACCCATTCTTAAATCTCATCAGTCCAAAATGCAGGAAAATACTGCTGCCTAGTAACAGTGTTTTATCTCTCTCTCTTACACCATTAGGTTAAATTTCAGGTTAAGAGTAAAAAATTAGGGTTAAAATAAGAAAAGGGCTACAGATGAAAATTGTAACATTTTCTATATTCGATGCTTTCCTGAAAAATTTATGAGACAATTTTTTAAATGCTGCTTAATGTTTGTCACTTTTAGAAATGATACAATAACTCTTAAAAAACAGAAAACTGAATGATTAAGAGTACCACCCAGGCTAGGCAACATAGCAAGTCCTCATCTCTAAAAAAAAAAAAAATTAAAATTAAAAATTATCTGGTCATGATGGTATGAGCCTGTAGTTCTAGCTACTCAGGAGGCTGAGGTGGGAGAATCACTTGAACCCACAAATTTGAGATTACAGTGAACTATAATTGTGTCACTGCACTCCAGCTTGGGTGACAGAGTGAGATTTTTTATCTAAAAGAGCACCAATATTTACTTCAAATAACCTTTTTCCTATATAAAACCACTTTTTATTATATGTACATTCAATCTTTCACACACAAATTCTGCAGATATAGACAAATGAATTAAAAAACACATGATATTGAGCTTCAAAGAGAAGAACAAGCATACTTGCAAGATCTCCAGATACTGATATAATCTTTATTGAACAAATGCTTAAAAAGTAAAAGATGGCATCATACTAAAAGTGATCTTGCATCGTATAGTATACAAAATGCAAGGTTTACAATATTTACAAAAACATTATATTTTAACACAGTTTAGTAGCAAAGTATAGTGCAAAGGAAAGAACATAAATTTGGTTGTCAAAAAGCCCTGCATTTGAACTTGTTCTTGTATTCTTTAGCAATGTGCTCTTTGCTAATTTACTTAATATTTCTGAATGTCTGGTTCTTCATCTGTGAACTGGGAATGATAATACAGTATTTACATTGCAGTGCTATTGTGAAAATTAAGTGAGATTATTTCTTTATCATATCCAGCACATAATAGTTGCTCATAAACAACAGCTAGGAATGATGTTATTGTTTTTGTTGTAATCCATACAACTGATACATTCTAGCCATTCAGAACTAGCAAGTGATTAAGAATTTTGTACCCTGTATTTCATTTTCTCAGTAGCAATTACCTACCTATTCTCTACCCCTTCCAACCTAACAATGTATTATTCATCAAAATTCTAAGGTTTTTCAATGAATAAAGCAGCACTAATCTCATCCATTACCAATGTGCCATTGTCCCATCAGATTATATTTCAAACTGAAATTAATGAAGGTCAAATAATGCAAAAGAGGGTCTGATATCTGGTTATTACTTGACTATTTTCATGAAATGTGGGTAGGTCCAACAAATTGTAAAAACATACAAAAAGTTATTTAAAAAGATACTTATAACCATTTAGGGATGGAGGAAGTCACTGAAAAATCTACTGTTACACAAAATACTCAGGAGTTTTTTCCATGAGCAGAAGAAAGCCCTAGTGGCATAACATAATTTATTACTCTGGACCCAAAATTGGCACATCCAAAGAAATAAGTTTATTTCTTTGGAAATAAACAGTGCTTGTGGGCTAAAACGTGACAATGATAATTTCTATTCACTTTCAGTAAAGGCAGATAAAGACATATTCATAGCTTAAAGAATGATTTCAAGGTCCTAAAATGTAAGTAGATAATACACTCCTCTATATGTGTAATACTTATTAGCAAGACATTATGAAACCTACAAAGCAGCCTTTGATAATTTCATTATGCACTAAAAAGACATTTCCAGTTTATGCCATTTTAGCTTTCCTAGGTTCTTTACAACTAGTCAGCTTGCTTCTACTGAAGATTATTGAGCTCCAACGGCATGCAAGGAGAAGGCTTTTCTAGGCACTGACGAGAACATGCCTCAAGTACATAAGACATAATTCTTGCACTCAAGAAACCTGGTTAAGATTAAATATGACCATCCTAACCATTGCCTAAGAACAATTACATGGTCAGCAAGGGGAGATCTCCTCCTGTCCCCATGATATTGAGCTCCTTGGAAGTATTTCTGCTGTCATTACATGCTCAATTGTAAACTTTCAAAAAGGTAAGCTTGTCCTATAGATTCAAGCAGATATTCAATTGACTCTCAAGTAGCGTAACTGTGCAGGTCTTATAAAAGATTGAAATTTGTAAAGCAACAATGGAAATTCTAAAATTAAGCCATGACAATATAATTTTACAAATTTTCAGCCAGGGACAAATACAAAATCAATGAGTAAATATGTATGAGTATAATATTGGTGAAGTTTTTTCCATTGCATTTTGCTTGTTTGTTTTTTAAGGAAATTTTGAACTGTAAAACAAACAAAAAACAAACACTATTGCTTGCTTTGAAAATGGCATGGCAAGGGGAGATATATAAGTAGCACTTCATCCTAAGCTTCCTAGATAACAACATTAATACATGGTAATTATATAATTAGTTGTAACATTAAGTTCTAGTTATAGAACAATGATTACTCAGTAATTATAAGAAGTATATAATTACTCAATAATTATGAGAAGTATGCAATTACATAACCATTTTGCTCAGCTCAAAAAAGAACTTGTACATCTCCAGTAACTATACAGCTGAGTGAGTCTAATGTTCTCTCACCCCTACAAACATACAGTTCAATTCACAGACCTAGAGTAACTGACAGGATTTCAGCCCTCAATGAAGCTCAAAAATTTCCAGATTCAAAACCAAAGCAGGATCCACAGATTTTAGCTCTTCCTCCATTTCACTCTCACTGTCTTTCCTTTCTTCCTTTGAACTTTAGGAATTTGGGCTCCTCAATATGGGCGGGGAGGGGTAGATTTTTAAAATGCTTGTGCTCAGGTTCCTCTTCTTGAGATGGTTGTGCTTTGCCACTTTTCACTGCATAAACTGGGCTTTCAGTGGGCTGGAAAATGCAGCCTCGTTGGTTCAGCCTCAAAAATCAAGCTTGAAAATGTGAAAGTGATAAGCGTGTCCTATTGCAGGCGACCATTCCTGTCTGGTTGGCCCTCCAATCTGACCCTATTTGTGAGTATAAGTGGATGGTGCAAGACATTTTAAGCTTCTGAGTTCTGGAACCGCAACTCCCCACTGCCTGCTTCGCCCCCACCCAAGCACTGTGATTTGAAGTTGAGTTGCCCTCCTCCACCCTCTGTGGCTTGGTCTGAGCCATTGGGCTTTAACTGGGGGTCTCACTTAGCTCTTTGCAAAATGAGGTTGCCAATACCAATATTCCAGGCACAACCTACATCAAAATCACGTGGGGGTACTTCATAAACATTCATATATCTGAATTCTACCCCAGGCCTACTGGATGAGCATCAGAGCATAGGGTGCTGGGATCACTAGCTTTGACTAGCTTTGGACTATAACATGTTTACTCTATTAGTGAAATAAGTGTAAAGCTAAGGTTTAAAACAGATGTCTCCTTATAGGCTACAAAATCCAATGAAGTTGTTCTACAAGAAAATTTAAAATATGCATAAAAACAATTTGAAAAATAAGTAATTATTGCACACTTAAGAACAATAACATCAGGGTTTCTGATTTAAGTATTATACCTCTTTCTCTCTGTCACTATCTTTCCACTGAAGATGCAGAGGAAGAAAAGATTTTTTGTGTATTGGCCAACATCACACATCATAAAGATAAAATAAGTTTTGTATAGATCATGTAGAATTTCTACATAAACTCCTAACTGCTCTTTCGGTCTATCCCACATTCTAAACGGTCTTGAGAGAGGTTAATTCATTCAGTCCTACTCTCCTATTTTATTTCAAAGAAAAGTGTTACATGAAAAAATAGACCAAATAAATCTCATATGAACAACAGATTTTACTTATAAAAAAAACCTTTTCTTTAGTCTCAAATATAAAGTCTTAACTGAAATGTTAACAATATTAATGCCCCTTTTCTGAGATGAAAATCTTATTTTCAATGCTCTTTTTTGTTGAATAGTAGAAAATCTATGCAATTATTTTTAAGGAAAAAACAGCATAAATGGATATTTTCACATGTATGACTCAGGGATGCGTAAATGATTGCTGTCCCGAGAATACCATCCTATGGGGTTCTCTAGATTGGAATAACATAAATGGGTATCCTTTCCTATTCTTGTTACAATCATTGTCACAAGAATTTTAATGCACCATATATTCCATAATTTTTTTTTCTCTGTGCCATACTGCTCTGACCTTTTCAAAATTCTATAATTTGACTGGCTGGCCATTTCAGTTCTCTCCTTTTTACAGCCTTATTAACTTGTGGGAAAGAGGTGACATGAACAACCAATCAGAATACATAATATTGCAAAGGTCAGCGTAGTCCTGTACAGTATCATTACACACACAATACTGTATGCCAGGCATTAACATCCTGATATCTTATTCATGTGACAAAGATTGTAACAAGAACAGAAAATGGCACAACATGAATCCATTCTCATGACAAAGATTATAATGAGAAATGACAGCGAACAAACCAAACTGATTCTTGTTACCTTGTGAGGATTTTATATGTCAGGCCTGGTCCTGCTTTAAGTTAGTCTTTTTCTGAATCCAATTACACCTTAAGGTAGAAAAGGTATTAACTAATTTTTCCCACTTCTTGCTGTACAAAGAAATACTATATTTTTCTGGTATTAAGGTCTCAATTTTAGAGTTGTTCAGTTCCATCTCACTATCACGAAATTCTGCCAATACCAAAATCAGAAGACACTGAATTGTGATCAAGGTAAACTGGCAAAATCAGCCTTTACTGTGAGCCAAGAATTTCAGGTCTCTCTATATACCCTGTATTAATATTTAAGTTACATTTATTTATTCCTTCTAAAAATATTATTTTAAATTATTTTAACCAAAAAGCAAGTGTTTCTTCCAAATTCCATTTTTCTGATAGATCTCATGTTGGTAGGAATCTGAAAGGTGCTGAGTATTTGTTTATTTTGTAATTAATATATGGTGAAAGAAATCTATTCCTGGCCTTAAGTTTTTGACAATGTATAAAATGTTTATGGACATATGCCTACAAAGCTGTCTTCTCCACAGAATATTTTGAAAGAGAAATAAATAGCCTATGAACCACTAAGACCTTCTGAGGACGGTGCTCGATTAATGCATCATATTTCTTACGTTACTGTAATTACTGTAATAGTGATTTTAATTACTTGTCATCTAGTCAAAGCTGTAGTTCTTTGACTCCTGTTTAAATTGGTCATTCCTCTAGCCTGACAATTGTAGTGCAGGGAATAAATACATGCACTATTTTATCAACTCACCAAAAGATGCTTCAGACACATTTGTCCTGGTTGTGCCCATACAAGAGCAATGACAACTCTATAGATATCGAGAATCTTTATGTTTTGTTCTCTAGATCTTTTTTAACGTGTAGGCACAATTACTGTTCTAAATATTGCAAATTATTTTTTAAAGTTTGTTGAAGCATGTTTTATTTTTCCCCATCAAGCTTTCTCTATGTACCACAGTCAGATTTTCCTAAATGTATCTCATTTTATGAACATCAGAAAGGAATTATAATGCATAAAGGATAGACAAAAATCTCTGTACCTTATGCTTAATATTGCTGTAATCCTAAAACTGCTCTAAAAATAGTTATAAAAATGAAAGATATATGTATATATGCATGTATATTACACATTTTACATATAAAGTTCACTACGATATTTAAAATTCAGTATAGTTCACTATATATATGTATATAAACACACACAGAAAGAGAGAGAGAGTAAATTCAGAGATGTACTGTGACTATTGTAAATTGTAGAAGTATGGTCTATTTTTACTAACCATATATGCCCTGAAATGTCGGGTTTTTTTCCACTTTGACTTATTTTTTTTGCCATTTGGGCAAATTTTTTCCAACTGAACAAACTGATGCTGTTATCTCAATCAGCTAAAAGTTATTTGAACAAATATACTCTCATAGAAAGTGGTCTCCGGCTTCCACACTAAACACTGGACATGAATACAACTATTTTATCACCAAAACGTGTTTCCTTTTAAAATTCTGGTAGAGCCTTACTAACCAGGCTGAACCTGCTGAGCCTGTGGTGCTACTAGGATCAGACAAGTAATTTGACAACCATTATTGATCCCAGACAAAGCCTATGGTCCATTCTTTGTTTAATGACATGTTTAACATTTTCTTCTAATTACTGGAAGATATATACTTGAGATGGTTCTTCTGTAAAAGAAGAGCAACGACTTGGGGGTCTGGATGAGAATGATATCATGTTTTGCTGTTGAATTCTACCTGTTTCATTTGCTACAGTCGCACAGTAAGGTGTTCCTGTGTTAGTTACCTATCGATGTGTCATGGTATCACCACGAACTTAGCAACATACATTTAGAATCTCACAGTTTCTGTGAGTCAGGAGTCTGGCATGGCTAACTGGGTCCTGTGCTCAGGGTCTCAAAAGACTGTAGTCAAGGTGTTGGCCAGGACTGAAGTCCCACCTGAAGGTTCCAATGAGGAAGGATCTCTCGCAAGCTCAGGTGGTTGTTGGTAGCTTTCAATTTGTTGTAGGCTGTCGAGACTGAGGGTCTCAGTTTTTTCTGGCTATTGACTCAAGGCTGCTCTCAGTTACTAGTTTTGTGTTGCCTAGCGTTCACCCTCATTTCTTCCCATATGGGCCTCCCCAGTGTGACCACTTGCTGTATCAAAAAGAGGGAGTCTTCTAGCAAGACAGGTTACAATCTTATGGAGGTGGCATGCTATCACCTTTGTTCTGTTCTACTGGTGAGAAGCAAGTCACAGGTTTTGAAGACACCCAAGGGAAGGAGAGTAAACAAGGACATGAACACCAGGAGGTGGGGAAAGTCGGATGCCACCTTACAGTCTCCCTGTTAGTCTCTGAACTGTATATATGAATCACCCTGCTAGAAAGAGATTTTGGACAAATTGTGAACTTTCACAGCTTCTAAATTAAGTGGTACCACACAATTGTCTTTCCAAAATACCTGACAGAATGGAAACAAACTATGAAAACAGTAACATTAACAATTTTAGTTGAAGATTCTCCAGGTACAAATGTATAAAGGAAAAGGAAAAAAAAATGACCGACATGAATTTTGAAACCCAAAAGAAGAAAGAGATGGTAAATTCCTTCTTAGTATAGCACAGCTCCTAACTTTGTTCCCAGAGGAAGGAGTATAAGCCAAAAAAAATCCTCTCCAATATGTAGAGAAATGAACTGAGTAGAGTCTGCAGAGACAGGAAGAGAAATCAGGGCTGGCCATCCTGCCAAGCACTGTGCTGAGTTGGGGGAAAAAGCTGGTGTTCCCAGGTGTGGGAGATGCATGTGAATAAATGGAGCAAGTGCTGCCACAAAAGCTATATAATAGGATCTCAGAGGAGACAGAAAATCTGGATTCCCCAGAATTCTGCCCAGTGCATCTTCGCACCCTCTAGCAACACCTAGTGCTCAAAATTTAGGTCGAAAGAAGACTGACTAGCACCAGAAAGGAAAGGAAGTAGACCAAGCTCAGAACCAGTGCAAAATCTGGACAGAGCTGCCCATACAAGGCATAAGCAAGATGAAGTTGAAGAAAAAAATAATATATCGAGTGTTATACATACAGCTAAAGAAAGGATTCTAACATAAAAAGACAAAATAACCATGCAGTTTGGGAAAAAATGATATATATTCCCTATAAGATGATAAAATGATATTACAGAGACAGAGAAACAATCTGGAAATTAAAAAATGCATTAAGTATTTAATAAACAAGTTAGAAAAAGCCAGGAACAGAATAGAGCTAAAATCTAAATCAATGGTATGATGAAAAGCCTTGAGAGAATCATAATTAATGCATAAGTAAAAAGATCAAGAAATTCTATCAGGGAGAAGATAATAGGTATGTAGAAAGAAATGATTAGAAACATAATTTAATTTTCTCTTTTTTTGTAAATGAAAGGACACCTGAAGTTCATGTGGTAAGACCATGGGACTGCCAGTCAGTTGCATTGCTTTCATCTGGGGACTACAAAGCTTGATCCAGTGAAACAATGGCTCACAGTCAACTAAGGATTATTCAAGATGCCTCTAAAATTGTTGAGAATCCAGAAGTAGAGTGATAATTTTCCAAGGTGACTGAATGGTGATGGTGCCAGTGGGGGTGTCCTAAGAAGGCATAAGCTCGTCTGGGCCATGTTATTTGTGGTTCTCCACAAGTCTGACTCTCCAGCTTTCCTGACAACTTTTTGAACTGTTGAATTCCTTTAATATAATCCATCTCTGCCTGAATTAACCAAATTTGTTTCTATTGTTTGCTACCAAGAATCACCCATGAATTGAGACAGCTCTAAAATAATGTTTACTGTTTGTTAACATTGGTTATTTATTGGGTAGTGGGATTTTAGTGGATGTTGTTTTTCTGTATTACATAGATTTTTAAATTAGCATTCATAATTTTTGCAAAATCAAATGAATCATGAGAAGATTGAAATATCCAAGGAAAGTATGTAAATTGCATTTTAATTTATAAACAAGTTATAATAAAACAGGGGCCCACAAACTACAATCTACAAGCCAAATTTGGCCAGCTGCCTATTTTTGTAAATAAAGGCTTATTAGAACAAAAGTAATTATCTTTCTAGGAATTTTCATGATATAACTGCAGAATTGAGTAATTATGGCAGAGACCATATTGCCTGCAAAGTCTAAAGTGTTTACTTTCTGTCCCTTTATAGAAAAGATTTGCCAACCTCTGAATTAAACAATTAAAGAAGCTAACTTTTAAAAAAATATACTGCCTTCCTGAATAAAGGGAGCAATTTCCAGTTTCTAGAATGATTCTCTTGAGTAAATATTTTTTTTAAAGAGTGGAACAAAGCACGTGGAAAGAATATTTTGTTGATATAGCCCTTTGTTACATCACTGCACCATACCTTCATTAATGTTTTGAATATCTTTCATTATTCAGCATTAATAAAGGCAAATTACTGAAAAGGAAATGAAGCTGGACAAAAATAAGTTCTAGACAGTCCCCTAATTCCACATGCCTAGGAAGTTTGCCAGTGGAAATCCAAGTGCCTGGCTTATACGGCTTATACAGCTGCTATTCTAAAGGCTTAATAAGAGTAACTGAAGAGTAATTAATGTTGCTTGAATGAAAGAAATATGGGTTTACTATTTTAACTCCTTCTAAAATACTTTTTTACAACATTCAAAGTTATATGTCTTCCTGAAAAAAAATCAGTGGTAGGTAATTTGTCCAAAACATGAAACATCCCCTTCCAATGGATTCTAGTGAAAATTAGTAAATGGCTAAATAAGGCTAAAATGTTTGCTGAAAGTAACAAATGCAGTGTTAATATTACCTTGAAATTTATTTTAAGAATATGATTAGATAAGTGCATCAAATAATTGCCTTATTCTAAGTATCAAATAATGAATTACGGAAAGGTTTAATTCTGCCTTTTCAAAAATTTTGCTCAAGAACCTAGAACAGGTGGCTAGAGTCAGAGGCAAGAGAACAATAATATGGTACCATAAGTCCCAAAATAAGCATTCGATATGTAAAGGATCATAAGATATAAATTTGTTTGTAAAGCAAAGAGAGTTTGATATATAAATGTTGGCCTCATTGAGGAACAACTTAATCAATTTTGCTCTCTAATTTAAAGTTGAGCTGTTTTTCTCTTTTAAATACCCCAGATGGTGGCTTTCCAGCCTGGACAATTATAGAAATGAAAAGACCTAGGCTGGATACCTTCAAAGGCATTTTATTCACCTTAACTGTTTTCTTATTGTTAACCTAGACCAGTTGATATGGTTCAGCTCTGAAACAAGCATGTGAAAATAAATAAGATCTTTGTCATGAAAAATAATCATTTACCTAATAGCACCCTAGGAATGTGGTTTGTAGCCATCAGTTGTATTAACAGGTCTTTTTTTAAAAGAAAGAATGAAGTTATTTTAAAACATGACTACATCTTAAGAAAAATATTGAGAAATTTGAAGTTTGCTGATGATGTTATAGCTACATATTTTAAGTCTTTATTTTTTAATCCTTGTTCATTTGTGGGGCTTCCATTGTCAGTATACAAATGAAGATTATTATCTTCTTTCTAAACATGTTCATAACTCATAGATGTCAATAAAAATATTCAGTTCTTTGGGGGAGATGATCAGAAAGAAACTGGCTAAAAAGTGGACCTGGGGATCTCCAATCCATAATCAAATATCGAGATTGATTGTCTCACTTGCACTTGTATTGATTTCAATTGGAGTAGCTCACCCAAGGGAATAATAAAAATGTGGAATAAAACTGATTTATGAGAACAAAATAAATCCTTTTGTGAGTGTAATGAATTGGTACTATTTAACCCTTTCAATCACAGGGTGAAAAACTACTTATTTTTTAAGAATTCTGAACTAGCCAAAAGAAGTCATATCAGAAATGCCAATACTGCCAAGTGCCATTACACGAAGTTGTAATGCTGGGGAAGAAATGCTGCTCTAAACTTGGTGGAAGGCATTATTTGACATATGACATACTTTTAGCTTTCCTGGGCCAACTTCTATGTGTCATCACAAATGATGGACCTATAGATCCAAACTATTACAGAATCACTCAGTAGATGTTTATTGTGCTTATTTACATGATTTATAAGACAGTTGAGAAGCTAGAACAAAACACGGTGGTACAACATTAACTACATTTAATTTTTTTCTCAATATAGGTGTTCTTGGTTTTAACTCAAAACAGTATTTAACAGTTATATTCATGGGACACTCAACAATATTCGAGGATAACAGGGATATTCAGGAGAGACAGACTTTCGCATAATTTGGCACAAATATTTGCCTTAAGAAAATTGGAGGACCAAATAAAAAAGGAGATGATTTGTTTATAAAACCCAGCAACTGTTTGACTCTATCAGTTGAGCCAACCAGCCAAGCAGCTGATTCAATAAGAAAAATATCAGTCACGTCATTATTTCTTGAAACCCGGTAGACAAAACATTCCCAATAGTTTGGCATTGATTTAACTTTTAACTTTTCCTCTGTGTTAACATCTTATACATGTGTTCTAAACCTATGCTGTCCAATACAATAGCCTCTATCTACATATGGCTATTGAGCACTTGAAATGTGGGTAGTATGGCTGAGGAGCTGAATTTCTAATTTGATTTTAATGAATTTAAATTAAAAATTGATCATTGATTCAGTTACTGGAAAACTTTTAAATACATTTGAAACAATTTGGTATGTGGATCTACTTTCTCAACTGAAAACTTATGACATCTAAATGCAGACTGAATATATCTGATAAAAAATCTAAATTGAAATATCCTATAAGTGTAAAATACAGACATAGATTTGGTAGAAAAAATAATGTATTATCTCGTTAACTTTTAGGTTTTAATTACATGTTAAAATAATGATATTTTAGATAGATTGTATTAAATAAGGTATACTACTTTTTTTTTTTTTTTTTTTTTTTAATTGAGACTAAGTCACTCTGTCGCCCAGACTGGAGTGCAGTGGTGTGATCTTGGCTCACTGCAAACTCCGCCTCTCACGTTCAAGTGATTCTCCCACCTCAGCCTCCTGAGTAGCTGAGAGACTACAGGCATGCGCCACCACTCCTGGCTAATTTTTGTATTTTTAGTAGAGACAGGGTTTCGCCATGTCACCCAGACTGGTCTCAAACTCCTGACTTCAGGTGGTCTGCCACCCTCGGCCTCCCAAAATGCTGGGATCACAGGTGTAAGCCACCGCACCAAGCCCTACTAAATTAGTTTTAACTGTTCCATTTTACTTGTTTAAAATGTGCATTTTAGAAAATTCAAAATTATATATGTAGCTCACATTATATTTCTATTAGGCAGTGCTGTTCTGATGTGCTAAAGGGACAATTAGAAGGCACATTTAAAATCCAGGTTCATTTTCATTTTAAATCAATGGAAGAAAACCTCATTGTTCAAAGATCTGCCTACATATACTCACAAGAGATGGAGGTGAAACTTTTATTCACAGAATGCACAGATTCTGTTTAATACATTGCATTGAATTCATAGTCCTAAGAAAGCTGATTTCAGAACAACTTAGGAGTGTTACAAGAAGGAGTGCGTTGATTTGTTATCAGTTTGGCTTGTACTGTCATTGTGTTTAATGAAAGTACATAAAGGTAACTTTATCTCTGCTGGCATAAAAAAGCTTTTAAAAAAATTAATACATTTTACTATTTACAATGAAACATAATTTAATTCAGTTTGATGGTATCATAATTATTATAGCATAATAATTTTTCTAGCATGATAACTTTGGCATGTATGCCATACAGAGTAAATCATTAAATAGGAAACAGGTACAAATCAGAAAGATAATAAGAAAATCTATTATCCTGAAGACATAAATTATTAGGGAAAAGTGGAAGTAAACCACCTTTAGCTAAAGAGATTCAAGCAAAAGTAAAGTGATAATAAATAATAATTGCAATTGCTGTGCTTCTGAAAGAAACTGAGGCCCAAGGTTTTTAACATCTCTTGTATAACGAACTCAAGAATTTTGTTCCCAATTTCTTATTAGAGTTTGAAGTTTTAAGGTCTTTTGTTTCTGAAATGCTTCCAATAGTTTTGCTATGAGATGAAACATGATATAAAGTCCTTCCTTCCCCCATGTTTTCCTATTTTGGCTTCATATATTTCTTCTTTGTCTAACTATAAAAGAAAAATTTTTTATTGTAAATGTTAAGGCTATATCAGCAACCATAAAGAGAAAAGCTGAAATTACCTAAAATGTGAAGATAAACATTGTTATTAATATTTTGGTATATTTTGGTGTGTGTCCTTCATATTTGTTCAGATATATATATATATATATATATATATATATACACACACACACGTATATATGGACATACATCTATATATATATGATCTACTGTCATATATTGCAATCATAGAATTTTATGAGGCTCATTGTTTTATAGCTGTAAGAATATATATTTTCTCATCAACAAATATACAGTATAATCTTTGTAATGGATTTACCACAATGCTTTCAATCCATATAGTTGAATATTTAGAAACACCCACCCTCTTGATTTTTATTATACATATAAACTCTGTCAGGGACATAATTTTATAAGGATTTTCCTGTGCACCTATTTAATTTTTTTCTAAAAATTTCAATAAGGATAATTTCTGGGGTTCTCAATGGATAGGAATATTTGAAACCCCTTATATTTACTTCATAAACTTATTTTAATAATCTCACATGAATTACTGGAAGCAAATAATTACTAAAAAAAATTGGTTATGGCTTATTTAAAGAAACCATAATGTATGGATTGTATCTGTGACACAGAACTTGAATTACAGCTCTTTCTGTTCAAGGTAAAAATGTCTATACTGTCTGTTAATGTGTTATATCCAGCTAAGTTCATATGACTGAGTGGGCTGGACTCACGTTCTTTGAGTGTACAGATCTGTGTATTTTCTGTCTTCCTAGAGCTGGAGAAATTGCCAACTCAGAGATTTATAAATATTTTTAAAGTATTGAATAAAAATGGCATGTTTTAAAAACACTGATGTAATACCAGAGATTTTTAAAATATTATAATAAAAATAAATGAACACAATCACAAAAGTAAAAATACCTGGAATAACCCTAACAAACAATGTGAGGTCCTTATGGGGAAAATAACGAAACTTTAATGGAGATACAAGCTGCTTAAGTAAATGGAACAATAACACATTTCTAGATGAGAAATATTTTAAGATGTAAGTTTCAGAAGAATTAATGTATAAGAAGGAGACTCCATTAAAAATATCGCTGTCATTTTTTCAACTCAGTCTAATGTTCAACTGGAAGAATATGCATATGAAAAGAACTAAGACCTTTTAACAGAAATGAATAATAACCTGAAGGGAGAAAATAATAACTTTACCCATAAGATACAAATGTATTTTCTAAATAATTAAGATGTTGAAAGCACCACAATTCAATCAGAATAGAAACAGGTAAAAGGAGAAGAAATAAATAGCTCAGAAACAGGCAGCATCATGTATACAAATTTAAGTCTGATAAATTTAGCAAAATAAAGCAACATATGTTTCAACTGTAGATGGAGAAAATATTTTTTATAAAAATAAATTAGCAAAGATTTAATTATCAAAAATCTGAAGTACTACATCATAAACCTCATAAAAAGACCAAAAGATAAATCAGATAAAATATTTAAAATTGTAATGACTAAGAATTACTATCTATAATATTTTAGCTGCCATAAATACCAAAACAAATTTTAAAACCTCTAAAATATTCTGGGCAAAGTGTGTGAGCAGACAAAAAAAGAAAGACAAACAAATAGGTAAAGAACATATGGAAAATGTTTGGTCTCAATAGGAATAAAAGAAATGCAAATTAAAGCAACCTACCATTTTTGTCTATCAAATGCATATAATTACAGACAGAAGAACACATTTGTATACTATTAGAAGCCATGTGAAATGATGTAATTTTTTGAAAGCATTTTGCCATGCATATCAAGTGTCTTCAAAAATATACTCAACCTTTAATTTAGCAATTCCTTTGTTGTTATACATATTAAGGAAAAATGTAGAAGTATGTGTTAACAATAAATATTCTTTCAAATAGTAAGAATAAAAACCGTAAATATCCAACAATAAGGAATTGATAAATACATATTGGCACATCTATACTATAGTATATTAAGTACCTATTGAATATTAAATACTTGTTATGAGTTTTTTGTGTGTAATAAAAGAAACATTCATGATATAATGTTAAATGTGTAAAGTATGATATGTGTTTGTAGTAAGATCTCAATACATTATATATGCAAACACATGAATACACATATGTATATCTCCATAGAAAAAACGACTGCAAGCCAATAACACATTTATAATTGCTACCTTTTTTTTTTTTTTCTGAGACAGAGTCTCACTCTGTCGCCCAGGCTGGAGTGCAATGGCGTGATCTTGGCTCACTACAATCTCCAACTCCTGGGTTCAATCAATTCTCTGCCTCAGCCTCTCGAGTAGCTGGGATTATAGGCTCCTACCACCATGTCCGGCTAATTTTTTTTTTTTTTTGTATTTTTAGTAGAAATGGGGTTTCACCATCTTGCACAGGCTGGTCTTGAACTCCTGACCTTGTGATCCACCTGCCTCAGCCTCCCAAACTGCTGGGTACAGGCATGAGCCCCTGCACCCAGTCTAACGGGTACCATTTTAACAAAACTTTCTCTGAAGAAAAAAGACACTCCAATCTAAGCCTTTAGCTACTAGAAGTAACTAATATTCATCTGTGTAACAATTGAAAATTTATTGCGTCTATTTGATTCTTCTCTCTTTTCTTCTTTATTAGTCTTGCTAGTGATCTATAAATTTTGTTGATCTTTTGAAAAAACCAGCTCCTGGATTCATTGATTTTTTGAAGGGGTTTTTTGTGTCTCTATCTCCTTCAGTTCTGCTCTGATCTTAGTTATTTCTTGCCTTCTGCTAGCTTTTGAATGTGTTTGCTCTTGCTTCTCTAGTTCTTTTAATTGTGATGTTAGGGTGTCAATTTTAGATCTTTCCTACTTTATCTTGTGGGCATTTAGTGCTATAAATTTCCCTTTACACACTGCTTTGAATGTGTCCCAGAGATTCTGGTATGTTGTGTCTTTGTTCTCGTTGGTTTCAAAGAACATTTTTATTTCTGCCTTCATTTCGTTATGTACCCAGCAGTCATTCAGGAGCAGGTTGCTCAGTTTCCATGTAGTTGAGCAGTTTTGAGTGAGTTTCTTAATCCTGAGTTCTAGTTTGATTGCACTGTGGTCTGAGAGATAGTTTCTTATAATTTCTATTCTTTTACATTTTCTGAGGAGTGCTTTACTTCCAACTATGTGGTCAATTTTGGAATAGGTGTGGTGTGGTGCTGAAGAGGATGTATATTCTGTTGATTTGGGGTGGAGAGTTCTGTAGATGTCTATTAGGTCCGCTTGGTGCAGAGCTGAGTTCAATTCCTGGGTATCCTTGTTAACTTTCTGTCTTGTTGATCTGTCTAATGTTGACAGTGGGGTGTTAAAGTCTCCCATTATTATTGTGTGGGAGTCTAAGTCTCTTTGTAGGTCTCTAAGGACTTGCTTTATGAATCTGGGTGCTCCTGTATTGGGTGCATATATATGTAGGATAGTTAGCTCTTCTTGTTGAATTGATCCCTTTACCATTATGTAATGGCCTTCTTTGTCTCTTTTGATCTTTGTTGGTTTAAAGTCTGTTTTATCAGAGACTAGGATTGCAACCCCTGCCTTTTTTAGTTTTCCATTTGCTTGGTAGATCTTCCTCCATCCCTTTATTTTGAGCCTATGTGTGTCTCTGCATGTGAGATGGGTTTCCTGAATACAGGACACTGATGGGTCTTGAATCTTTATCCAATTTGCCAGTCTGTGTCTTTTAACTGGAGAATTTAGCCCATTTACATTTAAGCTTAATATTGCTATGTGTGAATTTGATCCTGTCATTATGATGTTAGCTGGTTATTTTGCTCATTAGTTGATGCAGTTTCTTCCTAGCCTCGATGGTCTTTACAACTTGGCATGGTTTTGCAGTGGCTGGTACTGGTTGTTCCTTTCCATGTTGAGTGCTTCCTTCAGGAGCTCTTTTAGGGCAGGCGTGGTGGTGACAAAATCTCTCAGCATTTGCTTGTCTGTAAAGTATTTTATTTCTCCTTCACTTATGAAGCTTAGTTTAGCTGGATATGAAATTCTGGGTTAAAAATTCTTGTCTTTAAGAATGTTGAATATTGGCCCCCACTCTGTTCTGGCTTGCAGAGTTTCTGCCGACAGATCAGCTGTTAGTCTGATGGGCTTCCTTTTGTGGGTAACCCAACCTTTCTGTATGGCTGCCCTGAATATTTTTTCCTTCATTTCAACTTTGGTGAATCTGACAATTATGTGTCTTGGAGTTGCTCTTCTCGAGGAGTATCTTTGCAAAAATCACAAGCATTCTTACACACCAATAACAGACAAACAGAGAGCCAAATCATGAGTGAACTCCCATTCACAATTGCTTCAAAGAGAATAAAATACCTAGGAATCCAACTTACAAGGGACGTGAAGGACCTCTTCAAGGAGAACTACAAACCACTGCTCAATGAAATAAAAGAGGATACAAACAAATGGAAGAACATTCCATGCTCATGGGTAGGAAGAATCAATATCGTGAAAATGGCCATACTGCCCAAGGTAATTTATAGATTAAATGCCATCCCCATCAAGCTACCAATGACTTTCTTCACAGAATTGGAAAAAACTACTTTAAAGTTCATATGGAACTAAAAAAAGAGCCCGCATTGCCAAGTCAATCCTAAGCCAAAAGAACAAAGCTGGAGGCATCACGCTACCTGACTTCAAACTAGACTACAAGGCTACAGTAACCAAAACAGCATGGTACAGGTACCAAAGCAGACATAGACCAATAAAATGGAACGGAGCCCTCAGAAATAATGCCACATATCTACAACTATCTGATCTTTGACACACCTGACAAAAACAAGAAATGGGGAAAGGATTCCCTATTTAATAAATGGTGCTGGGAAAACTGGCTAGCCGTATGTAGAAGCTGAAACTGGATCCCTTCCTTACAACTTATACAAAAATTAATTCAAGATGGATTAAAGACTTAAATGTTAGACCTAAAACCATAAAAACCCTAGAAGAAAACCTAGGCAATACCATTCAAGACATAGGCATGGGGAAGGACTTCATGTCTAAAACACCAAAAGCAATGGCAACAAAAGTCGTAATTGACAAATGGGATCTAATTAAACTAAAGAGCTTCTGCACAGCAAAAGAAACTACCATCAGAGTGAACAGGCAACCTACAAAATGGGAGAAAATTTTTGCAATCTACTCATCTGACAAACGGCTAATATCCAGAATCTATAATGAACTCAAACAAATTTACAAGAAAAAAACAAACAACCCCATCAAAAAGTGGGCAAAGGATATGAACAGACACTTCTCAAAAGAAGACATTTATGCAGCCAAAGGACACATGAAAAAATGCTCATCATCACTGGCCATCAGAGAAATGCAAATCAAAACCACAATGAGATACCATCTCACACCAGTTAGGATAGTGATCATTAAAAAGTCAGGAAACAACAGGTGCTGGAGAGGATGTGGAGAAATAGGAACACTTTTACAGTGTTGGTGGGACTGTAAACTAGTTCAACCATTGTGGAAATCAGTGTGGCAATTCCTCAGGGATCTAGAACTAGAAATACCATTTGACCCAGCCATCCCATTACTGGGTATATACCCAAGGGATTATAAATCATGCTGCTATAAAGACACATGCACACGTATGTTTATTGCGGCACTATTCACAATAGCAAAGACTTGGAACCAACCCAAATGTCCAACAATGATAGACTGGATTAAGAAAATGTGGCACAAATACACCATGGAATACTATGCAGCCATAAAAAATGATGAGTTCATGTCCTTTTTAGGGACATGGATGAAGCTGGAAACCATCATTCTCAGCAAACTATCACAAGGACAAAAAACCAAACACCGTATGTTCTCACTCATAGGTGGGAATTGAACAATGAGAACACATGGACACAGGAAGGGGAACATCACACACTGGGGCCTGTTGTGGGGTGGGGGGAGGGGGGAGGGATAGCATTAGGAGATATACCTAATGTTAAATGACGAGTTAATGGGTGCAGCACACCAACATGGCACATGTATACATATGTAACTAACCTGCACGTTGTGCACATGTACCCTAAAACTTGAAGTATAATAATAATAAAAAAATTAAAAATTTGAAAATTTTTTGTAATTATTGCAACTACACTTTTACTTTATGCCAAAGTCCTTAAAACAGTCTGCTGCATGAAGTAGCTCCTGCCTAACTTTCTAGTCTCATCTGTGCCATTCTTTTCTTCACTCCCTATCCTAGCTACAATGGCCTTCTTTCATTTTCTCAAATCCACCACAATTTTACCTTCCTCACATCCTTTACAAATGCCATTCACTTTGGAATCCTCTTTCTAGTTTCTGAGTTGGTGTCTAGTCATGTTACAATTATCCTAAATGTCATCAGCTCAAAAGAACTTTCTTGACCCTCCAATTTATATTAAGTTTCTTATTATGAAAATCTTAGTTATATAT
This sequence comes from Pan paniscus, assembly GCF_029289425.2. Taxonomy (NCBI): domain Eukaryota; kingdom Metazoa; phylum Chordata; class Mammalia; order Primates; family Hominidae; genus Pan; species Pan paniscus. The sequence goes on along the minus strand of NC_073249.2, from coordinate 33,449,269 downwards.
ACTTTTACTTTAATAATTATTAAAGTCTGTAATTTTATATTTCTATATGATTACTTGGGTAATTTCTAGCTCCCCTTGTTAAACCACAAGCCCCTTCAGCACACAGACCATACTTGCCAGATATTTAAGTACTTTCTAAATATTTCAGATGTTGAAAGCATAGTGATTAAGTTAGCATAGTGATGATTTGGAGAAATAGGTTTACAATGGGAAGGAATAAATATCCCAGAAACAGGCACCATCATTTGTATAAATTTAAATGTCTAACAAATTTAGCACAATAAAACAACATATGATTCAACTCTGGATAGAGAAAATTTCTCCACTCAACTCCAGCAGCTATCATTTAGTTTCTGTCTTGTTCCATAAAACAAGCTAGATATATGCTTTCTACATGAACAAATGAATGAATGTCCAAATAAATGAATAAATTTCTTAATTTAATTCTATGATTTTTGATTTCTGCTTCTTGGGTGTAAAACTCCCTTTGCTTCTCCCCAAAGGCATATTGCTAGAAGGAAAAACATAAATTTTATTTGCAACCCTATTTATAAATAAAGAATCCAAATTCTCTAAAAGCCATATACTTTTTTTTCATAAATAGCCCACTAGAACCCTTAGATTCTGCAACACTAATAATTGAGTAATGTAACACATTGATTATGAAGAATTTCTCACAAAAATTTGGGAAATATGTTTGATGTGGGCTGTTCTTGGTATATAGAACTATGATTTAGGAGTCACCTATTATCACTTTCTAAGGGTCCAAACATATGGTTTGTAATCCTCATAACTCTGTATAATGATGAGGACCCATCACCATCCAAGGAAGTTGATCCCTAGATTCCCACAGGAGAAGCTCAGGAATCAGAGAAGGGAATTCCTTGCTGTAGGGTGTGTCTTAGAGGCTAGAGAAGGACATTGGCCCCAGATGGCTAGATTTTTTTTCTATTCCTCTGTGTAATCCATTCTTCCGTTTCCCTCTAACATCAATTCACAGCTGACACTTTCCTACTGAGAACCTCCTAGGTAAAATGGCTATATGTTCAGTCTACCAAAATCTAAAAACTGATTCTAATATTACTATTTATTCAACAATTACTGAACCCTTGCCACAACAAAGCATGCAAAAACCAACACTAGACAGGCATATCAGTGGTACACAACTATAGGTAAACATTATATATCTGCCCCACGGCTGGCTTATCCAGTTGAACTTTATCATGCATGTATTAGAAATCCCCCAAATCACTTGTGGTGTGGGTTTGAAAATGGTGTGCGTATTTTTAAATGCTTTAAAAATTTCTCTAAATAGGAGAATTTTATTTTATTTTTTAAATTATGCAAAGCCTTCCAAAGCCAAAGGTACATCATTTGGGTGATCTGCTGATTGTACTTTGCTTCTAACAGGCTCCTTTCATGAGGAGTTAGAATGGAGAGATTCCTCCACAGAGATGCTCTGCAGAGTTTGAAACATAAAGTTAAGCCATGAGGACAATGAAATCCCGTGCCCTCTCATGGCTCTGTGGGCCGCATATCCTGAATCAGCGTACAACCCATGGTTACAATTTCCATTTCATCATTACATCGCCGCCTCAACAGACACAACAGCATAGAGTATGCACTTGTTCATTATGTCAAGAAAATAGCCAATTAGATATCAGACACAAATTCAATAAGCTGCTGTGTGAGTGTTGAGAACAGATGAGGTCTTAAACAAGTTTGATAAATTAATGCTTAACTCCATTCTTGTGGAAGAATATGTCCTAATTAAACATTTCTATACCTTTATTGGCCATGACATGATATACAATCAGAAGTGTCAATACATTCAGTGCATATACATTCTATAGCCCAATATTTGAAATGACAGATATCTTATTATTGCCCGTTTATATTTTCATTAACAATATGGCCATGATTTGTAGTCCAGAAAAAATGCCTTTTGATTTCCCAAGTGTTTAGATTTGTATGTATTTATACATCCAGAAATGTGTTGGAACCTTACAGAAAGATATAATAACTATACTTTCTTTTTTGCATAAGAGACATTTGCTTCCAAACAAATAGAAACAGAGTAATTTTCTCTATTTCCCCTACATTCCCACTGTTTTTTATATTAATACTTGCTTTGACCATAAGAACATTCTCCCACAGTTTTTATTCCTAATATCTTTTGTGCTAATTTAGAAACAACATCTGAAATGGTCAGGAAGAGAGGTCTGGGGCTGTTGTCTGTAACTAAAAGAACTCCTTATCATGACACTCATTTAATTTCTTCTAAGTCTCTAAAATAAATTGTGTGGTTAATAATGATGTAATGTCATAAGACATAGTACAATATCTTTAACATGTTGTTGCTTGATGAGTATTTGTGTATGAAATACTATCACTTGCTGCTTTAGACTTTAACTGGGTTTCAATTTTCACAGATTGGGTTTTATATTTTTAAATGAGATAAAGCTGTACTTTCTTTGACCTTTCTTTCTAAAAATATATGCTCTGAAATCAGAATATGTGGGCATAAAAAGAAATAGACCAACGACAAGCCACATTACGCCGTTCTACAGCTGCGTGGTGGACGTTATGTTCCCTTTTCTCCTCCTCTCTTTCTTCCACCAGGAAATATACTTTATAAGATCTCAGGTGAACTCACTCCTGCTGCCTGACCCCCTAACTCATTACGGGAAAATGAATTCAGATTGCTTGAAAAGAAGCTGCCTCTTTTATCTTCCCACTGACTGACAAGCAACTACAAAGTTCTCCGACGGGATTCCAAGTTACAAGCTGTACTGCATCACTGGAACAATTCCCCCACTGGCGGGTTTTCCCGGAGGGCAGCGTGTCAGATATACTGCATGGGTTGCAAGCACAGCTCTGAAACCGCACATTTCCCTCCACACTAAAAAACAGATACCAGGGACTATAAAACAAAGCTGTCCCTTTCCTAACAGCATTAGCCTTCCTACAGACTCTTTGGAAGTCTAAGAGGTTCCCACATATAATTATTTTCCTTACCTTCTCAAGAAAATAAATGCTTCTGTATATTTTTTTCCCTCTTGTAATTTTTATAAAACACAGTTTATTCTGGGAAGAAAAGCATCCAGAGAACCAGAGTGTGTGAAAAGGACACTGGATTTCTCTGGGTAACCTTGAAAAATCGACTGCATTTCTTTGTTTTTTCAAGATTTTTTAGAGATTTAGAGCATTTGAATATACTGACATTCTAAAGCACTCTTTCTGGTAACTGGCAATTCCAGGAGAAGGTAAGCCTATTCTGGGTGCTAGGATTTTTCGGAACTGTAGTTAAAAATACGCATTCAGCTAGTTTAAACCAGCAATGAAATACTTTCTGCATTTGTGCAGTTTCCGTTCCCCTTTAATTTCTTTTGTTTTTAGATGGGGATTTATCCCAAAGAGCAAACACTTGATACCAATATTGAAATGAGATATGGACTCCAATTACAACAGAAGAAAAAGTTTAGGCTCAGAGAATGGGGGATGGGGAGCCATCACATTTATACTCTATCTTTTCTACCTGGAAATATCCTAATCGGTCTTTAAGGCACCCCACTCCTTCCAGATGTTACCACTGCAGTAAAAACTTTATGCCCCTCCTGATCCCCACAATGTAACCTCAAAAAAACCAAATCTCCCATGCCTCAGTCCTCCCCTAACACTACCATTATGTCTCAGGTATAAAGAGGCTCTTTTATTTCTCTGACCACTCCTATTTAGTTTTCTTTTCTGTTTTGCAGAATCCTTGGTGTTTTTGTTTGATTACCCCTAGCAACTGTTGGAAAAACATATGCAGCCAAAACATAAGAAGAAAGTTAAATTTAACATCCCACAAGTCACCAAAAGACTTTTCCTGAATAATCATTGGAAATATGTGAAGATGCCCTTCTTTCTGTAAGCTTCCACCTTAGGACTTCTGACTCACCACCCGGATCTCCTCCTTGGAGCCAGAAGCACCGTGCTTACTCCAAATTACTCTGCTCTTGAATCATGTGCTCTTGTGAGCTATTTTTTATAATGTTTTGCAAAAATAATATGTATATATTATAGAATTTTTTTTAAGTTGAGTACATATAAAAGGAAAAATGGGAAGACAAACCATTCATAATATAACCACCTAGAGATAACAGATATATTTCCCAAATTTTCATTTGCCTTTTTAAAAACATTCTTAAATGCTAATTGGGTTTCTTTTTTTCAGGAACATCAGGTCTTATAAGCAAATAAAAAGCATCTGATTATGCTCATTTCATGAGCATTTAACAATTTAAAAATTGTTCTTTCTATCTTCCATTTCCTTTCTTCCCCGGTCCTTACCTTCCACCCTTACTTTTGAGGACTTATTTTGGATTAGACGTATTTACTCTGGGAAAAGTCACCTAAAACCTATTTGTTGTACCTCTCCACATTCAGAAAGAATTATCTGAGATCCATGAAATGACTCAGTTTCAACATTAAAAACTGATCATTCTGCTTTTCTTTTCTTTTCTTTTTTTCTAAAATGCCATTTCCCTTTGCTAATGCTTAAGGATCATTTTCATTTACCCTCTTTTTTCCCCCACAGTAATCCATATCTCTCTTTTTCAAATAAATATCTTTATTCTGTGGCACAGCACAAAATAGGGGATTAGGAGAAAGAGACATTTGAAGATGAAAACTAAGCTGCAATCCAGTTTTTCAGAGCAGGTGAGAGTTAACAGTGCACAAAGGACTCAGCAATTAGCACACCCTGGTGCTTTGCCTTAGAAACTCTGACACAAAGCAATCTGTCAGGATATCAAGCAATGAAGACCACTTCCCAATTCATTCAAAAGGAAGGATAATGAAGAATTAAACAATTCGCAGAGGACTCCACAATAACCACTTAAGAAAAAAGCAGGATATGTGTACTAAGACATGGCATTGTCTACTAAGTACAGGATCAGTGTGAAGAATCCAAGGGAAGTCTAGTAGTAAAGAAGCTGCCATTTGTAAAAATTATTCTATAGGATCTCAGAATATTTTCTTTATCTTTTCATAGTTTTTATTTTTCTTCTTGACAATTAGGTTGTTTTATATTTGTAGCTGAGAATACTTTTGAAGCTCTGTAAAATAATGATGTAACCCTAAATTATCATGGCACAATACTTTCATCTACCAGTTAAATGGAATAGAATTTATAATTTTATAAATAGTTTTACATAAGCCAGGTTGCTACTACTATGCTGTAAAGTTTTATTTTTTATTCCCAAACTTACACATTTGTTTGATTTTTTAAAAATTATATATTCAATATGTTTCACAAGGAATGATTATAAACCTGTTATCTATAATTTAAATTGATAGTTAATTCATATGTGTGAAAAAATACTGAAGATATTGTAAAGTGATCACTGGGAGTTGACTATTCACCTGTGCAAGGTGAATGGTGCACCCTTGAGAGTCATTGAGCAAAGCACTTATTCCAGGTCAGTAAATGGCACTTGCACACCCTAGAAAAACTAATTTGTTGATCATATGTTCCTCATAATTGAATAGATGTTTCAAGTCAGGTAGAATCCCACAGAAAAGTGCTAATCCTTACTTTTATGGTGGACGTTAGCAAATGGCAAAAATACATTCTAATATAACCAAGTGTAGGTTGGTTGATCTGTTAATTTTTGCCATTCACATGTGTTTGTGCTCTCTCCGTCATTCTCTTTAGTTTTTCCATATTCAGTTTATTCTCATCCATAATTAAAGAGAAAGACCCAGTGTTACCAAAATCTTCCCTTAATTATTTCTGTTCCACTTGTCACACCATCTAGTTTCTTTCCTGCCTCATGCACTTGAGAATAACTTGGCTAAGTTTGTCTGCCTTAGCTTTTTTGTTTGTAAATTCTGTCAGGACAGAGATTCTTCAGGTCCAACCTTTGTTGCCATTTTACACACCACAAACTAGTTGAGAGTCTAATTAATTAGATTATCATTTTCCCCTGGTAAGATGCCTGCATTTTAGAGAAAATGACAATAATCTTAGCAGCAAAAAGACTTCAAATATTTGTAAAAGTTAGATGAACGATCATCTAATAGATATAAACATTTAAAATCGTGGCTTTCAGAAGACAGGTATCTGTGAGTGAAGTCTACATATAATTATTGAAAGTAGCTCTTTTCAGTTATTTAATTTTAATGTTAATATGTAAAATGTATATATTATCATAATTACTTAAATCATGTATAATTATAAAATATTAATGAATACACAACAGAAATATGCAAGATCTATATGAAGAAAACTTTGAGCTCTTGTGAGAGACACAAAAGACACAAAATAGAAAGTATAATGATATCATTGATCAGAAAAACCCGACAGTATAAAGATATTAATTCTACCTAAGTCACCTGTAAATTCTGTTCCATCCTTATAAAAACAGCATCAGGACTTCTGGGGTAAAATTAGAAATATATAAATATTGTTTGAAAAAAATAAATATGAAATAATAAGTAGGAAATTATATAAAATAAAAATAATGAAGAGGACTAGATCTACAAGGCAATAAAATATATTCTACAGTTTTAATCATTAAGATACCTTGGTAATGTAAATAAAGGTACAGATATGTCCACACATATTTATTAATAAAGATGGAAATTTAGGAGCTCTTGGAGATGACAACCCAAGCCAGTGGGGAACAATAAGGATTATTCAGTAAATGGTTTTGAGAGAAAGGAAAATTTTCTGGGAAGAAAATAAGGTTTGACCCATACATGACATATTATATCAGTATAA